>NC_092348.1:37199887-37868781 GCF_963676685.1 Mytilus edulis
TAGCTTAAGATGGATGAAGATTTATTAGGATTTTTTCTATGTCATTTGGTGTTACGTGTATTTCTGCAGAGATGGATAGTTGTCTGGAAGAGTTGGTATTTGTTCTTTGTCATTTTCAATGTTTCAGCTGTAAAAACAAAGTATAGTATTGTTTATTGAGTATTGCAGCTTTTTCCTTTTATCATGTTTATGTCATCTATCAGCATGCCCTCAGATTTTAATGGTGCAACTCATGAACTGTCTTTTCTGGTGGACATAATATACTTCCAATTTTTTCTCTGTATTTGCGAAGTTTGTAAGCTTTCGTAGTAACAAATGATGTTTTCCAGATATGTCCAATAAGCTTTTCTTGTCTCTTTCTGAAGTAGTTTCTTTGTGTCCCTGTACTGTTTATCAATTGTATTGTGCAAGTATGTTTTAACTTTTTTGAACACTGTATTCCTTTTTCTAATCAGTGATTTTATGGTAGTTTCTGTTTTGCGTCATTTATCATTTTAATAGGAATTGACTCTTCCATGTTTTTTTTAAATACCTTTCTTTTGAAATTATCCCAAAGTTCATCCATTGTACGTTTTCTTGGGTTCGTAATATCGTTAAGGTTTATGTTATTTAGCTTTTCATTAATTTGTTCAGTATTTGCTTTGTTGCATAGGAAAACTTTAAAATCTACTAGATGTTTTTTTTTATTTGCAGCTCTTCTAGGTTTTAAGTTTGATTCTGAATTTCATAAGTTTTATCTTCTACGGGTGGAGGTAATATCAGTAAAAAAGAGTTCAAGTATGGGCTGTGATGTTTCTGTGTAATATGTTGGTTTTGTTACGACTTGTTCCAAATAGTTGTCTCGGCATATGTCTATATCAGTTGTTGACATTGTTTTGAGTTGTATGCCTTTTGTTTTATAGAGTAATATTTCAATTAATTCCACCAAGGATTCCACTTTCCCAGGCCATAGGGTGGAGGGTTTGGCGCAAATTCGCCACATTCTATATGTGCCTGTCCCAAGTCAAAAGCCTCTTTTATATTCAGTGGTTTCGTTACGACATGTGTCAAATAGTTGTCTTGGTATATGTCTATTAGTTGTTGAAATTGTTTTGAGTTATATGCCTTTTGTTTTATAACTATATAGTTACTATTCCAATCAATCCCACCAAGCATTCCACTTTCCCTGGATATATTGGAGGGTTTATTGCCAATTCGCTACATTCTGTATGTGCCTGTCCCAGGTCGGAAGCCTCTTATATATTCAGTGGTTTTGTTACGACTTGTGTCAAATAGTTTTTTTGGCATATGTCTATCAGTTGTTGACATTGGTTTGAGTTGTATGCCTTTTGTTTTGAACCCTAACCCTAATTCTGTCCTTTAACCCTAACCCTAATGATGTATATAACCCTAACCCTATATAGCTAATGCTGTCTAAAACCGTAACCCTAATGCTGTCTAAAACCCTAACCCTAATGCTGTCTATAACCCTTACCCTAATGCTGTCTAAAACCCTAACCCTAATTCTGTCTTTAACCCTAACCCTTATGATGTATATAACCCTAACCCTAATGCTGTCTATAACCCTAACCTTCATGCTATCTCTAACACTAACCCTAATGCTGTCTATGACCCTAACCCTAATGCTGTCTATAACCCTAACCCTAATGATGTATATAACCCTAACCCTAATGCTGTCTATAACCCTAACCCTTATGCTGTCTATAACCCTAACCCTAATGCTGTCTATAACCCTAACCCTAATTCTGTCTATAACCCTAACCCCAAGTGTGTTTATAAACCTAACCCTAGGTATGTCTATACTACTACATGTATCCCTACTGCTGTATATAATCCTAACCCTACTGCTGTCAATAACCCTAACCCTAATGCTGTCTATAACCCTATCCCTATGCTGTCTATAACCCTAACCCTAAATCTAACCCTAGGTCTGTCTATAACCCTAACCCTAATGCTGTCTCTAACTCTAACCCTAATGCTGTCTAAAACCCTAACCCTAATGCTGTCTATAATCCTAACCCTAAAGCTGTCTATAACCCTAACTCTAATGATGTATATAACCCTAACCCTAATGCTGTCTAAAACCCTAACCCTAATGCTGTCTATAACCCTAACCCTAAAGCTGTCTACAACCCTAACCCTAATGATGTCTATAACCCTAACCCTGATGCTCTCTAAAACCCTGACTCTAATGCTGTCTATAACCCTAACCCTAATGCTGTCTAAAACCCTAACCCTAATGCTGTCTATAACCCTAACCCTAAAGCTGTCTATTACCCTAACCCCAATGATGTATATAACCCTAGCCCTAATGCTGTCTAAAACCCTAACCCTAATGCTGTCTATAACCCTAACCCTTATGCTGTCTATAAACCTAACCCTAATGCTGTCTATAAACCTAACCCTAATTCTGTCTATAACCCTTACCCTTATACTGTCTATAAACCTAACCCTAATGCTCTCTAAAACCCTGACTCTAATGCTGTCTATAACCCTAACCCTAATGCTGTCTTAAACCCTAACCCTAATGCTGTCTATAACCCTAACCCTAAAGCTGTCTATAACCCCAACCCTAATGATGTATATAACCCTAGCCCTAATGCTGTCTAAAACCTTAACCCTAATGCTGTCTATAACCCTAACCCTTATGCTGTCTCTAAACCTAACACTAATGCTGTCTATAACCCTAACCCTAATGCTGTCTATAACCCTAACCCTAATGCTGTCTAAAACCATAACCCTAATGCTGTCTATAACCCTAACCCTTATGCTGTCTATAAACCTAACCCTAATACTGTCTATAACCCTAACCGTAATGCTGTCTATAACCCTAACCCAAATGCTGTCTATTACCCTAACCCTAATACTGTCTAAAACCCTAACCCTAAGTCTGTCTATAACCCTAACCCTAATTCTGTCTATACCCCTAACCCTAATGCTGTCTATAACCCTAACCCTAATGCTGTCTATAACCCTAACCCTAATGCTGTCTATAACCCTTACCCTAATGCTGTCTATAACCCTTACCCTAAGTCTGTCTCTAACCCTAACCTTAATGCTGTCTATAACTCTAAATCTAATGCTGTCTAAAACACTAACCCTAATGCTGTATATAATCCTAACCCTAATGCTGTCTATAACACTAAACCAAATGCTGTCTATAACCCTAACCTTAATGCTGTCTATAACCCTAACCCTAATGCTGTCTATAACCCTAACCCTAATGCTATCTATAACCCTTACCCTAATGCTGTCTATAACCCTAACCTTAATGCTGTCCATAACCCTAATCCTAATGCTGTATATAACCCTAACCCTAATGCTGTCTATAACCCGAATCCTAATGCTGTATATAACCCTAATCCTAAGTCTATCTATAACCCTAACCATAATGCTGTCTAAAGCCCTAACCCTAATGCTGTCTATTACCCTAACCCTAATGCTGTCTATAACCCTAATGCTGTCTATAACCCTAATGCTGTCTATAACCCTAACTCTAATGCTGTCTATAACCCTAACCCTAATGCTGTCTATAACCCTAACCTTAATGATGTCTAAAACCCTAACCCTAATTCTGTCTATAACCCTAACCCTAATGATGTCTATCACCCTAACCCTAATGCTGTCTAAAACCCTAACCCTAATGCTGTCTATAACCCTAACCCTAACTCTAACCCTAGGTCTGTCTATAACCCTAACCGTAATGCTGTCTCTAACCCTAACCCTAATGCTGTCTAAAACCCTAACTTTAATGCTGTCTATAACCCTAACCCTAAAGCTGTCTATAACCCTAACTCTAATGATGTATATAACCCTAACCCTAATGCTGTCTAAAACCCTAACCCTAATGCTGTCTATAACCCTAACCCTAAAGCTGTCTACAACCCTAACCCTAATGATGTCTATAACCCTAACCCTGATGCTCTCTAAAACCCTGACTCTAATGCTGTCTATAACCCTAACCCTAATGCTGTCTAAAACCCTAACCCTAATGCTGTCAATAACCCTAACCCTAAAGCTGTCTATTACCCTAACCCTAATGATGTATATAACCCTAGCCCTAATGCTGTCTAAAACCCTAACCCTAATGCTGTCTATAACCCTAACCCTTATGCTGTCTATAAACCTAACCCTAATGCTGTCTATAAACCTAACCCTAATTCTGTCTATAACCCTAACTATATACTGTCTATAAACCTAACCCTGATGCTCTCTAAAACCCTGACTCTAATGCTGTCTATAACCCTAACCCTAATGCTGTCTAAAACCCTAACCCTAATGCTGTCTATAACCCTAACCCTAAAGCTGTCTATAACCCCAACCCTAATGATGTATATAACCCTAGCCCTAATGCTGTCTAAAACCTTAACCCTAATGCTGTCTATAACCCTAACCCTAATGCTGTCTATAACCCTAACCCTAATGCTGTCTATAACCCTTACCCTAATGCTGTCTATAACCCTTACCCTAAGTCTGTCTCTAACCCTAACCTTAATGCTGTCTATAACTCTAAATCTAATGCTGTCTAAAACACTAACCCTAATGCTGTATATAATCCTAACCCTAATGCTGTCTATAACACTAAACCAAATGCTGTCTATAACCCTAACCTTAATGCTGTCTATAACCCTAACCCTAATGCTGTCTATAACCCTAACCCTAATGCTATCTATAACCCTTACCCTAATGCTGTCTATAACCCTAACCTTAATGCTGTCCATAACCCTAATCCTAATGCTGTATATAACCCTAACCCTAATGCTGTCTATAACCCGAATCCTAATGCTGTATATAACCCTAATCCTAAGTCTATCTATAACCCTAACCATAATGCTGTCTAAAGCCCTAACCCTAATGCTGTCTATTACCCTAACCCTAATGCTGTCTATAACCCTAATGCTGTCTATAACCCTAATGCTGTCTATAACCCTAACTCTAATGCTGTCTATAACCCTAACCCTAATGCTGTCTATAACCCTAACCTTAATGATGTCTAAAACCCTAACCCTAATTCTGTCTATAACCCTAACCCTAATGATGTCTATCACCCTAACCCTAATGCTGTCTAAAACCCTAACCCTAATGCTGTCTATAACCCTAACCCTAACTCTAACCCTAGGTCTGTCTATAACCCTAACCGTAATGCTGTCTCTAACCCTAACCCTAATGCTGTCTAAAACCCTAACTTTAATGCTGTCTATAACCCTAACCCTAAAGCTGTCTATAACCCTAACTCTAATGATGTATATAACCCTAACCCTAATGCTGTCTAAAACCCTAACCCTAATGCTGTCTATAACCCTAACCCTAAAGCTGTCTACAACCCTAACCCTAATGATGTCTATAACCCTAACCCTGATGCTCTCTAAAACCCTGACTCTAATGCTGTCTATAACCCTAACCCTAATGCTGTCTAAAACCCTAACCCTAATGCTGTCAATAACCCTAACCCTAAAGCTGTCTATTACCCTAACCCTAATGATGTATATAACCCTAGCCCTAATGCTGTCTAAAACCCTAACCCTAATGCTGTCTATAACCCTAACCCTTATGCTGTCTATAAACCTAACCCTAATGCTGTCTATAAACCTAACCCTAATTCTGTCTATAACCCTAACTATATACTGTCTATAAACCTAACCCTGATGCTCTCTAAAACCCTGACTCTAATGCTGTCTATAACCCTAACCCTAATGCTGTCTAAAACCCTAACCCTAATGCTGTCTATAACCCTAACCCTAAAGCTGTCTATAACCCCAACCCTAATGATGTATATAACCCTAGCCCTAATGCTGTCTAAAACCTTAACCCTAATGCTGTCTATAACCCTAACCCTTATGCTGTCTCTAAACCTAACACTAATGCTGTCTATAACCCTAACCCTAATGCTGTCTATAACCCTAACCCTAATGCTGTCTAAAACCATAACCCTAATGCTGTCTATAACCCTAACCCTTATGCTGTCTATAAACCTAACCCTAATACTGTCTATAACCCTAACCGTAATGCTGTCTATAACCCTAACCCAAATTCTGTCTATTACCCTAACCCTAATACTGTCTAAAACCCTAACCCTAAGTCTGTCTATAACCCTAACCCTAATTCTGTCTATACCCCTAACCCTAATGCTGTCTATAACCCTTACCCTAATGCTGTCTATAACCCTTACCCTAAGTCTGTCTCTAACCCTAACCCTAATGCTGTCTATAACTCTAAATCTAATGCTGTCTAAAACACTAACCCTAATGCTGTCTATAACACTAAACTAAATGCTGTCTATAACCCTAACCTTAATGCTGTCTATAACCCTAACCCTAATGCTGTCTATAACCCTAACCCTAATGCTATCTATAACCCTAACCCTAATGCTGTCTATAACCCTAACCTTAATGCTGTCCATAACCCTAATCCTAATGCTGTATATAACCCTAACCGTAATGCTGTCTATAACCCGAATCCTAATGCTGTATATAACCCTAATCCTAAGTCTATCTATAACCCTAACCATAATGCTGTCTAAAGCCCTAACCCTAATGCTGTCTATTACCCTAACCCTAATGCTGTCTATAACCCTAATGCTGTCTATAACCCTAACTCTAATGCTGTCTATAACACTAACCCTAATGCTGTCTATAACCCTAAGCCTAATGCTGTCTAAAACCGTAACCCTAAGTCTGTCTATTACCCTAGCCCTAAAGCTGTCTATAATCCTAACCCTAATGATGTATATAACCCTAGCCCTAATGCTGTCTAAAACCCTAACCCTAATGCTGTCTATAACCCTAACCCTTATGCTGTTTATAAACCTAACACTAATGCTGTCTATAACCCTAACCCTAATGCTGTCTATAACCCTAACCCTAATGTTGTCTATAACCCTAACCCTAATACTGTCTAAAACCCTAACCCTAAGTCTGTCTATAACCCTAACCCTAAGTCTGTCTATAACCCTAACCCTAATGATGTCTTTAACCTTAACCCTAATGCTGTCTATAACCCTAACCCGAATGCTGTCTATAACCCTAACCTTAATGCTGTCTATAACCCTTAACCTAAGTCTGTCTATAACCCTAACCCTAATGCTGTCTATAACCCTAACCCTAATGCTGTCTATAACCCTAACCCTAATGCTGTCTATAACCCTTACCCTAAAGCTGTCTATAACCCTATCCCTAAGTCTGTCTCTAACCCTAACCCTAATGCTGTCTATAACTCTAACCCTAATGCTGTCTAAAACACTAACCCTAATGCTGTATATAATCCTAACCCTAATGCTGTCTATAACACTAAACTAAATGCTGTCTATAACCCTAACCTTAATGCTGTCCATAACCCTAACCCTAAAGCTGTCTATAACCCTAACCCTAATGCTATCTATAACCCTAACCCTAATGCTGTCTATAACCCTAACCTTAATGCTGTCCATAACCCTAATCCTAATGCTGTATATAACCCTAACCCTAATGCTGTCTATAACCCGAATCCTAATGCTGTATATAACCCTAATCCTAAGTCTATCTATAACCCTAACCATAATGCTGTCTAAAGCCCTAACCCTAATGCTGTCTATTACCCTCAACCTAATGCTGTCTATAACCCTAACTCTAATGCTATCTATAACCCTAACCCTAATGCTGTCTATAACCCTAACCCTAATGCTGTCTAAAACCGTAACCCTAAGTCTGTCTATTACCCTAACCCTAAAGCTGTCTATAACCCTAACCCTAATGATGTCTATAACCCTAACCTTAATGCTGTCTATAACCATAACCCTAATGCTGTCTATAACACTAACCCTTATGCTGTCTATAACACTAACCCTAATGCTGTCTATAAACCTAACCCTTATGCTGTCTATAACCCTGACCCTAATGCTGTCTATAACTCTGTGCCTAATGCTGTCTATAACCCTAACCTTAATGATGTCTAAAACCCTAACCGTAATTCTGTCTATAACCCTAACCCTAATGCTGTCTATAACCCTAACCTTAATGCTGTCTATAACCCTAACCCTAATGCTGTCTATTACCCTAACCCTAATGCTGTCTATAACCCTAATGCTGTCTATAACACAAATCCTAATACTTTCTAAAACCCTAACCCTATGTCTGTCTATAACCCTAACCCTAATTCTGTCTATAACCCTAACCCTAATGATGTCTATAACACTAACCCTACTACTGTCTATAACCCTAACCCTAATGTTGTCTATAACCCTTACCCTAATGCTGTCTATAACCCTTACCCTAAGTCTGTCTATAACCCTAACCCTAATGCTGTCTATAACTCTAATTCTAATGCTGTCTAAAACACTAACCCTAATGCTGTCTATAATCCTAACCCTAATGCTGTCTATAACCCTAACCTTAATACTGTCTATAACCCTAACCCTAATGCTGTCTATAACCCTAATCCTAATGCTGTATATAACCCTAACCCTAATGCTGTCTATAACCCTAACCTTTATGCTGTCTATAACCCTAACCCTAATGCTGTTTATTACCCTAACCCTAATGCTGTCTATAACCCTAATGCTGTCTATAACCCTAACCTTAATGCTGTCTATAACCCTAACCCTAATGCTGTCTATAACCCTAAACCTAATGCTGTCTATAATCCTAACCCTAATGCTGTCTATAACCCTAACCCTAATGCTGTCTAAAACCCTAACCCTAAGTCTGTCTATAACCCTAACCCTAAGTCTGTCTATAACCCTAACCCTAATGATGTCTATAACCTTAACCCTAATGCTGTCTATAACCCTAACCCGAATGCTGTCTATAACCCTAACCTTAATGCTGTCTATAACCCTTAACCTAAGTCTGTCTATAGCCCTAACCCTAATGCTGTTTATAACTCTAACCCTAATTTTGTCTAAAACCCTAACCCTAATGCTGTCTATAACCCTTACCCTAATGCTGTCTATAACCCTAACCCTAATGTTGTCTATAACCCTAACCTTATTGCTGTCTATAACCATAACCCTAATGCTGTCTATAACACTAACCCTTATGCTGTCTATAACCCTAACCCTAATGCTGTCTATAAACCTAACCCTTATGCTGTCTATAACCCTGACCCTAATGCTGTCTATAACCCTGAGCCTAATGCTGTCTATAACCCTCACCTGAATGATGTCTAAAACCCTAACGCTAATTCTGTCTATCACCCTAACCGTAATGATGTCTATAACCCTAACCCTAATGCTGTCTAAAACCCTAACCCTAATGCTGTCTATAACCCTTACCCTAATGCTATCTATAACCCTTACCCTAAGTCTGTCTATAACCCTAACCCTAATGCTGTCTATATTCTAACCCTAATGCTGTCTAAAACCCTAACCCTAATGCTGTATATAACCCTAACCCTAATGGTGTCTATAACCCTAACCTTAATGCTGTCTATAACCCTAACCCTAAAGCTCTCTATTACCCTAACATTAATGCTGTCTATAACCGTTATGCTGTCTATAACCCTAACTCTAATACTGTCTATAACCCTAACCCTAATGCTGTTTATAACCCTAACCCTAATGCTGTCTAAAACAGTAACCCTAAGTCTGTCTATAACCCTAACCCTAATTCTGTCTATAACCCTAACCCTAAGCCTGTCTATAACCCTAACCCTAATGCTGTCTGTAACCCTAACCTTAATGCCGTCTATAACTCTAACCCTAATGCTGTCTATAACTCTAACCCTAGGTCTGTCTACAACCTTAACCCTCATGCTGTCTATAACCCTAACCCTAATGATGTCTATAACCTTAACCCTAATGCTATCTATAATCCTAACCCTAATGCTGTCTATAACCCTAACCTTAATACTGTCTATAACCCTAACCCTCTATAACCCTAACCCTAAAGCTGTCTATAACCCTAACCCTAATGATGTATGTAACCCTAGCCCTAATGCTGTCTAAAACCCTAACCCTAATGCTGTCTATAACCCTAACCCTTATGCCCTCTATAAACCTAACCCTAATACTGTCTATAACCCTAACCGTAAGGCTGTCTATAACCCTAACCCAAATGCTGTCTATTACCCTAACCCTAATACTGTCTAAAACCCTAACCCTAAGTCTGTCTGTAACCCTAACCCTAATTCTGTCTATAACCCTAACCCTAATGATGTCTATAACCCTAAACCTAATGCTGTCTATAACCCTAACCCTAATGCTGTTTATAACCCTTACCCTAATGCTGTCTATAACCCTTACCCTAAGTCTGTCTATAACCCTAACCCTAATGCTGTCTATAACTCTAACCCTAATGCTGTCTAAAACACTAACCCTAATGCTGTTTATAATCCTTACCCTAATGCTGTCTATAACCCTAACCTTAATGCTGTCTATAACCCTAACTCTAATGCTGTCTATAACCCTAACCCTAATGCTGTATATAACCCTAACCCTAATGCTGTGTATAACCCTAACCTTAATGCTGTCCATAACCATAACCCTAATGCCGTCTATTACCCTAACCCTAATGCTGTCTATAACCCTAATGCTGTCTATAACACTAACCCTAATACTGTCTAAAACCCTAACCCTATGTCTGTCTATAACCCACACCCTAATTCTGTCTGTAACCCTAACCCTAATGATGTTTACAACCCTAACCCTAATGCCGTCTATAACTCTAACCCTAATGCTGTCTATAACTCTAACCCTAGGTCTGTCTACAACCTTAACCCTCATGCTGTCTATAACCCTAACCCTAATGCTGTCTATAACCCTAACCCTAAAGCTGTCTATAACCCTAACCCTAATGATGTATGTAACCCTAGCCCTAATGCTGTCTAAAACCCTAACCCTAATGCTGTCTATAACCCTAACCCTTATGCTGTCTATAAACTTAACCCTAATACTGTCTATAACCCTAACCGTAATGCTGTCTATAACCCTAACCCAAATGCTGTCTATTACCCTAACCCTATTACTGTCTAAAACCCTAACCCTAAGTCTCTCTGTAACCCTAACCCTAATTCTGTCTATAACCCTAACCCTAATGATGTCTATAACCCTAACCCTAATGCTGTCTATAACCCTAACCCTAATGCTGTATATAACCCTTACCCTAATGCTGTCTATAACCCTTATCCTAAGTCTGTCTATAACCCTAACCCTAATGCTGTCTATAACTCTAACCCTAATGCTGTCTAAAACACTAACCCTAATGCTGTATATAACCCTAACCCTAATGCTGTCTATAACCCTAACCTTGATGCTGTCTTTAACCCTAATGCTGTCTATAACACTAACCCTAATACTGTCTAAAACCCCAACCCTATGTCTGTCTATAACGCTAACCCTAATTCTGTCTATAACCCTAACCCTAATGATGTCTACAACCCTAACCCTAATGCTGTTTATAACCCTAACCCTAATGCTGTCTATAACCCTTACCCTAATGCTGTCTATAACCCTTACCCTAAGTCTGTCCTAAACCCTAACCCTAATGCTGTCTATAACTCTAACCCTAATGCCGTCTAAAACACTAACCCTAATGCTGTCTATAACCCTAACCCTTATGCTGTCTATAAACCTAACCCTAATACTGTTTATAACCCTAACCGTAATGCTGTCTATAACTCTAACCCTAATGATGTCTATAACCCTAACCCTAATGCAGTCTATAACCATAATCCTAATGCTGTCTATAACCCTAATCCTAATCTTGTCTATAACTTTAACCCTAATGCTGTCTATAACCTTAACCTTAATGCTGTGTATAACCCTCACCCTAATGCTCTCTATAACCCTAAACCTAATGATGTCTATAACTCTAACCCTAATGCAGTCTATAACCCTAATCCTAATGCTGTCTATAACCCTAATCCTAATGCTGTCTATAACTCTAACCCTAATGCTGTCTAAAACCCTAACCCTAATGCTGTCTATAACCCTAACACTAATGCTGTCAATAACCCTAACCATAATGTTGTCTAAAGCCCTAACCCTAATGATGTCTATTACCCTAACCCTAGTGCTGTCTATAACCCTAATGCTGTCTATAACCCTAATGCTAATGATGTCTATAACCCTAACCCTAATGCTGTTTAAAACTGTAACCCTAAGTCTGTCTGTTACCCTAACCCTAATTCTGTCTATATCCCTAACCCTAATGCTGTCTATAACCCTAACCTTAATGCTGTCTATAACCCTAACCCTAATGCTGTCTATAACCCTAACCCTAATGCTGTCTATAACCCTAACCCTAATGATGTCTATAACCCGAATCCTAATGCTGTATATAACCCTAATCCTATGTCTATCCATAACCCTTACCATAATGCTGTCTAAAGCCTTAACCCTCATGCTGTCTATTAACCTAACCCCAATGCTGTCTATAAACCTAATGCTGTCTGTAACCCTAACCCTAATGCTGTCTATAACTCTATACCTAATGCTGTCTATAACCCTATCCCAAAGGCTGTCTATAACTCTAACCCTAGGTCTGTCTATAACTCTAACCCTAATGCTGTCTATAACCCTAACCCTAATGCTGTCTATAACCCTAACCCTAGAGCTGTCTATAACCCTAACCCTAATGATGTATATAACCCTAGCCCTAATGCTGTCTAAAACCTTAACCTTAATGCTGTCTATAACCCTAACCCTTATGCTGTCTATAAAACTAACCCTAATGTTGTCTATAACCCTAACCGAAATGCTGTCTATAACACTTACCCTAATGCTGTCTATTACCCTAATCCTAATACTGTCTAAAACCCTAACCCTAAGTCTGCCTATAACCCAAACCATAATTCTGTCTATAACCCTAACCCTCAGGATGTCTATAACCCTAACACTAATGCTGTCTATAACCCTAACCGTAATGCTGTCTATAACCCTAACCCAAATGCTGTCTATTACCCTAACCCTAATACTGTCTAAAACCCTAACCCTAAGTCTGTCTGTAACCCTAACCCTAATTCTGTCTATAACCCTAACCCTAATGATGTCTATAACCCTAAACCTAATGCTGTCTATAACCCTAACCCTAATGCTGTCTATAACCCTTACCCTAATGCTGTCTATAACCCTTACCCTAAGTCTGTCTATAACCCTAACCCTAATGCTGTCTATAACTCTAACCCTAATGCTGTCTAAAACACTAACCCTAATGCTGTTTATAATCCTTACCCTAATGCTGTCTATAACCCTAACCTTAATGCTGTCTATAACCCTAACTCTAATGCTGTCTATAACCCTAACCCTAATGCTGTATATAACCCTAACCCTAATGCTGTGTATAACCCTAACCTTAATGCTGTCTATAACCCTAACCCTAATGATGTCTATTACCCTAACCCTAATGCTGTCTATAACCCTAATGCTCTCTACAACACTAACCCTAATACTGTCTAAAACCCTAACCCTATGTCTGTCTATAACCCTCACCCTAATTCTGTCTATAACCCTAACCCTAATGATGTTTACAACCCTAACCCTAATGCCGTCTATAACTCTAACCCTAATGCTGTCTATAACTCTAACCCTAGGTCTGTCTACAACCTTAACCCTCATGCTGTCTATAACCTTAATCCTAATGCTGTCTATAACCCTAACCCTAAAGCTGTCTATAACCCTAAGCCTAATGATGTATGTAACCCTAGCCCTAATGCTGTCTAAAACCCTAACCCTAATGCTGTCTATAACCCTAACCCTTATGCTGTCTATAAACCTAACCCTAATACTGTCTATAACCCTAATTGTAATGCTGTCTATAACCCTAATTGTAATGCTGTCTATTACCCTAACCCTATTACTGTCTAAAACCCTAACCCTAAGTCTGTTTGTAACCCTAACCCTAATTCTGTCTATAACCCTAACCCTAATGATGTCTATAACCCTAACCCTAATGCTGTCTATAACCCTAACCCTAATGCTGTCTATAACCCTTACCCTAAAGCTGTCTATAACCCTTACCCTAAGTCTGTCTATAACCCTAACCCTAATGCTGTCTATAACTCTAACCCTAATGCTGTCTAAAACACTAACCCTAATGCTGTCTATAATCCTAACCCTAATGCTGTCTATAACCCTAACCTTAATGCTGTCTATAACCCTAACTCTAATGCTGTCTATAACCCTAACCCTAATGCTGTATATAACCCTAACCCTAATGCTGTCTATAACCCTAAACTTAATGCTGTCTATAACCCTAACCCTAATGCTGTCTATTACCCTAACCCTAATGCTGTCTATAACCCTAATGCTGTCTATAACACTAACCCTAATACTGTCTAAAACCCTAACCCTATGTCTGTCTATAACGCTAACCCTAATTCTGTCTATAACCCTAACTCTAATGATGTCTACAACCCTAACCCTAATGCTGTCTATAACCCTAACCCTAATGCTGTCTATAACCCTTACCCTAATGCTGTCTATAACCCTTACCCTAAGTCTGTCCTAAACTCTAACCCTAATGCTGTCTATAACTCTAACCCTAATGCCGTCTAAAACACTAACACTAATGCTGTCTATAATCCTAACCTTAATGCTGTCTATAACCCTAACCCTAATGCTGTCTATAACCTTAACCTTAATGCTGTGTAAAACCCTCACCCTATTGCTCTCTATAACCGTAACCCTAATGATGTCTAAAACCCTAACCCTAATGCAGTCTATAACCCTAATCCTAATGCTGTCTATAACCCTAACCCTAATGCTGTCTATAATCCTAACCCTAATCTTGTCTATAACTTTAACCCTAATGCTGTCTATAACCTTAACCTTAATGCTGTGTATAACCCTCACCCTAATGCTCTCTCTAACCCTAAACCTAATGATGTCTATAACCCTAACCCTAAAGCAGTCTATAACCCTAATCCTAATGCTGTCTATAACCCTAATCCTAATGCTGTCTATAACTCTAACCCTAATGCTGTCTAAAACCCTAACCCTAATGCTGTCTATAACCCTAACCCTAATGCTGTCTATAACCCTAACCATAATGTTGTGTAAAGCCCTAACCCTAATGCTGTTTATTACCCTAACCCTAATGCTGTCTATAACCCTAATGCTGTCTATAACCCTAACTCTAATGCTGTCTATAACCCTAACCCTAATGCTGTCTAAAACTGTAACCCTAAGTCTGTCTATTACCCTAACCCTAATTCTGTCTATATCTCTAACCCTAATGCTGTCTATAACCCTAACCTTTATGCTGTCTATAACCCTAACCCTAATGCTGTCTATAACCCTAACATTAATGCTGTCTATAACCCTAACCCTAATGCTGTCTATAACCCGAATCCTAAAGCTGTATATAACCCTAATCCTATGTCTATCCATAACCCTTACCATAATGCTGTCTTAAGCCTTAACCCTCATGCTGTCTATTAACCTAACCCCAATGCTGTCTATAACCCTAATGCTGTCTGTAACTCTAACCCTAATGCTGTCTATAACTCTAACCCTAATGCTGTCTATAACCCTATCCCAAAGGCTGTCTATAACTCTAACCCTAGGTCTGTCTATAACTCTAACCCTAATGCTGTCTATAACCCTAACCCTAATGCTGTCTATAACCCTAACCCTAGAGCTGTCTATAACCCTAACCCTAATGATGTATATAACCCTAGCCCTAATGCTGTCTAAAACCCTAACCTTAATGCTCTCTATAACTCTAACCCTTATGCTGTCTATAAAACTAACCCTAATGTTGTCTATAACCCTAACCGAAATGCTGTCTATAACCCTTACCCTAATGCTGTCTATTACCCTAATCCTAATACTGTCTAAAACCCTAACCCTAAGTCTGTCTATAACCCAAACCATAATTCTGTCTATAACCCTAACCCTTAGGATGTCTATAACCCTAACACTAATGCTGTCTATAACCGTAACCCTAATGCTGTCTATAACCCTTACCTTAATGCTGTCTATAAAACTTACCCTAAGTCTGTCTATAACCCTAACCTTAATGCTGTCTATAACTCATACCCGAATGCTGTCTAAAACCCTAACCGTAATTCTGTATATTACCCTAACCCTAATGCTGTCTTTAACCCTAACCTTAATGCTGTGTATAACCCTCACCCTAATCCTCTCTATAACCCGAACCCTAATGATGTCTATAACCCTAACCCTAATGCAGTCTATAACCCTAACTCTAATGCTGTCTATAACCCTTATCCTAATTTTGTCTATAACCCTTACCCTAAGTCTGTCTATAACCCAAATCCTAATACTGTCTAACTCTAACCCTGTTGCTGTCTAAAACCCTAACCCTAATGCTGTCTATAACCCTAACCCTAATGATGTCTATAACCCTAACCTTTATCTTGTCTATAACCCTAAACCTAACGCTGTCTATAACCCTGACCTTAATGCTGTCCATAACCCTAACCCTAATGCTGTTTATAACCCTAACCCTTTTGCTGTCTATAAACCTAACCCTAATGCTGTCTATAACCCTAACCTTAATGCTGTCTATAACTCTAACCTTTATGCTGTCTATAACCCTATCCTTAATGCTGTCTATAACTCTAAACCTGAAGCTGTCTATAACCCTAACCCTAATGATGTATATAACCCTAGCCCTAATGCTGTCTAAAACCCTAACCCTAATGCTGTCTAAGACCTTAACCCTAATGATGTCTTTAACCCTAACCCTAAAGCTGTCTATAACCCTAACCCTAATGATGTATATAACCCTAGCCCTAATGCTGTCTAAAACCCTAACCATTATGCTGTTTATAAACCTAACCCTAATTCTGTCTAAAACCCTAACCCTAATTCTGTCTATAACCCTAACCCTAATTCTGTCTATAACCTTAACCCTAATGATGTCTATAACCCTAACCCAAATGCAGTCTATAACCCTAACCCTAATGCTATCTATAACCCTTACCCTAATGCTGTCTGGAACCCTTACCCTAAGTCTGTCTATAACACTAACCCTAATGCTGTCTATTACTCTAACCCTAATGCTGTCTAAAACCCTAACCCTAATGCTGTCTATGACCTTAACCCTAATGCTGTCTATAACCCTAACCTTAATCCTGTCTATAACCCTAACCTTAATGCTGTCTATAACCCTAACCCTAATGCTCTCTATAACCCTAACCCTAATGCTGTCTATAACCCTAACCCTAATGCTGTATATAACCCTAGCCCTAATGCTGTCTTAAAACCTAACCCTAATGCTGTCTATAACCCTAACCCTTATGCTGTCTATAAACCTAACCCTAATGCTGTCTATAACCCTAACCCTAATTCGGTCTATAACCCAAACCCTAATTCTGTCTATAACCTTAACCCTAATACTGTCTAAAACCCTAATCCTAAGTCTGTCTATAACCCTAACCCTAATCCTGTCGATAACCCTCACTCTAATTGTGTCTATAACCCTAACCCTAATGCTGTCTATAACCCTAACCATCATGCTGTCTATAACCCTAACCCTAATGCTGTCTATAACGCTTATCTAAGTCTGTCTATAACCCTAGCCCTAATGCAGTCTATAACCCTAACCCTAATGCTGTCTATAACTCTAACCCTAATGCTGTCTATAACCTTAACCTTAATGCTGTGTATAACCCTCACCCTAATGCTCTCTATAACCCTAACCCTAATGATGTCTATAACCCTAACCCTAATGCAGTCTATAACCCTAATCCTAATGCTGTCTATAACCCTAACCCTAATCTTGTCTATAACTTTAACCCTAATGCTGTCTATAACCTTAACCTTAATGCTGTGTATAACCCTCACCCTAATGCTCTCTATAACCCTAAACCTAATGATGTGTATAACCCTAACCCTAATGCAGTCTATAACCCTAATCTTAATGCTGTCTATAACCCTAATCCTAATGCTGTCTATAACTCTAACCCTAATGCTGTCTAAAACCCTAACCCTAATGCTGTCTATAACCCTAACCCTAATGCTGTCTATAACCCTAACCTTTATCCTGTCTATAACCCTAACCATAATGCTGTCTATAACCCTTACCTTAATGCTGTCCATAACCCTAATCCTAATGCTGTATATAATTTTAACCCTAATGCTGTCTATAACCCTAACCATAATGCTGTATATAACCCTAACCCTAATGCTGTCTATTACCCTAACCATAAAGCCGTCTGTAATCCTATCCCTAATGCTGTCTATAACTCTAACCCTAGGTCTGTGTATAACCCTAACCCTAATGATGTCTCAAACTTTAACCCTAATGCTGTCTATAACCCTAACCCTAAAGCTGTCTATAACCCTAACCCTAATGATGTATATAACCCTAGCCCTAATGCTGTCTAAAACCCTAAAAATAATGCTGTCTAAAACCTTAACCCTAATGATGTCTTTAATCCGAACCTTAAAGCTGTCTATAACCCTAACCCTAATGATGCATATAACCTTAACCCTAATGCAGTCTTTAACCCTAACCCTAATGCTGTCTATAACCCTTACCCTAAAGCTGTCTATAACTTTTACCCTAATTCTGTCTAAAACCCTAACCCTAATTCTGTCTATTACCCTAACCGTAATGCTGTCTATAACCTTAACCTTTATCCTGTCTATAACCCTAACCCTAATGCTGTCTATAACCCTAACCCTAATGCTGTCTATAACCCTAACCCTAATGCTGTCTATAACCCTAACCTTAATTCTGTCCATAACCCTAATCCTAATGCTGTATATAACCCTAACCCTAATGCTGTCTATAACCCTAATCCTAATGCTGTATATAACCCTAATCCTAAGTCTATCTATAACCCCAACCATAATGCTGTCTAAAGCCCTAACCCTAATGCTGTCTATTACCCTAACCTTAATGCTGTTTATAACCCTAATGATGTATATAACCCTAGCCCTAATGCTGTCCAAAACACTTACCTTAATGCTGTCTATAACCCTAACCCTTATGCTGTCTATAAACCTAACCCTAATGCTGTCTATAACCCTAACCCTAATGCTATCTATAACCCTAACCTTTATCATGTCTATAACCCTAACCCTAATGCTGTCTATAACCCTAACCCTAATGCTGTCTATAACCCTAACCCTAATGCTGTCTATAACCCTTACTTTAATGCTGTCCATAACCCTAATCCTAATGCTGTATATAACCCTAACCCTAATGCTGTCTATAACCCTAATCCTAATGCTGTATATAACCCTAACCCTTATGCTGTCTATAAACCTAACCCTAATGCTGTCAATAACCCTAACCTTAATTCTGTCCATAACCCTAATCCTAATGCTGTATATAACCCTAACCCTAATGCTGTCTATAACCCAAACCCTAATGCTGTCTATAACCCTAACCTAAATGCTGTCTATAACCCAAACCCTAATGCTGTCTATAACCCTAACCCTAATACTGTCTAAAACCCTAACCCTAAGTCTGTCTATAACCCTAACCCTAATTCTGTCTATAACCCTAACTTTAATTCTGTCTATAACCCTAATCGTAGTGCTGTCTATAACCCTAACCCTAAGGCTGTCTATAACTATTACCTTAATGTTGTCTATAACGCTTACCTAAGTCTGTCTATAACCCTTACCCTAATGCTGTCTATAACTCTAACCGTAATGCTGTCTAAAACCCTAACCCTAATGCTGTATATAAGCCTATCCCTAATGCTGTCTATAACCCTAACCTTAATGCTGTGTATAACCCTCTCCCTAATGCTCTATATAACCCTAACCCTAATGATGTCTATAACCCTAACCCCAATGCTGTCTATAACCCTAACCTTAATGCTGTCTATAACCCTAACCTTAATGCTGTGTATAACCCTAATCCTAATGCTGTCTATAACCCTTACCCTAAGTCTGTCTATAACCCTGACCCTAATGCTGTCTATAACTCTAACCCTAATGCTGTCTAAAACCCTAACCCTAATGCTGTCTATAACCCTAACCCTAATGCTGTCCATAACTCTAACCTTAATTCTGTCTATATCCTTAACCCTAATGCTGTCTATAACCCTAACCCTAATGCTGCATATCACCCTAGCCCTAATGCTGTCTAAAACCCTAACCCTAATGCTGTCTATAACCCTAACCCTAATGATGTCTATAACCCTAACCCTAATTCTGTCTATAACGCTAACCCTAGGTCTGTCTATAACCCTAACCCTAAGTATGTCTATAACCGTTACCCTAATGCTGTCTATTACCCTAACCCTAATGATGTCTGAAACCCTAACCCGTATGCTTTCTATAACCCTAACCCTAATGCTGTACATAACCCTAACCCTAATGCCGTCTATAACCCTAACCCTAATGATGTCTATAACCCTTACTCTAATGATGTCTACAACTCTTACCCTAATGATGTCTATAATTCTAACTTTAATGATGTCTTTAACCCTAACGCTAATGATGTATACAACCCTAACCCTAATGCTGTATATAACCTTAACCCTAAGTCTATCTATAACCCTAACCCTAATGCTGTCTATAACCCTAACCCTAAGTCTGTCTATAACCCTTACCCTGATGCTGTACATAACCCTAACTCTAATGCCGTCTATAACCCTAACCCTAATGATGTCTAAAACCCTAACCTTAGTGATGTATAAAACCCTAACCCTAATGCTGTCCATAACCCTAACCCTAATGCCGTCTAGAACCCTAACCCCTAATGATGTCTATAACCCTAACCCTAATGATGTCTATAACCCTTACCCTTAGGCTGTCTTTAACTCTAACCCTAATGATGTCTATAACCCTAACCCTAAAGCTTTCTATAACCCTAACCCTAATGCTGTCTATAACCCTAACCCTAATGCTGTCTATAACCCTAACCCTAATGCTGTATATAACCCTAACCTTAAATCTGTCTATAACCCTAACCCTAATGCTGTATATAACCCTAACCTTAAGTCTGTCTATAACCCTAACCCTTATGCTGTATATAACCCTAACCTTAAGTCTGTCTATAACCCTAACCTTAATGCTGTATACAACTCTAACCTTAAGTTTGTCTATAACCGTAACCCTAATGATGTCTATAATCCTAACCCTAATGATGTCTATAACCCTAACCCTAATGATATCTATAAAACTAACCCTAATGATGTCTATAATCCTAACCCTAATGATGTCTATAACCCTAACCCTAGGTCTGTCTATAACGCTAACCCTAGGTCTGTCTATAACCCTAACCCTAAGTATGTCTATAACCCTTACCCTAATGATGTCTATTACCCTAACCCTAATGATGTCTAAAACCCTAACCCTTATGCTTTCTATAACCCTAACCCTAATGCTGTACATAACCCTAACCCTAATGCCGTCTATAACCCTAACCCTAATGATGTCTATAACCCTTACTCTAATGATGTCTACAACTCTTACCCTAATGATGTCTATAATTCTAACTTTAATGATGTCTATAACCCTAACCCTAATGCTGTATATAACCCTAACCCTAATGCTGTCTATAACCCTAACCCTAATGATGTCTAAGACCCTAACCCTAAAGCTGTCTTTAACCTTAACTCTAATGATGTATACAACCCTAACCCTAATACTGTATATAACCTTAACCCTAAGTCTGTTTATTACCCTAACCCTAATGCTGTCTATAACCCTAACCCTAAGTCTGTCTATAACCCTTACCCTGATGCTGTACATAACCCTAACCCTAATGCCGTGTATAACCCTAACCCTAATGATGTCTAAAACCCTAACCTTAGTGATGTATAAAACCCTAACCCTAATGCTGTCCATAACCCTAACCCTAATGCCGTCTAGAACCCTAACCCCTAATGATGTCTATAACCCTAACCCTAATGATGTTTATAACCCTTACCCTTAGGCTGTCTTTAACTCTAACCCTAATGATGTCTATAACCCTAACCCTAAAGCTGTCTATAACCCTAATCCTAATGATCTATATAACCCTAACCCTAATGCTGTCTATAACCCTAACCCTAAAGCTGTTTATAACCCTAACCCTAATGATGTATATAACCGTGGTACCCTAACCCTAATGCTGTCTAAAACCCTAACCCTAATGCTGTCTATAACCCTAACCCTAGTTCTGTCTATAACCCTAACCCTAATGCTGTCTATAGCCCTAACCCTAAATCTGTTTATAACCCTAACCCTAATGATGTCTATAACCCTAACAATAATGATGTATATAACCCTAACCCTAATGATGTCAATAACACTAACCCTAATGATGTCTATAACCCTTACCCTAATGCTGTATATAACCCTAACCCTAAGTCTGTCTATAACCCTAACCCTAAGTCTGTCTATAACCCTAACCCTAATGATGTCTATAACACTAACCCTAATGATGTCTATAACCCTAACCCTGATGCTGTATATAAGCCTAACCCTAATGTTGTCTTTAACCCTTACCCTGATGCTGTATATAACCCTTACCCTAATGCTGTATATATCCCTTACCCTCATGTTGTCTTTAACCCTAACCCTTATGCTGTGTATAACCCTAACCCTAATGCTGTCTATAACCCTAAACCTAATGCTGTCGATAACCCTAACCCTAATGCCGTCTATAACCCTAATCCTAATGCTGTATATAACCCTAATCCTAAGTCTATCTATAACCCTAACCATAATGCTGTCTAAAGCCCTAACCCTAATGCTGTCTATTACCCTAACCCTAATGCTGTCTATGACCCTAATGCTCTCTATAACCCTAACCCTAATGCTGTCTATAATACTAACCCTAATGCTGTCTATAACCCTAACCTAATGCTGTATATAACCCTAACCCTAAGTCTGTCTATAACCCTTACCCTAATGCTGTCTATAACCCTAACCCTAATGCTGTCTATAACCCTAACCGTAAGTCTGTCTATAACCCTTACCCTAATGCTGTCTATAACCCTAACCCTAATGCTGTCTATAACCCTAACCATAATGCTGTCTCTAACCCTAACCCTAATGCTGTCTAAAACCCTTACCCTAATGCTGTCTATAACCGTAAGCCCAAGTCTGTCTATAGCCCTTACCCTAATGCTGTCTAAAACCCTAAACGTAATGCTGTCTATATAACCTCACCCTAATGCTGTCTATAACCCTAACCCTAATGCTGTCTATAACCCTGACCCTAATGCTGTCTAAAACCCTAACCCTAATGCTGTCTATAACCCTAACCCTAATGCTGTATATAACCCTAACCCTAAGTCTGTCTATAACCCTAACCCTAATGCTGTCTATAACCCTAACTCTTATTCTGTCTATAACCCTAACCCTAATTCTGTGTATAACCCTAACCCTAATGTTGTCTATAACCCTAACCCTTATGCTGTCTATAACCCTAACCCTAAAGCTGTCTATAACCCTAACCCTAATGCTGTCTATAGTCATAACCCTAATGCCGTCTTCAACCCGAACGCTTATATTTGATGATGAAATTTATTAATGTGCGTGTCAAGCTTTTTTTTTATTATTAAACTTTGATGGTTACAGAGATCTTATATTAAGTTTTGCATTCCCTTAAACGTGTACAGAGCAAGGATTTGCTATAAAATAGATTCAAATGAAGATTTAGGACTCAAATATAGCAAAATTAATATCCTTTTCATAAGTTTTTTGTATTTCACATCGAACTTGAATCTGTAGATAGTTGTTTTTATTTTTTATCACTGATTTAGGGTTCTTAGTGGAGAGTTTTCTCATTTTAAATCATACCACATCTTCTTATATTAGTGATCGACACATTGTTGTTCATAGTATTTGTGACATTTGTTGTTAATATAACACATTGTATTTATGTGAGATTAATTAAACACTTCTGCTATTAGAAACGTTTATAGTTTTTTTAATTGGAAAGATGCTTTTGTGCTTTTGTGTAAAATTGCTTGTTTTAAGATTGTAACATAGTGATGACTGCTGTACCCATATTCTGACTATTTTATTTATTATGTCTGTTTTGATCACGCATCGAGGTAAAAATAACGGAATTTTATGAGACTGTCGTACAAGTGAGAGGCTTAGCGCTATAAAACCAGGTTCAATCCACCGTTTTCTTGAAAATACCGGTACCAAGTCAGGAATATGACAGTTGTTGTCCATTCGTTTGATGTGTTTTGTCATTTGATTTTTGCCATGTGATTAGGGACTTTCCGATTTAACTTTTTTCAGAGTTGAGTATTTTTGTGATTTTCTTATTTTTTTCTTATAAAAACCCAAACTATGATGAACCTAGTATCAAGATTAAATAATGAAAATCTAAACCCACTTCTTAACGAAGCCTTTAAACTAACTAAAAATGTAGATATTAAAGGAACATACTCTTGGTTTACTTTTGGCAAAAATTTGTCACAAGAAATAAATATTGACATTAAACTTATTGAAGAAACTAAGACTTTACAACAGACTAAAAATTCAAAACCCCAATATTAAAAAAAGGTTACTATACTATTATCAAACTAAAATTGGTTATAAAATAAATGACTTGAATGATAATAGTAAAATATATCTATATAAATTTTTAATTTTGAAGTTACAAAACGATATTAACTTGTCTAAGGACATCAAGATAATGTTACAAGGGAAGGAATTAAAATACAATCCAAACCCCAAAAATTTAGGCCTTACTTTAGATGAAAAATGTAATTTCAATAAACACATAGACACTGTTGAGCAAAAAGCACAAAAAAATCCTTAGGGATAATCAGAAACATCAAGGGAATAGCAAAGGTATCTACAAAAATTTTAATACAAATGTATCAAAGTATAGTGCTGTGTGCAATGTTTTATGCTAGCAAATCAACAACAACACGCATATAAATAAATTAAATGCTATTCAAAGAAAAGGACTAGCCTTATGTCTCGACCAAACAACTACAGCTAATATAGAAACCTTAGAAGAAGTAGCAGGAATACTTCCACTGGACCTCAAAAGAGAACATGCCGGTATAAGACAAATTGCAAAAATAAAATATAAAGTCACTATCCCTATCCCTATTAAAGAAATTTTTGAAGATTGGAAAAATATAAATGAACCTGAAAAAATGATCTCACCAATTGGAAGAATGGTATTAGTCTGAAGACATGAAGAGGTCAACAGAGATTGATTCTGATTGTATAGAGTCTCAATTTGAATTCCGAGGGTAAGCAGCCTCAAAATCACCACCAGAGTATTGGAAAAATCTCGGAAGTTCAAAGTCTAGATTAGAGGAACAAGCATTTCAGGGAAAGACTATTAGTTTGGAAAAATACATCAACTAAAAAAATTCAACAATAGCTTTCACTGATGGCTCCTGCAAAGGAAACCCAGGTCCATGCGGGGCTGGGGCAGCTATTTCAATACCAAACAACACAGAACATGTGGAGTTAACATAGCCAGTTTCCAATAGAGGATCTATTTTATTAGGGGAATTAGTAGCTATCAAGCTGGTAATAGATTTTCTTATAAATCCAAACAACAAAAAAAAACACAGAATCCATCAAAATTTTCTCAGACAGCCAATCAGCAATTAGAATTCTAACTTTAAATTGGAAATTGAATAATTACGGCAAAACTATTCGTGATATTAAAATCGGTAAAATCGGTATTTTGGCACTAAAATCTGAAGGAATCATTGTTTCCATTAAATGGACCCCTGGCCACGCTGATATACAAGGTAAGGAACTAGCAGACCAACTAGCTAAAAAAGAAGCATAGGAGGCAGAAAAAATAGAAAGCATTCCAATATTTACAAAATAAGATATACAAAAAGGAGCAAAAGACAGTGTAACGTTAAAATGGCAAAACCGATCGGACACCAGTGATAAAGGAAGAAGATATTATTCCTTTCATCAAAATGTAAAAAATACACTTCCAAAAGACAAACCGTCAACTGAAATATATCGGATATCAACTAGTTTAAGAACAGGTTGTAGGTATCCCCATGGGCACTAATTGTGCCCCTTTAATGGCAGACTTGTTTTAGTACTGTTACGAATCACAGTTTATGACTAAACTCAGTAAAGACCCGTCGAAGTTGCATTTAATTGATAAATTCAACAACACTTACCGTTATCTTGATGATATTTTTTCGTTAAATAATCAAGAATTTTCTCAATATACTGCTGAAATTTACCCCAAGGAACTTACTTTAAATAGATCAAATTTATTCGGTCCTGGATATAGATATTTCGGTTTTAAACGGGAAACTCCACACTAAAATTTACGACAAAAGAGACGATTTTTCGTTCCCTATTGTTAATTTTCCAGTTTTAGATGGTGATGTTCCTTTGGCATCATCTTACGGTGTTTATATTTCACAACTTGTTCGCTATGCCCGTGTCTGTTGTGACGTTTTTGATTTTGACGATCGCAACCTATGTATTGCTGGTAAATTATTAAACCAGGGATATCGTTACCATAAATTACTTAAAACCTTTACTAATTTTTTCCATAGATATAAAGATTTGGTTTTGAAGTTTGGTTGTACCTGTAGAAAACTTATTTCAAACGGGATAGCACATCCTCATTTTTACGGAAATGTTGTTAACCGTGCCCGGAAATTTGGAAATAATCCATGTAAACTTGTCGCTCCTTTAAATAAACTTATTCTAAAAGGTTACCTATTCAACACTGTAGTAAGATCATTGAATATTGTTTTTATTGGTATAAATATTGATTTTGTTATCAGTAAATTAAAAGCTAACTAAATATTACCAGTATATTATATACATATACATATTCATGGATCTACAATATGTCGATACCTGTAACTTGGCATTGCACAGGGTCATGTTTTTCTCTGGCTGTTTATGACGTCTTTACACTAAATCCATTGGATGTTTGATGTGTACGGATTGATGGTTAAGTCTTAGATGCATGATTTTTTTTATTAGTTGTTAGAAGCTTTGAACTAGCTGTCAGATAACTGCGAGTACTCTCAGATCTGTTCATTGCGTCTTTTTGTGTCGGGATGTATAAGTACCCGGCCACTTCCACTTATATTTTTGTCCATCTGATGAGTTTAACCTTTTTCAACTGATTTTTATAGTTCGTTCTTATGTTGTACTGTTATACCACTGTCCCAGGTAAGGGGAGGGTTGGGATCCCACTAACATGTTTAACCCCGCCACATTATTTATGTATGTGCCTGTCCCAAGTCAGGAGCCTGTAATTCAGTGGTTGTCGTTTGTTTATGGGTTACATATTTGTTTTTCGTTCATTTTTTTTACATAAATAAGGCCGTTAGTTTTCTCGTTTGGATTGTTTTACATTGTCTTATCGGGGCCTATTATAGCTGATTATGCGGTATGGGTTTTGCTCATTGTTGAAGGCCGTGACCTATAGTTGTTTTAATGTCTGTGTCATTTTGGTCTTTTGTGGATAGTTGTCTCATTGGCAATCATATACCACATCTTCTTTTTAATATAGGATATTGTAATTTAAACTCATACAAATCAATGATATGCCCAGCAGTCATCGACAAATGCAGCTGTGGACAAATAGAAACAGTTGACCATTATCTTCTGTATTGTGAAAGTTATGAGGAGGCTAGAGAGAAACTCAGCTCTGCACTCTACTTCATAACATCAAAACTAACATTTGAATCAAAAGTATTATTAGCAACAACAGAAAATGAAAATTACAAACATCACATAGAAGATATTCAACATTTGTTAGGGGTCTTTATTAAAGATACTGGAAGGTTCACAAAATAGATAGTTAAGGTTTTATATAAGGGTTAATTATTTATTCATTTTTTTTTTAAATATTTTAAAATTTTTGTTATTTATTTATTTATTTTTCTCTGCAGTGCCACATCATAAATACAAATGTACTTATGAATTTTATACAACAGCGACATAAAATTACCAGAGTGATCGAAAATACAGAGAGATTATAGTGTCAAGTTGACACTTACTAAAGACTAAATTAAGACTTTAAATCTATAAATGACCAAATGCAATACTAACTTTCACACCCAAATAAAGAAACAAGAAACAAGAAATGTTAACCAAATTTAGAATAAGCGACCATTGTCTTTTGATAGAAACGATATTTAAAAAATACCAAGAAACGAAAGAAAATGTAAATGATATGTAATATCTTAGATGATGAATTCCATTTTCTCTTTAACTGTTCGCAAATAAAGAATGATACATCACACATCATTCTATAATATTCAAGAACATATATACACCATTTTCCACTAGAGCCATGTGATATTCAAAGTATTGACTACGTGCGGAAATAAGAAAATAGATAGATAGCGCTAGCACACCTATCTACTTTATAGGTGGCAACAGAGCTACCATAAATCAACACTTTAAACTAAAAAAATATTTTTTTTTAAGAATTAAAAAAAAATAAAACATATATAAAAATCAGATTTATTCATGGACGTAAACAATTTTAAAAAAGTAATTAAAATTGAAACAAAGTATAAAATTAATGAGATAGATATATTTTGTGTAATCACGCAGTAACGTGGTTAATGGAGGCCGCCATATTTTGGATGAAAACAAACTTGTTGAAAGTCGAACCCTGCTTTAATGTTTCGTCTGGTTTCGTCAATTATCGTGATTTATCAATAACAATTTGTACTGAAATTTAAAGGAACATTTACTTTGAAATTGAAACTGTCATTTAAAATCATGGACGATAAGGGTAGCCCGTCGTCATCTCTAAACTCAGCGAGCACCGGCGACACAGGTCATCTCTTGCATGAGCTTATGAACTTGCAGAAATCAAATGGTAAATTATTAAACACATGAAAAACACCGTGATGATTTAATATTAATGGAACGAACACAAATAAGAAAACACCATGAAACATGTCGAACCCTTGTAGCTAAAGAATAACAGTTTAGGCACTGGCTATAGTTTGGAAACAACAAATTATTATAATGTCTTTTTTTAATGAAAAATTATTGTTAGTTGCTGCATTAAATTATTATTGCTGTAGTCAAGGTCAGATAGGGTACTGATTTATAATTACGGATGTATCCTGGTCTCATCGGTTTTCTTGCTATCATAATCAAGAATTCATTGTGACGTCCCGTTTGTTTATATCCCATAGTACATCATTAAGAGAGAACCAAGTTATAGTGAACTACGTTTAATATACAGCATGGTTAATCTACATTTTTTACAAGAATAACATGTGTAACACAGTTGGGCGTGAGTGCCAGTGCACATGAGTTATTACACGTGCATTATCAAAGTACTGAAATACGGGAAGGTCTAAAAACAGGACAGGTAAAACCAGGACAGTTATTTTCGATACGTTTTTATCTGTAACTTTTGTTTTACTCAACATATTGTTAAAATTTAAATTTCATAATAAAGAACATGGTATTTACTTATATTATTTGCAAAAAATATAAAAATGAATAATAACTAAGTTAAAAAAAATCTGCCAGGACAGTTTAATTTTATGAAAAAAATGGCTGAAATTGCCGAGAAAAGTTTACTTATAATTGAAATATTTTTCCCAAAACAAAAATCTGGCATAATATTTTTGTACGATTATAAAGATTATGAAATATTCATTCTAAAAATCTATAATTTAATATTTTTTTCAGCTTTTAAAGGTAAAAAAATCTGCCAGGACAGTAGCCTTTCACGTTGGAAATTTTGTTGAAATTATTTCAAAATACAAATACAAAGTTAAATATCTTCTTCAAAATAAATGTCTGGTAAACAAATGTTAGTTCATTGAAAAGTTTAGAATATAAGCTTTATGAAAATATAAAATTATATGAACTTTTATGTCATTAACACCAAAAAAATCTGCCAGGACAGTAGCCTACTCCGCTAAATTTTAAGAAACAAATGGCTGAAATTGTCGAGAAGAGTTTACCTATAATTGTTATATTTTCTTCAGTACAACTGTCTGGCATAATATTTTTGTATGATTATAAAGATTATGGAATAATCTTTCTAAAAACCTATGAATTGATATTTTTTTCGTCTTTTAAAGGTAAAAAAAATCTGCCAGGACAGAAGAATTTTATGTTAGAAATTTTGTTGAATTTGTTCAAAATCAAAGTATAAAGTTTAATATCTTCTTCAAAATAAATTTCTGGTAAACAAATGTTAGTTCATTTAAAAGTTTAGAACATAAGCTTTGAGAAAATATAAAATGATAATTCATTAACGACAAAAAAATCTGCCAGGACAGTAGCCTACTCCGTTTGAATTATCAGCTGGACATTAGCTTAATATGCTACATGTTTTATAAATGGCAGAAATAAACATTATTTTTAATCATAAATAAAATAGTATATTTATTAACTTATCTGTCTTTTTTTTAAATGATAATTAGGACTAAATCATTAAAAATAAAACTATAAATTAAAAACAAATTTGCCAGGACAGTACTATTACATAGGAAGAAGTGAAGAATTCTCAAAGATTTTTTTTATTCTATTCAAAGTGTTCAGTTTGAAATTTATCCGTGATAGAGTCATTAAAGTGAATATTTCTAGAAAACATAATTATATTGGTGTGGTTATTAAAACACTATTTGTTGATTTAATTCGATTTCTATTCATTGTATCAAAGGCAGAATTATGTTTTGACAGTAATAAAAACTTCAAAGTCACTGATTGGTGTCAAATACTCAAAAGGTGTTTATTCACTAATAAGTAATGTGTTTAGAGCACAGGAAAGTGTCACTTTTTTTATCCTCTTACATAAAACTGGAGAGTTTCCAAATGTTGCATTTTTTAACTTCTTTTTGCAATTTACACCTTTACATGTTTTCTAATGAATCAAATTTGCCATGCACAGTCACAATTCAGTACATTCCACAACACTAGTTAACCTTTTTCAACAAAAAAAAAATCACGAGATAATCTATACTAGTTCTAGTTGTTCTACATGTACCCAACCTGAAAAACAAAATTATAGAGCATTTGCAATTGCGAATATCCCACAATCTATTGCATTAATTAAATTTTATCTTTAAATATAAAATCAATTAGTTTTCCTAAAATTCAAGCTAAATATCTTCATTACCACACACTCACTTTACGGTTGACATGACAGAATATACAAATACACAGATTCGATGACAGATCGTTAAGTTTAGCACGTGCCAACTAAATATTTAGCTATAGGACGACTCATGGGACACTTTTTATGAAATTCATCTATTATCAAATGAATATTTTTATCTTTTCCCAAAATTTAATGCTAAAACTTAACAACGAATTATAACAACAAAAAGTAATAATCTATCCAACTTTCGATTTTGATTTGAAACAAATTTGTCCACAAGTTGAGACATAATAAGTAACTGTCCTGGCAATTTTTTTTATTCACTTTTTTTTTTTAATTTTATGATTGGGTCTAGCTTTTACTTAATGGTAGTATCAAAATTGTACTTTAGACAATCGCAAAAAAAAACTATTCCAATATTATATTTAAAAAAAAATAATTGCGTTGTTAATTTCTGCAATTAATTCAGAAATTTAACGGGCATAGGACATTTGAGCGAAAAAGAAAAAAGCACATAGGGTCATTTGAGCGCCGACTTCATAGGACATTTGAGCGCCGGGATATTAACCTTACCTGAGTTTTCAGACAGGACATTTGAGCGAAATTTTCCCTGATAATTTTACACGAATTAAGATTTTTTTTTAAAAGTAAGAAAAAAAAGTAAGATTTAGTTATAAATATTTTTTATTTTATTTCACACCCGAGTAATTCGACCGGTTCTGGCTGGTTTATGTAAGTGAAATCCTAAGTTGATCTCTATTTACCAATCAATTCTACTATAATTCATTGGCTATGCAAATTTTCTTTGTTCTAAAATTCTTATATATATATCTATTAAGTGAAATGTCCCTTGGCACTTGAAATCTTAATACTAATAATACATGTACGTGTTAAAATGGATATTATTTTGACCGAGACTAATAAGGGAAAAAGAAGCCTTGTTTGTGACAGTTTCCGATATAGAGTGGACAAAACACTAAAAGGAGAAGAAATATCCTGGAGATGTACAGTAAGTACCTTTTTTTACAAATTTAATGTTAATGTAAACTACTTGTTCGTCTGTTACGCTTCAACTTCCATAACTTCTTTTAATTTTGATTTATATCTATATCATTATATGTCTATCTTATACCTCCTTTAGATTAATTTTTTAACACATTTGAATATAAGCTACCACATATAGGGTTAGGTATCAAGGCTCCATGTTGAAGGTCGTACTGTAACCTATATAACATTGTTAGGTTGATTTTCTAGGCACTTTACAATATTCATACAATACACTGTAAAAATTGTGCTTAGAGCCTAAACATGTTTAGGAAAATGTTTAGAAGCTAAACACATAAATGTCTGTGGTGTTCCCATTCTAAACATGTTATGAATTTCATTTCATTTCATTTCATACTACATCTTATTTTTATGTCTTGCAATAGCAAATGAAAAAGCATTTAAACACTTCAATTGTATTTGTCCTTTCAATATTTTTCAGGCAAAAGGTTGCAAAGCAAGACTGAGGACGGATTGTACCGGAACCGTTATAATTCAACAGAAAAATACTCATAACCATGATACCAGTGATCGTGACAATGAACGTCACTTGCTGCGGGTACGATCAAAAAAAAAAGCGGATGATGATATTGCTCAACGTCCTTCAAAAATTATCCGTACAGAGTTACAGAACATGGATGAAGCAAATCTAAAGTCTGAAGACATTGGCAGCGTTTCAAAGGCTATATATAGAAAGAGGCGTAAATCTCACCCTGCACTTCCTAAATCTAGAGAGGAAACACACCAATCATTAAAGAAGATTAATATTCAGTCAAATAAATTTGAAAATTTTGTGCAGTTTAATGATGAACAAACTGGTATAATTATTCTTACGTGTCCAACCAATCTTGAATGTTTATGCAGTGTGCCCGAAATTTTTATGGATGGTACTTACAAATATTGCCCAAAGTTCTTTAAACAGTTATATACTATTCATGGCTATAACAAAGGAAATTATGTCCCTCTTGTATTCTGCTTACTTCCTGGAAAGTCTGAAGAAATTTACGTGAATTGCTTTTCCTCAATTGTCAAGCTATGTTCCGATCAAGGTCACACACTTCAACCGAAAGCAGTACACGTCGATTTTGAAGAACGGGTAATGAAAGTTATGAAGGATTTTTTCCCGTCTATAGAGATCAAATGCTGTAGGTTTCACTTAGGCCAAGCCTGGTGGCGAAAAATCCAGAAAGTTGGACTTAGTCAACAATACAAAGAGCTTGATTCAGACATTAGTAAATGGCTTAAAGGGATTTTTGGGATAGCCTTTTTAGCTCCAGACGAAGTAGCCGACTGTTTCGTAGAAGATTTTATGGCCGTTGTACCTAACGACAAGCCTTGTATAGAATTTGCAGATTACCTGACTGATACTTATATAACAGATGAATCGTTATTTCCCCCTCATCTCTGGGCCGAAGTTCCATCCTCGTTAAAACGTACTAACAATGGGCCCGAATCATTTCATGCCCATTATAACGAGCAGTTCTATCACAGTCATCCATCAATTTATATTTTCCTTGACACTATTATCAAATTGCAATCTGTGACTTACATAAAAATTCGGAGTTTGAACATTGATGCACCGCAGAGCCGAACAGAAAAGGAGAAGGAACAGAATCTCCGGGATTTGCATTCGAAATACTGCCAGCAGGAAATTACGAGGGATTTTTATGTCAGAAGCCTGGGATATAAGTTCCAAGCCCGAACAGACTTGTAAATAATGCCGTTGCCGAGTTTTATGTTTTATGACAGTGCTTTGTTTTTAGTGCTTTGTTTACAATTAAAAGATGTTTTAATCTTTTTGTTGGTAAACTCCTGTTTAATGACTGTGCTTTGTTTTTAGTGCTTTGTTTTTTACAATTAAAATATGTTTTAATCTTTTTGTTGGTAAACTCCTCATTTAATGAACTATATTCGTGGTGTGATTGCCAATAAGACAATTCTCTATCCAAGACTTGTTTTCGCTCAAATGTCCTACGCTTATTCTTATTTTCGCTCAAATGTCCTAAAATTTAGGCGCTCAAATGTCCTATACTTTGGCACTCAAACGTCCTTTTTTTTTCGCTCAAATGTCCTGTCAATGCGCTCAAATGTCCATTGCCGAATTTAACGGAGTAGGCTACTGTCCTGGCAGATTTTTTTTGGCGTTAAGGAAATAAATGTCCATATTATTTTATATTTTCATAAAGCTTATATTTCAAACTTTTAAATGAACTAAAATTTGTTTACCGGACTTTTATTTTAAAGAAGATATTAAACTTTATACTTTGATTTTGAACAAATTTCAACAAAATTTCTAACGTAAAAGGCTTTTGTCCTGGCAGATTTTTTTACCTTTAAAAGACGAAAAAAATATTAAATCATAGGTTTTTAGAAAGATTATTCCATAGTCTTTATAATCATACAAAAATATTATGCCAGACAGTTGTACTGAAGAAAATATAACAATTATAGGTAAACTCTTCTCGACAATTTCAGCCATTTGTTTCTTAAAATTTAGCGGAGTAGGCTACTGTCCTGGCAGATTTTTTTGGTGTTAATGACATAAAAGTTCATATAATTTTATATTTTCATAAAGCTTATATTCTAAACTTTCCAATGAACTAACATTTGTTTACCAGACATTTTTTTTGAAGAAGATATTTAACTTTGTATTTGTATTTTGAAATAATTTCAACAAAATTTCCAACGTGAAAGGCTACTGTCCTGGCAGATTTTTTTACCTTTAAAAGCTGAAAAAAAATATTAAATTATAGATTTTTAGAATGAATATTTCATAATCTTTATAATCGTACAAAAATATTATGCCAGACAGTTGTTTTGGGAAAAATATTTCAATTATAAGTAAACTTTTCTCGGCAATTTCAGCCATTTTTTTCATAAAATTAAACTGTCCTGGCAGATTTTTTTTAACTTAATTATTATTCATTTTTATATTTTTTACAAATAATATAAGTAAATACCATGTTCTTTATTATACAATTTAAATTTTAACAATATGTTGAGTAAAACAAAAGTTGCAGATAAAAACGTATCGAAAATAACTGTCCTGGTTTTATCTGTCCTGTTAATAGACCTTCCCCTGAAATACTATATATGTTACACCATTCACATTGAAAAATTATACATAGTACAAATTTATATGACTTATGAAAACACATGATAAGACAATAACAATAATATCTGAGCGGGGTGTTACGTCAAAATGCCATATCCCTATTTAGAACTATATCTGTATAAGATGGCTGACACCAGAATCCCTATTTAGAACTATATCTGTATATGATGGCTGACCCCAGAATCTGTGCCTGGGACTTGAACAATTGCCTTTTGAAGTCGTACAACTATCTCTTTTCCATTTTGGGGTCAGACATGTCAGATATTTTGTATTATGACATCAAAATCATACAAGAATCTTTGTGATGTCCAGTAATGGCAGACAAATAACGATAAGGTGTATGCATTCTGATGTATGTATGCAATATATTAAAATACAACTTTAAAAAACCAGAGGTCTCGTTAAGACGTGTACATCATGTAGATGCGTCCTGGACACATGAAAATCGAGCTGGACACGTTATTTTTTAAACCTGTGGGTACCTGGGACCCTCCTCATTGTACCTTAAGTCCCACACACAGTTTTGCCAAGAAGATTCATGAAAATTGACATTGTTTGGGCTTAAATTGAAATATTGTTTGTTTGCCCTTTACCGACCGACCCTATAAATTCGCCCCGATCAAAAAAAAGTTATTTGTATTTACCAGCAAATTTTTTTTTTGTTGTTCCTACTGTAAAAACTTATATTGGTATTTCCTGCTCAAAACTTTTTAACCGGAATCCTCAGGTTTTAACTTCCCTGTATAAGGTTAAGTCCGTTTGGTATCACCTGAGCTTTTGGCATGAACACTTGTATTTAGATTCAAAGCATTTGATTGAAATCGATGTTGAATGATTTGAAATCATGATATGACGAACGTTGCCCTGTGTCCTTATACTTGAAGAGCAGGGTTCATTCAAAAAAGTTTGTCCAATATAAAATTATCAATGTGTGTACAAAATATTTTGTTAACGGACGTTGTATCCTATGTAGGGATGACCTTTGGTGATCTGTAGATCAGGATGATTATGTTAATGCTGCCTTCGACCAGCTTTGACATTTTATTTATATCTGACATGACCAAATTCTGGTAAAGTACAAAATGTAGCTAATAATCTGAGAACCATACAGTACTTTAAAGTGTTTTCTGTTTTTAAATGAACCAAATGACTGAGAAGAATAATTCATTTCTGACACTAACAAGGCTTAGGTTTCTTTCTTAGTGTTAAAATCACAAATTGGAATACGATCAACACTAAATACCCAATTAACAGTCAGGGGACTTACTGAAATAAGTGATTTTTAAATCACTTATTTGAGTAGCAAAATTGAAGTTTTGTCACAAATTGTGATTTTGTAGTTTTACCAAAATTTTAAACACATAGGTTTTAATAATATCTTTTCATTAATAAAATTGGAAAAAATGAACTTTTTGCTTCTTTTATGTATCAAGGTTTATGCCTTTGATGCTATCATTTATCTGCAAATTCTATTTTAGTTGAAAAAATGCTACAATAATGGCTTTACATAATAAACTCATACTTTCTTAACAGATTTTTCCCAGCAGTGGGAGTATTTTTCCTGTAAAGTTCAAGGTTTCATCTTTCAGATTATGTAATAAAATTCTACTGTTCGCGATAAAAATTTCACTGTTCGGGGTTGTTGAAATTAGTGGGGGTTATTAAAATAATGATACTTAAATAAGTGATTTTTGGGAAGGAAATTGAGGTATGATACTTAAAGTTTAAACAAGTGATTTTTATGTCATTAATGATTATCCTAGATTCAGTACATGGTCATCACCTGAAATGACCTGGTCATCCTAGACAACACAGATGTTGGTTCTAATAAGTTTAGAAACATAATTAGTCCCTGGATCATTAGTATTCTATATTTAAAGCTATAATAAAATTCAATCACTTCTTCTAGTGATTAATTTGTACTACTTAAATAGGTGATTATTAAAGAAAGGCAACTCTTACTTCCAATCTGTATGGAAATAATGTTACTTAAATCAGTGATTTAGAAAATCACTCATTTAAGTAAGTCCCCTGACTTATAAACAAACAGAAAGACAACAACAAATACATGAGATAAGTTTAGTTTTATAACTGAATTTGCGATCTATCTTAGTTACATTTAATCTAATCACCAACTTTTGAAACAAATATAATATTCCTCTTACAACCACAGGAAAAGAAGAAAATTCACAATTTAAGACAATAAAAATTGGCAGATAAAACAATATGTAGAGGGAAAAAAATGACAAGTTATGAAACACTTGTCTCTTGTAAAACTGTACATGTAATTGTATGTAGACCTCTAGGTGTGTCATTGGTATGCTATTTTATTGACAAATACCACAAATTTCCTTTTATTCTTATTGATTTTAGGACAGGAAAATGAATTACAGAATATCCTTGATTTTAGGACAGGAAAATGGATAACAGAATATCCTTGATTTTAGGACAGGAAAATGGACAACAGAATATCCTTGATTTTAGGACAGGAAAATGGATAACAGAATATCCTTGATTTTAGGACAGGAAAATGGATTACAGAATATCCTTGATTTTAGGACAGGAAAATGAATAACAGAATATCTTAACTGAAATTATTTTGTCTCCAAGGTGGCACATACCTTGTTCGTATTAGTATCTGTATAAATGCTGTATGCTTGGCTGAGAAGCAGTAAATTCCAATAAAGCCTCTAAAAGTCTTTGGTTAAATCAGGATTGGGATGGAATTGATGGTGTCCTACACTTAAGTAGCTTATTACCATGAAATCAATTTGACAAAGAGTTCTATTTTTAGTCATTGTTAGTATTGCAAATATAAGTGTTATTTTGGAGATTTTCCCTAGAAACTGTACTATAATGTACCTACTATTATGACTATCTTAATTACATTTATTTTATATATTTCAGCCATGTCCAGTGCAAGTATTTCATCAACATTGAATATGAGGGAAAGGTAAAGCTATATAAATATTCTTTTTCCGTATATTTTTATACATGGCATTATACATGTATTAAAGCATCTTTCATCAATATAATCTGTAGTCATTTGGGAATAATGGAAGCTTTTCAATTTACTGGGGTTAAAATCCTTTGTTCTTGCTATAATCGAATGCTTATGCTTAAAGATGTAAACAACAAATACTTTTTGTTGTTACATCTTTAAGCATAAGCATTCTTTAATGTCTTGAACACTGTTTTTAAAAGATGCTATTGATAAAGGATTGATTATGACTTCATGATGTTAAAATATAATGGTAAAGTTCTAGTGCTAGGCTCATAGCTTTTAATCAAAGATAATATTGTATTGCAATGATATTTAATTTGAAACCTTAAAATATATATGCCACATATGATGGAAGACAATACACATGTACAAGACTTTATTTAGTGTTATTGACCAAAGAAGTATTTTTAGTACTCTCTACTTTCCTGTCGACCATCCATGGTTCTCTGACCTCCTTCACCAATCAAAACTGGCTAGATTGATATATCCCATAGTGCTGAAAGTGATGTTAAACACCAATAATCAATCAATAGCCATGCCCATATCCTCAGACAATCAATAGCCATGCCCATATCCTCAGACAATCAACAGCCATGCCCATATCCTCAGACAATCAATAGCCATGTCCATATCCTTGACAATCAATAGCCATGCCCATATCCTCAGACAATCAATAGCCATGCCCATATCCTCAGACAATCAATAGCCATGCCCATATCCTCAGACAATCAAACATTCTTTGGTTCATCTATTATGTATCCTCATTTAAGGTGGTACCTAACACAACAGGGAGATAACTCTGTAAAGTCAGCTAAACGTTTTAATAGCGTTGTGTTGTTAAGGGAATATTAAGCTTCTCAATGATCAAAATTAGTGTTTGTCAAACTGCTATATAAACAGTGTATTTTTTCTGATAAAATGGTTGGTTCAAATTTTTTGAAATTTTTATATTTTTGTCAAAGTAAATACTTTGTCAAAATTTTATTAAAATTAAACGAGCCAAATTAATTTTAGGGGAGGTGTTGGGTACCATCTTAACGTTATAAGTTGTAATATCCTTTCACTAAACATTTGTTTTCAATTGAATGTTGCAATATTTATGATAATTTTATACATTTTATACATGTATCTATTTATTCATTACAGTGCTGATGTACCAGGACCAGGGGAGGCAACTGCTCCAACTATAAATGAACTTATGCAGACATTCTACAGTCAAAGCCAGCCTTCTCATAGACAGCTTATGTAAGGATATACCTTTGAATATTAATAAAAAGAATATTAGACAAATAATATAAGTCGACAGTTACATAATAAACAAGTATAGGCAAAAGTATAAACAAACAGAAGATACAAAAACTCAACCAAAGAGAGAGTGACAAAATCATGGAAAAATGGGGAAAACAATGAAAAAACAGCCTATAAAACACTACACATGCTCTATAAAAAAATACAACCAGCAACATAAATCCCACCAAAGATATGGGTGTTTTAGGGGCTCAGGAAGGTTAAGCAGATCCTGATATGAATTATAGTATCTCCAGATCTGGCATGAAGCTTCCACAAGTTTAAATTATGAACACTTCCTATTATTATCAGGTTCTTCAAAAGGAAAATAAAGTTTCCTCATCGGAGTGAAAATCACACAACTCATGCATGTTTTCCATGATAAAATTTCTAAATATGATCAGGTTAGACAGGTTACATTCTCATATTGTACTTGTCTTTATCTTGACCATGAAAATCAAATTTCTGTGTGGGTGAATTTTTTGTTTTCATTTATGCTTTTCTAGTATTTGCAGAAAGTAATTAAACAATTTCAAAAATTTTCAATTTTACAGAAGTGTCATCGTCATGACTATTAAACATCATAAAACTTATTGTATTTATTTTGGAGAATTTAGCTGCTTTAGATGTGTGTCCATATTTTACACATTTAAAAAATATTAAAGTCACAAGAAACCTCAAATTAAAAAAAATAATGCATATGTTTTTTATAACTCAATGGATAGTTTTCATTATAAAACTTATGTACATATACTTTTTTCTGAAGAAAATTCTTTAATTTGTTCATATTAAGAAGAAGTTTACTTTATTTGAATTGCTTCCTTCCAGGAAGCAATTCCCCTGACATATTTTCCCTATGCAAAGTGACCTCCGTGTGACCCATCTCGTGAAAATCCGGTGATCGCAATACGCATGGATGTCCTTAAAATAAACTCTTATCTGATTGTACATGTTAAACACATGCTCAATATCCATGCTTTTTGTTGAGTGTTGACAAACAGTTGACAATCGTTAAACTTCGGCTTCAAAACACAAACTTTAATTACCTGCCATATTTTCACAACAACACTGACTGATTGAAAAAAAAATTGACGATTACACAAAATTTATGCGAAAAAAATGATAAAATCGTGCACAGAAGACTTAGTTTATGATGTTTGTATGCATTGGTTCAAGAATTGGAATAACATTATTTTTCACCGGTCACTTGTTTATTATGACTTTAAGCATCAACAATCATGGTAAGAGGATTGCTTTTTACCCTTTCATCTATATTTCATTTTCAGAACTTTACAAGGATCAGATACAGTAAACAGTTTCAGTGTATATGGACAGGAAGTAGATGTAGTGGCTAGTAAGCCCATCAGTACTGGTATCTTGTCACAGCCAACAACAGGCAGTAATAAGGTAGTTTGAAATAACAAAAAGATAATAATTTCTAAACAAGTTTTTAACTTGAGTATGTATTTTTTTCAGATTTTGCCTATCACCAATCCAAAAAATATGTGGATCTTTGAGTCTTAGACACTTCCATCAGCTTTTTTATGGCTCTAAAAACCTGGCTTGATTTATTAATGTTTTTATCAATTTTCAGGTTAAAATTACACCAGTTGTGAAGTATGATTGGGAAGCATTATTCTATGTTGGGAACCTTGTCGCTATCCATCGTAATAATACATATGCTGCCTATACATTAAGAGGTAAGACTTATTATTAAAAAACACTTGAAGTGAGAATGAAAAATTAACAAGTGTGGACAGAAATATAAAAAGACTGCCTAGTAATAAAACTAACCAATAATATTAGATCTGGTTTTTATATAAAAAAGATGTGGTATGATTGCCAATGAGACAACTGTCCTAAAGAGACCAAAATGGCACAGACATTTACAACTATAGGTCACCATACGACCTTCAACAATGAGCAAAGCCCATACCGCATAGTCCGCTATAAAAGACCCCGATAAGACAATGTAAAACAATTCAAACGAGAAAACTAATGGCCTTATTTATATAAAAAAATGAACGAAAAACAAATATGTAACACATAAACAAACGACAACCACTGAATTACAGGCACATACATAAATAATGTGGCAGGGTTAAACATGTTAGCGGGATCCCAACCCTCCCCTAACCTGGGACAGTGGTATAACAGTACAACATAAGAACAAACTATAAAAATCAGTTGAAAAAGGCTTAACTCATCAGATGGACAAAAATACAAGTGGACGTGGGCGGGTACTTTTACATCCCGACACAAAAAGACACAAAGAACAGATCTGGGAGTACACGCAGTTATCTGACAGCTAGTTCAAAGCCACTAACAACTAATTAAAAAATCATGCATCTAAGACTAAACTATCAATCCGTACACATCCAACATCCAATGGATTTAGTGTAAAGACGTCATAAACAGCCAGAGAAAAACATGACCTTGTGCAGTGCCAAGTTACAGGTATCGACAGATTGTAGATCCATGAATATGTATATGTATATAACATACTAGTAATATTTAGTTAGCTTTTAATTTACTGATAACAAAATCAATATTTATACCAATCAAAACAATATTCAATGATCTTATAACAGTGTTGAATAGGTAACCTTTTAGAATAAGTTTATGTAAAGGAGCGACAAGTTTACATGGATCATTTCTGAATTTTCAGGCACGGTTAACAACATTTCTGTAAAAATGAGGATGTGCTATCCCGTTTGAAATAAGCTTTCTACAGGTACAACCAAACTTCAAAACCAAATCATTATATCTATGGAAAAATTTAGTAAAGGTTTTGAGTAATTTATGGTAACGATATCCCTGGTTTAATAACATAGATTGCGTTCGTTAAAATCAAAAACGTCTTGCATGCATTCTTCAAATTGTTACAAAGCTTAGAAATAGCTTTTAACAATAAGGTAAATTAAAGTCTTTAGCTAGAACCAATAATAACTTAGCAAAAAAATATTTCTGATTGTTCTGTATGCTGGACTTACAAATACAAAATGAAATTCTTTCTCAACACATTGCATGTTATAACATACAAATAAATGCAGTACTCTCAAAGGTTGGTATATCAGAGAAATGACCAACTTTAACATTAAGTTTTGATATACATATATATTTCAGGAAAATCAGGTGGAGTTGTCAGGATTATTAACAGAAAGACTGCAGAGAGAGCATTATTGAAAGACTTTGCTGGTCGTGTTATAGATATAGCCTTTGCTCATACTGATGATATTTTAATTGGTGCTGTTGATGAGATTGGTAACCTGATGGTGTACCATGTCAAAGAAACTGACGATAGGAAATTAATGTATCCTTTTATTAATTAGATAGTATAACAGTATTTTTTTGCAGAGAAATGTTTTTTTGTCTGCACTTGAGGAAAAGAATGAAAAGTAAGAATTGGAATTATTATAGATTATTGAAATTTGCCGTCTGCTTCAGTATAGTGAACCTATTGACAAAGTCTAAAGCAATCTTAGAAAGGCCAGTGATGTACTAACATGGTCAATAAAATTTGTAATGAGTATACACCAAAACATCTAATTTAGTTCTAATTTAATATGGGTTTTTAAAAAATGGTTCAAATGAAAACCTTTTATGATACACAATGTTAAAACACATATCAATTTTTAAAAGAAATTTATTTTATGGACACAGTAAGACCATGAACACATACAGAACACATATTGAATTAAATGCCTATTGCGTTAGGTAAAATGACTCTTTGATAAAAAGTATTGCATGCAGACAATATATAAAGCAATCAACAAATATTTTAGAATTAGAACGAGTGCAAAAAAAAAAATAAAGTTTTTTCATGTATTAAGGAAGTAGAGAAATGCTAATTTTGCATACAGATTTAATCATGTTAATGATTGGTTCCTGTATTTATGACAGTTTCAACTTTCCAATTCACAGTTATTAAATCGTCATATATGATAATATATCATTCCTTGACAATGCTAAGTGTATTGCTGTCTCTGCACATCCGACGACCAGATGGTGAACAGCCATCAGAATTCCACCGTGTTATTTGGTGTCCATTCATCCCCGATGATTGTGATGATAGCAGTATGACTGAATCTTCTACACAAGATGCTTCTAGAGTACTAGTCTTAACTCATAATGAAAAAGTAAGATTGTCAGTGTCATAAGTTTTAGGCTTAAAGTTTTTTTTGGATTTTAAGAATAAAGTAATTCATTAAAATGGTGTAGGTAGTTTGCTTTAATGGATCATTGTTAAATTTGGTCATAGAATTAGTAATTTATAAAATATAGTACAATTTGATAATATAAAGGTGAATTAAATGTATATATATGAACATGATTTGACAAAAAAAAATTGGAAAATTTACACAAATGAAAAGAAAGTACGTCATCAGATATTTTTGTTTTCTCTCTAAAAACGAGCTTTCTATTTTAAAAAGTTCTGTAAATATTCAATCTTCATGCTATAATATGGTGACATTTGTCTTCTGTATTTGTGTGTATGGAAAACTATTGCCAAAAAATAAATACATTTTGTTCTATATCTTATTACAATATTTTGCTTACATTTGTATAAACATATATTAAATATAAAGCTCTGATCAGTTTAGATAAAAGTATAAATATTTTACCTTTTGACACTACCTACTTTTCTTTACTTTGTAACTTATCTTAATTTTAGCTTCAATAATTACTTTTTTTCATTTCAAATCTTGGTGTCATATATCTTTCTTTCTTTAATCACATTTTCGTGAATGTATTGTTAATTTAGGCAGAAATATGGAATATAGAACTGGTCACCAAAGAACATGGTAATGGACCACTGGATGCAGAAGATGTGGATTTTGGTTTGATTAAAATTACCAGTCACACACAGGTAAAATCTGAAATATTAAATTTATAAGAAGGTGTGGTATGATCCCCAATTAGACAACTGTCCATAAGAGACTGGATGATGTAGATGTAAGTAACTATAGGTGTGGCCTTCAACATTGAACAAAACCCATACGACATAGCAACCTATGAAAAGTCCAGACATGACAACATGTAAAACAGGAAAACCAACAGCCTGAATTATGTTCAAAACAATAAACGAATATGATATACAGCAACAAATGACATCTGAATTACAGGTACCTGATCTTAGAAAAGCACATACAAAATGTATACAGGCTCCCCAATCTCTCCTAATATGAGAAAGTTGAGATGTAGCAAAGCAAAGAACAAACTATTGAAATCAGTTGAAAATGGCATAACTCATCAGATAGACACAAATTACACAAAAACACAGGACACCCAGTACAGATCTGAGAGAACCTACAGTTACTGAATACCAGTTTAAAGCCAATAACAACTAATTGAAAAATCATGTATCCATGACTTAAATTGTTTTTATGAACCTAGAATCTTCATCTAGTATATTGTTTTCATAAAGTCAAAACTTAAAAAAAAAACGGACCCTGAATAAACCGGATTCCTAATTGTTTTTATGAACCTAGAATCTTCATCTAGTATATTGTTTTCATAAAGTCAAAACTTAAAAAAAAATGGACCCTGAATAAACCGGATTCCTGTTCATTCCAGCCGAAAATTAAAATCCCATTTTTTCCCTTTCAAAGTCTTTGTTAAAATACCCTTTGTAAACTGGACCCTGTGTATTCTGAATTCCGGTCTCATAATGCAGTCCCAATATTCTTAATTAAATCAATTATTACCTGTCAAAACGGTTTGTCTAATTAATTTCAAATGATCAATATGCAATCAAAACATATTTGTTTATTAAATATGGCTTTTTAAAGTAATCGATTAGCCAGGTGTTTAACTGTGAACTTACAATTGACAGTAGTGAACTGTAATATTTATTATAACGAGTCAATTAAACGAAAAGACACGCCGAATATATCTCAGATTGAACTTATGTTGTAACTTGGATAAAAAAATTAATAAATCGCGGAATAAGATATTTACATCGTGTTTTTGAAATCCTAGGTACCCTGTTGTGAATTTCTTTGAAAATATTCTGGCTTTTTGGCTTTTTAATCGGCAATACAAATGTTTCAAATTAATGATCATGGAAGTAAAATTGAAAATCTCTTCTCACAATCCAAACCACGCGAGTATTATGATGCAAATGAAAACAATGAAAAACGAAGTGAAAGTGAAATTGACAAGTCGTAGACTGATGCTACCGAGGTCTATTTGATATACGAGGACATTCGTGGATATGTAAAACACAAGTCATATATTATTTTTTTTAATTCGAGGAACAACCAGTTTCTTAAATTTCTATAGCCAATGAAAATGAAGATTTAAAACATCGATCATACCTTATTTTGTTGTTGTGTTCTGTATTTAAATTTATCAGTTTATAATTTACAATCAGACAGAACTTTGACATGCAATATATCGGACGTCTAAATTCATTTACTTCCGTTCCAAACAGAAACCTGAATAAACCGGCTCACTGTCCAAACCGGCCCTTTTTTTATAGTCCCGTAGCCGGCCGGTTTATACAGGTTTTACTGTACTTACGAAATCACTTATATTTGTTGCAAATCTAATTTGTTCTTTTTATTTCCCTTGAAACTGAGTAAGCTGAATAATTTAAACTATATATTATATATTTGCAGTAACAGATTTAATTTCCCTTTTCAGCCTGTTATGGATGCTGCTTTCTCACCAGATGGCACTGCATTAGCTACAGCTAGTCTGGACGGTGAAGTCAAGTTCTTCCAAGTTAATATGAATGAAAGTACATCGCCAAGGTAAAAAAAAAAATATTATGTTGATGCCAGTTTCTTTAGTTGAATTTTGTGCACATATTGATTTTGTTTCATGAATTGATACACTACTTCCTTTCTTACCAATTATACAACTTGGTTTTTCTTCATTTAATATTGCCAGAAAGATTCAACAGAAAATTTTAATTGTTACAAATATTTTTCAATAATTAATTTTTGAAGCAAACCTGTCAAGCAACCACTTGAACATACATTTGTGTTTGTACATATAATGTTACTTTAACATTGCAGATATAAGATAATGTTACTTTAACGCTGCAGATATAAGTCAAAAGTAGATAACATTCTCAATTTTATTTTAGGTGTTTGCACCAATGGAAACCACACGATGGTAAAAAGTTGTCTTCCCTTTTCTTCCTGGATGATCATAAAAATTCTAGTCCTGAGTAAGTAATCACAGAGTGCTATTTGTTTTCTGAATTTTTGTTAGCAAAACTGTAACCTCAGTTTCTTAATTTATAAGCTCATTTTTTTTTTAAAAGAATATTTTTATAAATGAACAATGTTATGAATAAATTACATTGATTTAAGTGATGAATCACAGACTGCTGGACTAACAGTCTAAAAGTAGCAACATTGGCCTAGTGCTCGCAAAGAAAAATGAAACTTCATAAATTTGCTAAGTCAAAGTTATTATTGATTATAGTTTCAGCTTCTTAATGATATGTTTTATATTATTATAAAAAGTAATTGAAGTTACATATATATATATTAAACAATACACTTGTTTTGATATTGCTGTGTAAAATGAACTACTTTATTTTTGCCTAAAGTTAGACTTTGTTTTATTTTTATGCCCCACCTACAATAGTAGAGGGGCATTATGTTTTCTGGTCTGTGGGTCCGTTCGTTCGTCCGTTCGTTCGTTGGTCCGTTCATTCGTCCCGTTTCAGGTTAAAGTTTTGGGTCAAGGTAGTTTTTGATGAAGCTGAAGTCCAATCAACTTTAAACTTCGTACACTTGTTGCTTATGATATGATCTTTCTCATTTTAATGCCAAATTAGACTTTTGACCCCAATTTCACGGTCCACTGAACATAGAAAATAAAAGTGGGAGTTTCAGGTTAAAGTTTTTGGTCAAGGTAGTTTTTGATGAAGCTGAAGTCCAATCAACTTGAAACTTAGTACACTTGTTGCTTATGATATGATCTTTCTAATTTTAATGCCAAATTAGACTTTTGACCCCAATTTCATGGTCCACTGAACATAGAAAATGAAAGTGGGAGTTTTAGGTTAAAGTTTTTGGTCAAGGTAGTTTTTGATGAAATTGAAGTCCAATCAACATGAAACTTAGTACACATGTTCCCTATAGTATAATCTTTTTTAATTTTAATGCCAAATTAGATTTTTACCCAATTTCACAGTCCATAGAACATGGAAAATGATAGTGCGAGTGGGGCATCCGTGTACTTTGGACACATTCTTGTTTGAATATGATTTTTTATTTCAAATTTTAATAGCTAAGTTAACTAGTTTACAGTTATGTTCTTATCTAAAATGGTGTTTTTTAATGTTTCATAAATAACCAAGTCTATATTAATACTGTGGATTCAATAATTTTCATGGGTAGGGCCAAATTTTTATATTTGACAAAATATTTATGTTTAGTTTTGTATGAACAAATTCTACCACTGAAGAAAGGAAAAGAAAAAAAAATCCACATGAATAAATACTTCTGTATTCTAACATGTATAAAAATGCATTGGAAATTGAATAAAAGAATGATATATTTTTTTCACTCTTTAGAAATAAATGTTGGTAAGTGGTTCTGGGCAAAAAGAAAACAAAAATAAATCCTGTAAAAAGTGCACTCTAACAGATATGAAAGTGAAACTAGACTGCACACCTCAACACAAGAATTAAACTATATATTTGCTCATGTGTTGTAATAAGAACTGAATATGGGACATAATGAACAATCTTTATAGGACCATTTATTTGAAATATTAAAATGGAAAAAAATATATCTGAAATTGTCTTGAAATTGCTAAACGGACAGAGAGTACTTCAGTTGTATAGTATACTTGTTTTTGTTTTTTATTAAATATATATAGAATTCATTCATGATAGCTAAGACTAATTTATGCATTGATATCTAAACATGATTAAAAATGCAAATGCCCTAGATAAAATTTCCCAGCTCTTAGTTTTAGTCATAGTATGACTCATTAAGTCTACTTGAGTGATAGGGCAGTTGGGGGTTGTTAATTCCATCAGTTTAATATCTAAAATAGTCTGTTTTGAATCGGAATCCTTAATAAAACTTCTTAGTTTTAAATCTTCAATTTTGAATGATCATTTATCAAATCTGAATGCACATATTTTAACTGACTAGTAGTCTGAAACTACTCTTGACGTTTAACAGCCTCTTACAAGACTTGCTGGGTTCTCTAGACAGAGCCCAACTCATATAGAAAACATGGTGACTGCTGTACCCATATTTTGACTATTTTATTTATTATGTCTGTTTAGTTCATGCATCATTGTAAATATAACTGAATTTGATGAGACTGTCAACAAAGTGAAAGGTTTAGCTATAAAGTTACTTGAATCAGTGATTTAGAAAATCACTCATTTAAGTAAGTCCCCTGACTGATGAGGTGCTGACCCAGTGTTGTTACTTTGTAGCCAATCCATCATCCAAGATGGCCGCCAGCAGGGGACTTAGTTTAACATAGAACTCTATAGGAAATGCATACAAATGACTTCTTTTACAGAACCACTGAATGGAATTAAATTAAACATGGCATGAATGTTCCTTATGAGCTGTTTACAAAGTGTTGTTACTTTGTAGCTGATCCATCATTCAAGATGGCTTCCAGCAGGGGACTTAGTTTAACATAGGACCCTATGGGAAATGCATACAAATGACTTCTTTTAGAGAACCACTGAATGGAATGAAACAAAACACAGTACGAATGTTCCTCATGAGGTGCTGACCAAGTGTTGTTACTTTGTAGCCGATCCATCACCCAAGATGGCCGCCACACGGGACTAGTGTAACATAGGACCCTATGGGAAATACATACAAATGACTTCTTTTGAAGAACCACTGAATGGAATAAAGTCAAACATAGCATGAATGTTCCTTATGCCATGCTGACCAAGTGTTGTTACTTTGTAGCCAATCCATCATCCAAGGTAGCTTCCAGCAGGGGACTTGGTTTAACATAGGACCCAATGGGAAATACATACAAATGTCTTCTTTTAGAGAACCACTGAATTGAATGAAAGCAAACATAGCATAAATGTTCCTTTCTTAATGAGGTGCTGGCCAAGTGCTGTTACTGTGTAGCCAATCCATCATCCAAGATGGCTGCCAGTGGAGACTTAGTTTAACATAGGACCCAATGGGAAATACATACAAATGTCTTCTTTTGAAGAACCACTGAATGGAATAAAACCAAACATGCCATGAATGTTCCTTATGAGGTGTTGACCAAGTGTTGTTACTTTGTAGCCGATCCATCATGGCTGCCAGTGGGAGACTTAGTTTAACAAAGGACCCAATGGGAAATACATACAAATGTCTTCTTTTAGAGAACCACTGAATGGAATGAAGTCAAACATAGCATGAATGTTCCTTATGACATGCTGACCAAGTGCTGTTACTTTGTAGCCAATCCATCATCCAAGATGGCTGCCAGTGGAGACTTTGTATAACATAGGACCAAATGGGAAATACATACAAATGTCTTCTTTTAGAGAACCACTGAATGGAATAAAGTCAAACATAGCATGAATGTTCCTTATGACATGCTGACCAAGTGCTGTTACTTTGTAGCCGATCAATCATCCAAGATGGCTGCCAGCGGGGGACTTAGTTTAACATAGGACCCAATGGGAAATACATACAAACGTCTTCTTTTGAAGAACCACTGAATGGAATAAAGTCAAACATAGCATGAATGTTCCTTATGCCATGCTGACCAAGTGTTGTTACTTTGTAGCCAATCCATCATCCAAGGTAGCTTCCAGCAGGGGACTTGGTTTAACATAGGACCCAATGGGAAATACATACAAATGTCTTCTTTTAGAGAACCACTGAATTGAATGAAAGCAAACATAGCATAAATGTTCCTTTCTTAATGAGGTGCTGGCCAAGTGTTGTCACTTTGAAGCCAAATTTTATCTTTTTATATGATTTCAAAAACCCAAGTAGAATCAGGTGAGCTATACGGGCTCTTGAGAGCCGCTAGTTGATGTGTTTTGTCATTTGATTTTGACATGTGATTATGGACTTTCCAATTTGATTTTCCTCTGAGTTCAGTATTTTTGTGATTTTACTTTTAATTGTTGACCAGCATTTGGGTTGGCAAGTTTTAGTCTGGCACTTGTGATAGATATATTTTCATTTATATGAACTTAAATATCGATCTATTACTATTTTGAGACAGAAATTGCTTTCCCATGTCTGGATCAGCTATTTCTATATTTTCTTTGTGGGCTGCCCTCTGACTTGTCATCCTAAACAATCTTTTAAAAAAGGTTGTGAGGAAGTCAAAGCAGTCCGAGTATTTTAAACCAAAAGCTTAGTATGATTAACTGTCAAACTCTATAGCTAGATTTGAATCTTAACTTTTTAACAATGCACTTATAAACAAACATTTTGCACAAATCAAAGGTTATAGACTCTTTCTCCATTTTACCAAAATTTGAAGTAAAATTTTAAATTACTGGTTACAAAAAAAAATCTTCTAAATTTAATCTGAATTTTAATTAAAAGAGAATTTAAATGAAAATTTCTAAAAAAAAAATATTTTAGACTTCTTTTAGATCAAAGCAAAGAAGCTTGCTGACATGAAGTTTATTTGTTTATTTTATTCCATTAATATGACTGATCACTTCATATTTTGATGTCAGAGTGTATATGTCATAATAACAAAAATATAACTTCAATATGAATATTGTCCATTTGAAAGTGAACAATTCGGAAAAGAAAAATCAAATATTTTTATCCCTAAAGTATTTTTTTTAATAGGTTTATAAATAAGGCTGTTGAAAATCAGTTGACTGGAAATTTTAGATTGAATATACTTTTTTGTCTAAATTTGCAGTTTAAGAAAAACCCAATTGTATGCCTTATGGTGCATGTTGTTTACATGCTTAATCACGGCTATTCATATGTTTGTGATATTTTTAAGATGTGCTAATATTGTTAACTGCCAACCTTAATGCTGAAATAGTTTTAGCAATTTAGTGTTTTAATAGGATACTTGCAGAAATTGTATAACAAATATACAATATTATTGTAGGTAAATGTTTTAATTTCTATGAGATAAGTAACTTTAGTTTGTTTATTTTTTTATTGAACAGTGCCCAGTTTTGGAAGTTTGCTGTCACAGGAGCTGATAATAATCAAGAGATCAAAATATGGAGCTGTGAATCTTGGACTTGTTTACAAACATTAACGTAAGTAATATAGTAAATGACAAACTATTATTACAAAAGTTTAATTATAAATAAAACTTTGGAGTTACAAGAAACCCTAAAAATCTTCATCACTTTTCCTTTTACATCATAGTGCATTAGTATTTGGTGTTTGGATTGATTGAGATGAGTATATATATTCTCCTGACTTTATACAGGAACTTGGCCGTATTTATGTGCTCCAGGTTTAAGTTGTTGGATCATGTATAAATCCTAAAAAGTATACATGATAGGATGAAAAACGCTTCATTTGTGACTAGTAACATATACATGAACATAATGAACTGAAATACTTATTTGGCCTTGACTCTAGTTTTATAGTTCACTGTCCTTTAACAGTTCATATATTTTGCAGGAGACTAGATATATGTTTATGCAATTACTAGTAAAATTGTATTAATTCTGAAATCTTAAGTGGTAATAATTGAAAATTGAACTATAACGTGTATATACCAATGTAAACTTTGATAAAATTGAAACAAAAATTTATTATAAGATTCATTTTTTAAAAAGAAGGAGATGGGGTGTAAATGCCAATGCAATAGTTATTCATTAAAACATGCTGAATATTAGAATATTCAATACTTCTTCGAAGTTGTTGCTATTTATCATGTTTATTGCTTGCATATATATATATTTTCTATATTTCAGCTTTGTTTGTCCTCCTGGATTGCCATCAAATTTTCAGATAGATCCCTGTATGAAAGCAGCATTAGACCTTGGTGCCAAATACCTCATTCTGACTGACATTAAAAGAAAGGTAAGAAGGACACACACATTAAAAATTTCAAGACAGCTGTAAATTACAACAACAAATTAAAGGTGATATTATGACATCCTTGAATTCTTTTCTGGTAGTAGAACATGTTGAATATGCTAAAGGGATGCCTGTTTAGTTGCAAATATATATGATCACTTCTTTATAGCTGGTCATATCTAGAATTGCAAGTAAACATGGTAAAAGAACTCAAGTAATGACACTTTTGGGAGATCTCTAGGTGAACAGTTGTAATGCAGTTAGGAAGTCTAAATTGTCTGTTAACCCTCTCAATTCACCACACTTTTCAATTCTGATCAGGTGATGAATTGTTTATTTGTTATTGCACTGAAAATGCATAAAACATTTGCCACTTGACATTTTAAATAATAACACATATAATCAGCCTTTTGTCTATTTTTATGTATATATATATATATATGCCGACTCTCAATAAAATGTCCTTACTTACTTTGTCACATAGATATATTTTCATGTATTCCTAAATTTGCTCTGAATGACCCTAGATCTGTCTTAGAATAACCTTCTGGCATCATGCAACACTCACTTTATAATTATGAGGTCAACACTTTTAGATGGTGACTCAAAATATTGTGGAAAATTGTTTGACTTTAGGTAATGGTGGTCAAACTTGCACACAGGTGTAAGTATTTTTATTGAGGTTTACCACACTCACTCCAAAAATACCATATTGGGAATCAGCTTAATACTTTACAATATTAAAGTGTATTAAACCTGCAGTCTATATATGCCCATGATTAATAATAGAATTAATAAATGCACATACTAACTTCTTAATTTACATCATTGATGTTTCTTTTTTTCAGGTTCTTTATGTGTTACAGATTTTTCAAGACAATACAAATAACACTGCCCATTTTAGTTCAATCTCAGAATTTATCTTAGCCCAGCCATGCCTTAGCTTTGCTATTCTTGATGCCAGTAAAAAGAAGTTTAAAAAGACCGGAGAAGACTCTAACCTTGATGACATGACAACAGGTATGGTACATAAATAATAATGAAGGATTAAAATTTTTACATCGGTGAATATTGTCCTGATTAGTATGTTAATACCACATATTGTAGAAAAAAAGTTAAAAACAATACTTTATAAATTTTATGTGTTTGAAGCAAGGCTTCCAAAACTGTCAAATATTCCATATATTTGTATAATGTCAGGTAAAAGTCCAGCTTGGCAAAGCATGAAAGGGTCATCTACTTTTTCATTTCAAGGCTTTCTTGAGAAACAGTCATTTTAACATAATTCACTATCTTTTTAACCCAACCTTTTGCCTTTAACAGCCACACATTTCCGGTCATAAAAGTGACATGATCATTAATTATTATCAAACAACCACTACTTCAATACTTTCTAATTTTAATCAAGGCTAATTAGTTGTTGGACAGCTTAAATCTACCTGTTCAGGTGACAGGCATGACAGGTAAACTATTTTCAGTACCGGACATCGATAAATTGATCGCTTTATTCACAATTATTTTCTTACATTTCAGTGGTTTGTATCTAATTGATTTAGTCCAACAGATTAAAATTACAAGAAATTAGTTTATCATCATGATTTGATGAAAAATTTAAAAAGGTTTTAAATGAAAAATCGTCAGAACTATGTTGTATGAACTAGAACACGTATGCGCATGTGCGCAGGTGGGAAATTTAATTATGCATCCTACATTTCTTCAAAAATGCTAAAATTATAATTGATATCTGTTTCTGATGTTCATTTCAAGTATTTTGTTGAAGGAATAACCTGGAAAGAGCTTCTTCACTCAGTCGTGCTTTCCAAACGTACACAGATTTTACATATCAGTTTCTGGTCCATGTTTCACCATTGTCAAGTCAACACCCAGTATAAGAAAATATGATTTAAAAAAGAAAGTAAAGTTTTTGACGTCATTTTGCACAAATAAAGAGTTTAAGGCAGATATGAGCAAGCTGATTTGCACACTTAGAATGGTACACTGCCAATTTAAGAGTTTACGTCAGAACATCAAATTCATATCAACGTAAAGTTAAATATTTTTTTTTTTTACAGCTTTTACATTAATGCTAGCAAGACAAATCTTTGTTTGGCTTGCTTGCTTTGTTTGTATCAATGTTTGCTCAAGCATGGTAATTAAGATAGGCGGGGCTTCAGCTTGTATACATCATACTTAGATTTTATTGGACGTTATGTCTGAGGTTAAGGACACTTAATTTTAAAACATCACATGACAAATATTCTCGCATGTTTTCTCACCTGTAAAAATACAATAATTTGTCAATGAAAGAAAAACTTTTTTCTTGTATGAGGCTGAGAAACTGGCCTTCAACATTAATTGACCTAAAATTGTTTTTATAACATATCAATCTATTAGTTCAGTCAGTTATATTTCCATGTCTGTCCTTCGATTATGCAACTCAAGAAAATATTCCAAAAAATGGGAAACAATTGTATCGAAAAGAGAAAATCGAGTGCACCTTTTTTATGTTAGGGTGTGTTTGAGACGAATATTTTGTCTTGAAAATGTACAAAACAAGAGTATTTGATACATCATCTCGCTCCAGACTCTATCATTTTATATAGCAAAGCTACAGGTCGACTTTATAACATAAAAAAAATCACAGTACTAAAAGATGAAATATAGGGGTCAAGTGAAATACCTATCCAATGGATCACAAAATCAGAGTAGGTGTGTTCTAATAGCTATTTTACTAAAAGTGCTTAACGACAGTCTTTAAGTTGGATCTCTGAAAAAAAATTTGTTTTCCGTTTCTACGATTGTGAAAATGAACTGGCGTAATAGGAAGATAATTTCGACGAAGTAGAATCCTGTCTGTATTGTATATTTACAGGTAAGGAAACATGTGAGAATATGTGTCATGTGATGTTTTAAATTTAAGTGTCCTTAACCTCCAACATAATGTCCAATAAAATTTAAGTATGATGTATACTAGCTGAAGCCCCGCCTATCTTGATAACCATGCTTGAGCAAACATTGATACAAACAAAGTAAGCAAGCCAAACAAAGATTTGTCTTGCTAGCATTAATGTAAAAGCTGTAATTTAATGACTAATGCCATCTGATTACCATAATTGCCTTAAGGTATTAAAATCTGGATCAGATATGAAATGTCTTGCTGGCTCAAATATTTTTTGGAAGCCCTGGTCTGAAGCACCTTTCTGGATTTACCTTCATCAGAAATGCTCAAAGCCAAATACTAGAAAGCAAATGATGTATAAGAAACTAAACATTGGAAGAGTAATATATATTACCCAATGAAGACAAAAAATGTTTGCCAAATCCATGTAAGGTCACCCTAGCCTGAGGGAGTCAAAACCTGTGTTTCTTTAAAATTTATAAACAAATAGTGTTAGAAAGATTTGTTATAAATCTCCTAAGTTCTGACTTTTCCCCCGGTGATATGGTTAAGCATTTCGTGCAATGATGAAATATAAAGAAGAAGATGTGGTGTGATTGCCGATGAGACAACTGTTCACAAGAGATCATATGACACTGAAATTAACAGCTATAGGTCAACTTTCGGCTCTCAACAATCAGCAAAGTTTCAAAACAATGCATTAATTGAAAAAATAATTAGGATGTCATGTATGTGCTCAAAAAATCTAATTCTAAATCATACTCAAATTTAAATAAAGTATTTAAGAGAGAACATAAGAGTTATTTATGTGAGTTATTTTACCTTTATCAAATGTTTTAGGTGAACTAATCAAAGATGACCATGATGATAATGAACAGAAACCAGATGTTACTTCATCAGGTGTACAGATAAGGTTGTACACTGTACACCCAAAGTAAGTTGCTACATTATGTGTACGACAAAGTCTGTAACTCATACTTGAGTAAGCTGCATTGTTTGTTTTTAATTGAATTTAAAGAGTTGTACAAGTCATATATTTTTGTATGACCACCACAATTTAAAATATTTGTGGACGTGTAGAAAATCTCTCAATAAATTTGAATTGCACAAGGTTATTTTCAGAATTTTATCTTTTTAATATTATTTTGTCAAGCATGGTGTTATTATTTGCTATTTGGACAAAAACTTAAATGAGATTTTTTTCAGAGCTTTACAAGAACTACAGATCAGATTCCAGCCAGAATCTTCTGCCCCACCTCCACCAACGCCATCTATCAGTACAGTGTCACATGATGATACAGGTATTTACACTTTATAGATAGCGTCTTGATTAAAGCTTCCATGGCCTTCACGGCACATAACCATGTATTCTTTCACAGGAACTGCAACCAGAGTTTATGGTTCATTCATTTCACCTTGAATTAAAAAACACATAGTTAGATATTTAAAAAAAAAAAAAAAAAAAAAGAAGGAACATATGCTTCATTATTATTTGTGTCATAGAATGTGCTATATTTCATTCATATCAGTAGTGTAGACGGTCAACATTATTTATACAAAAAGGTAAAACAAAAATTGTATTGTGCAGTTTTAAATATAGCGTGAAAGAGGAACTTGTGAATTGTACACATGTTCCTTGATTATACAGAACAATAGGTTACAGATTTATGATTACAAAAACACAAAGCAGATTGAAAACTGCTGGACTCCTTATTTGGTTCATTTCATCAAATAGCATTTGTTCATGTGTCATTTTCATGCTCATTATTTTTTTATATCATAACATCTTCATTATCAGCAAGGTCATCACGTAGTCCTAAGAGAATGGGTAATTTTGTGTGTTTTGAAATGGTTTGGTGTTTATTGTAGGGGGTTCGGTAGATTTGGGTGTGGTAAAAACAATAAAATTTAATTTTACTTTGTGATGGGAAGTATCTCCAGATGAGAAAGCAAATACCAATCATCACTTGTCATTTCATCCTACTCAAATCATAATTTAATTTTTATATATGCATACTGCAGATGTTTGCTTCTTGTGTTTATAAATTTTTTGCATATGTATTTTGTTTTCCATTAATAATCATTGTGCCAAGCTTCATAGAAATAAGATGTGGTATGACTGCCAATGAGACAACTCTCCACAAGAGATCAAATGAAACAGATTTATTTTTAACATATAGGTCACCTTATGTCAAGATTTGTTTATTTTTCTCAATAATTGAAAAAATGTTCTCAATAATCAAAAATATTATTGCATTCTAAATACATGTACAGTCGATTCCACTTAATTGCATACCGCTTAATAGCATAATTCGGTTAATTGCATACTTTTCTCCTGCACAAAACCATTTCCCATTCATCTAATGTTAAATTGTACGGTTATATGCATAGCCCCACAAGTGGCATTTCGGTTAATTGCATAGAAAATAATCGCCAGCTAGATATGCTGAGTTGAAACTAACGAGATTTTTGACCGGAAACAGCAATTTGGTAAGTATATTTTTCTTGAATGCATCATAATTTTTTTATATTATTTCACATTTACTTCTGTGTTATTTAAATAAAGTTTTAAAACAGTTTCTTTCGTGTTTATATGATTATAAAAAAGACCTCGATGTGTACACAGGTAAAGTTTCCCATATTCTATTTTAAGCCTCGAGGTCATAAAAATGTCAATCAGCTGATTGTTGTAAAAACACTTGTTGTAACCATTCTATGATCTTCTATCTCAAAAGGTGTTAATTATTGATTGCATTTCAAACATTGTTCATAGATTACATTTTGGGTGTATTTTTAAAACAATAACGCCTGCTAATTATCGGTCATATCCGACCATGTGCAATCTCGTAATTTGGCTAGGGTGATCTACATTTATGTTAATATTACAGGGCATTTATATATGGTTGAAGAACTTCATACGTCAATCTTTCATTTTTAATATTTTTTGAAAAGAACAGTTACTTAAAATTATTATATTTTCTCACTTTCAACACTCGTGTCCAGCAAATAACCCATGCAGGGCCCCAATGTTAACTGCTTTGCATATACGAAACTAACGAGGTTAAAGTAACAGTGTTACATCACTGTGCAATCGGTAAATACTGCATATTAAAGGCAGTTCATTACACATTTATTGTAGCAAATGATTATAAACTGTGTAGCATTGTTCAACAGTTTGTTTTAATCAAAGCGTAACAATATAATTTATACATCCGGGTCATTGAAACAAATCTATTTTTAGAACAATTTTATTTTCGTATCTCAGGTAAAGGAAAAGTCGGTACATAAATAAACAAAAACTAAATGTGTTTATAAATTTTATTGAAAGAATAAACAATGAAATAAAATGCATGACTTTTATTAGAATAAATAATCATTCAATATGTTGTAAGTGGATTATGGACGTTCATCTTTCTTCATGATTTCCTTTACTGATCTGCACTATCTATGTTATTTGACTCCGTATTTTGGCATTTCGGATATAAGCATACTCCGCTTTATTGCATAATTTCGTCTGACAAATAGGCTATGCAAATAACCGGAATGTACTGTACTCTTCTGTTAAAATGTTTTTTGTAACATAATTACATCCAGCTTTATTAAATTGTTTTCTGTCCATACATTTCATTTAAAAAGATCTATAAACATTTTTTTTTCATGCAAAAATTGTGATATTTTTTCAAATAGATACCAAAAATCAATGAAAATAAACCAATAAATGATTTTTGAAAATGTTTTTTTACAAAGTCTGCCCTAATTATTTTAGAAAAAAGTATACTGTGTTGAACAATAATTTTAAATAAGTGATTCATCTGAACACATGAAATCCATGAAAATTGTTAACCACAAATACTTATGAATCCCTCCCTATCTTGCAAAAATATATTGATATATTTATAACTTGTTGTAGGTTTACATTATTTATAAAAGGTTAACTAAAACTGTGATGACAGATGACTTTGATAACCATGATAACTTTCGTTTTTAATTTGACAAGGAAACCCTATAGAATTATGGATACAAATGTTGCATACTATTATAAAAATGGAAGAAAAAAGAAACATTTTATCAGTCTGGATATAATTAAACTCTGCTAAAATGTTGGAAAATTGTTGTGGGATTCCTGCTGAGAATAGAAGTCTTGTCACAAGTTGAATCAGATTTTATTTTAATATGTCAAAACGGGTTAACCTTCATGAACTATAAACTAGTGTGTTTTGTGTGGGAAAATTAGAAAACAGAAAAAATCAAAACGATTAGAAAATGATAACGATATAAATAATTGAAAATAATATGTTTTCATAAAGTTATTTAGAATTTTACTACCAAACAGTATATCTAAGGATATGAAATTAAGTAGTTCTATCAAAGCTCCATACATACAAAGTTAACATTTTTGACTCACAAATTTTTATAATCCTTCTAAAAGAGTTAAATTTGATAGACAATTCTTATGAAAACTTGTTTGCCTCTTTGTTCACATTACAATGGCCTAAGAATTGGTAGTAAATTTCTGTACAATATGCAGTAAAAATTTTGAAATGTGTTGCTTGTTTACAAAGATATTTGAAATTTTCTGTTTTCTGAATTGAGAAATGGCACCATAATATAGTACTTGTTTCATCTAATCACAATACTAAAGCTGGGGTAAAGATAACATAACCAACCCATTCACAACATTACTTTTGTGTATCAATCAATTCAAACCATTACTTATGTATATACGTGTATTAATCAGTTCATGTCATTACTTGTATACATGTGCAAATTTGTGTAATCCTTACATTTAATTTAACGGCACCAATTTGACATACATTCTAAAGAATAATGAAGAACATCTTCATAGAATGAAATCTTTATCTAAACTACATATGAATATAATATCGTCGCTACTTAGCGACGTTTAAGATACAGTTACCTAATTACGGTAACGTCGTTTACCAATTATACGAAAATGTCTAAAATAAAAAAAAGTAAAGTGATTTACAACAGTGTTTTTACCATAAAAGTATAAAAATAAGAAGATGTTGTATAATTGCCAATGAGATAACTCTCCACCAGAGACCAATTGACATAGAAGTTAACAATTATAGGTCATCATATGGCTTTCAATAAAAAGAAAAACCTATACAGCATAGTGACTAGTCAGCAATAAAAGGTCTGGAAATGACGTATTTTAAACAATTCAAACAAGAAAACTAACAGCCTGATTTATGTAAGAAAAAAAAACAAAATAAAATTTTGATATACATCAACAAATGGCAACCACAAAATTCATTCACATGTCCTTCTGGTATCTTTCGCCTCTCTTTTACTACAAAATTGAGTCAACAACATTGAACAAGGATACTGTTAGTGAGCGTTTCAAAAATACCTTACAATACTTACATGAAATGTGTATAATGTTTAATTTTCTGAATTTTATAGGTATTCAAGATGCTTTATCAGATCTGAGTATGGATACTAATAATCACAATAATAGTCAAGATCTATCTCATCCATTACTGCTTACTCCTGATGCCTTTACCTCTAGTCCAAGGTAAGTGTAGATTCTAGTCCTCATTCTTGCTACTATCATTTTGTTAGATTGTTAGCTAGTCATTACTTTTAACTTTGAGTTTATTGTTTAAAAATATGTTTTAACTCCTTATTATTTATTGGTTGAAATAAAGTATTATGATATCTTTGAACCTGTTTAATGTCAAATACCTCAAAATGAAGTTTTCCCGGACCAAATGGTGAAGGGCTAACTATTTTTTGTCATCAAAATTAAGTAAAAATTTCCATATATGAAAACACATGACTAATACTACAGTACTCAGTGCTTATCAAACCTTTCAGTGAAATGTGTTCAAGGCACTAGATCTTTTTAGCAGTTGTGTTCTCTAGCTTTTAACTAGATTTGTAGAATACCAACACAAATATATTGAGGTCACTTAGAAATAACACACTAATCAAATCAAACACTTAATACATAGATATATATATATACTTGAATGTATAATTCAGGGTAAATTTGGAATTTTTAGACTATACATGTATATTATTGTCTGATATATTTTGTAACTCATTTTGCAGTAAATTCTCAAAAGATGGTACCCCATTATCAAAGTTTGACTTTGATGACATTATTCTAACAGCTGGCATGAACTTTGGAGTCTTGTAAATTATTTTTATTATTTCATTATTGTAAATGTAATACCATAATGTTGTTATAATAAATTTTAATGGAACATTGTACTTCTATTTGTTTAAATGTTATCAAGATGTTCCTTTATCTTTCAAAATTCTGATTCATATTGTGACATGAGTTTCTTAGCATGCATACAATGTTGTTAAAACAGAAAAGCGAAATACAAAAGCACTACCGCAAGGTCACCAATGCAATTGAATATTTATGATAATGTAGAATAAAACGTTCATGCTCATTTGCATTCAACTTTCTATAACCTACATAACAAACTACTAAGTAGCAAGTTTATAGAGTTTTTGATGAATCAATCGGTCATCTTTGTATCCTGAATATAAACCAAATACTTTTATATTGTAACCTACAAGTATCTCTGAAATATGGCCACATATAAGATGAGGATGATTCCTATTGATTGAAAACGAACCTTTAAATATGGATTATGTTGTACATTTAATATCATTATGTCATGATTATATGATTTGCCCTAATATATATAAATATCAGTTATTAAACTAGTATTTTTGCTGAATTGGATGACATTTCTTAAATCTGACTGTTGTCATTTCCCCGAACAGATAAGAAAGTTTAACTATTATTATTTAATGGGAAGAACACCTTGATATTAAAAAAACAGAGTTGTTGATATATGTTTGAAAGAAAATTAAAAGAAGTATTATAGTTTAATACAGAAAAAATATTTAAATGCAATTTACAGTGCTTCTGTTATTAATCAAATTGATTCTTAATACATTTTTTATACTCCAGAAAAGCACAAGCAGATACCACTGTGGAACAAACAAGAACCAGTATGGGATCCAGTACAAGTTCATTTACTCATGTTACTGGTTTACAAGAAGAACTTTATTCTCCTCGTAGTAGTCAAGGGAACCAGTCTGTAATTTCAGAAGGCAGTACCATCACTCAGACTCCTAACTCAAAAGAATATTCTCCACATATTGTCAATGGGGAGACAACTCCAGGCTCAGTTCCACTACCCCCAGTGTCATCTACAGAAGAAAACGAGCTAGAGACACCTAAGTCTAAAGCTCAATCAGGGGAAAACACTCCAATATCATTAGAAAGACTAAACAATGTTTGTATGGATGATTTCTTTGATACACAAGGTAGTCGTCAGACCAATGAAAGGACTCTGGACACTGCCAGCACGACTGGATTTGAGGTTGTTGAGGGAAGTCAGAAACCTAAAAGTCCTAAGGAATCATTTGATGAAAATGATGAAGAAGTTGCTGGAGTTTTAGGTGAAACGTATGATGAAGAAGAAAGCAAGGATGTGGAAGGAACTCAGCCGTTTGTGGAACAGTCTTCTGAAAAGAGTGACATGGATTCAACACAAGGAAGTGACAAAGTCATCAGGGCTTGGCCCCTCCCACCAGATGTCAGCAGTGAACAGGGGCAGGAAGAGGAAGAAAATGAACAATGGTATGTTTTAACAATTTTAAGGGTTGGCACAATGTCCTCAATACAGTAGAAACATCTGAATTTTAAAAGTGGGTTTCATTTGAGGAACGGACGTCAATTAGTGGCCGGACGTCGATTTGAGTCTAACATATATGTTAAGAAAATAGTTCAGTTTCATACATAATTTGTATATAAATCTTGTGTTATCAATTCATAATTGGTCTTTATTCAAATATATATTTGACTCTTTCCTTAACATATTGCACATAAAAAAACACATGTCCAGAACATTTTCATGATTTTAGTGTAAAATAAGAGGTTGTTTTTCAGTAATTATCAGGATCAAGATGAAGGTGATGAGGATGTTCAAGTAGAGGAAGAGGAGGTGGTATGTGAGGAAGAAGAGGAGGATGACACCAGTAGAGAGAAAGAGGAACCAGTACCAGAGGTCAGCAGTGAAGAAATAGAAGAACATATACTGGAGGAACAATCTGAAGAATCGGAACAAGAAGGGTAAAATTCTTATAAGGGAAATTGTGTTTAAGTAATATTTCTTCTGGGAAAAAAGGAACATATATATATAGTGAAATCCTCTGTGTTCACACCGCTGTTGATATATCACACATTATCTGATTTCATGAAATTAAAGTTTGCATGGAATTTCTTGGTTTTATGAGATAACCAAAGTGAAGCCAAAAGTCTTAGGTGAACAGATTCACCACAATGCACCATATATATCCTAATGTTATTTGTTTTAAACTGGTCAATTCTAATGTAACACACAAACTCTTGTTATAATATCGTAAAATTCAGCATATTTGTGATCAACAACATGTCATCTGTATCAACTAATGGACAATGTAACTTGATAGATCATAGATTTTCAACAGGGCTTGGGGGGAAATGAGCTAAGGAATTAATAATAATAAAGTAAGCAACTATATTTTAAAAGTGTTCAGCCTGATACTTTAGAAATAATTCTTTCATACAATGCTCTCTGCTTATTTTAACAAGGGTGGTCATTATATTTGTCAATATCTTAATACCGAGTGTTAGTGCCTAACCATGTAAAATTAGGAAAGAGCTTAGCATGATAGAATTATTTCAATTTTTTTTTAATTAGGAAAAGTTTGAAATTTTGAACATTATTGCATGCTTGTTACTTATAATAACATGCTAAAGAGGCAGCCATTTTGATTTGATGAATCGAAATTGTTATAATAAATCATCAGTTTACTGATCAAAATGAAGGGATACATGTAAAGTTACTTTTAGAATGATTTTATTTAATTTTCTAGCAAGCAAAATCAACACAAATGCCCATTTTAATCTCTAGCATTGTTCAAAATTTAACTGTAGTTGCACTTTCAATTGTGACAACATATTTTATTGGAATTAGACAGAGCCTATCAAAGAAAGTCATATTAGAATGATATTTAAACCATTGTTTTTTGTAGTCCTAAAGAAGCACCAGTGGCAGAGAAAGTCAAGCCTCAAATAATAATTAAGTAAGTATGATTACCAGTCTGCACAGTTAGCCACTAGTCCAAATGCCCCAGACTAGTAAAATTTCATTCGAACTTGTAAGTTTTGGCAAAACTTTGTTAAGACCAATAAGAAAAATGTCAGAATATTGGTCTTCACACTAGTAGTAGAAAACGTTTTTGGTGCAGACTGGATTACTACATAACATTCTTCCTTGTAAACAATTGCTGCAATATAGCCTTTTTGTGTGCATGCAGCATAAGGCAATAACCAATCAATCAATTCTTGTAAACAACTGCTATTTAAATGGAAGGGAAAAAATACATATATGTGCTGTTTGTATTGAAACTGATAGTAAAAACTCTTGACTAAACCAAGATTGCTAATCACAGTTTGAAAACATGCAAAATTCTGATGATAAATTTCAAAATATGGTACAGTGGTTATTATGTTTGATAATTTTAAGTTCCATTAAAGAGATCTAGAGTACACATATTTCTAATTACAAAATTTAATACATGAAATCTTATGTAATCTTTAAAAAAATTGTTTGAGAAAGTTAAACATTTCAAAAATGTCCTAGCTGTACTCTTTTACAGAGAAGTACCAGTTAGAATCCAGGAAGTCAGAGAGATTGTCAGAGAAACGGTTGATAGAAAGGCTTTGTCTCAGGTAAGATAAAAATTGTCAGAGAGACAAGGGATCATTGTATAAGATGTCAGGGAAATAGTACATAAACATTTTCTCAAGCTACTGTGGATTTGTTTATTTCTATGGGTACCAATTTTTGTGGTTTTAGGAAAAAACTTTCATGCACAAGGATATTTAATTTTGTTGTTTATGCAAAGTCTGGATACATTCCTTTTAAAAATTTGCAATTTGTTGAACATTTAAATTTGTGGTTGCCCTGAATCCACGAAATCCATGAAAAAGTGGTATCCAACGAATATTAATGAATCCACACTATATTATTCCCTGTTACCCTTATCAATCTGCCCTAACATCAGTTTCTGTTCTTAAGTTTGCCTCAACCAAATATTATGAAACCGATACACAATGCTTATTACCATAAAACATGTATCTATTTCGAATTTGGGTTTTGTCACTTTTACTGTTTCTGAGTTATGTCCCTTTATAAAGTTATATGCTATTGATGGCATCATCTGTGTCCCATGGACACATTGTTCATTTATTGGGAAAGGCATGTAGTCATTATCTGCATGGTGTATGAGAGCTTGTCAATCACAAATCATCCTTTTACTGCTCAAAAGGGAGCTTGTCAGAACAACAAAACGTAAACAAACATTGTTACAAAAAAGAAGACCTGCTTAATCTTAGGTAATCTCAAAGATAAAGCCCCCAATTAATAATTTAAAGAAAATTGGGAGACATCTGATCATTTAGATTTTAAACTAATATGGTAACTGAATTGTATTTTATGATTGCAGACATCAATTGGTAATTTGATGGTTGCAAATTGAGTGTACTGATGACTTTTCAACAGAGCTTTTAACATTTTTTTTTACCATGACACCAAATACTGATATCTGCAAATTTTCAAATACAATAATCTTATCTCAATTCTAAATTCCTAATGCAACTGAAAGAAAAAACAGTTAAACAGTACATTTTGAATTTTTTAAAAAAGATGTCTGCTTAAAGGCACAATACCAGACCACAAGCAATACAATTAGTGCTCTGAAGTTTGTGGTTAACAAACAAGAAATAAGAATTGCAAAATAATTGATAAGGTTTCTCCAGAACAAAAAATCATGAAAATCTTTGAAGTCCTTTTTTTCAACCCACATCACACAGAACATACATGTACTGTTGATTTGTCAAAACCATGAATTTAAATATCCACAAATATGCAAGTTTTCCTCATTCCACGAAAAATAAATTAATCCACAATAATATTGCAAAAGTATGGTCAATACATTATAAACATAAAATTCCTTCAAAGTACCCCAGACCCATTTTTTCCCAGTAAAGGTCTAACCATGTGTACTTTTAAATGTTTTACAGCTTCAAGACAACATACAGAACATCCTTAATGCCTTGGAATCTCAAAATGGTGTGATAGAGAGACTGCAGGAGCAATTGGCTGACCAGCAAGAGAAACAGAACGAATTACAGAGACAACAGATAGAAATAGAACAACTCCGACACATGTCACAACAACCTCAGCCAAACATTGAGGAACATTTAGGCAAATTAGAGGGCATTGTTACATCTCGTGTGGAGAGAATGTTCACTCAGCATGCTCAAAAAGAGAGTATCCTTTTCTATTTATGATACTTGTTAATTTTGGTGATAACATTGTTTATTTATGTATGAAATGGTGATGAAGTGGGCTAAAAAATTGTTAAAACTCTGTTTACCATTTCACCAGCATTCATTCCATTGCAATAATGTATTTTTTTTTTTATTTCTCCTTGATAGGCTCACCCAACATTTCCATGTAATGTATTATGCAATTTTTATTAACCAGTAGTTAATCAGTAAGTATTCATAGGCTACTTTATCCTTATAAGTTTTTCATTAATTAATATATATGCACTAAAATTTGTAATCTAAAGGCAACAGTACATAGGAAGATCCACATCTGATATTTTTCAATTTTGCAATTTACCACATACAGAGAGGGTAAAAAAAGAAGGATATTCTACTGCATATATCCCAGTGATGGTTGAATATTAACAGTATTCACTTGTTTAAGAAAATACATTAAAAATACACCAGCTATCAACCAATCAAATCCATCATTCTTATAGATATATATGACTACAAAAAAATCCTGTAAATGTTTTTATAAACATTAATTTCATTAACATAAACAAGATCAGAGAATAAATCACATCATGCAGCAGTCAGAGACGAGAGAAAAACAGCGACACGAACGATTACAGCACACACTGGTACAAACATTACAGAAGTCTGTAGCTAATAATGTGGAGGACCAGGTCAGGGATGAAATGAGAAATACAGTCTTACCAGGTTAGTTATACAACAGCAAAAGGGGGGTACCGGGAAAAGAATTTATTTGGGGATGGGGAGGGGTTTAGATTACTGTGGATTTGTTATTAATTTGAAGGATACCAGTTTTCATGGGTATTAGGAATCCAAGGATTTTAATGTTCAACAAAGAACAATTTCGTTAAAAAGGCTAGTCTGCAGCCTTTTGCAAAACTGCGAAATACAATATATATGTATGGAAATACAAGTTTTCCTAAATCTATGGAATTTGGTACACATGAAAAAAAAATTGAAAAAACAACCATTAAAATTTTTAACACTTTTACCTGGGTGGTGAAATGTGTGCTTAATATCTGCTTAAAATTTGTCATTTTTTTCTACGTCAAAATGTGCATTTCTTAGTCAAGATCCAATTGGACCTGTTACCATGCCAATTGCAACCAGGACATATAAATTTTTATGGCAACATATTTCTTGAATGGTTATCAATAGCTACCAAAAAAAAAAAATTTCAAGAAAATCTGGGACTATGCATGCCACAACTTAGTTGGTGGTTATAGAGAATTGCTATTAACAAAATAAATTCAGAACTGATTCAATTTTCACCAAGTTCCAGTTTTTTAAGCAAAAACAAACTTATATGTTGTTCCCAAGGCCCTGTTTTTAATTTATATCTATATAAATGATTCTGTAAGCCTTCATGTCTAGGGTCATTGATTTACAAAATTACAAAATTACACAAAATTCTTCCTTATCCAACATTATTCACAAAATACAAAAACCGGCTAAAAGCAGAACACAGAAATTACATGCAGATGAAAGTGAAAAAAATCATTAAAAAGGACATCAACAAGATCTCTGCACATCTAAATAACACAGACATAAGAAAATTGTTTGGAAATCAGGAAAATGACAGAGATGTTAAAAATATCTGGAATATATACATTTGGGTGAAATCTGAAAAGTTATATTTATGTTAAAGAAGGTGTTGTCTTATTAATATTGTAAGGAAATGGTTAAATGTGGTAATGATTATTCTTACTTTTCAGCTGTAACAAGATCTTTAGAACCTGTTAAAGAACAGCTGCATCAAGAATTGGCACAGAAATTAACAGCCACTGATTCATTACTGAAAGATAACATCGGTAAAATGATTAGATCTAAGGTATGTTGAAAGATTGTTAAATATGTACACTTCTCTGTTAATCTATAAAAAAACAGTTTTAATGAGTAAACACCTCAAATTTTTTTATGCCCCATTTATGGGCATTATGTTTTTCAGTCTGTGAGTCTGTCTGCAAGTCCATCAGTTTGTTTGTTCGTTCATCCATTTGTCCAGCTTCAGGTGAAAGATTTTGGTCAAGGTAGTTAACAATTTATTGGCATTATGTATTTTGTTCTGTGCGATCATTCGTTGGTCTGTTGGTCAGTCTGTCCCGCTTCAAGTTAAAGTTTTTGGTCAAGGTAGTTAACAATTTATTGGCATTATGTATTTTGTTCTGTGCGATCATTCGTTGGTCTGTTGGTCAGTCTGTCCCGCTTCAAGTTAAAGTTTTTGGTCAAGGTAGTTAACCATTTATGGTCATGATATTTTTTGTCTGTTTGTTTGTCTGTCTGTCCTGCTTCAGGTTAAAAAATAATATCACTCAAGGTAGTTTTTGATGAAGTTGAAGTCCAATCTACTTAAACCTTTATAGTACCAAGCTTCCCTATGATATGATCTTTCTAATTTGAATGCCAATTAAGAGTTTTGACCTCAATTTCAAGGTCCACTAAACATAGAAAATGATAGTGAGTGGGGCATCCATATACTATGGACACATTCTTGTTTTATATATTTTCTAGCAACTGATCAGTTCATTTTAGATTTAGTGTAACCATGGTAACATTAAACATAACATGAAATTACTTGCACAGGCAGAATTTTGGTGAATGTGAGATGGGCATAAGTCCAAGTGTACATACAATTTTAATATTTATATGTGAATAGTGCTTGCAAAAATACTAAAATAAACTATGAAATAAAATGGGATTTACTGCTTTAGTTTTTGAGATACAACAGATGCAGAAATACCAAATTGATATTTAATCTGTTTGGTTAAAGACAAACTGACAACACCATGACAAAACAACCAGGCAGAGGAAAACAAGCCGTTGATTTTTTTTAGCATGATGCACAGGGATGATTCCACTATATAGTTTAGGGCCGCTTAACGGCCCTTAAATCGGCCAGCGGCCCCAAAAAAATGTTTGTCAATATAAATTCCCAATTCAGGAAATTAAAACAAAAATCGGTATTTCCGGAAAAGTTTCCGTCACCGATTATGGCAACTATAATTTTTCATAGTTTGTCGTCAAAACATAGTAAAATCCGGATAAAAATGCTGACTATGATCGCATTTTATTAACAACGATTTAATTATGTCAACATGAGGTAAACAATTTTAGCGGCCGGATTCAATTGAAGTTAAAATGTTATGAGAGTATGTGGTCTCGTAAAAGTAGATCGCTCAGCAGGTTGATCAGAAATATGCTTTTTGTCAATATGGGTGTCAAAACAGACCTCGGCAAAGAGCAAATTTTATATTACATTGATGAATGAATTTGAATGGTAAAAGCAGATTGCCTAGCAGAGCCGGTTATGTTCCGCAAAAGACAAAAGTTTGAGCGTTTTTGAAAATAATGTTGATGATAGACCATTCATGAAATGAGACCCCCCCCCCCTCCCCCCTGAAATACGATGTCATCATTAGGCCAGGGTTTTTTAATTTGTTGGTTTACGGATTTTACCAATGAAAAAGTCGGGTCGGTCGGTCGGCAAAAAAAAGAAAAAAAATATGCTATTTTGTCATCATTTCTTAGATTTTAGTTCGATGAAATCAGCTGTCATAAACATCGCATGACATTCTAATAATTTCCCGTAAACAAAAAGTGGACGGGGACTGCTTGGATATCGTCATTTCACAAACATGAAAAACAGATTCGCGTAGCTCTTAATCAATTCCCGATAACTTGGTGGGCTTGATGAATTACGATCTTCAAGCACGAAAACTGATAAAGAAGAAAAAATGTAAAAACGTCGTACGAAAATAAGTTTCAACACACATGTCAACAAACGTAATGGACTCGTCCACTGGAAAAACGAGAATATCGGATTAATCTGTTGTCATGCATTCCCGTTTTTTTTTTTTTTGACCAAATGGACGATATTTTTTTATGATCTATGAAGCAAAAAATTTCAAATGATTTGTTAATATTTAGTACTTTAACTTGACGTCTTCTACCTGTCCACATTTGGACAAGTCTATTTCTATCAGATGATGCATCTTACGGACTGATGACAAATACGGTAAACGAATTGATTTTGTAATTGGTTTTAAACACAGGTTTCGTTTCGCAAAATTATTTGCGCAAACCACATTTCAAGGTCAGTTATAATTGATTTGTCTATTTTTAGAAACGTAAAATGGAAGTTTTATTTTTTTCACTACAGAAAGTGTTATCAATTTTAATAGTGATTAATGCATTTCATTTCATAAAAAAAACGAGTATTTTAATTATTTTTTAGGGATAATGCATTTGTTACGGTCGGCGGGAATAAAAAGGCATGAAAAGTGAATTTTATTTTTATTCTGGAAATCGGCAAAATCGGATCGGCGGATCCGTAACCCAACAAATTAAAAAATTCTGGCCTTATGGAACTGTTTCAAAAGACATGAAAATGATGAAATAATTTTAAAGTTCACTGGTTCAATTGCTTTAAATAACTTATCAATTAAGCATATATATATATATATATATATACTTTTGTAATTGCTTTTCTTAATTCAACAATTGGCCAGTTCTATTTGAAATACATTTAAATTTTTTTCACTGGTTAATATGGCAAGCCGTTTTACTATTTAATCTAACTTCAAGATATCTCATAAACTTTATAAGATATCTTATATAGTAGTTCATCAGATATTTGATATATACTGAGCCAAAAAAGTTTAGCAACAAAAATGTGAAATTTTAATTTATAACAAAATCATAACAACATATAATTTTAATAATAACAAAATGGAATTATGACATGTCAGAAGCAACACAAATGTTTATCACTCACATTCATTAGGATTTTCTTTGTATGGAGCGCGGGAGGGTCAAAATGCGGAAATGAGGATCTCACAAACATGTTTAACCCCGCCGCATTTTTGCGCCTGTCCCAAGTCAGGAGCCTCTGGCCTTTGTTAGTCTTGTATTATTTTAATTTTAGTTTCTTGTGTACAATTTGGAAATTAGTATGGCGTTCATTATCACTGGACTAGTATATATTTGTTTAGGGGCCAGCTGAAGGACGCCTCCGGGTGCGGGAATTTCTCGCTACATTGAAGACCTGTTGGTGACCCTCTGCTGTTGTTTTTTATTTGGGCGGGTTGTTGTCTCTTTGACACATTCCCCATTTCCATTCTCAAATTTATAGTGTTATTCAAAATCAATTTCTCAGCCATGTCCTTAGTGCACCAATGAAGGATTGGCAGGCACACCAGCAGCTGCCCTTAGTCAATGCTTTACTCTTGTGACCGGAAAAAACTTGTCACGTGTTGACGTAAAGCGAAGGCAGCGCTCCTCCCTGGACGATATGTTTTTTGGGTCTAAGAGATATCATCCTATCCTGTGCATTTGCAATTTGTCGATATCTGTTTGTTAGTCTCTAAACTGTTGCCTTATGCACATTAAATTGTGCCACGATGTCAGCAACACTCAATCCGGCATCAACCATTCAAAGAGCTTTCTGACGGTCATTTTCGGGGAGGCCTGGTTGACACTCCATGCATTTTTTTCAAAGGTGTGTGTGTTTTTCTTACCAATGGTGGGTTTCTGAACGTTAGTCAAAAAGAAATTTTTAATATCGTTTTAAAAGTACAGGTACAGAATGTAAAACACCAATTACACTTGAAAAGCTTAAATGGAGCGAAATCAATCACCAGGATTTTAAATTACAGGTAAAACTAAGGATTATATCAATGATGCTTAATTATTTTTTTTCCAGAAACAACCAAAAAAAATGAAGAAAAAAAAAATATTGCTAAACTTTTTTGGCTCAGTATAGTTTGAAAGATATCTTATAAAGTTTATAAGATATCTTATATAGTTCACGAGATATCTGAAATAATTTATGAGATGTCTTATACATGCAGTTTATAAGATATCTCATATAATTTTCTTAATATGATATCCAATGAACTATATAAGATATCTTATACAAAACATATTTATAAGATATTTCATATACTATAAGATATCTTAAATAATTCTTATATATTATACGAGATATCGTATATATTATGAGATAATTTGAAATTTGAATAAATAGCTAAACGGCCTGCCATAGGTTGATGTTAGCTGGTACTTGTTGTATATATGTTTTTTGTAATAGGCCTCGTTTACCAAAGTTAAGATGATAGTGCATCATATGCAATGATATTCATGTATTACAACTTCCCTGGTCTGAATCCAATAATTTCTCCAATCAGTGTACAGAAGAAATTAACTTAATATTCATTTTCCGTTTTTACAGGAAAATGATATATTATTTCGTCTTATATTGTATGCATAAAAAATTCCCAATTTGATATTCAAGGGACCCATTTGTAAACACCTGGAATCATCCCTGATGCAGAAAAAACACAAAGAAAATATAATATATAAGATTTCTTATATGTTCTCTCCTGTCATTAACCAAGGCTTATATAAATAGAGTTACCCATATCTATCCTATCATACCATCATTGTTGTCCTACTAAAATATTGTAAAATAATTAGATCACAGTGATTTAATATGTAACATAAAACACACAGTGTTTTGCTTCAAATGATATGATTGACCATGGAAAGGATTTCATTTTAGCTTTTATAATTTTCAGCAAACAACAGAAGCCATAGGACTAGCTGCAGGCAATGCTTTACAGACTCCAATACAGGCAGCATATAGAGAAGCATTCCAGAATATTGTTATACCTAACTTTGATAGGGCCACACAAAATATGTTCCAACAAGTCAACGAAGCATTCACCAAGGGAACAAAAGAATGTAAGTGAAGTTTTAGTATAATCTTGCTTTAGTTCAGTGCAGGCACATGCGGGTAAATTTATATGGGTGGTTGAATATAGAATGGGTATTGATATAATAAGATAAAATTTCTGTACTTGGTTGTTGTAATAGCACCTTTATCTTTTATTGAGAAAAGAATTTGTTCAAAAATTTATCGTCTTGAAATTTTTTATATACTTCTACATCTTAACTAATTTTTAATATCAAGGTTAACGTACAATATTTTTTTTCGCGATTTGTGAATTTACTTGAGAATTCAAACATTATCCAGTTAGGCCATTGAAAAAAAAAGGATTTTAACAGAGATATGACTGAAAAAACCTTGACTTATTTAGGTTGCTGATGCATGAGGGTTATACTATTAATGAAGAATATTTATTATATGCACATAATAAACAAACAATTTATATTATAAACCCTCACTAAGAATGGGGTATGAATTGCATGCACCTTGTCTGCCTGTTTGTCTATCAAATATTTGTGTCACACTTTTCTCAGTGAAATATGCTTACTCTGAAGGAAATCTTATTTTTCATAGATTTCTCCTTAATTGTAACCTGTGCCGTCTTTTATTTCATTTCATTGTAGTTTTATTTATCATCTTAAGGTTGTTTATAAAAGCATTTGTATTTTAGATATCAGAACGTTGGAAACTCATTTGGACGTAATTAAACAGAAACATACTGAGGCACGAGATCCTATTGTAGCTCAGATGAGGAAATTAGCTGATTCCTTCCAGACTTCTGCTGAATCAATGAAAGCACAAGTCACAGCAAGTATCCAGTCTCAAGTACAAAGTGAAATGCAGAATTCTTTCCTCAGGTATGTTAGATGTAAATGAATTTGCTTTAAAGGTTAACATCAGGTAAAATAGAAAATAGGGTCTTTAAAGTTGATTAAGCAATAAAATGAATTCAGTATCCAAAGATGACAACAAAAACAGAAGAAATTTTACTAGCCTGGGCGGTTGGGACTGTTACCTAGTATAAATAGTATGTGTCTGTTATAATTGTTTTTCATCTCCATAAGGCAAATTTGGATAAAAATTTGTAGAAATGGTGTGTGGAAGTGTTCTTCAAATGATCCCTATTCGATTCTGATTGTCCTACTTTTTTCTGCAATAACAAGGTGAAACATATTTTAATTTAAAAATAAGGGATTGATGTTAACAAATTTTATTCATGTCTCCATAATAGCTTTTAGGTGGTTACTCTTTTGAAAGCACCTTCCCTTGTTAGATTTTGAAATGGAACAGCTATAATTTTATCATAACATACTAAAATACTAGATACTTTTCATTAGTCTGCAGGAAACTTTGATCCGAGCTGTAAGGCAAGCTGTTAAAGATGAAGTAAATACTGCTGTCCAAGAACAAGGTGCTACTATTAGTAGTAATGTACTTGATGCCATGAGATCAGGGGCAGCAACTCCTATCCCTACCAGTCCTGATCCACAACAAGCCAGAACACATATCATGCAGTTACTCAGACAGGGACAACTAAATGCTGCATTCCAACAGGTATAGGGAAAACATTTGTTACTCTTTGTATAGTATTATTCACTCACAATATATGCAAGTTGGTTAAAACTCAGTTTGATATTTGCATGAAATAATGATCCATTGTGGTTTCCTGTTGCACAATATTTCACTGCCTTAGGTATCTATGATATACAATTGTAGCCTTTGTATGAGGTTAGTACGAGATTATATTCACCTAAGAGAAACATATGGACTGAGGAGAAAGTTCAAGGTCAATACGCTTCTTTAAGTTGATATAACATTGTATTGACCTCAATCAAAGGCTACAATTATTATATTATAAATCAAAAACTTGTATGAACAATGTTAAACATGGAATTTCTAGAATGGCCAGATAAGGAACGTATTTTCTCTCTATGTTTCTTCAATTAACTAATTAAATTTTGTGTTTTACATTATTTTTCATTTTGTCATTCTTAAGGCAAATATCAGAAGTTGATATTTGTCTTTAGTAAAAGGTTTATAGCTTTCTTTGAAATCATCAAAAAAGTTGCATTAAATAATGTAATTTCTGAACATTTAATTAAAATTTTCAGACTAGTTGCATCTCTTTGTCACTTTTAAAGCTTGAATAGTTTTAATTTTGGTTTCCATTTATAGTGAAATGTAACCTTTGATACTGGGAGGATTATTTTGCTTAATCTTATATATGGGAAGATATTTTATTAAAATCATCACTGCTTTTTAACTTTGAAACCCCTCGGAGTTGGAAAATTTAAAGTGGCGTAAATATTTACAACTAAAAGAGTTCATAAATTTCTGATCTCTGAAATTGAATTGTACAATTTATAATTTATTTCTTACCTTATAATTTAAAAAAAAAATAACCATTATTTCATTTTAAACATAAAACTGTGTACTCTTTATTTTGTAGGCTTTGTCAGCTGCTAATCTAGAACTTGTAGTATTTGTATGCGAGACAGTGAATCCTGCTCAGATATTCAACCAAACGCCATGTCCCCTAGAACAGCCAGTATTGTTATCCCTCATTCAACAGCTGTCTGCTGATATAGGTCAAAATACAGAACTTAAACACAAGTAAGTATCAATTTGATTTATTTATTATATTAACGATTTAATTTATAGCAGCATTTAAAATTCCAGCAGTGGGTATTTTCATTAGTATTCATATGATTTACACTTAAAATTATTAAAATGTACAAGGGTATTTTGTATTCCATGAAAAAAAAATCCCAAATTCTACTGATTCTGTAAATTCATGGGAGGCCCTTCTTTTTGACACCAACCACCCATAATATAAAATCAAAGTGTTCACTCGATTTATATTTCTTGCAAAATTTTTAGAAAAAGGAACCTCCCATAAAAAAAATTGTGTTACCCATCCCCCACAAGGATCTACTATGGAGTTCCATTTTAATTTTGATTTCAACAATTCTTTGTAAAATTTAAGAATAAATAAGTCAACACTCATGATGATTTGGTTGTATTTTAGTAATTGTGGCTTAAGGATATACATAGGTCAGGTTCACAAATTATTGTCAGATGTTCATACTCCTTTGTTTTTACCTACAAAACAGGATAAAATATGTTGCCCAATAAAACCCACTTTTCTTTTCATAGAAGACTTCAATAACTCCAAAAAATTTCATTACAGAAATTTAAGCCAATTCCAATTTTTTGTTCTTACCAGAATAATGCATATTCTTATATTTTATTTTATTACAGATATTTAGAAGAAGCTGTGATGAATTTAGATTTGACAAATAAGATCACACAGGAGCACATGAGAGGTGTATTGTACAGTCTGATTCAGAAACTAAAGAACTATATCAGTCAGCATCCAAACGATAAAACATGTAGACATCTTAAAATGTTACAGATGGCATCAGAATCTTTGCTTAAGTAGATGGAATCAAACTGAAATAATGGATTTTAACATTCAATTGTGTCAAGACTCAAAGTTAATGTTGATGGTATATTGTTGTTATATTTCTTTTTTTAAAGAAAAAATATTTTAAAATATCATGTGTCATGATGGTAAATGATTCAGATTCTCTAAAAGTGGTAAAGGATTTAATTTTTTTCTAATTTAAAACGTTTCATCTCTAATAACTGATGTATATTCACATTATTATACAATACACATTTCAGATATGTTTTTCTTTCACCGTCAAACCTCCATTTGGTTGTATTTATGTTGATATTTTTTTTATCTCCCAAAAACTTGAGACACATTAGGAATAGAGAAATTTGATCATGCATATATCTAAGCACATTTACTGTAGTATACAAAACTATGAATTTAATCTTAATCAACAATGACTTCTCTCATTATAAATTGATAAGGAAGCTGAAAAATGCAAATTAAAGAAAAAGATTCTATCCCTTCATCCTGAACAGATTTAAATTTGTTTTGGTAAAAAAGTGATTTTTAGGAAGAATCTAATTTGTGATATTAAAGTAGAATTTTTATCAAATTCAAATTCAAAGACCTTGCAAATTGTTGTCATTTGTTTTTGTGCAACTTCCAATCCAATTTATTCTTTTTACAATATTTTGCAGAAAAAAATGGTACAAAAAATATATTAATTTTTAAGAAGGGGAACCAACTTGGATATTGTCTTACAGTATATTTTTGAAAATTAAAGGCCAAAGTTGAATATTCCAATTTGGCTACCCAAAAATGACTAGACAAAATAATCTGGTAAAAGTTGTTTTGATGTAAAATTTAGGATAGTCATACACCTAGCTAATCATTAGTGTATTCATGAAAAATTGGTATAGAGACAAATTTAATTTAGAAAAATACATGTCTATAATATCAGGTTTTCATTGACATGATAGTAGTTGACAAAAACTTTCAGAAAAGGTTAGAAAAGTCATCATGGTAGAAATTTGTGTGTAAAAGTTATGGTTCTATGTTGTTATGTTTTATTAATATTGTATATTTTTGTATCCATATTTTTATGCTGCCAAAATGTACCAGCATGCAAGTGCCATGTAGCATTTAGTATTCATTCATGAAGGATGTGGAGCTCTTTAGTTTCTTAGTGTCAAATAATCAGAATTTATTTAAGGCAATTTTTAAATTTTTTTTTCAAATCTTTAACACAAAAAACCCATAAATTTGTGTTTACATTTAGCTTTCTACAGCTGTTATCACTTACATTGTGTATTCAAATAAATCTATGTTTCTACTCTTAGATATTAAGGTACACTAATGATAAAATTAAAACTATAACAGATTTAGTGTGAAGAAAGAAAAAAGGAAGGCATTATTTGTTTTTTTTTCTAGTTATAGCATTTTTCATTCATTTGTTAACCTTAATTTTGATCATTTCTATGTCAGGAAATATTTTGTCTGATTTTTGCTAAATTGAAAATTAAGGAAAGAAAATCCTCATGCAAATTTTCCAGCTTACAGTAGACAAACGTCACAAGGGTATTATTTTAATGAACTAAGGAGAAGAATCTTTTATAGAGTAGATGTAGTATCATTGTCATTTGTAGTTAATCATTTTTATAATATTTTGTTTTAGTTTTGTCAGCTTGGCATTACTGTGATACAGACAGACAAGAAGTCTGTTATAATAAAATAATAAAAAACTCCTTTTTGTCTTGTTAATTATATATGGCAGTTCCAGGATACAGTTTTTAGTTGAGTATGTCGAAGAAAGATTTGCAAATAAGTTTTCTTTATGAACAAAATTGTCAATTGACTCATTAAGGAGTTATTGCCCCTTAAAGACCATTTTTCACAATTGTTCATTTAGCTTGCTTATTTTAAAAATATGCTCCTTAGAAACTTCTGAATCAATTTCAGCAAAACTCAGGCTGAATGAGTTTCAGAGTGTCTAGTATAAATTTTGTATTTTGTTTCCTTCATCATGAAACATAGCCACAATGGCTTAAATTGAACATAGGGGTAAATTTAATTTTTTGCTTCTTTATTTTTAAATTGTATTATTAAGCCACTCATTAATATATATGCAAAAGGAAAATTTTAATATGACAACCTATTATTGTCAACCAGTATAATCACAGTATATCTACTTTTAGTGCAAGTGCATAAATACACAAAACTGGCTGTTCTGGGTTACCATCAATTTATTTTATACTACCAGATATTCTCAATTTCGAGAACAAAACCCCCAGTTTACATAGGCCAAGATTCAGATACAATATATTTATCTCTATTCTACTACAAAATAAACAAATCAGTCCATTTCAATTTAGTTTTCATGCTTAAATTTCATAAAATGAAAATTCTGCAAAATGATGTTATTCTGTTGGCATGGCAACGAAAAACAAGATGACATCACAAGTATGTTTTCATAAACAAAAAATCATATGTAAATACCGGGTGTTTTAAAGCTTCTTGTAAGGCTCAAAACGAATAAAATTACATTAGAAGAAAATATATAAGTGATAAATGGGATTAAAAAAAAATAATCATTAAATTATATAATATTACTAATATAACAAAATTGGGTAAAACGAAACAGCCAAAACAGTATCCTATTTATAAAGCTTTAGAATCCAAATAATTATTGATGGCAGATTTAAGCAAAAAAGTACAGGTGAGTAATTCACCCTCTTGAGAGCCTCTTGTTAATATTGATAGCATTACTTGTATGCAGCCTTTCTGAAAATCCCAACATAATAATTTATTTTGGCTTAATTTTCTCAAACTCCTATACTGTTATATGAAAAACACAGAAAATATTATAAACAAAATTTTTTTTTTTATATCAGATAATTAAAAGTATGTGGCATGTCACTAAAAGTCTCGGTGATCATATCCATCAACTTTTATAGACAACCATTGTCAAATGTGACTTCTCAACTGTATATCAAAGATCAAGTCATTCTGTTCTGACAGAAACGTACACAATTATTATATTTTCATAATTTTTCTTCATCCTAAGCACCTTTTATTAACAATCATCCATGCATTTCACAGAGACAGTTTCTGTGCTCTTATCTTCAATACTTTTAGCGTTTTAAATTTATACAAGAATGGCCAATATTTACCTTGTTTGTTTCTAAAATGTTTCCATATTGCTCTGGGTAAAACATTTGTCATAATGGCAACCCATGGTGTAATCAAACTATGTTTGATTAGCCCTTTGAACTATTTCTTTAACAATCTTAAAAATATAAATGCAGGCACAAATTTCTGAATTTGCAGTGTTCAAAAGTTAATTTGTCTTCATAGCTATTGTAGTACAATGTTTAAGCTATATGGCAACTATTATTGGTGTATGCAATAATTGTAAGGTATACAAGTCTGTCCAGCAATGTTCATCTGACAATTGACTGCATTTTCTTGTGGTTACTGGAAGGTCATGGTTCTCATATGCTACAAGCAATATGTTATGTCAGCTATATTTGGTGTATGGATTGATTTTAAAGTATACATTTCAAAACTTTATTTATATGGATAATTTACAATGTTATGTTAATGTGATACTTGTAGTAAAACTTTTATCATAAAGACTTTTCATGATCTCTGGATTCATGACCAGACGAGACATTTCAGCATTTGCACACTTGTTTTATTTAAACATGCTTATAAAGAAGTGGATATTAAAAGACAGATTCAGGCGGAATGTGAGGATGTTGATCATTAAGATCTTTTTCGTTTGGAATAGTTATTAAATGTACCAGGATTATATTTATTTGCAACTATTTATTGTTGCTTGTCATCTTATTATCATCAGCACACATTTACAACACTTGATACCTTGGTTAAATACTGGTTTAAATTAAATGAAATATACATGTTCATCTAAACATGCTGGGACTAGTATAATGGTCTCAGACACATGCACTGAATCCTATGTTTCTATTTATTTAACTAATTGATGAATTTTTTTAATAACACATCTACAACCTCCTTCCAAAACCATAAAACAATGTTTCTGAATATATTAATATAAGTAATGAAAGAACATTAAAAAATGTATGGATAAACCAATAGAACCAAGCTGTATACTTATGTCCCTTCTATTTCTCTGCTTATTCATTACAACATTGTACAGCCGATTTGTTGACTCCATGTATAATTACTGCTAGCTGTTTATATTTGAGGAAATCTTATGTCGATCTTGGAATATCAAAAGACAGGTGAAAGATAAAAAGAAACCGTAAACAGCAACAATGGTTAGCAATGCAAGTTTTACATTTATGCCATATGAATGAAACCGTCAGTTGATTCCTCAAAAACAATTTGCCATTGCCCTGAAACGATTATTTATTAATTATATATTTTACCATTATTGCTTCAATGAATTTGAAAAATGTCACAGATACACAGAAAATGTTTGTAGCAAAAAGTATCAGTGACTTTAGATTTCTTTAAAATTCAAATATGAATTAAACCACCAAGTGGTTCCTTAAAATCATATGAGATATTGCCCATAAATGATAGATAGAAGTTGTAAATGACAAAACTAATCCGCAATGTAAGTCAATCTTGTTAAATGCCGACTCATCGGATTGAAATCGTCAATTGCAGTCTTTTTGAATTAAATGACATTATCTTTATCACTTATACTAGCATTTTGCCAATATATGAAACTAGGTTAAAAGGTCCTCAGTTGTAAATTAGTATATCATTGAAGAAAGAATATTTCAACTAATAGGAATTAATCAAAGTTAATTGTCTTTATCAAATTATTTCTGAAGTTCAATAATGTCATTATGGATGTCGAGTTAAAGGTATTGCTATATCAAGATGTTATAGCTGCACGTTTACATAGATTAAATGTATTGATATTAAAAATTGCAATATATATTTGTACTACTTAAAAAAGTTGGTTATGTTATGTAACTTTAAAATGGATTGTTTATGCCAGTTTCTGAAAGTGTTTTATATGATCCTGGTGATTGGTATGTACAGCCAGAGACATATAATACAATACCTCTGGTACAACAAACTACATAAAATTTTACTTTTGCAAGAATTATTTTATATTTCCTATCCTCACTTAAGTCATTTCATTCTTTTCAGTTACACAAAAATGTATCCCATGGACGATTAACTTAATAAAGAGTTTTAGGTTACTTTAATTTTCTTTACCAATTGTTTAAAAAAATCTTTTTGATGATTTTGAAACAAATGCTCTATTGAAGGACTAGGTATCTTCGCATTCATATATATAATATATATAGCCCAGGTGGTCGTGTGGTCTAGCGGGACGGCTACAGTGCAGGCGATTTGGTGTCACGATGTCTCAGTAGCATGGGTTCGAATCCCGGCGAGGGAAGAACCAAAAATATATATAAGTCTATAAAAAGGCCCAACCAGCAAATTTACTATGTACCGTATCGTCTAGAATAGACAATACTATGCAGATAAGGAAAAAATTATATCAGTCTAAAAATTTGCACAACGGTACTGATATAAGATGTTATAAACGAAAATGTTGTTATTAAATCGTGTTGACAAATATTTCGGCTCAACAAATGGCCTTCATCAGTGTCAAAAGTTTTAACAATACTGATACATAATGTATAAGGTGTAAAAATCGATCAGTAATAATACAGGTAAGTTTTGGTCGATTGATTTTAATCCAAAATCCTGAATATCATAATATAAATAAAACATTATAATTCAATATACGGGACTGTGTATAAACTATGTTCCCACTCCTGTAAATACTCCTGATTACCCAGTATGGGGTGTTCCTTAGATAGGAAGCTTATACACAAGAAAGAAAGGAAGAAAGTATATTAACAATAAAAATGAGTGAAAAACAAAACTGTTAGTATTTCTTATTGATGCCGTTTGGATGATGTACATTAAGTTCCTTTATCCAATTATCCAAAAGCTTTCCCGAACCTGTCGCTGGGCATCACTCCAGTGAATGTTCTGATCAATCACAAGAATTTTCATGCGGTTAAAGTCATCAAGTTTGTGACCCGACTGTCTGAAAAGCTGAGAAACTGGGAGAAGTGGCTTTCGTTTGTGGAAAGGCTGCTTTGACTCACCAACATATTGGAGGCCACAAACCGAACATTCTAGTATGTAAATAACATTCATACTTTTGCAGGTAACATTGCAAAATATCTTATAGTTATTTTCTGTTGCATTACTGTGAAATATTGGTTTTTGTCGAGCCTGCAACTTTTGTTGCAGAAAGCTCGACATAGGGATAGTGATCCGGCGGCGGCGACTACGGCGGCGGCGTTAGCTCACTTCTTAAAAGCTTTATATTTTAGAAGGTGGAAGACCTGGATGCTTCATACTTTGTATATAGATGCTTCATGTTACGAAGTTTCCGTCAGTCACATGTCCAATGTCCTTGACCTCATTTTCATGGTTCAGTGACCACTTGAAAAAAAAAGTTCAAATTTTTTGTAATGTAGAATTCTCTCTTATTATAAGTAATAGGATAACTATATTTGATATGTGCGTACCTTGCAAGGTCCTCGTGTCTGTCAGACAGTTTTCACTTGACCTCGACCTCATTTCATGGATCAGTGAACAAGGTTAAGTTTTGGTGGTCAAGTCCATATCTCAGATACTATAAGCAATAGGGCTAGTATATTCGGTTTAAGGAAGGACTGTAAGGTGTACATGTCCAACTGGCAGGTGTCATCTGACCTTGACCTCATTTTCATGGTTCAGTGGTTATAGTTAAATTTTTGTGTTTTGGTCTGTTTTTCTCATACCATATGCAATAGGTCTACTATATTTGTTGTATGGAATGATTGTTAAGTGTACATGTCTAGCGGGCAGATGTCATGTGACCTTGACCTCATTTTCATGGTTCAGTGGTCAAAGTTAAGTTTTTGAGATTTGGTCTTTTTATCTAATGCTATATGCCATAGGTCAACTATATTTGTTGTATGGAAATATTTTATGATTTTTATGTCAGTCGAGCAGGTTTTATTTAACCGTGACCTCATTTTCACGGTTCATTGCACAGTGTTAAGTTTTTGTGTTTTGGTTTATTTTTCTTAAACTATAAGTAATGTGTCAACTATATATGTTGTATAGAAGCATTGTTAGCTGTGCCTGTCTGCCTGGCATGGTTCATCTGACCTGGACCTCTTTTTCAAGGTTCATTGGTCTTTGTTTAGTTATCTTGGTTAATGTTAAGTTTATGTGACAGTTGTAATAAAGCTTAGCTTTATACTTAGGACTATCAACATAATATCAATGATTAGTATAGAAGGCGAGACATTTCAGCATGTGCACTCTTGTTTTTCTAGTTATAGCACTTTTCATTCATTTGTTAACCTTATTTTTGATCGTTTCTATGTCAGGAATTGTTTTGTCTGATTTTTGCTTAATTGAAAATTAAGGAAAGAAAATCCTCATGAAAATTTTCCAGCTCACATTAGACAAACTTTACAAGGGTATTATTTTTATGAACTAAGGAGAAGAATCTTTTATAGAGTAGGTGTAGTATCATTGTCATTTGTAGTTAATCATTTTTATAATATTTTGTTTTAGTTTTGTCAGCTTGGCATTACTGTGATACAGACAGACAAGAAGTCTGTTATGATAAAATATTATAAAACTCCTTATTGTCTTGTTGATTACAGTATTAATACAACTTATAAGATTGTCAAGTATTTGTGGTTGGTGTTTTCGGTTGCTTTGTTCAACATTTTTCTAATTCCCTGTTATCTTTTTAAGCTCACCTGACTCTAAGTGCTGCGTCCTTAGAGCAGAGTGAGCGATTGGCATCACTTGACTTACATAGTCATTATTGTTTGTCATATTCCTAAATCAACTCTGGAACCACTGATCCAATAACAACATAACTTTGTTTAAATGATCCTTGGGGTATGTAGTATAAAGTTAGTACATATTTTGTTTTTGCCAAGCAACTAAAATGGCTTCCATGACTAAAAATACAACATAAGGGCAAATTAAGGAAATTTTCTAATTTCTTAATAACACAATTGACAGAGAAATCAGAAAATCACAATAAGCTTATCAATAAATTTAATACGGTCCTTTTTCAACTGTGTCTTTAAAGGCCCAAGATTTAAAGCAAAAGCTTACACCATAAATGTCTTCTTCAGTTGAGTTCTCCCATTTCCTTGAATGTTTCATCTGAAGCATATATCTGTCGGCTTTGGTCCAACAGAATTGTCCTACTGGTAGGGGAATTACAGCTAGCAGAGTATTTAGAGATCTTCAGATGCTGGCCTAGTTGAATAATTGTTTCAATCCAAACATTTGACACGGTCTTGTTCCTTTTGCTTCTAAGGGGCTGCATGTTTGTTCCTTGATACTTCATGATCAATTTCAGAATTTAACTCTTGCTGAAGCTGGCTACCTTTAAACTTCAACTAATTGGACTGTTCTGATATAAGCTGTCTAAACAATTTATTCGACGCATCTTCTATAAGTTCTTTCTTTAGACTTCCAATTTTGCTGTCAAAATACTGATTAAAATGGTTCAAAATTATGTCTACAATTTGTTATAATAATAACAATAATTAAACAATGAACGGTGTTAAAAACAGTTTTCAAGGCAACTCTCAAACTTTAGATATTCGACCGTATCAGTTTGAGCCGTTACTTGTTGAAAACAATCAAGAAGAAGAAATAAATTCGTCATCCGACATCGACGATCTTTCAAGCAATGCTGATATAATATATCAATACTATATCAATAATTAATTTCACCAAAAATAAAGATATATTTCTTAAAAATGTTTGAGTTTAACAGGTAATTGAATTACATTAATAAGTACATAAATAAGACAAAAAGACAGGTCATAAAGAATGTAGGACAGAAAGTCACAGCCAAAAAGTCACGGACAAAAAGTCACAATCTACTTACGAAATTATTTTTCTTAAAACAAGAAAAAAATAATTTAAAACAAAAGCAATTTTGTTCTGTTCTTGATATATTATATACGGCACGGGACGTTTGTGCTTTTTCATAGGACATTTGTACTTTTTATTTTGAACACTTGCGCTTCAAATCATAGGTCATTTGCGCTTTTTAAAAAAGAACATTTCCGCTTTTTACATAGGACATTTGCGCTTTTGCAATATTTAATTTTTATAACTACCCTCCCCTTTTATCTGGGCTAGGGACCGGCAGGTTTGACCTTGAAGAGTTAAAGTCATATTGTTCTTTATAATAAAAAGTTAAAAAAAAAATAGTTTCATAGCACATTTCAAAGCACATTGATACATGTATATGTTTTAAAGTTTATATAAAGCTAAAAGTAAGCATTCTAAAGACATAAAAACACGTCAGGTCTTCACATGTCAGTTTAGCTTGATAACTGAAGCCTAAGGAGTGAACAAATTTAGCTATTGTTATCTGTTAGGACTGTTATTTCGGCCTCATTTCAAATAAATTATCAAGTTTCTCTTTCTCAATTTTTTACTGGGGTGCTGTTCATCAATATAACCGATCTTAATGTAACTCATTGACTGATTGTCAAAAAGGTAAAAATATAGAAGGATGAGTCGAATACAACTGTTCAATATAGTGGGAATTGAAGATTTCTGGACCATTTGTTGTACTAATAACAAATATAAGTTAAATTTATTAATGTGATGATTACTTCTGATAAAAATTCCAGGTAGACGACTATAGGTAAAAAGCGCAATTGTCCACTCAAATTAATACAGGTGAATCAAAATTAAAAGCGCAAATGTCCATAGTATTTAAAGCGCAAAGGTCCTATCGTTTTACAGGTAAAAAGCGCCAACGTCCTGTGCCCACTATGGTGTCATCCTGGTTTGCCCACTTTTAATTACATGCATAATTATGTAAACATAGGGGGAATTGTTGTTTTAACAATTATAGTTTATTTCTGAATAATAGTCATAATTTTTACCTTTTATTTTACCTGTAAATTTTAATAAATGATACAATATTCTGCTATTATATCAATGAAAATGTGCAAACATATTTTTTATTTTAATATTTTTGAGCAGGAAAATGTCTAGAAGTTGACTATATACCTCTCATTTAACCTGTATTTATCTTAATTAAACATACTATATTCTGCTATTAACTCAAGAAAAATATGCAAATATAATTGTTGTTACATTCTTAAAAAAATAAAGAATCAAAGATTAATATATATATTTTTAATTTAAATAAATACACTGTTCTAAAATTAATATAAAAAATATCCAATTCGTCGTAACAAATAGAATATAAATGCAACTGCAGCTTAACAAATACACAATTTGAGTAGCATTTTTTTATTTGTTTAAAAAAAAATCAGCAGCTAAGAAAGGATACATAATGATTGATCAATAACTTCAGTAACAACTTCATTCAGAAAAAAATATCATGAGACAGCAACCAACAACACAGCACAGATAGAGTTCCAAACTTTATTAAGTGTATTTGTCGATAAGCACAGAAATGTTGACTACAGTCGTATTACAAAGAAAATGAAGACATCACTTGATTTAAAAGACGAGCCGCAGTATTATCTCTTGTTCGACCCCAACTAGTTGAGGATGTTTTGCATAAAAGTTCAGAAAACATTGGTGAAGCTGACAACATGCTTGCTACAACATTATTTACTGATTATGTCACAGAATTCTGGGTTGAAGTATATCGCTTTCTATGGAACATCAAAATTATGATGAGACTCCAACATGCCAATCCAATGACACAAGTAAATCATACTTATAAAGTCTTCCCCATAATACAATATAAAATTACAATAATAGTATGACATAATGGACATGCATATAAGGCAAACAGTTTATAGAATAATACTAGCTTTCATACGTAAAAAAGAGAAAAAGAAAGTTTGAAAAGTCATATGATTCTGTGACGGTGACGTGTGTACTGATGATGACGATGGTGTTCCGTGCCAGTAACAATAACGCTCTATCGAGGCATAAGAAATCTGTTTGACCATTTTATGAAATTTTGAACATGTTTGAAAATTCGAATATTTTATTCATTCGAAAGTTTCAAGTGTCCGCAAATTTATAGTTTTGTATCTAAAACTATGGCAAGCCGTCCACGTCAAAACTATGTTTAAACCATTTTTCGAAAAATTTACACACTGAGAATTACAACAAAGCACACTGAGATTTAAAAACATCAAAACGCACATTGAGAATTGAGAATTACACACTGAGAATTGAAAATTACACACTGAGAATTAAAAATTAACACTGAGATTTCATAAAGACGCACTGAGATTTCAAAAATGAAAAACGCACACTGAGAATTGAAAATTACACACTGAGAATTGAAAATTACACACTGAGAATTGAAAATTACACACTGAGAATTGAAAATTACACACTGAGAATAAATAAACCGAAAACACACACTGAGAATTAGAAATTACTCACTGAGAATTTAAAATTACACACTGAGAATTTAAAATTACACACTGAGAATTTAAAATTACACACTGAGATTTGTGCGCACTTTTTATGCGCACATAACTTATTAGCATACTTAATCTGAATCTATTACAAGCTTAAAACAACAAGGGGACAAAACTCGTTAGTCCTTCGATTTGGTTTCAAATTATTAATAAAAAAAACTTTAGAAATACAAGAACAAGAAAAATACCCACTTACTCTTATTACAAAATATAACCAAATGGTGAAAAACTTTATTAAAATTATAAGAAAACATTGAAACAATCTGCAAAAGAATGCAGTGAAATTTTTACTCAAGTGTCTATTATAGCATATAAACGTAACAAAAATATAAAAGATTAACTAGCGAAATCAGGGAAACAGTTGGAAGACTTTGAAAAGGGACACATGTTTAATTACTGGTAGTAATGATCTGAATTATAGGCAACAAACTTATGAATATGAGCGATGTTAAGTCTTGAAATTTATTACGAATGTTGGTTGAAGGAATCGCATTTCATTATAATGACAAGAGTTCTTGAGATCAAGATATAAATCTATTGAATTATTCATCTCATGAATATTCATTAGTAATTTGCATATTAATCTCAGTGCGTATTTTTGAAATCTCAGTGTGTAATTAACAATTCTCAGTGTGTGTTTTTCAATTTATTTCATCTCAGTGTGTCTTTTTAAAATCTCAGTGTGTAATTTTGAATTCTCAGTGTGTGTTTTTTATTTTTTTAAATCTCAGTGTGTAATTTCGATTTCTCAGTGTGTTATTTTAGGTTTTTAATTCTCAGTGTGTATTTTTTTCGAAAAAAGGGTTTAAACATAGTTTTGACGAGAACGGCTTGCCATATAAAACAAAGTTTTCGGATAGCCAGTTAAGATTATTGAATAAGGATTTTCTACATGATGTGCATTTTGGACAAACAAAGAACATGAAGAAGTAATAGTAGACATCCTCAATATCTGACCCACAATGACAAGAAGGGTCGTTTATAATATTAGCTCTAAATAGATCATTGTTTAAAAAATGAAGGGGAACATCTCAATTGCGTAAAGATGATATTCAATTTCCTTGGGCCGTACAGATGAAACTTTTCAATTTTACATAACGGCCTATCGTTTTTTAATTCTTTCTGTTATGCATTACTACTCTCTGTTTTCTGTCGTGTAGATAGTCCTGAAACCAATTCAATAAGTTTCCGTCAATACCATAAGCTTTCATTTTACATATAAGGCCCTTATGCCAAACTTTGTCGAGGTTGAAGAGAAATCACGAAATACAAAACAAGTTATAGACTGAGGAAACACACGGAAAAAATATCACAAAAAATAAGCCAGTAGTGAGTACTCGTAGAATTTTTTCAATGGGATTATTATGGAGGAGAAAAAGACATATGAATATATTTGACTGTTTTAAAACTTCTTTAAATCTAACTTTTAATATGAAGCCATTTATAGGTACCAAGCCACTTTGACATGTTGTTTTTATAACAATTATTTGATCATTATTGATATCTATTGAATAAATTTTAGTACTTGTGTCTATATAAAAAAGAAGCTGTGGTATGATTGCCAATGAGACAACCGCCCACAAGAGACCAAAATGACACAGAAATTAACAACTACAGGTCACCGTACAGCCTTCAACAATGAGCAAAAGCCCATCCCACATAGTCGACTAATCCATTTTGCTTTAATTCAGCAAATAAAATATGTTTTAGCTAACTCAGTCTATACTTTAACAACTGGCATCTGTTGTAAATGAATAAGTGGACAATCGAAATAAAGAAGTTAAAATTCCAGCAATGGACACATCATGTAAGCAAAAATTTGACCATCGCCGGTACAACGCAAGTTTACCAATGTACACAACAAAATTCATGCCTTGGGTCTTTCCCCAATTGTAGTTCGCATAAACCATCAACCGCGCCAGTTCTGTTGAAGGTGTCTTTCCCTTGGCCCTACATCAGACAGCTCAAATTATTCAACAACAATCTTCATTTAAGAACATACTATAAACCTCTAGTACTAATCAAGGATACCAGCAAAAGGCTTATGTGTCTACTCACGCACACTTACCATCTACTATGAGTCAATAATATTTGGTTCAGAGCAGCACACCATTACCGAAACAATTGGCTGCAAGTGGATTCTATCAAGTTTCTCCAATGCTTAATGCAGTGCCTATACTTACGGTATCATCCCCGTCGAGTCAATGGCAAATCCTACATTTATGACTCCAATCATGACAACCTCGTCAGCTCCTGGAGCTCTAACAGGCTTCCCATAACAGCAAGCTGACTCCACTGACCGATCCAGAAAAGGGCAGAGGAAACCAAAGGAGTGTGGCAACACCTCTTCATCAGACACCTCATTGGAGAGAGATTCAGAATATACCCGATGGCAAGAAAATCTTGGTGCAAGGGAACGGAGCCGAAGCCCACAGCTCCCAAAAATGCAATCAAAGAGCAGATTTCGGGATACGATTGCCATTGTTTTCTTTGACACATGTATATATGTAGCTGGGTGATATTATTTTCAAAACTAATTCAACTGCACATGTAAAATGTAATTTACGTAATCTGAATAGTTACAAAATAGCCAATCCCGGTTAAAAGTGTATGAACAATGTAATTAGGCCTATTGTGTTTTATTTTTGTACTATCAATTCTAAGTTTACTTTCCACAGCAGTCACTGAGACTCAGATTGGAAGTATTTGATTGTAAGTATTTCACTTCGTATCTTATCACCTATCTTCCTACGTTAATTCTAGGAGAAACCCCATTCCTAACTCTTTAAATATTTAATTTCCTTTGGGTCAGTGATCATGTCTCCTTTCCGTACACATTCCTCGGTTTAAATTGCGATCGTTTTTAATATAATACGACGTTTATCGACAGAACGAGTTAATTTTTCTCAACGTGTTGTTTTGATTCAGAATTCACGGAAGTGACTTCCGGAAGGGAGACAACTCGAAACGATAATATGGAAGACTCCATTTCGCCTGAAAGGGTGTTGAAAGTAAACCTTTACGATGTGGACTACATTTATTTAAAATTTAAATGATACATATGATTTAAAATTATGCAACAACAATACCCCCAAAAGCAGACATACATAGAAAGGACACCATAAGTTATAACTTAATTAATTGAATAGGAAATCCAGAGCAACCATTTAGTACCCCTTGAAGTCAAGAAAACTATACGCATGCGCATAATTACCTAAACAAACCCTGTAGTAAGAACGTATATATTAAACCTAAATGGTTCTCTATTTTTTTTTTATGGAAGTACAATATCAAATATCAGTTTAATAACGGTGACATATATTAAGTAAAACTCCACTTCAGTTCTTATATGACAGAAATAGATTTATCGGAATTCAGAGAACTCTCGCATTTTTATCACAACTGGGGAATTTCCTCAATAAATATTTCTCCAGATCTATTTCATTGCTTACATGCATGTAGTTGCTTAGATTCAATATACTTCACTTTCAACATTTATTGTGGTTTTTAAAAAATGCAGAGTGACCATGCACCTTATACTTTCAGGCTAAACACATAATTATCAAAATATTTGTTACAAAATTAAATGTACAATGTATGTATGTACATAATGTACAGTTGGAATATATTTGCTCATTGTTAAAGGTCATACAGTGTATATGCACATGTAAATTTGTGTGTCATTATGGTCTCTCCTGGAGATTTGTCTCATTGCAAATTATGATTATTTAAAAAGCTTCAGCAAGACTTCGGCTTCAAATATTTGCATTTAACTATCTCAAGTGAAGAGTACATGAAGTATTGGAACACATTTTTACAGTGGTGGAACCTCTAGTATATGCCTCCCCCCCCCCCCCCCCCCCAAGAAAGAAAAATCAAGTTGCTTAGATGTTTCTTATAGAAATATGAATAGACAGAAAAAATATTAGTCACTTCACATAATTTAATTCTAAATTCCATTTGAAAATAAAATTGCTTAAAATTATTCCCCTAAAGACAACTTTTTTTCTCAAACAGTACATTTTTCACGCCTAAAATGACTATATGTGTACATTTGAGGGTATATTTATGTACATGTATCATCACTGATAAAATTGGGTCTTATTTTAAAGCAGGGTTTGACTCTTGAAAATGGGTCTGTAAATTGAAGTTTCAGTCAAATTCATGGTTTATTTTAAATTTCCCAATTTGATGAAAATGATGCATATTTTCTCAATAAAAAAGGGTAGAGGTAGTTTTGAAAATAGCCAACAATATAATATCACTGACTAACAGTTGAGTAAAAAAATAAAGGATCTACCAAGTTTCATCATCCAGAGTTATTTTTTTACAACTTTGTCCGTGTATTGCATATGTTATTGTTTATATGCTACATGTACATGTGTATGCTCTCCTGGGATCACAATTTGGTGAATAAAAATATTCTATTCTATTCATACCAAAGCAGAGTTCAAGTACCACACAAAATCTTGTTACACACTTATTTGAATGTGTGCAACTATTCCCAATGAAATATCCAAGATAAACTTTTCATAAGAGGGGACCAGCTCCTGTCATACTTCAGTGATTCCCTAGTATATATTCAACCAAACAAAACCCAATAATGGGATAAACGGGAAACCTATGTCCAACCCCATGCGACAAGTCATCTCACGAGACATACTCAGACGTGTATTGTTTTGAAAATATATAAATGCATGTATCAAATAAATTCATAATATTAATGGAACTTGAATGTAGCCCTCTCTGCAGCAGGCTAGAAAGTTTTAATATCAGGGAAAAAATTCTCGCTATAAAGCAAGTCGTGTGTCTTATACCTAGTGATGTAAATTTACAAAACTATTATGCTAGTACCGTATATACAATAATTTCTGCCTACACTACGAAACAAGAGATATTATACTTATGTTATCTTGAAAGGCTTTTCTTTTTTTTCCGTGACAAAAAAAATAATATAACCTTTTAGGGTTTTAAGACATTAGATAAAGATTACTTTCTTCACGTTAAAACTTTATAACTATTTGAACTACTCCATGGACCAGAAAACAATGCAGCATTTCACCTCCCTAATGTATGTTCAATGAGCTATATAGCGAAATCAGCATTTTTGCCAAGCTTGCGTTAATTGTCATAAGGGGAGTCTGTAAATGTACCTTAAAAAAATAACAAAGACTTGATATTATTGCAAAAATAGCACGAACGAACTCTCTTTTTAACACTAAATCTTGTCTTGGCAAACACCACAAAAAGGGCACAAAATTTCTAAATGGATATGCCGTTATATATAGAATAACCATACATTGTATCGAAATATCAATGTTATTTGTACAAGGTTTAGAAACAGGTAGAAAGCGAGGCTGTGCCGAGGATTTCTACCTGTTTCGAGCCAAGTACAAATAACAAATTGATATTTCCAGACAATGTATGGTTATTCTTTATATACTGCAACTCTTAAAATGTTCTAAATGAAGTATTTTGGGTAAAAAACATCATTTCTTAATTTGAAGCGGACGACGTTAAATTTCCGCGAGCCTGTATGTTTTATTGACGTCATAAATAAAACTCTACAGAAAACCCATTGTCAACGTCATAAACAAGGTGATATACGGTCATGGACTGTATATGACATATGAATATAGTCATTGCAATTTGACTGCTCAAATAGCACAGCTGCAGTATATATCATGGTTATGAATTGTTTCATGATCGAGTAACTTGAACATACATCGTCAAATTACTTGCGAAAAGAGACAAAAGACCTTCGTGTTTTACCAGCTTGCAAAATAAACTGCAATTTCTGCAGAACTCGAGTCTCAAATTTAAACATTTCTAGACAATTTAAAAAAAAATCATAAAGACCATAACGACCAAAGAAGGAACTCGCATCTAGTTCATGTCTTCCTACATGAACCTCCTTAAACCATTTTTAAGATGTTATTTTTCTTTGTGAGCATTCACTCTTCTAGCTTCAATCTCAATTTATGTAGACATGCCACGAGGTCTGTAAAAACTACCTCGTGGTTCAAGCAAAATTGGCTTTCAGACACCAAAATCTTCGAAATTATAGATGTTTGCACAGTGAATCTTGATACAATTGTAGAAAATATTCACACAAACTATAATTAACTACTCTCTTACCAATGAACACAAAAATCAGTGCTTAATTCAAGTAATTGTGTCCAAATTCTTCGTCCGTTAGTTTCACTGCAGGTGCTCGTCTTCTCATGATTGCAAGCTTCTGATTGACCCAGCTAATTTTTGATTGGTTATTTTCTACCGAAAGGCGTGGCCAATTCCCCGATACAAAAACTGCTAAATCTGATAAACTTTAAGTATATTTGAAAAATTGAGATCAAATATCTGTTTAATATTAAAAAAGACATCATACTGAACTACTTTTAACATCAACAGTGTATTTGTTATTAAGTTATTAACACATCTAATCTTCATACGCTCGGTCTGCCATTGTTGACGTCATGAATATTAATAAGGTAACAGGAGTTGTCTCCTCTTAGAAAAACTACGGGAAAAAATAGAGAAAACAGCATTAACCAACCTGCGGACGTGTTTCTAAATTTATAAAAAACACTAAATATAAATACTGCTTGATTCTGATTTTCTGTGTTGTTAAAAACACGCATATAAGTCAAGGGAAATATCAAACATGAAGATTATGAAAAGAACATTATAGGAAAGTTGTTTAAGTTCAATCCCTTTGTTTGTTTTTACCTTTTAAACCAAGACAATCATAAGAATCTGAGATGGTCCTTAATGTTTAGAATAAAACGGTTGACGTGAGGGCATTGTCCTGAGCCACTTGTATAAGTCAACAGATTGCTTGAAATCAATCGTATCTCAAAAACTCAATTGAAGGGGGTCCATGACTTGGGAGGCGTTCATTGGCCAATTTGAACGAACTGCCGGTAGATGACAATGGGCAAACAGGAAAAATGTGTGTAGGCCCCAGATTGCCAGACCGATGTTGGCTTTGAGTACGCTCGCAAGGTAAACACAGATGATGATTCCTGTAAAAAATGGAGATTTGGAGAACGTATCGCTACGTGGTTTAGGTTAACAGCTTGTTATTGGGAAGATATTATAAAGAATGACTTTCGACATTAATAGAGTGAACACACAAATACAATGGAATGTGTACAAAGAGCCAATAACCGACGATGTTATACTTAGGCTAGATATTTTGGACACATTAACTCCTATATGCACGTGTAGTAAATAAATAAAAAAAAAAAAAACTGTTATGAAACAGACACACATCTATCTATGATACTAGATACGAAATAAATACCCAAGGTCGGCCTCTGATGAGGGTTTACCTGGGAATACTCCCGAAAGAACCCGAAACATTGCATATTAAATTCTTAAGAATTAAGCAATAAAAAGTACGTAGTGTCAGGTCAGAAATATTGATACTTTACCATGAATAAGTGGGTTTATGGTCAATTTATAAAACTAAAAGAAAAAAAATCATGTCACATCTCCTTTAAAGGTGGACTTTCAGATTTCTGTTCAAAACTTACCATTCCATATTACGAAAAGTTTAAGGTGAAGAGAAAATAAGTGAAATGATAAATATATATATACTGTACACTTTGAGTGCAATGGCTTAAAACCACATAAATTCACGCCAGTGTAATGCAAAACCACAATCGAACTAACCTTATTTTAGATAACCAAACACATGACAAAAAACTAACGGCCTCATTTATAATACAACAATTTACGAAAATATGGCAGACATGAACCGACGACAACCACTGAACCACAGACTCCAGACTTTGGGCAGGCACACACAGATTGTGGCAGGATTAAACATGTTTAAACGCGCCAACCAACCCTCCATAACCTTGTTAAGTGGTACAGTTAACAGTATAACATAAAAACAAACTATAAAAATCAAAGGAAAAGGGCTTAACTCATCATGACCAGATCTATACAAAGCAGAAAACCTCTAACAAAAAGACAGACCAGACATGGTAGGTTATATATTTGTCCCTCACAACAACAAAAACACAAAGTACAGATATGATAGTACTCGCAAAGCCAATATATAAAAATCCAGTTTCTAAGACTAAGATATAAGTAAGAACACATCCAACATCAAATGGATTAAGCCTCGGTCACACCTTACCGGATAGCACGAACGAACGCCTAACGGATGAAAATAAAAGTTGTCCGTTGACAAAATTGTTATCCGTTGGTAGTCCGTTGATGTACTGACCGAATAAAACGGACGCGTAACGAATGCACAACGGACACACACCGGATATGCAACGTACGAGAAACGGAAACGTAACGGACAGAACGGATGTCGAACGTACATTCAACGAACTAGTACCGCATAAAATGGACACCTAACGGAAGCGTATCGGATAAACGGATGAACAAGATATACGGAAAAATTAAAGGCAACAATTATAATACATGTAAATCGCATAAATATTCAAAATGTTTTTGTGTAACTGGTTTTGGTATGTTCTTCAAAATGTCGTCAAAGGGCAGTTTCTGACCTGAATAAGAGCTGCTTGATTGTGAGGACGTGCCCTTACGCTAAGATCAATTATGAATAATAAGATTTTTTTTATTGGCATTTGTCCGTTTCAGATCCGTTCATCATCCGTTTTATCCATTATACGTCCGATAGAAGTCCGTTTTACATTTGTTCAACATCCGTTTTATCCGTTAGACGTCCGTTAGAAGTCCGTTGGTGAATTTATCTGCCAGACCCCCAACGGATGTATAACGGACACGTAACGGATACAAAACGGAAACGAAACGGACGAGTACCGTACAAAACGGACGCCTACCGGATGTTCAACTGACATTTCATCCGTTGGACTTCCGTTCAAAGTTTTGAACATGCTCAAAATTTTCCACCGGACAAAACGGACGTCGACGGATAAAACGTACGCTTAACGGACATGCAACGGATATGGACGAACGTCTATCGGATAAGAACGGACGTCTAACGGACATGGACGGATTGAAAAAAAAGTTATCCGTTAGGCATCCGTTCGAGCTATCCGTTAAAGTGTAACCGAGGCTTAAAAATTAAGTGTAATGATGTCATTAGTAATAGTCAGAAAAAAACATGACTTTGTACAATGCCAAGATACAGGTACCAAATGTATCGACAGATCTTAGTTCTGTGAAAGTGCATTACAATAAAGTTTAGTATGGTTCTAATTTATTGATAACAAAATCAATATTCATAACAAATATACCAAAATGATCTAATAACATAGTTGAATTGTTATATAACCTTTTAGAAAATGTTTGCATTCAAAGGATTGATAAATTTACTCGGATCGTATATAAATCTAAAAAACCAATCTTTGTATGAACTTATTTAGTAAAGATTTGAGTTATTTTTGGTATCGAAATCACGTATGTAATAATTTACATGTACCAGTGGGACAATGTATACAGATTACGCTAATTAGAGCTTTCTTACAAATTGACGAAAGGTACGAACGAACGTAAAGGGAGCACGCATTTCATTTCCACAATAACAGTTAAAAGAGTCTTTGTTTTATCCAGTAAAACAGCATTCTTTTCTAAATCAAGTTTATTTTTCAAAAATAATAATATTGCAAATAATACACGATTTTAATATAATCAAACAGAGAAAAATAGTGTCAAATACACTTACGTCCGATACGTTACTTCCGTAAACCACGAGTACACACATTTCAGCGTGAATTTTTTAAGCACGAGTTTCACGATTAACTTTTCAATGGCATTTTGAAGTACGTTAGTCTAAATTTAACGACAAGATTCACATTTATTTTTATTTTGTATAGTACACTTTCAGCAAATTGTCAAAGTGGAATATCGAGATTTGATAAAAAAAGAAAAAATATGATGCTATAATGTTTTTAAAACGTAATGTTGAATAAATCTAGAAAAACAGATTTTGTATATATCAAAAAAATAAATCTACAATTTTGCACCATATACATAGTGGATTTTAACATAATGACGATTTAACAGTACACATGTTTGGAAGATAGACGCGAAGTTGTCACTTATCGTCCAGTGGCTAATATTTCATGAATGTTCGGGACTATAGGCAAAACGCAATTATACGCTAAAATATTCGTTCCATTGCTGCGGTGTATCATATATACACATTTAGGGGGGGAGGGGATGAATATTACCAGAGGAGAGGCGATGATTCAAAAGTTATTAAACGAGCACCAGCATATGGCAAAGTATGAAGATAATCTTTTTTGTTCATTTTCATTTTATTATTTTGAGCGTTGAAAATTTTGAATCAAGGAAGTATTTGTGTTTTAATTTTTTCTTATTTTTCTGTAAGGGAAGAAGACAATGTATTTGCTTTGACATTTTCTGAGGTTAAACAGTGCAACATTGTAATATTGTAGTGTAGGGGAGGGGTCGGTTTTTAGTCTTTTAGGGACATTTTATTCATCTGACTACTAGATGTATTTAGGATAATTTGTAGTGTTACCTCCTCCGACCTGGTGGTATCATATTTTAACCTATCGTACGTCCCGAAATTCTAAATATATCTCAAGAAAAGTCCAATTTAAAAAGTGTCGTTGCATGTAGGATAATTGTCCGAAATTCCACGACTATTATCTAAATATGTCAAAATAAAGGATCCCTAAAACGAGTCTTACGTATGATTCGTCAAGCATACGTACATTTCGTCAATTTGTAAGAAAGCTCTAATAACAATCCAAAACAAAGACGACGATTTGTTTTGTCAAAGCGAACATTTTGCCGATTAATTCAAAAACTATAATAACTCTTCAGTTGTAATTTTAATTTAAGAATTGAATACTTCTTTTTGTAAATTCATTGGGGTGTAAAAGCGTTGACCGAAGCACATTTTGTATGAAAATGTACGCACGGTCAACGCTTTTACAACCCTATGAAATTACTAACAGAAACATTCAATACTTATATTTACATTTTTGGTATGATATAGAAAATACGATAATCATCACGTTTTTCTTTTATTTAAATGTTTTATTGTGGAAACGTGTGCCATTATGACTATATATTTTAATTCATGCAGTTCATTTTGAAATGAAGAATGACGCGCAATTGCTGTTAGCCAAACAAAAAAGCGTATAATAATGAAACATACATCTAATGTAATTACTAAATATGAAAGAACATAGAGCTAATAGTTAAAGGTCATTGTTTTTCAAATTACAATTGAAGTTCAATAATGTCTTTATACAAGTTTAGTTAAATGTAGAGTTAAATACGAATTTAATAGATGTATGACTTAGTATTGTATCGATTGCTTCCAAACAAATGATTTTAAAAACACAAATAAAAAGCATTCGTTGAAGTTATATAATGTTGGAATGGGATTTTTATGTTTTTTTGGAAGTTTTTTATATGACAATAATGGCTGGTAAGTAATAATTACTACATATATTCATTATCATAAGAATTAGTCATATTTAAAAAAAAAAAATGTACATTTGAAGTCTGCTGATTCATGCCAACTTTGAATAATATATTAGTATAACAGTTCCTAGTCGCAGATGCATGATACCCCTTGGACTTTAACACTAAATATAAATTATCTGGGGTACTCTCAGTATTCTTGCAATAAACTGCCCATTACATGTGTTAGTGTTAATTAAAAAACAAATAAAGTCACTGAAATAAAGTATACACAAATTGAAGAGAGAAAAACATAATGCATAACAATTGTGTTCTGTACCAAGTTAAGAATATGGTAATTGTTATCTTATAATTCGTTTATGTGTGTGTTGCATCGTCGTTTGTTTTTTTGTTGCACTTCAGTGTTTCTATTTTTTCGTTGTTTCCTCTTATATTTTGATGTGTTTCACTCAGTTTAAGTTTGAAACCTGGAATTTATTTTTAGCAATCGTTTTAATACATTTGAACAGCGGTATACTACTGTTGCCTTTATTGTACAATTGTATTTCAAGAAATATAAACATATGTATATTTATGTACCTTAAGCTGGGGTCACACATTCACGAATTTTACTGCCGTCCATGACAGGACCATTCCCGAATAAAATTTGTCAAAAGTCTGAACAAGATCCTGTGAATCGTGGATTGAAATTCAAACTTTAATTAAAATTTGTAAAACAAATAATTTATTCACGACAACAATCAGATATTGTTCAGGAAGCGTCGATATTGAACCGTTTCCAAGCGAATTTATCCCGATAAACCCGTTCTCAATCCGCTTCTAATCCAATTTGTTTTTTTCGCCTGGTGAAATTCGACCGTGTCTGCCACGACTGTGTCCCGATTCTACCAAATGTAATCCGACAGATATCAGACAGTGACCAGACAGTTAACCGACGCAGACGGAATTTATCCGTACGGAAACTGTCGGCAAACTCGGGAAGATCAGGTACTGTCGGAACGTGCTCCTATCACGGTCCGCTCTATCGCATTGCAAACGGCTTTGTCTGGTCTCAGTCGTATTGTATTCTGTAATTGTCGGGACTCTGACGTGGGTATCATTGACGAATTTCGTATAAATAACTGGATTTTTCCGGAACGGTTTCGGCAAAAACGGTTCGCAATCGACAAAATCTGGATGCAATCTGAACTCAATCGGCAGAAAAACAGCAATGCAAAATTACTCCAGATCATTCTCGTTCCACAGGACACCGTCCAAAATACATATAACATTGTTAGGATTTTGATCCGATACAGCAGAATCTGTCACGACATAGGCACGGTTGTAATCCGACTAGACAAAATCGGCTGAGTTTCCCCTAATGATACGGGACGCACCTAACTGTCGGGGTGTTTCGCCGAACTATTCGGACCCTTCCCGACCCGTAGGAATCTGTTACGAACTTAAACGACTGAGTTCAGACAATGATAGGACATTCCAGATAATTGAGGATAGTAATCCGACTTTTTCACTTTTCGTGTCGTATCGCTGTCTGATTTCAAACGGGAGAAATAATCGGCAATGTATGAACCCCGCATTAAACCAACAAATCACCATTAGCTAGTATAAATTAACGAGAAGCTCATGCATTGTACATTTTATTGGGCGATGCAAACATAAAAATAACTTCGATTATATTTTGAGGAGTGTGTTGACTGAATATTTTTTAGGGAATTGCAATCTGCCATCCAACCGTTTACCGCAACTCATTGGAATAGCAAGGAAAGGGTGGAACTTAAATTAGTGCTCTATCTTCGATCCCAGAAGTTGTTAGTTAATGCACAGTGTGGCTCCGCCTCTTTTGAAAAGTAAATAATGAAAGAGAAAAATGTAATAGAAATTACTATTTATTTTGCCAATGTTATTTTGGTTGGAATTCTATTTTCGTCTTATGGAAATTAATAATATTATAAAACTTTACATATATGTCACTGTATGTTTAGTAATTTTCTACATTTTATATAGGCCTATCTCCGTGAATTGATAATGCTTCAAATATGTTGCCCTGGACCTTTCTCGTAATCAGTAACCATTCAAATCCATTAATCGATCTTTTTAAAGTTGTTGGGAATGGAAAAAAGTATCATTGACTTTCATATACTTATTAATTTCAGTATTGGTATTGGCTTCCTGTCACACCGTTAAAACTCATTTGAAACTACTCGTCCTTATTGGATTTGAATAGAGATAGATAAAGGCAACAGTAGTACATCTGTGCTCAAAGGTCATAAATAAATAAATTGAGAGAAAACAAATCCTGGATACAAACTAAAACCGAGGAAACACATCAATTAAAAGAGGAAAACAAACGAACAACAGAAACACTGAAGTGTCAAAAAACACCAACACCCAATAAAATACACAGAAACGAACTATTTGATGACTGCCATATTCTTGTCTTTGTACGAGATATTTAAAGATATTTATCACAAAGAAACGCAAAAAAAAAAATATAATATAATAGTTGACACAACCTGCAGAACAAAAACGAATATATTGCTGCAACGACAGAACACCACAGGATATCAAAATAATCATTTGAACAACATACGATAAGATATAACACATTATTCTACCGAAACCATAACAGTACCATAATGAATGTTGGATAAACAATCAAGAAATTTTTGCATCCACCCCTCCCCTTCAAAAATTTTTGGGGATAAAAAACAACCTATTGAATAACATGTACATGGCTATCAAATCTGAATCCAATTAAATGTACCTGTATCTGAAATACAAATCCAATTGGCATCTGCAGCATGTGTTCATTTTCTGAAAATCAAATAAAGTATCACGTCACTATTCATTAACATATTGAAAAGTACAGTAAAGTTTTATTGATCACCATTTAAACCTCGAAATTTGTCATTTCAATCAATGTTACAAATCATAGGTAGCCATGCCTTATTCATTAACATATCTAATTCGCAAAAGGCGTGCTATATGCATAACTTGTTGCTAATTATCCATTTCTAGATGGTGACTTCCCTTGTCACCATCTTATGCTATTTATATATCTCTATCTGTTACATGTATGCAACAACTGATTTGATTTTAACAAAAGAAAAGTTATAACACCGGTGTTTTCGATATCTCAAACTTGTTAAAACATTTACTAAATTTTGTTATCTGTACAAGAACATAATTCGTAAATATAACATAAATCAACGTGCACACATCTTATACACATCTTATACGTTAAGGTATTTGAAATCCAATCTTTAATGGCCATATTTTAAACAAATTTCACAAAAGTTGTCATCCACCACAAAGTCTCACTAAAACATTAAACAGATAAAGTTACTATAATGTTATCAGGTAATGAAAACGATGGTTTTTTTTAATTAACATTTATTCGCTTATAGAGTCTTTGTCATTAAATAAACACATTTATTCTAAAACCAGTTGTTGCAGTGACTACGGGTTATGTTATTCTCGTATATTTTATGATGGTATGATACTAAACCCCTAACGGAAGGGATTGTACGTTATTGTCATATGATGAAGACATAATATTTCAATCAGTTTAATTGAAACTTGCATGTCAGTTACAGCTGGTAGTTCTTTGTAGATTTGTTAATCATTATCATTCTGCTTAGTTATAAATTTTTTTAGATTTTAAGTTCTTTCCGTACATATTTTCCCAGAATTTAATAACCTTCCACCATCACACAACGCAAGTGTGAGGCAAAATCCGAATGAAAGAATGTAAATAACAATGCACCGAAAGCCCAATCGTAATAAATAGTTCATAAAGAGCAAATCATATACAAATTGGAACGCATGGGAAAAATACACAAAGAATATTAGAACTATATTCATTTCTTTGTCCCATGTTCCATCACATTTGTCTTTCATCATGATTCTCGACATTCATCACTACATCAAGACTATTTTTTGCGCTACCACACAACCAGGTGCGTGTCAGTTATAAAAATCTGATCATGACGGAGTCAAATCGAAGCAAACATATTCTTTTCAATATTCATATATCATATTAGAACTAAGAAACAACGTACACAAAGTACTATAAAGAGTAGGAGTGACCTCACATACCTCGATAAACCGACTACTTTAGAAATTTTTTACGTGCCAAAAGTATATTTGTTTAATAAAAGCATGGAAAAAAATACATAGTCAGATATCTACGTTATGACCATCAAGTTGGAACAAAGAAAATAAAACATTGTTTAAGTTGACAGTCTAATTTAATAATACATCACCTTCTCTGCATGATGTCTCTATTGATGACTTGTTGCCATTCATACAAAAGCCGTTAGGTATTCATCACATTCACACGAAACTTTATTCATTACCCCTTTCAAAACTTCATTCTCTGTTCAATTTATGTTTGTAATCCACTGTTACAAACCCTCATTCAAACCAATACAAACTTGAAGCTATAATTTCGGATATTGCAAGTCACAGACTTTTCAAGCCAGTTCGCATTGGAAAAGATGAAAAAGAGAAAAGATCTTTTCTTAATCTTTCCTTTGCCAACAAAGGTCTCGATGGTGTCAACCTAGGCAATATCCTTCATCATAAATTAGTGCAATCGAAAATACCTCCTTATTTCAAAGACCAGTCTGTACCAATAATTTCTTATACCTATACCAAACCTATTGCAACTAAAATTTTCAATTACAAACGCGTTTTGCAGGATCTCGATATTGACGACTTCAAGTCTAAACCTCCTGATTGCACTTGTGCTAGTTCCAAATTCACATATAATCCTGCTGGCCACGTTATTACCGGTGACCTTAACATTGTTAATAACACTTCTCTACGAAATGTGTTATCGAAAGGTCCCAAATACCGTGAGCCTAAATCCATCAATTGGAAATACAACTTTAAAATTTTGATGGATTCAGTCGAGGATTATGCCAGGCAATGGGCTAAGCGCGAAAAGGAAGACGTAGACACTCTTTCAGAATGGATTAAGGCAGTGAGGTCGTTGATACAAATCAGAATTAAGAAACTGAATGGGTCCATCAATGCCCATGCTACGTCAATCTTTAAAGACCCAAATGTTGCAAAACACCTATCCGACCCCCATGACAAATATGTTGTTGTCCCCGCAGATAAAGCCCCAAATAACATCGTTTTTGTGTGTAAAAGTCACTACATCAACTGCTTGATAAACGAATTAGGTATTGACAATTCACTTGGAAACTCAACATATACCCTCACGACACTTACCAAAGAGGAAATCCTGGATAATCATAGGTCTGTTCTATGTTCCTTTGGAATTTCAACCAAAGATGAAGAACTGGATCTTCCATCACTGTATTGGATACCTAAACTACATAAGTGTCCTTACAAACAACGGTATATTGCTGGGTCTTCCAAGTGCTCCACGAAACCTCTTTCTAAATTATTAACATCTATTTTATCAGCAATCAAAGACGGGCTTCAAAGTTGTTGTGAAACTGCCTATTCTAGAGGTGGCGTGAATCAGATGTGGATACTTAAAAATTCAAAAGATCTTTTAGAGTACATACAATCTAACTCTCTTTCATCTTGTAACAGTATTAAAACATTTGACTTTTCTACTCTGTACACAAGTATTCCACATTCCAAACTAAAAGACAAATTGAAAGAGTTGGTAGTACTTTGCTTCATAAAAAAGAATGGCCAACGTAGATACAAGTATCTTGTCTTAGGGAGGGATAAAGCCTACTTTGTAAAGAATCACTCTGATTCAAACAAAAAATTCTCTGAAACTGATATTATCAAGATGCTTGATTTCTTGATTGACAACATATTTGTTACGTTCGGAGGACGTGTTTTTCAACAGACTGTCGGCATTCCAATGGGAACAAACTGTGCCCCTCTACTCGCCGACTTGTTTCTTTATTATTATGAGGTTGACTTCATGCAGGAACTTCTTAGGAAGAAAGATAAGAAGTTAGCAATATCGTTTAACTCTACTTTCCGCTATATAGATGATGTTCTTTCACTAAACAATTCAAAATTTGGTGACTATGTGGAACGCATCTATCCAATCGAACTAGAGATAAAGGATACTACAGATACAGTTAAGTCGGCTTCATATCTTGACTTACATCTAGAAATTGACAATGAGGGTCGGTTGAAAACAAAACTTTACGACAAAAGAGATGATTTCAGCTTTCCAATTGTGAACTTTCCAATTCTAAGTAGCAACATTCCAGCAGCACCTGCATACGGGGTATATATCTCCCAATTGATACGATATTCCCGTGCTTGCATTTCCTATCATGATTTTCTTGATAAAGGTTTGCTGCTCACAAGGAAGATATTAAACCAAGAGTTCCAAATGTTGAAGTTGAAATCATCCCTTCGTAAATTTTACGGACGCCATCACGAGTTGGTTGACCGTTATGGAATAACCGTTTCTCAAATGATATCGGATATGTTCCTTACGTCGTAACTACAATCCCCTTCCCTTTCATGAATATGACCTACCGAATTAGACTATTTACCGGATTCGTAATCACATAAGCAACACGACGGGTGCCACATGTGGAGCAGGATCTGCTCACTCTTCCGGAGCACCTGAGATCACCCCTAGTTTTTGGTGGGGTTCGTGTTGTTTATTCTTTAGTTTTCTATGTTGTGTCGTGTGTACTATTGTTTTTCTGTTTGTCTTTTTCATTTTTAGCCATGGCGTTGTCAGTTTGTTTTAGATTTATGAGTTTGACTGTCCCTTTGGTATCTTTCGTCCCTCTTTTAATAATCGTTTTCATAATGTGAGCATTGGTATTGAAATCATGCTACGAGGACTAGGGAGATTTCAATAAAAATGTATTACAAAAAGATGCACTGTTTATTGATGTTATTGTTAAAGGACTTTAAAAACATTGGTTTATTTTTTGAAAATGTCTCATACTTATTCATGTTTTGGCATCTATTTTGCCAAATAGTTGAAAATAGTCTGTTCATTATAAAATATTTAACGTTCAAGACATGTTGCATCGAGGATGATTTTCGCAAACGTCTGTTACATATACATTTTTAGGATATATATTACTAGAAACTGTCTTATTCTAACATTGAAAATGAAAATGTATACTTTATAATATGTATGAACTGGAGCAACCAAAGGAACGATCAGATGAAAAAATATCATGCCCAGGTATAATAAATACTTGAAAAGCTTTATGATCAAAAGGGATAAACACAAATAGCCCAAACCATCTAAAATCAACTTTGCGCGAATGTGTTGGTATTTCAGTTTCCAATAATTCTTATTTAATAACACAAAGTTAAGAAATGTATTTAAGGGTATATTACAGTAATGCAAACCATTAAATTTAATTTACTGCATTATTTATAAACTTCTTTGTACGATTTTCTGTTCTTCAAGCTTTTTCACAGAGCCCTCCTGGAACCCCAATTATTACAGGACCTCAAATCATAGAATTAAATACACAAGTAACGTTACGTTGTACTTCCTTTGGTGGTAACCCAGAGCCAACAGTTACATGGTTAAGAGATGACAAGGTACTTACAACTGGTGTTTCCATAACACGAATACGTGTGGATTCTTTGGTGATAGCATCTTTGACATTCACTGCTACATTCCATGAACATTTACAGGTCTTCGATTGCCAGGCAGATAATGGTGTACTTATTAACCCACTTAGTACTACCCTATTAGTTGAAGTTTACTGTAAGTAGAAACAACTACCATATCTTTTTTTTTTTTTATATATAATTGAACCTATTTAAATTTCCAAAAAAGAAAAGCAGTTGACATGAATATCAATTATATGGTAATTTTTATAAATTTCCTGTCTATAAAACTTTAAAATTTTCGAAAACTAAGGATATTCTTATCCCAGAAAATAACCTTAGCCGTATTTGGCACATTTGTTTTTGGAATTTTGGGTCCTCAATGGTCTTCAACTATTTACTTGTTTGGCTTTATAATTATTTTGATCTGAGCGTCATTGATGAGTCTTGTGTAGACGAAACGCGCGTCTGGCGTATTAAATTATAATCCTGGTACCTTTTATAACTATATAATTACTTGTGTGATAGAACAGTAATTATAACAAAAATGATAAATAGTCATTTAGAAGACCGGTGCACTTTGGGGATAATTATTTGAGATAAATATTTGGATAACACAGAGAACATATGCATATATTTGGCAGTATTTAATGTTCTAACATTGTATGTCCTAAATGTCTTATCAGATTTGGACAGCTGTTATTTGTAATTTAAACCTTATAAAACACTGGAGTTTTAAAATGTAATGAAATAATAAAAATGATTTTTATTGTCATTATTTCAACTTGAATGTTACTAGTGCAATCGCGGGTTTGATGAATAAAGCTTGGTGTTACAGCATCAACGATTTTGAGGAGGGATGGCTGGTTGTTAGAAAATGAAGGGACGTCAAATATTTTGTTTTTCCTGAGATCAGTTGAGCTTGATTTACTAGTATAATAATAAAGTAGGATTTCACTTTGGACCTAATATAATGGTCACCGTTATAGTTTACAAAACGCATTACGATAGTTTTTCCTTGGGAATAGTATAGAAATGTCTACCGCATCAATAAAAGATAATCATCCATGAGAGAACTCCTCTTAGATACTTTTTGAAACCTATTATAAAGTATTCCACATTACATGCAGTTTGTATTAAATTAGAGATTATGGCCTATATTGTTTATGATGTAATTTTGTCATTTTCGTCAAAATAAAGTGATACTATGATCAATTACGTATGCAGATGTTTTATTGCCAATTATAATAAGACATATGTATTGAATAGGGACTCCATCTCTTTCTTTATCTGGAACATTGTATGTACCACCAGGACAAGACGCTACATGGTACTGTTTTTGTCATAATCTTTATCCACCATATGTAATGACCATGAGAAATCAAAATACCAACACTCAGTTTACGGTTGAGTTTTCCTCTACAACGGTATATAATACAGAGACACAATTATATGATGTGACTGGTATCGTGATCTGGAGCCCAGGGCTTTCTGACGATGGAAATGCAATTTGCTGCGATGTGAGTCATACAACAACACTGGTCAATGAAACAGAGACACATTGCATTCAAGTTGGCGTTGCTCGTAAGTAATTTTCGATTCTAAAACTTTACTGTTAATGTATGTATAGATATATGTGTGTGTGTGTGTGCCTAAAACCAACATTGTTAACACTTGATGGTTGGACTTATAAGAGATATAAAGTTAAAAGTCATTTTATTGTCCACCACTTAGAATCAGGCTTTACTTGATTGTTCTCACACATTTACTTGATTCGGTAATTACCGTTTTGTTGATAAAACAGATGCTTGTAAAGGTGACAAAAACTGAAAAATTATCTCCCCGTATTGATGGATTCATTACATATGCAGAGCAGAAATTCAATTGAACGGTATCAAAATGCAAATTGTATTTGTTAAACAAAATAATGTGTAGTAAAATGATTTTCCTGATACGTTGACAGGTTCTTGAGGAGCATATTTTAATGTGTTCATCCAAAATTTTCATTTTGATCCAAACATCTTCCCCATTGATACAAAGTTTGAATAGTGTTGATGCTAAATAAATGTACATGACACACACATCATATCAAGGGCATTGTTGTGACAATTTTATGCAAAATTGACTTTGACAAGTAAACGTGTAACGTCGTAACAAATGTTGTGAAATCCAGTGTAAGCTTAATAACCGATGTAAGCGCTTGATAATATACATTATGTAAATATACTATACTTTTTTTTTACCTCTATTACATCAATGAGAGAGCATACTCAGTATGTTATTATTATCATAATAACAAAGCCATAAAAAGTTATTACAAAACGGCTAATCATTTAAAATTTTAAACATTACTATAGACATATTGCTTTTATCTCAGTGCTTAAAATACCGTATTTTTTGTGCTAACATGGGAGATGTGTACATATCAATTAGAAAGATTCCTGATTTTGGATTTCATTTTGTAAAGGAAGATGCACGAGAGTCAGCACATCAATAAACTATAGACAAGCTGGGGAAAACAGACAGTTAGTTGTTTAATCATTATTCTTCATACAACGTTGAATCTTTTATTAATTATTAATGCCACCAAAATCTATCAGAACACGTGGGCGTGGTGGTAGTGATATATATAGAGGCAGAAGGAACTCTGATAGTAACGAATCCTGATCTAGCACAAAGGTCGGACCGACCAATCCAACCTGAATCGCAAACTTATGTTGATTCATCAAACTTAAAATAACGATGCTTTAGTGAACGAATGTAGGGATGAAACAGATGTGTCAATCATGGTTGAGCCGTGAAAAAAAGAAGTCCAAATTAAATACAGACAAAAAAAACCTGGAGAACTCTTATATTTTATGTGAAAATGACAATGAGCATGATGATCTTAGTATGCAGGTCGTGAGAAGAGCGTGATGAGGACGGCATGGGCGTTCTAGAATCGTACTATGGTCTTGAACAGCGTGGTGTAAACGTGGTATAGTCGTAGTGGAAGCGCAGTTGGGTCGCGATGAGAACGTGATGGTCGTAGTGATGTCGTAATAAGGTCGCTGTAAGATCGTAGCGAGGTCTCTACGAATAGAATCACGCTTTCGCTAATACCCTAGTCCCACTAGGCCACGATCGCACTACGATCTGTGAAAAAAATGCAAATTTTGATGATCGTAGTGCGATCGTGTAGATCGCAGTAAGGTCGTATCACGGTCGTGGTGAGGTCTTCAAGATCGTGAAGAGCGTGGCCAACTTTGAACATGTTCAAAACAATCGTGGTGCGGTCGTGGCGAAATCAGGTCGTAGTAGAAGCGTAGTGAGAGCGCACTGAGATCGTAGTAAGATCGCAAAGGTCGCTGTACAATCGTAGCGAGAGCGTAGCGAAAGCGTGATTCTATTCGGAGAGACTGCGCTACGATCGCACAGCGACGTGATCACGACCTCACTACGACCATCACGTTCTCACTGCGACCCAACTACGCTTCCACTACGACTATACCACGCTTTTCAAGACCATAGTACGATTCTAGCACGCCCTTGCCGTCCTCATCACGCTCTTCTTACGACCTGACTACGTTCACACTACGACCATCATTCTCATTGTCATTTTCACATAAAATATATAAAAAAAGCTCCATAGATTTTGTTTGTTTGAATGTAATTATCCATTTGCTCTAACGGCTCAACCATGATTCTCGTTTTTATATAGATTAGACCGTTGGTTTTCCCGTTTAAATGGTTTAACACTGGTAATATTTTGGGTCCTTTATAACGTTCTGATTGATGTGAGCCAATTAAGGCTCCGTGTTGAAGGCCGTACCTTGGCCTATAATGGTTTACTTTTATAAATTGTTACTTGGATGGAGAGTTGTCTCATTGGCTCTCATACCACATCTTCCTATATATATATTGATACATCTATGTCATCTCTGCTATCGTTCACTAAAATATCGTCATTGAGCTTCATGGACCAGCAATAGGTTGTAATTTAGGTTGGATTGGTCGGTCCGACATCTCTGCTTGATCAGGATTCGTTACTTTGCTCCCTCTGCCTCTACATCAACTCCTACCACTATGCCCACGTGTTCTGGTAGATTTTGGTGGCATGACTGTATTATTTCCGAGAAATTTACGATTTAATCAGAAATAGAAGGAATTGAACTGTATTGATATGGAACACGATGTTGACGTTATTGCTGAGAACGTAGTAAGATCGCGCTATGAACGTAGTATAATCGTGGTAAGAACGTGTAATAATCGCAGTAAGATCGTGTTGCAATCGGATAACTCGTGGTATGGTCGTAGTGAGAACGTGAAGAGCGTAGAAAGATCTTGATAAGCGTAGTGAGGTCGCAGAATAAGCGCGGTGAGAACGTGGTATAATCGTTGTGGGATCTTTGTAGAAGCGTAGAGAGGACGTAGTAGCATCGTGAAAGCAACGAAAATTTACATTTTCATGCCGCTCATACCGCGACTTCACCACGATCTAAATTTATTTTAGATCGCGGTGAGCGTGGTGCGATCGTGGTCTAGTGGGACTGGGGCTTAATACCCCAGTCCCACTAGGCCACGATCGCACTACGATCTGTGAAAAAAATGCAAATTTTGATGATCGTAGTGCGATCGTGTAGATCGCAGTAAGGTCGTATCACGGTCGTGGTGAGGTCTTCAAGATCGCGAAGAGCGTGGCCAACTTTGAACATGTTCAAAACAATCGTGGTGCGGTCGTGGCGAAATCAGGTCGTAGTAGAAGCGTAGTGAGAGCGCACTAAGATCGTAGTAAGATCGCAAAGGTCACTGTACAATCATAGCGAGAGCGTAGCGAATGCGTGATTCTATTCGGAAAGACTGCGCTATGATCGCACAGCGACGTTATCACGACCTCACTGCGACCCAACTACGCTTTCACTACGACTATACCACGCTGTTCACGACCATAGTACGATTCTAGCACACCCTTGCCGTCCTCATCACGCTCTTCTTACGACCTGACTGCGTTCACACTACGACCATCATTCTCATTGTCATTTTCACATAAAATATATAAAAAAGATCCCTAGATTTTGTTTGTTTGAATGTAATTATCCATTTGCTCTAACGGCTCAACCATGCTTCTCGTTTTTATATATATAATTAGACCGTTGGTTTTCCCTTTTAAATGGTTTAACACTAGTATTATTTTGGGTCCTTTATAACGTCCTGATTGATGTGAGCCAAGGCTCCGTGTAGAAAGCCGTACCTTGGCCTATAATGGTTTACTTTTATAAATTGTTACTTGGATGGAGAGTTGTTTAATTGGCACTCATACCAGATCTTCCTTTTGGTGGCATGACTGTATTGTTTCCGAGAAATCTACGATTTAATCAGAAATAGAAGGAATTGAACTGTATTGATATGGAACACAATGTTGACGTTAAATTGCTGAGAACGTAGTAAGATCACGCTATGAACGTAGTATAATCGTGGTGAGAACGTGTTATAATCGCAGTAAGATCGTGTTGCAATCGGATAACTCGTGGTATGGTCGTTGTGAGAACGTGAAGAGCGTAGAAAGATCTTGATAAGCGTAGTGAGGTCGCAGAATAAGCGTGGTGAGAACGTGGTATAATCGTAGCGGATCTTTGTAGTAGGGTAGAGAGGACGTAGTAGCATCGTGAAAGAAACGAAAATTTTCATTTTCATGCCGCTCATACGGCGACCTCACCACGATCTAAATTTATTTTAGATCGCGGTGAGCGTGGTGCGATCGTGGTCTAGTGGGACTGGGGCTTAATCTCTCGCTACGCTACGATCATACAGCGACCTTCGTGATCTTACCACGACCTCACTGCGCTCTCACTACGCTTCTACTACGACTTGATTTCGCCAAGACTGCACCACGATCGTTTTGAACACGTTCAAAGTTGGCGGCGCTAGTCACGATCATGAAGACCTCACCACGACCGTATCACGACCTCACTGCGATCTACACTACGATCGTCAAAATTTGCGTTTTTGTCACCTTAGCAGCAATATATTAACTTCACCCGTTTATGGGATAAACATTTTCAAATCATTCGGTTTTCAAGCAGCTGATACTCATACTTTATTAAACGGCGTCAGTGTCTGAGAAGAAAGTTTAAGAGTCAAGGTTATGTCAAAGAACGTCTAGTCTTTTTTCTGAAAAAAGATCATTGGAAAATACCAAGGCCCTGGAAAATATTCTGTAGCAATTTCACAAATAATACATGATGGTCTAAGAAGTATAGATTCTAGTTACTGACATTGTGTATCATCTTAATGACGTAGTATAATGTTTCCCTCTTTTTTGTATTTGTCTTTTTACATTTTAAACATTTACTGTTTATTCCATTATTGTATTATACTTTTGGGTTGGCTCGTACTTATACATCCTGAATTTGTGTTATTGTGTCATATTCAACTTTGTATTCTGGTCTTTCATTTTTGGACTATATTTTGTCAATAGAGTGTCTGTATGCCTTTTTTTAATTTTTCTTTGTTGAAATAGTTATTTGTTTTTATAGTGATAATCATTTTACAATGTCGACTGCTGTAGCGCAATATTTGACATTTTTATCTAGTATGTATATTTGTTTTGCTCACCCATTGTTATCATTACAATACAATTCTATTCGATTGTCATACAATTTCCTGTTTGATTGGATACAGTGCTACTTTATTGTTCTTGTGGACAAAGCTTTTAGCCTTGAGTAAAAACTAATTTACTTTGAAAAATTCCACAAAACAATGTGACTCATTTATACATCATTAACACGGACAATTTCTCACTGCTATCTTATTCCCGCCTATTAACCCACGTAAATGTGGGCGGATCTTTTTTCAAGGTTTATAACATGTGTAAACCTAAAAACGGAGCTAAGAGAATCACCCGATGTGAACTCAAAAATGGCACGTCGTTTTATTTCAAATGTTTGGCTTTGAGCGTTCCTGATGAAGGTAAATTCAGAAAAGCGCTTCGGACGCAATAAATTATAAAACGTGTTGTTTTCTATTTTTTATTGAAATGCTCAAAAGCAAAAATTCCGAATCTTCAATAAAAAAGAACGGATTGAATATAATAGGGCAGCAAAGAACTGCCCATGCTAAAAAGCATGTTATTAATTTATTAAAAAGCCTATTATCAAATCAGGAATATAATATCTTGTTGGCGAAAGGCTTGCAAATTATACCAACGCCATCAAGCAAAATTGCAAAAAATGTCTATACTAAATAGACAGTACAATGAATTTGCTAGAAAACTACGATGTCGGTATATGTTCAGTCAAGAAAAAACTTACCTTTATCCATTTCGTAGCAATATAGGATATAAACCTGCCTCTACGTGCCATACGTTGGAAAATTATATATATTTAACAAAGCTTGAATTGTCTTTTCTACCAATAGAAAAAAATGTAAAAAAAAAACAATCTTACTTAGGGCGAAAGAATAGCTACGCAATTTGAAAAATGATGAAACAATAATAATAAAAAAGGCAGATACAATTTTAAATTGTGTTATTAGCTCACCTGGCCCGAAGGGCCAAGTGAGCTTTTCCCATCACTTGGCGTCCGTCGTCCGTCGTCGTCGTCGTCGTCGTCGTCGTCGTCGTCGTCCGTCGTCGTTAACTTTTACAAAAATCTTCTCCTCTGAAACTACTGGGCCAAATTAATCCAAACTTGGCCACAATCATCATTGGGGTATCTAGTTTAAAAAATGTGTGGCGTGACCCGGCCAACCAACCAAGATGGCCGCCATGGCTAAAAATAGAACATAGGGGTAAAATGCAGTTTTTAGCTTATAACTCAAAAACCAAAGCATTTAGAGCAAATCTGACAGGGGTAAAAATGTTTATCAGGTCAAGATCTTTCTGCCCTCAAATTTTCAGATGAATCCGACAACCCATTGTTGGGTTGCTGCCCCTGAATTGGTAATTTTAGGGAATTTTTGCTGTTTTTGGTTATTATCTTGAATATTATTATAGATAGAGATAAACTGTAAACAGCAATAATGTTCAGCAAAGTTAGATTTACAAATAAGTCAACATGACCAAAATGGTCAATTGACCCCTTTAGAAGTTATTGACCTTTATAGTCAATTTTTAACCATTTTTCGTAAATCTTAGAAATCTTTTACAAAAATCTTCTCCTCTGAAACTACTGTGCCAAATTAATCCAAACTTGGCCACAGTCATCTTTGGGGTATCTAGTTTAAAAAATGTGTGGCGTGACCCGGCCAACCAACCAAGATGGCCGCCATGGCTAAAAATAGAACATAGGGGTAAAATGCAGTTTTTGGCTTATAACTCAAAAATCAAAGCATTTAGAGCAAATCTGACGAGTTAAAAGTGTTTATCAGGTCAAGATCTATCTGTCCTGAAATTTTCAGATGAATCGGACAGCCTGTTGTTGGGTTGCTGCCCCTGAATTGGTATTTTTAAGGAAATTTTGCTGTTTTTGGTTATTATGTTGAATATTATTATAGATAGAGATAAACTGTAAACAGCAATAATGTTCAGCAAAGTAAGATTTACAAATACCTTAATGCAAAGGAAATGGTCAGCTGACCTCTTTAGGAGTTATTGCCCTTTATAGTCAAATTTTAACCATTTTTTCGTAAATCTTAGTAATCTTTTACAAAAATCTTCTCTTCTGAAACTACTGGGCCAAATTAAACCAAACTTGGCCACAATTGTCATTGGGGTATCTAGTTTAAAAAATGTGTGGCGTGACCCGGCCAACCAACCAAGATGGCCGCCATGGCTAAAAATAGAATATAGGGGTAAAATGCATTTTTTGGCTTATAACTCAAAAACCAAAGCACTTAGAGCAAATCTGACATGGGGTAAAATTGTTTATCAGGTCAAGATCTTTCTGCCCTCAAATTTTCAGATGAATCCGACAACCCGTTGTTTGGTTACTGCCCCTGAATTGGTATCTTGAATATTATTATAGATAGAGATAAACTGTAAACAGCAATAATGTTCAGCAAAGTTTGATTTACAAATAAGTCAACATGACCAAAATAGTCAATTGACTCCTTAAGGAGTTATTGCCGTTTATAGTTAATTTTTAGCATTTTTCATAAATTTTTGTAAATTTTTAGAAAATATTTTCCACTGTAATTACTGGGCCAAGTTCATTATAGATAAAGATAATTGTAGCAACAAGAATGTTCAGTAAAGTAAGATCTACAAACACATCACCATCACCAAAACACAATTATATCATGAATTTATCTGTGTCCATTGTTTAATATGCACATAGACCAAGGTGAGCGACACAGGCTCTTGAGAGCCTCTAGTTTTAGACATGCTAGACTACATAGCAGAAGTCACTAGACAACTAAATACTCAACATTACTGCCAATTAGGTTCATTTAACATGGCAGAACTGAAAATCCAGGTCATTGAGTATGTTAAATCATTATACGACCAAGGCATAATCGACAATATATGATCATTCAAATTTTTAACAAATGGTAAAAAATTAAGAGATGCACGTTAAGGGAGAATTTATATTCTCCCAAAAATTCACCGTCTTGAAACTGAGACGTTTAAACAAATAAAACATGATGGATTTAATGAATTAAATATAATTCCACCTGGCAGACCAATTACATCACAGGGTGGTTCTGTAACTGAACTTATAGGTCATTACGTTGACTATTTTCTTATACCAATAGTTCACAATCAGTCTACATATAAAAGATACTACATCGTTCATTAATATCATTGAGAAATTAAAACCTATGGCAAATAGTCTGCTGGTTTCGTATGATATAACACAGATGTTTACTAATCTACACCTCAAGAAGCGTTATTGAGTGCGGTTGAACGAGCCTATGACAGTTTTGACAAATCAAACTTCAAAGTCAGTGATCCGCCAGTCAATGTATTAATATATTTGTTGAGAATCATTTTAGAAAACAATGTATTTGAATTTGATGGGAAAATTTATAAACAAATAATAGGTACGGCAATTGGTGCAGTTCATTCACCGGAAATATGTGACATACTTATGTTCGAAATAATGAATCAAATTGTTTCTGCATTTCAATATAAAGACAAACTATTCTAACATGGCAGATATAGAGACGGTGGATTCATAATATATAAAGGAATTCAGATGAAATTATAGATTTTTTCATCTAACAAATAATTATAACTCCTTAATAAAGTTCACCTTTGAAATTAAAAACGATGAAATGTCGTTCTTAGATGTTGATGTACTAAGTAATTGAAGGTGAAAGATTTACAACATATGGCATTCTTGACCTTGAAATACATTTTGAAGAAACAAATTCTTATCTGTGTCTGCACAGAAATAGCTGCCACTCACAGCATGTAATCAGAGGATTTATTAAAGGTGAATCAATACGGCAAATTAGAAACACAAGTGACCATAACAAATTAATAAACAATCTAACTAATTTCAAAATGAAATATTTAGGTATGTGTTATGATAACTTGGAAATAGATGATAGTATTATTGGTACTTTATCAATTGACCGTACTGATTTATTACAACAAAAGAAAACAAAAGAAAAACAAACTATTCCGTTAGTTTTAATAACTAAATATAAGCCATATACTTCAACATCAAATTGACAGTTGGACCCCTGATAATGGCAGATCTGTCATAATAACTAGATCTATTGAAGAAGAATTAAAATATAAATATATAAATATACATATGAATAATTTTCATATTTGATTATATTCAAATAATGCATCTTATAACGACCACCCCAAGCTTAACTGCCGAAACACTAAAATGGTGTCGGGTTCTATCATGCAATATGGGATGCGTGGTTGCATGGGTGTTTTATTATGACAGAATGTAATAATTTCAATTAATCCCAAACTTAAGTAGTCATTAAATAAAAATAGGTACGTTCTACTTAGTTTTGGACAAGAAAATGCAATACGATCATTTTAAGGTCAATTTCGTCTACCCCGCAAAATCTTGTTAGGCACTTTAGTGTGTGTAGTATGCGTAGTTTGTGAAAATTGATTTGGTGAGTTTAATTATAATAGTGATACCCGTCATATTACTCATTGGCAGCACAAAATGACAATACAACTTAAATTTGATGCGATGATGTCATCCAGACAAGCACTTACACAAATTTTAAGATATTATTTTCTGTCACAATCGTAAGGTATGTTTTCTTAACCTAACCTTTTTGTTAACATCTAGATGTGAGTCAATATATGAGGCACACTTTTTAATCATTTCGATGAGATAGATGTGTTCAATATAGTCAAACGAACGATTGATTGATTGATTGTTGGTTGCTTAACGTCCAATGGCAAATATTTCATGCATATTCAGGACGAGAACATATTCACAATAAATACAATAGGTAGGTTGATACAATAGAGGCCATCTGTGATGATAGTCGGGGAAATTTGGACTGTCACTGGAAAATGAGGGTATATTGGATAGGGACAGAAATTTTGCCTTGCAACATACCACCTACGGACCCCTCAAAGAGTTGTTGCAAGTTTTCTTTATGTGTAAAGAGCGTGGCACTCTCTTTACACGCGGCATCGGATTTTACGTCCCCCTTCTGACCGGACGTGACTGCGAACTTGATACATCCCGCACAGCCAAACGGACGCCCCACTACGGCATGCGTTTTACTGCCGGTCGGTAGAAGACCAAGTGACCATATTTCTATACCCCAGTCATCATTGGGGTTGTCAAACGAACGAACTATGTGGTAAATTTAGATAGCACAACGAGAGTAAAAACATATTGATACTTGAAATATAAGCTCCTGTATGAATTCTGCCTCATATGAATAACAGTTTGGTCTGATTCGAATGAATGTCAATTGTTTGATGAACAATGTACAAATAAAAACGTAACAGATATGTTGTCAATAAACAAAATCAAGTATCTTGATGATGTCATAGTATTCTACTGAGATAAAACATTTTGAATATCCCGGAACCGTCGACTATGATTGCGGCACGTCGTTGCTAATGACAGCGAACACTCACCACTAAACAGAAGGAACAAGTCAACCAATCAAAATAAGCGTTACTAATTGCCCTACATTTCTTTTTATATATTGATATCAGAGTTTTTCTTCATTGGCATATATAACTAAATGTCCGATGAAACTTGATATTACTTGTCAACACAAATAAGGAATGAATTGATATAATTTTAATAATGATATTAACGACTGTCTGAGACCCTCATAGGTAGTCAAGGTCGTAAAACATCCCCTGATATACTCTAATAACCACTTTATTATTTGAACTATTACTACTTATTTGTAGAACATGTTGTTATATCCGCTAATGTCACCCAGTATTATCCAATTCTGCTGACAACGGTTACACTTCACTGCAATGTTAAACAAGGTACTGCATCCACAATCAGATGGTTGAAAGACGGTAGTGCTATTGCATGGAATAGCAGAATTTCCGGTGGCACTATTACCACCGAATCTCTGACTATTACCAACGTACAAACTGTGGATGGTGGTAACTACGTCTGCCAGGCCACTGATGCTTTATATAATACGATTGTAAATACAGATACTATAATTGTTTCCCCTGTTGGTAAGTACAATTAAATTAACTAGAACACACCCGTGATATCGCGGGTCTGTGACTGAATAAAAATATATAACTATGCGCAAGCCTTATTTTAGTATTAGTATTGTCATCTGATAAAGTCATGCCGATTATAAGATACACAGTTTTCTCTGCTTTCAAATCTTTCTGTTTGAACCCGTCGCACTGGAACTTATCAATTATTGGTAATATTAATTATTTGGAAAACAAAAGGTCCTGGAATGGAGTATTTTTTAATCAACTGCATTGTCCTATATTAGTTATAAATAAAGTTGAATTCTTTGATTCGCTGTTTTACGTCATGCCCGCTAACAAATTGAAAACTGTACCTTATTTTTAGTCCAGATTTTTAGTATTCGTATTGTTATCTTAGAAAGTCTTACTGATTAAAATACTACAATAGGTAACAATTTGACAATTTAGTAGTGTCAACCCTGTGATTATGACCCGTGTATATAGCATATTAATCCTGAATACACCGTTTGTTGGTGCGCCTGTCAGATGCCGAACGTACAGATAAGGTCATAGGTAACAGGTGAATATACTATTGGTATCGGTATCGGACTCGACCCGGAACTTCTTAATTATTTGCAATATTAATTACGTGGAAAACAAAAAGGCCTGGGGTGGTGTAATTTTTAATCTACACCTTTGTACTATATTAGTTATATATAAAGTTGAATTCTTTGATTCGTCGTTTTTACGTGATGACGGCTGACAAATAGGACCTCGTAATTTTAGTATTATAGATTGGTAAATCAATCTGAAAATATTAGTCGTGAGACATCAGAAAATTTTCTAGCATCATTGTTCTGATTTTATTTAAAGCTCTGACCCCAATTTGCAATCCGCAATATAAATTATAGAGTCAGTATTGTCATTTTAAGAATTTTGAAACAACACTATACAAAAGGTCTGATCTTCATATTACAAGGGGAAAACATACATACTGCACGTTCTATCCCAACAACGTTATTTTCAAGAGTTATCTTTTTTTATGTCCTGCATCGAATTTTTGTTTTAAAGTGAAATAGACTTAATCTTAGATGCATGATTTTTTTTGATAAGTTGTAAGTGGCTTTGAACTAGCTGTCAGTAACTGCGAGTACTCTTAGATCTGTACTTATTATCTTTTTGTTGTTGGGATATGAAAGTACCCGCCCACGTTCGCTCTGTGTAGTATTTCTATTTGTATCCGTCTGATGAGTAAAGCCTTTATTTAACTGATTTTTATAGTTCGTTCTTCTAATTTTATAATGTTACTCCATTGTTCAAGATTAGGGGAAGTGTTGGGATCCAACTAGTATGTTTACCTCCGTCGGAAAATTCTATTTGTTTGTAATAAAATTGAGAATGGAAATGGGGAATGTGTCAAAGAGACAACAACCCGACCAAATAAAAAACAACAGCAGAGGGTCACCAACAGGTCTTAAATGTAGCGAGAAATTCCCGCACCCGGAGGCGTCCTTCAGCTGGCCCCTAAACAAATATATACTAGTCCAGTGATAATGAACGCCATACTAATTTCCAAATTGTACACAAGATTCTAAAATTAAAATAATACAAGACTAACAAAGGCCAGAGGCTCCTGACTTGGGACAGGCGCAAAAATGCGGCGGGGTTAAACATGTTTGTGAGATCGCAACCCTCCCCCTATACCTCTAACCAATGTAGTAAAGTAAACGCATAACAATACGCACATTAAAATTCAGTTCAAGAGAAATCCGAGTCTGATGTCAGAAGATGTAACCAAAGAAAATAAACAAAATGACAATAATACATAAATAACAACAGACTACTAGCAGTTAACTGACATGCCAGCTCCAGACTTCAATTAAACAGACTGAAAGATTATGATTTCATCATATGAACATCAGGCACAATCCTTCCCGTTAGGGGTTTAGTATCATACCATCATAACATATATGAGAAGAACATAACCCGTGTCATGCCAACAACTGTTTTTAGAATAAATGTGTTTAGTTCCGATGCAAAGACCTTATCAGTGACTCAATAGTGTGCCTGTACCAGGTCAGGAGCCTGTAATTCAGTGTTTGTTGATGTGTTACATGTTTGTTTTTCGTTCAGTTTTTGTACATAAATCAGGACGTTAGTTTTTTCTCGTTTGAATTGTTTTAAATTTGTCATTTCGGAGCCTTCTATAGCTGACTATGTGGTATGGGCTTTGCTCATTGATTAAGGCCGTACGGTAACCTATAGTTTATAATTTCTATGTCATTAGTTTTGGTCTCTTTTGGACAGTTGTCTAATTGGAAATTATACCAAATCTTGTTTTTTTTTTTAGACAATCGATAGAAGTGTCATATTTACCTACCCGGTCATTTAATTGCCTCCTGGTGGTGCATTTCTGGTAAAGCAAATGCGTCTGCTCTACAGATATTAATTCAAATATACAAACACTTAAGCCTCGTTATATACCGCTATATCATGTTTTATTCCAAATACCATTAAGACCAGTACAGACTTTTTAGTACTTGACAAGTATCTGTCTTAAGAGTAAAAAAGTAGAAAAAAATACTGTTTGAGGTCAATGAACATAACTGGGCTATGTCACAGATTTTGGTTACAGTTTAACTATTACTAAAAATCGAAAAAAAGGTGAACTTATAAATAAAAAGCTCATAAGATCGGCGAAAACGTTCTTTAATATGTCTTTATATCATCAAATCAAAAATACATATAATTTTGTTTCTCAAAAATCACATTGTACAAAGGACTTTTATGATATATTTGTGAGTGACTTGGTCATGTTTAAAAAGGCGTTTAATCCTTATAATTCTTTAGAATTTGAGATAAGGAATGTAAGTTTTCACACTCGCAACCTCTATCACACATGATAGGATGTAAGACTCATTGAATGGACCTTGCGCATGAAAATATTTCTTGGTTAACGCAAAAACATGTACTCCATAAAATTTGCTTTCTGATTAAATATAAACTGCAAAAACTGTTATTATCATTGCAAAAAATGTTTTGTATATTATTTCATTTAAGGATGTTCGCTACTCTGTTAAAAAATAACAAGCTTTTTAAAAGACTGTTATGAATTGATAGTATATAAAAAAAGAAACTAAAAAAGAGTAGAAAAAAATGGAGGGTCCGAGTGCTCGTTTTCGAGATATAAGCCATTGAAAATTTGGCGGCAAAAAATTCTCTCTAGATTTATCCTATATTTAACATTGGGACCTTATCTGTTTCAAAAACTATGAAAAAATAACAAGAATTTTATAAAATTATAAAATATGGCTTTTTAAACTTTATGAAAATAAATGTAGGGGTTAGTGGGCAAAATATTTTAATGACATACGATTCCGAAAATCTGGCAAAAAATCAAAAAATGGTTTTTTACTTATCCTTAACGATAATGCAAAGTGAAAATAACGTCGATCCGTACTGTTTTATTATCGCCGCCATCTTGTTTACATTGGTTACGGAAAGAAGTTCGATCAACGTCGTCTATCGAAAAATAACCAACTTCAATAACAACTACCGAAGGTCCTCTCAGCCAATCAAATCAACGTATTTCCTAAAATGCAAATCATAAAAGAATTATATAACAGTAACATTGATTTTTGAGAAAAATATTCTATGTTTTCGGTGAATTAACCCATCTGTAACTTAGTTGGAGGTGAAAAAAGTCAACAATCGAAATTTTACGGCTTATTTGCGATAACTTTATGCTTACTTCGACGTTTTGCGGTATTTTGTTTTCTCCTTAAGAACACCACCCTTTCTCAGCATAATTTGTGTGAGTATGTCAATATTTAACACCATTAAGATGAAAATTTATGTATAAACAGCATATGATTTTGAAAGAAAAAAATTCATGTACTATAAATTGGAAATTTAATGATTTCAAAACAAAATGGTGAACAACTTTCGTCGATTTTAAAGGCTTTCTTTACAAATGTTCACCTATTTCGAGAGAATCTAATCGATATTATTCCAAAAATAAAAAGAGATAATAGAATTATTTTATCGATTTTCAGTTAAAGTTTAACGAGGTATAGTTGTATGTAATTTTTTTCCCAAAATAAATGAAAAAGCTCATTTACTTGTACTTAAGGAGGTTCGCTACTCAGTTTCAAAATAACAAGCTTTTCATAACACTAGTATATATTGATAGGGGATAAATAAAGGAACAAAAAAAGCAAAAAAATATAAAGGTCAATGTGCTTGATTTCGAGATATTAGCCATTGAAAATTTGGTGGGCAAATGTTCTCTCTTGATTTTTCATAGATTTATCATTGACTAGTTTAAGTTCTCAAAAACTATTTAAAAATAACAAGGATTTTATAAAACTTTAACAGATGGCTTATAATTATACAAGTAAAAGATTTATAAACAGAAAAATGGGGGTCAATTGGGCAAAAATTGTTAAGGCATTCAAATGGATAAAACCAGAGGATTCCGCAAATATGACAAAAATCCCAAAACATGACAAGCGAACATCCTTAAGACCAGCTTTCATTACTCATTATGTGAATACTTAGTACATAAAAAACACATAAAACGACAAAAAACAGTACCGGTCAATAGAACACTACATATAAAATGATTGAGCAACACGAATCCCACAGGAAAGGGCGTGGATGTTCGCATATGCAAAGAACGGGTACTCAGATTATGCCCCACTTGTGAAAGTCCTTATGTTGCATAAGGTGCTGTCCCTATCGAAGAAAAAGGCTTTGTAGTTAATATGATTAAAAAGACACTGATGATCTGAAACACAGGAAATCCATAATAGCTCAATGCCGTCCGTAAATCTTTCGAAGGGATTATTTGTACTTTATCACCAGGAAACCTAGATAGTTTCTTTTTTTCCAAAGCAACACTCTCTCAAGCATATCATGACACAATATACACATTCTAGTGTAGTTCTAAACCGCCCTTCATTGTCAATTTTTCTATACATTAACAAGGATTTCAACCGATTACATTGAGTGTGTAGGAAGATGTAATACTGTAAGTGGTAGACTAGTCCGACAGACATATTGGTTATTTGTTGGACTGGTCTACACTTAAAGAAGGGTAGTTTACCTAACCTAATAACGACTTCATAGTTGAGCTAGCAAGCATGCTAACCAAAGATATTCCTTTTCCCTACACACATGTGGAGAGGCGTCTCATTGGCAATCATACTGCATCTTCTTGTTTAATATATGATAAAGACAATGTTATGGATGGGATAGAAAAAAAAGTCACAAAATGTCGAATTATTAAGTTGAAAGATATCATTGATATACCAAAACGTTAATTTTAAGGATAATTATAACTATATGTTTTCTCCGTAGAAAGCTAGTGATAGAGTATTTCTCAAGTGAACTAATATGCAGGTCGGTAAAAACAAGAGCACACTGCTTTAGGGTTTGTAGACAAAAATGAGGTCTACATTTCAGGTCAATATAAAAGTTTTACTTTTGCTTGTTATTGCTATTTCTCAGAAACGATAACACTGTGTATCATCGCCACTGGAAATTGGGTACTAACGAAGTGGAGAGAAATAGAAAAAAAGTAAACAAGTTAAGAATTCATTGAATTTAAAGCTTTTCCATTCGTTTGATGATGATGTCGCTTAAGAAAAGATTTTCTGATATATAATTCTTTAAATTATTAGGCCGATAAGTACAAAATTAAGACAAGATTTTGTGTTATACTTTTAAACTTGCCACTTAGTACCTGAAAAATTCGAGGTCGATCGTTCTCTGTCAAGATTTGGAAAGATTTGGCAAGATATTGAACTGTTTTTCATTATTTTTCCAGACACGTTTTTAGATTATTATAGTGTGGCATCATATTTACTGACATTTGTTGTCAAAAAGATGTTTTTTAAGAATATTTACCATAAAAAATAAAGTCTACACTTAGGGTACGGCAACTTGCTCGTGTTGACAAATTTACTTTATGGCAACTTTTGTTCAACTGTATGGCAACTTGCTAATTTTAAAATATTTATTTGCCGTCCTTTCAAAGAGAATAAAGTATTAAGTTCAAATATTTAATTATGCATTTGATAAAAATACTATTCGCTTGACAGCATTTAAGATGTATACACAATATAAGGCTTGAACACAGTCCTATTACATCTTTTACATATCAGATGTATACAATTTGAATACGATTGACCAGATTCAGATTAATCGTTGATGGCCATTGTCTGTCATAAAAGGATATTTTTTATTCCAATCTCAATCATCATAGTGAACATTTGCAAAAGCAGAATAAACAACCAGTGTACATTTTAGAGTGATCTTATGCAGGACTGATATAATTGTTTTACTCAATTAAATTTATTATTTTGGTGTCATTATGAAAACAAGGATGGCCGTTTTAGTTGAACATAGGGTAATTAATTTTCTTTGTGTATCAGATTTTGTCTTTGATATACATATGATAAATGAAAGAGAGTAATACAAATAATTTTAAATTGAAAATCCACAAATTAATTAAACTGATTCTTAGAAAGTCTGATATAAATAATTATTATGCAACACTTCCTATCAGTTTGAACTAGAACAGTTATTATATCTCAATGCTATACTATACGCTTCAATGTGAACTTCTTAACATTTCATTGTAGCGGGAGAACCTGTAACAAATATTCCTCTGTCATCATATACTCAGATTATTGGAAAACCAATTATTCTGGGTTGTACAGTTAGCTCACCACACAGTCCCTTACAGGAAGTTCAGTGGACCTTCAACAATAAAGAAGGCGAAGTGACAGACCCTATTGCTGTTTCAACTTTCAATGGAAAGTATTCAGGCTCAAGAAATACTAGTCCATCTTTGATCATCAACAATGTGACTATAATGGACGAAGGAATATACAGCTGCAAGGCCAGAAATATATTCGGAACAAGCAAAAATAACCCAACAACAACACTTAACGTAACAGGAAGTAGGATTTTCATATTATTAATACTATACTGATCAAACAAATAAAAATTTATATAGGTGTGCGCAGCTTAACAATTAACACGAACTTATAAATTAATACGGACTGCAGTTTTCGCCATGTAACTCGGACACTTTTAAAAGTCCACGTCGTCACTGTGAAATCTGACAAGTTATTCCACTGATCTAATACTCTAATAGAACAAAAGTATTTAGATTATATGTGTCGTCTTACTCTCTTCCTAAAATAGTTTTCAAGAGTGGCCTCTAGTTGTATTAGATGGTACTAAAGTAAATAGTTTCATCAAGTTAATATCATCCATACCGTATAACGTTTTGTAGACTTTTATACGTCACTCGTTCTATTTGAGCAGTAAAATGCGTTGACCGTATATTTCTATGTCATATACAGTCACTGACCTGATATCACTTTTCCTCATGAATATTTAATAGAAATTGTCGAAATTATATTTAATTATTCATACGACCTCTTCAACCTGTTCTTGTTTCCAATGTAAACAACGATGCGTTTAACGACTCAAACTTGTTTCTTTTACAAGTTTTGGGAAAACATATTTCACTTATTAATATTTTTTGTTTGCAACCTATAAATCATTATGTTTTATGTTTATTGTCGATATTTTAGTCTGTTGTTTGCAGTTTTCAACAGATAATGATGTACATTTCATCGTGTTGTATATTTCTCCGCCTGTGTGATATGAGGCCTTTTTAAAGGGGGATTTTCCCAATATTTAAATCAAATAAATAACATTAACACACTAAACAACAATTGAAAATGTTTTTTTTAGATTGCAGTATAAAGACAATAATAGTGCATTGACTTGACATATCAACGATATAAGGATTCGGCCCGAAACGGGGAAAATGCTCGGCACAGCCTCGTATTTCCCCGTTTCTAAGCCTCATCCTTATATCGTTGATATGTCAAGTCAATGCATTATTATTGTCTATGAATCATGACGTTTAATTTACGAATATCTTTTTAAAGGTCCGAAGACCTAACACGTGTAGCATATAAAACTGTGGACGAACAATTCACTCTGTGTGCTTTTTTCACCTAGATAAAGCAATACAATTTTCGGAATCATCTTACATGGTATAACGATGTTTTGGGTCATTTTCAGGATAAATATATTAGACACAGATCGACGTCCGGCCTCTTATTGACGTCCGTACCTCAAAGTCCAAATCTGACGTTACATTCACAAATCGACGTCCAATTTAAATTTTTTATATTATGTATTGACAAAACGACGTCTAATTGATAACTGAACTTGCACATGTTTTGTAAGGTTCAACATTATGGCAAGTGAATTTTCAAACATTTATACTTTCCATAAAGACTTTTTTCGACCCGAAATACGTTACATGTATATTAATATTTATCTTGATAAAAGTTAGTCAAAATAATCTACATTGTAGTATTTCATTCCTTTTAATATCAATAAATGACATGCGTGTATGTGTAAGTGAACGAAAAGCAACCAAACGACATAAAGAGGGCATTGGCCAGTCTTCAACAAGACACAAAATAAAGAAGTACAACCAATTGTTTTGTGAGTATCATATTTTAAACTCTGTTTACATCTGGAGTGAAACACATAGTTATGCAAGAAATTGGCATTATGTTTCATATTGTTCTGTTACACCACTGTTCCATGTTTTACGGACGCCATCACGAGTTGGTTGACCGTTATGGAATAACTGTTTCACAAATGATATCGGATATGTTCATTACGTCGCAAATACAATCCCCTTCCCTTTCATGAATGTGACCTACCGAATAAGACTATTTACCGGATTTGTTATCACATAAGCAACACGACGGGTTCCACATGTGGAGCAGGATTTGCTTACCCTTCCGGAGCACCTGAGATCACCCCTAGTTTTTGGTGGGGTTCGTGTTGTTTATTCTTTAGTTTTCTATGTTGTGTCATGTGTATAATTGTTTGTCTGTTTGTCTTTTTTCATTTTTAGCCATGGCGTTGTCAGTTTATTTTTGATTTATGAGTTTAGGGTATCTTTCGTCCCTCTCTTACATATTTTGAACATGACAAGTTCAATGAAGTAATTTCTATAATATTTATTTTTGACCATGATTTGCATTTTTTACAAATGCAGACTTATGAGCTCTATACATCCAAAACTATTGGCTTACACATTTCCTGTCAGTTCGTTTCTTAGGAATAAACTTATCAATATCTATCGAAATTATAGAAGAGAAACATTTCAACATTTAATCAATGCCTTTATTATTTTTTACAAAATCCCAGTCAATGTTGTTAAAACTTTCATAAAAAAGCTCAAAGTTACCTCTAACATTTGAAAGACGATCGTCCTTAGTTTTCTCATTATTCAAATAACAACAAAAAGTCTAAAATTAGAAGCAATGGTCACTTTTCCGCACTGGTGAATTAATGTGTATCGAGTATTGTCTATCATATTTCCTTAATTGGTAAAAAAAACCAGGTTAACATGGTCAACTTATGAGGGTAAATTAAAAAAAGCGCGTCTGAAGCATGAAATTAATATCTTTTGTTTTCATTTTTTCACAGCACTGTCTAGAATGATACCTTTGCTGATAAACTATCAGTCCTCGAGGGTATCATCAGCTCAGTAGTTAAAACTTCAGCAGTAACATGATTTAAAATGATCTTTTCTTAAATTGTCCGTAAATAGATTTCGAATGTTTTGGAAAAAAAGAGTTTTCAACTCCTTTCGGAGGGGTTGGCCTCAGATGGAATTGGCGATTTTTTTTAACCTTTTTGGATATGTAGCTCTTTGATTGTTTGAGTTCTTATTGTCTTTGAAATATTCTGTTTAAGTGTACCTGATGAAGGAAAATCCAGAAAAGCGCTACAGACGTTTTCATTAATAACGTGTTAATTTCATTTTTTTCATGACTAGCCAACTGAAAGGGGGTTAAAATTACAACAGAATTAATAAAAAAATGTAATCTTTTTCTTATAGTTTTCTTGTATAGATTGAGTATTTAAGAAATCTATGGGTAAACTATTTTTAATGTATCTGTTCCAAGTTAGAATCCTTTTAAAAAAGTTTAGGTATTGTCGATGGTACATTTCTATATGATTATAATTATCCGAAAAAACCGATCGAATAAAAAAAATGTCATGCTGTGTCAATGAAGATGGTTGGTATATCAAAATATTAGATGTATTTCAAACTTTATACTAGAGTCAGTTTTGAATTGGGTTTGTATTGCTCGATCAGTCATTAGTTTTCTATAAAGTGTTTAACTTATCGTCGTTATTTTTTTGGTTTGTTTATGTTTATTTTTATTCGAAATTCAAATTTCAATAAGCAGCTTCTCTATATGTATACACTGCTGTTATTCAATATATGAGAATGCACACGAGATAGATAGTCTTTGTTGACCCGTTGTGTCTTGTGTGTTTTAATATATATGTTTTTATTGTAGTGTAAACAAAACGGTACATCAGAATAGTCCTTATCTTTTACATTGTTTTAAAGGTTTTCCTGTAATCGAGATTTCTCCTACTATCTATATAGCAGCATATGGAAATCAAGTGGTAATTTATTGTAATATCTCCTCTGCTAGCCCTGCAGTGAGTGAAGTATACTGGCAGAGAAGTACTGATAATCAAGTACTAAAGATTTACAATGGAGATGTAGGGTACCAAGGTAGTAGTCCTACAATTCCGTCATTAACGATTAATTTTGCTGCAACAGCTAATGCGGGAACATACATTTGTGTTGCTAGAAATGAAGTAGGAACAAGCAACAGTAACACTGCAACTCTAACAATTATTGGAGGTTAGTAATTATAGTATCTTCAAAGAATATCTCTACATGCTTAATCAGGATTTGGTTTCCTAAATTTTAAATATCGATCAAGTAGAATGGGGCGCTCATATTCGCCGGGGACACAATTTCCTCGTTTGATGATTTTGAGGTGTAAAAACTTATAAGGATAAGTAAAACGGAAGAAATATGCCGGTAAATTATAAGATTATAACAAATTTGAATATTTTTTAAAACTTAGACAAAATTTCGGCAGTTACCGCAAAGGACCGAAAAACAGACGATTTTCAACCAATTTCCTGAATAAAAAAATGATTTCAAAGAAGTATTTATTAGTAATTCTTTGACTGCTTGCCTTAAATTTCAGTTCCTTACACCTTTGAAATGGCTGCTATTCATCTATAATGAAATTATAAATATTGTTTAAAGCTGCAGGTAATTGGTTTTAAATAGTTGTGTAAAAACGGCGAATATGTGTCCCCCATTGACAAAACATTCGGAAATTTCAAATAGCCTTTAATCGAACTTTTCAGATGATTTTTTTGCAAAGAAACACATTTTCAAGCTAAGAATATTTTGTTTTTGATGTTATCTTCATATAGAAATATCAGTATACATCAAAACATAAATACCTGAACATAAACTGCAGAAAACATGGAAAGTTATGGCGAAAATGAGCACCCCACTGTCTTTCGAAATTCCTCAGCATGATTATATTTATAACATAGAGTGTCAAGCTACGTTTCACATGACTCAGTTTTGAGAGAAATCAACCCTTTCATCATATATATCAGATATTTATGTGTGATCTTCTTAAAGGAGAATCAAATCGAAAATTGTTTGGACTTATTCATAAATAGTTTAATACGTTTGTAACACAAAAATCAGAACCAGAGCTCTTAAGATCATTCGACTTAACTTATTTAAATTCGTTTGAAGTAGTTACATATAACATTATAAATATAACTAGTATGAGACAGTACGTTGAACATATTTTGAATGATGGATAACATTTTTTTTTAAAGGATAAGGGGTTAATTCATATATCGTAGATTTCTTTTAAAGGACTTTTATCTGTTCATGTTACTCCTCGGACTTCTAACGTTGCCAAAGAGAAAAGTAAGAACATTTCCTGTAATGTGACTGGAACACCAGCATTAACATGCATTACCTGGCTGTTTAAACTAGCTGAAAGCACTCAACAATTAATACTAAATACAACAAATCGCAATAAATATACAGTTGGATCAGCACAAGAACATTATTTGACTGTACTCAACTTTCAACCTGGTGATTCTGGTACTTATATATGCAGAGCAACAAATGCTGCTGGGTCATCATCTAGTAACCCTGGTTCAACTTTGAGTTACATAAGTAAGTATATTGATATCATGAATATGGCCGTACTTAAAGGCTGTGACTTGTATTTCAAATACACACAATCTATTCTCAATGTTCTTGTAGATGTTGTCTTGATTTCTCTAACTGTCAATAAAACAATCATGTACAGATATACTATTGACAAAATTAAAATGTATGAAATAAATCAAGTATATATAAACAAGAAGATATGGTATGAATTCCAATAAGACAACACTCCATCCAAGTCACGTTGTGTAAAAAATTAACAATTGTAGGTCAAAGAGAACGGTCTTCATTACGGAGTCGTTGTTCTTACTGAACAGCAATTTAAAAAGAGCCAAAAATGACTCATGTCAAATAATTCAAACAGGAAAACCAAAAGTCTAATCTCTATGAAATAAAACGAAAAACACAACATCAGGACTAAGTCAAAATGGCGCAAAAAAACCCAACGTAGACAGGTAAGTTTAAAAAAAAATTGTTGTTAGGATTACGGAAGTAGTCATATATTTACAAATCAATAAATTTGGTGTTTAGAGTACGAGTACGAAAGTATTGTTTTCGTCGTACTAAATACAATCATAGACGGTACATATAATATACCGAGACCAGATATTACACAAAAAAAATAAACATTGAATAACAGAAATCCATTACAAAATGTGTCAACAGGTCAATTGAACACGAAAGTAAGATTAGAGAGTACTTGGACTTGCCAAAATAAAAGTATTGACAGGCAGTAGGATCCTTATGTATCATGTTATATAGAGATCAAGATATCTCTAAATAGAAAAAAGGTACATTATGTTAGTATCTTTAGTGAACTGTTGACTATGGAACTCCACAGCTGCCTTATGATAGCATTTGATCTATGGTATGTTGAAATGGTCTCATGGTATGATGAAATGGTATTATAGTGTATTCAAATAGTCTACTAGTATATAGATGACACCTCGTGATATAAGAATTTTTAGCTAGATATTAGAATATGTCTTTATAAGATAGTGATATGACATAATAGTATGCCAAAATTGTTTCATATTATATCGAGATGATTGTATTGTCTACAAATGGATCGTTATAATATACTGTAGTGACGAAATAGTCAAGATATCTTTATAGTATGAAATGTTATCTTCATAACAAAGTGAAATCACAGAACAGTATGAAAAGGTAGCTCTGTAACACAATTATGTTTCATATCATTAATTATTATTATAATTACTGGAGTATTAATTAGGAAATTCATTAAAAAGGAATTAATTACAGCATAACCGAACATTCAATGAAATGTACTCTTTGGACACTAAATAACGATCTGTTCAAATATTATAGACATATACCCTGCAGCCAATAATTGACCATGTCTACTGTGAAATAACATGCATCCTTCAGGGGTTAATTGCATAGTTTGACAATTAACCATAGACTAGAATTATTTAACATCCAGACTTCTACGTAACCGGCCAATTAGCTATGGGCCAATGTTTATGGACAACTGGACTATATAAGATCCAGCTTTGGACTTGGAAGAAGGACAGATTGGTACAAGAAATTGGTACCGGAGATTCCGCGAAGGTCTCCCCCCTCGTGGGTAGACTGGAACATATGCACTCAATATCCAAACGTACTCCATCAGGATTGAAACTATACGATCACGTGCCCGTGTGAGATATTGAACATTCGAACAATTCAACTCTAAAGACAGTTTGTGAACATTTGAACATTTGAACTTTAGAATCTTTCTTGACTTTGTAATTACGTAATAAAATATATTTATTCATTAATGACTTCGTCACAGCTCCATGTTATACCAAAGTGTCTTTATAGTATATAAATTGATCTTAGTGATATAGCAAATTGACAAGAGCATTATAGCCAAATATCGTTATAGTATAGAACATTTGCTTCATGACATATCTGACATATCTCTAACCTCATAGGTATGGGTATGCTTATCATAAGGCAGCTATAGCGTTCCATAGTGGACCATTTAGCGAAAACAATTTATCAAGGTAACGGTACGTATGGTTGAATATGCCAACCAAATGTAACCAAGACTTGTCTTTACAGAGTTTGGCCTTAATCTGTGATTCAAAGCAATACTGAAACAAATTTGCTATTAAACGCGCGCACATAGTTCCCACAGAAATATTTACTATCTGTCGATAACTTTTATCAATGACATATATGTTGTCCAGGGTTGAGTTCAATATCGTATCGGCTACGTAGCTGCTATCAATATATATATGTACCAACTAGTATATAGTTATACGTGCAATAGTCAAAATCTACATAGCACTATGTAGCCGCTACGATATTGAACTCAACCCTGCAGGACAACATTTAAAATTTCAATCGTATCGTCACATTTCACCCGAGGTTATCACGAGCCAAGTAGTCATCACTTCGGTGTTGACATGAACACCAATTAAATTGTAATTTTTATTGATTAACTGTTTACAAACATTTGAATGTTTCGAAGAACTTAGGATTTTCTGATCCTAGGCATAGATTACAATAGCTGTATTTGGCACCAACTTTCTTTGAGCTTTGGGTCCTCAATGCTCTTCAACTTTGTATTATTTGTCTTTATAAAAAATTTGATCTGAGCGTCACTGATGAGTCGTATAACGGCGTCACAGATCAGCGTATAGAACCGACGTACGCCGGGCGTGGTAAAAAACAATGTACGCTGCCAATATGCTAGTAATGTTGGTCGCATTCAACTTGTTAAAATTACATCTGGATAGTGTGCACGCGAGCTTTACACGTGTTTATGTCGTACTAAAAGTGTATATAATACTAGCGTCACATGTCAGCGTTTAGCACCGTCGTAGGCCGGGCGTGGTAAAAAACATGAACGCTTCTAATACGCTAGTTATTTTGGACGCATTCAACTTTCATTCATATCTGTATCGTGTGCACAACGAGCTTTAAGAGTTTTTAGGGCGTACTAGAAGCGTAAACGTAGTCTAATGTCTAACGTAGTTGAAATGCACGCTTCGAAGGAAAAAATTCCCTTGGACGTATTTGAGACGCGTCTCGGTCGTATCTGGGACGATTATCCGTGCTTTCGGTGTGTTTTTGGGACGTGTAATTGTGTGGTGTTTATTACAAACACGCTCTGCATACGTCAAGGTAAAAGTCGAACGATATTGAGGCGTATACAACGTGTTCTAAACATGTCTCAAACTTATCTGTAGCGTTTTCAAAGCGTTTGTATCGTATATAGTACGTAGCGAGCAGGCATACGATTGACAAACGCTAGAGCTAGATGACATTTTGTTTGCTGTTTGAAATTTGCCTCGAATTATAACGTTTAACAAGCGTATATTGTTGTCTCAAACTAATCTTGTAACGTATGTTTACGTGCGTGTAGCGAACAAATATACAATTTACAAACGTAATGAATTTTTTTATAGCGTTCACCAAGCTAAAACCTTTGCATTTCGACGTACTTCAAACGTGTGCAACGCTCGTCTAAAGTTTATTCAGCGTTTTTCTCGCGTGCACCTAATGTATACGGACTTAGTAAATTTTCTTTGTACGTCTGGTGCACATCGGTCTACACACCAATGTGCAATGCCAACATTATGTAGACAAAACAGGCGTCTTGCGTAAAAAGTTTTAATCTCTGTACCTTCAATTACTATTCAGCATGGCATTCTTAACTTTTTTTGTTACAGAAATATCGTTACACGAGTTACAGCATATTATAATATTCCAAATAGGTTTTTCTAAACACCGTTGAATTAAATATAAAAACTTGTTTGTGATGAGATTGTGTGCAAGTGTAGTGTAGAGAATATAATATGTTCGTATTTTGTAAGCTGTTTTACTTGTTTATTTTATATTTGGTATGTTATTGTAGAATGTTAAAGGGATAAACCGTGAGTTAAGGTTTTGTACATTAAACGAATGTTCTTTTATCTGCAGTTTACATGTTGTAATATTATATCATTCATTTAATATGTATTTCTCAGTGCTGAGTGTTTTTTCGTTTGTTTGTACTGTATTCCTGTCAAGTAGTGTTGTCATTTTAACTGTATTTTTCAACATTGCCATATCAGCGGGAGATTTGGCTAACGAGAAAAGCAGATTCAATCCATAACTTTAAAAAAAATGTCCTGTACCAGTTCCGGAATATGGTTGTTGTTATTATACAGTCCGTTTCTATCTATGTTGGCGTTTATTAATTTTTATTGCTGTTCAGTGTTTCTGTCGTTCCGTTGTTTTCCTCTTATAGTTGATGTGTTTCCCTCGGTTTTAGTTTATTACCCGTTTTTTTCTCTCTCAATGGATTATGTATTTGAACAGTGGTATACTGATGCTTTCTTTTTTCCTTACATATAATTTGCTGTTAGAAAATGCCTGCATATTATGCATATAGTAGTGACCATGAGAGAAAGGATGCTACCGTAACTAAATATCCGCTTCATATCCAGACCATTTCCTTGATTTTAGGAAAACCTTTCAGAACTTTTAAGTATAACCAAAATGAAAAGTTATGATATCAAATTTCCATTTTTCAACATACCATTTCTTATAGCACTTTGGTACGGAGAATGGTTTGAACGACTTTTGAACGCACAAAACTTCGCTAAAGAAAATATAAGTACAAACCCGTTACACTGAATGACCGACCAATAATGTACTTGCCATTTTTTGTATGTCCAAATATTAAAGTACTTTCGTATCCTTCAAATGACCATAGCGAACGTAAAAGTGCAAGAAAACACTAACTTCTGCTTATGCACTAAAGCGTTAAAAACAACAACAAGAATTAACACTTTTGGACGAGATAGAAGAAGGAGTATCTAAAACATCACTACAGGAATTTCACTGAGCCATTGGAAATAATCTACAGAGGATAAAGATGGAAAACATCGTAGAGATCCATGATGACTCACCTAGAACTATATGGAATATTGATATTATCGAGGACCTTGTGCGCAGTGGAGATGGTGTGGGGAGATGGGCAATATATTGAACACAATTGGGACTTACAAATAGATCGATCGTCAAACTGTACCAGCTAGAGATAAATTCTAATGAAAATGATGAATCTCAAATTCTTAAAAGGTGCGTTCGTTAATTAAACCGTAACTTTTACTGTATATAATTTTAAACGGAACCTGATTTAAGAAATAATCCAAAATAATCCATGGATCCCATTGATTTGTTGATATATTTGAACATGGCCTATGCCGAGATATTCGTATTTCATCCTGAGCATTAGCATAGAAGAAGCGAGGGTGGGTATGCCGTGTGTGTGGCTGTTCTATTTACCCGCTGTTAGACAAAGCTAACACAATTGTAATATATTAATAGCTTGCATGCATTATTTCTTGAATAACCCACTTGAAAAACATGCTTAATTCTTTTTACACTCAACCAACAGTTGGAAAGCAGGTCACATTCTACCCCAAGTTTATCAGCAACAATAGAGGTCACGTGACCTTGAAAATTTAGTAAAACTACGGATGAGACTGACCTCATTTTAACTCACTTAAATACCACTGTCGTGATAAAAATTTATTGGTCCATGTCACCTCTACATGTAGAATTGGAAACCTAGCTATATTAATATAAACTAGCTCTGGCTGATGGAATTTACTTTGTAATGTTTTTTAATGATATATATTATAGGAACATTCCTAGTGGATTTTAAAAAAATACCTCTAACAAAGGTTAATGCAATAAAACACATTTTATACAATTGAAAAAATCTTTCTGAAATAAAAGTAATAAATAAAACTGATCATTCAAATGTTATATTCTATAAAGTGGACCAAGAGTCACGATTAGTTTCCTTGAAATGAAAAAGCCTTTAAACCCAAGCCTATGTTTCTTAGTTGAACAGTATAGTACTGCTTAGAAAATATCTTACAGAAAAAGGATAAGTTTAACCAAAAATATCGGTTAATTCTGTAAGAATTAATTCTTAAAATCATTTTTAGTGAAATTGACATAATTTGGCACTTCAAAATTATCATTATTGTAAAAATTAACTTTTAGATTATCCTTGTAACTGATTATCAAAACAATATGTTCCTGGATTAGCTAACAAAGTTGCCATTGTCTCATTTCGCATGGTATTTTATAGATTATGGAAAAAAAACTTTCGAAAAAAAAAATGGGGCTTCTACTATTCAGGGTTCTGTAACATATTTATCAACAAAGTATTTTTTTAACCTGAATAATTATATAACAATATATCACAAATGAAAGTTGGTTGGACAAATCCTGTGGTTGTTGTGCATCAATGGATTATTAAATTTGACAAGCATGCTGATTTTGACATTTGAATAAATTCAATTTTGTAAGAAACACATCTGTATGAATTAACTTCATATTTGACTTGATAAGCTACTTTTTTCTCTTATTATTATAGCTCACTTTGTAAAGAGATAATTTAATAAGCAAGGCTTTTAACCTTTAAATATAAATAACTGAGCTTCGTTTCCTTTTTTCACTTGTTTTATCCTCCACAAGTGTTCTTTACAATTTTTCTTTTCTTTGCATTTTCTTTTGCTATTTTTTTGTGCTTTTATCCATCAATAGGCTATCATTAATTTGTCAGATTGCTTTCCAACATGAGTGAAATTTTTAAATGTATTGTTTCAAACGCAAGAAAGAAGATTTTTGTATGTTTTTTCACTTTATCAATGTGTAAATTTTCACTATGCACATGACCCTGACACATAGTTTATTAACGTTATTGACGTATGTTAAAAAATGAAAATACTGTCACCGTCAATTTGTGTAGGGGATCAAAAAGGGGTTTTAATTGATGTATTACAGTTCAAAATGATGGCATCAAAATTCGTATTTAGATACGCAAACGTCAAGTTAATGAAATTCGATGTTTTTGGCGAACAAAAACATGGCTGATAATTTTTATAACGAACAGGATAACGAGATAGCAAATACAAGCTATTTGTGATAATATTTGTATGTCGAATTGAAACTATATTTGTCGCTAAACCTTCAAATTTTAAAAATTAAATAAAGTAAAAGCATTACAAGCTGAAAAAAAACCCGATTGATTTGGTGGACTTTTTGACATCTCGAACGACTGTAGCGCTACCTTTTTAATTCCCCCTGGTATTGTTGCTGAAAGAGCTTGACGACAACGGACGTTTCCAAGGACTTGCTTTCCAACTGCAAACATTTAAATTTTTTAATTTATCTTGTTTTTAACCATAAACTACCATAAGAAAGCCACTGTTGTCAGTTCGTTTCTAAGGAGCCGTCATGTTGAAATTCTTTAATCAGTAAATGTGCAAGTAATGAAATAGAATAAAAAAAGAAAATTACACCTACCTCAAAATTCTATTTTAGTGCAATATTATCTGAATTTGAGGGTGAACGCAACGGAAAACCTTCAGTTTCGCGTTTTCATTCGGATGCCTTTATCTTTTGAAACGACGTTAACGCGCCAAAACCATTAAAGGAATCTCGCAGAATTTTATTTTAATTTGTTTGTGTACTTTCCCCTCGTGCTCTAATCAATAAGTTCGTTTTGTAATGCCTCAGAATAAGAATAAAGATTATGTGTTTTTTTTAATTTAAAAATCGACAAAGTGTTTGCAAATAGGTTACGATACGTGTGGATTTACGTGGGATGTATCTTGTAACAGCTATTATTATGTTCAATTATGACCCTGCGCTAAGTATATATTATGTCGGGAATTTTACCAGTGGTGTTTACAAAGCGAAAAAAAGAATGTCGTTTTAGATTCAGTGATAATTTTATATATTTCATTGACATTTAGGTTTCAGATATTTTATTTCTGTTCATTACACAGACTTGATTGCTTCAGACTTTAATTGCATAACTCGTGGCACCAAGTATGTTGAGGATAAGTAGAGACTAGCAAAGTACCTCTGAAATTGTAAAATTAATGTTCTTATACGTGTTATAAAACGCTGTCTGTATGTAACGTCATGGTATATATGTGTACACGTCATTGTCATTTCATGATTAAATCGTTAATTTGTATTAACGTCTTTCATCACTTTATATACATTTTGCAATAAACGATCACGAGAAGCCTTCAGCAGGGAGCAACATACACACTGTATAGTTTGCCTTAAAAATTTATGGGAACCCTCTACCTCCTTTACCGCCATACATGAATTGTTTCTAAATTTACAGAATATGAATAAAAAAACAGAAAGGTATTTTTCCCTATAGATAACAACGAGGAGAATAAAAGCGAGAATTAAATAGAAATAAATCAAATAAAACTTTAAATAGAATATATAAGTAATATCATCCATCTTTTATCAATACTATCTTTAAGGTGAGCCCATTACATCTGTTGAACCAAGTCAATATGCAGCAAAGGTTGACGATGCTAATTTCAAGATTCATTGTTATGTTACTGCTACACCAGGAGCATTTGATTGGTACTGGACATTTCAATCTGTAGGTGGCACTTTCGAAATTATAAATAAAGGAACAAACAGTCAAGAATATATTATAGAAAATTCTGGTAGAAACCCTCACTTGACAATAAGGAATATTGCGTTGAATAAAACTGGAATGTACACTTGCTTTGCCATGAATACAGCTGGAACAAGTGTCAGTACTTCCGATTCTAAACACACCCTGACAGTTGCTGGAGGTTAGTGGTACAACTTTGCAGTGAGCTCTTTATGTTTAATAAAAAAGGGGAAATATGAAATTGAGCGTAACCGATGAAGGTTTTCCCAGAAACGTTTCGCACGCATGTAGCGTGTTTTTTTTGAAGATCATTGTAATAAAAAAATTAACGGAATGTCATTTGATTTCCACAAAAAGAGCAAATAACGAGGATGGAAACTTTTGCCAGGAATTAGCATTTATACCTATGGCTTTTGATTGTCTCTTTTGTAGCTTATGTTTTTAGTTAACCGAGACTAACACAATCTGCCATCAATAATAAATCTTTGAATTATGAAAAAAAAGAGATAAAAACAAAATTGACATTGTAAGTTATGTTTTTGTGTAGATTTCCATCTGTCTTTAATCATTTTCTTTTCAATTCTAACTTAAATACATTTAGTGATTAGCAGAATGCAAATGCGTTTTTAACTTATTTCGATTATTACTATTGAAGTTAAGTACTATAACAGAATGTTCTAAAAACAAGTATTGTATTTTACTGGACATTTATCTTATAACAGATTCTACAATTCTTTGCGGAAAACATATTGATAAATTTGATACTAAATGGGGAATTACAGCAGAAAACAACCTGTTGACTTTACCGTGCAATGGTAACTACACGGGTAGCGTGTCTAGATACTGCAGCAATGGTGGAAAGTGGATGGAACCAGATTACAGCCAGTGTATGCACAAAACAATACAAAATATCCATGCACAGGTAAACAATATTTTAAGGGTGAATCAGTTATTTAACAGATGAGAATATACTTATAATAAAAATAGATTAAATTTAATATACATCTATGAGAACGAAAGAGAAATATCTGTTTTAAGATAACCGATAACAACACGAACAAGGTTCCCGACTTGTAATAGACAGGTACAAATGAAGTATATCATATCGTTGAATTACGGGATCCATCCAATAAGTTACACAGAGTGCTAATGACGCAATACGATATATATGGGGTCAGTTAATTTCATGTGGGATGAGAGCGAAACTCAAACTTCACATATCGTATTAGGTCATTAGCACGTTGGGAAACGAATATACCTCACCAACTATATTAACTGGTGGTTTTTAAACTGGTAGCAGATCAAAGTGATTAAGTCTTTAAGATAAAGAGCCTACTTCCATTGTATTATACAAAAAAAAAGACAACAAATGCCAAAAATAACAACTTGTTAGCTTTAAATGTGTATCAGTAATTTATTGCAATTGTGCATTATCAATTTATTCATCTGTAAGTTCGGGTGAAGCGTTTCAAATTTTCCCTCGAAACTGTGTTGTTTTACACTATGTTCTATACAAGTGTGTTACATAATACACATGACTTTATATTCGAAAGTCACATATCTTAACTAACAATAGTTTGTTCAATAATCACTAGTTTGATCATTTATCTTTCTTGTTTTTGATATTCTTCAGTTGTTAATTTCTTTTCTGTTTCTAAAATTTGTTGACCAGAGAAAAAAGAGTACCACGTTAATTTCTTGCTTCCGAGAAGGCATGGAGTAATCTTAATTAGTTATCATAATCAGCTGTAGTCGATTAAATTTTGCAATTTCTAATTACAAGTGATCGTATTTAAATCGATTTATATGAATACTAAGTTTTGATTGTAAAAATTTGAAATGAAACTTGCTTTTGATATCTATATAAAAATAAGAAAATGTGTTCCATGAATGAAAAAAAAATATAAAACTGGTATTTACTATCGTGTATCTTTGTTTAATATTATTGGTCATATCATTTATAAACAAAGTTAAGTATAACCAAGTTTGGAATGTAGAGGGGCAAAAGATACCAGAGGAACAGTCAAACTCATAAATTGAAAATAAACTGACAACGACATGGCTAAAAATGAAAAGGATACACAGACAAATAATAGTACACAAGAAACAACATAGAAAACCAAAGACGGAGAAACACGAACCCACCAAAACTGGGGGTGATCTCAAGTGCTCCGGCAGGGTGAGCAGATCCTGCTTCACATGTGGCACCCGTCTTGTTGCCCATTATTATTACAAACCCGGTAAAAAGTCTAATACGGTAGGTCACATTAGATGAAAATAAGTGATTTATTTTTAAAACAGCTAAAAACAACATGAATTTACATTTTCAAAGGTTTCATTGTTAGATTAAGTTCTTGTGATACATGAATATGCTTGCAAAGCTAACTCATTATTAACATATTCATTCGATCGTATAGATCGATTAGTTCCAATTTTGAATTTGATGATCGACATAAATGAGTCCACGTAATAAAAATTAAATTTAGAACCAGATCTTTTTACCCATTTATATAAATTTTATTTTCATTAAATATTTTGTTCTCTCTATGTTTATCGTGCATTGAAATTTTTCAAGCATTATAAACATCATGTAAATAGATTACTTATAACTTTATTATTGATATAACAATTACAACAATTAATTTTTAATTAAAATAGTGAAACTATGCTATTGGTAGTGATAAAATTATAAATAATGATTAACTGCAGCAGCTGTAATGGGTCGATTATCATGATTATATCCACAAAATTAAAACTATTCAATTGCTTTTTCATCATTTGTCTATGTTTTATAATAATTGAACAGTTCGCTTAAATGTTTATAAAGACACTGTTATATAGATGAAATAATTAAGGAAACAAAAAACATATTTTTTTGTAAAAAAAAAGCTTCCCCACCATTTTTTTTAACAATATAATCAAAAGTAATCAAAAGTAACCAAGAATGAAGAAGTAAGTTGTAATTGTAACATAAACGATTTCATTAAATTAGTAGAGTAACTGCAATTAAACTAATCAAGATTTAAAGTAATGGACCAACCCTTGCTAATCTGAAATGCGTTTGGGGATTTATCTTCATCGCTTAAACGCTTAAAGCTGAATCTGTAAACTTTGTATCAAAACCCCAAAACAGTTAAAAACTGCATGATGAAAAAGTACCTCAAATTATAGCCTGTTGAGTTTTTGTTATTATTAATTTAGAATTAAGAAAAAAGTAAAATCACAAAAATACTGAACCCCGAGGAAAATTCAAAAACGGAAAAATTAAACACATGAAAAAATCAAATGATAAAACACATCAAACGAATGGACAACAGCACAAATGTATTGAACAAAATATCAATTATCATGAGCATTTAGTTGCAAGCATGTTGACTTTAAGTGTAGTTAACATTTTTGGGGGTGATACGTTAGACTTTCTTTGGAATAAATAAACGTATCAATGTAATGCAGGGTTTGATTATACTGATATTCGTCAATTATTGCGTCGGATATATATTCGGATGAGCATCAATAATAACAATTAAAACTAATAGTGAAGGAAGAATCAAATGTTTTTAATATTTTTTTCATGGACAAAGATTTGTGCAGTATGTTTTAGTGATTGCACAATATCTTGTCTTCATATATTGTTTATGACGTTCTGCAATGAAATGATCTAGATATGAAACGCAGACACAGATTAAAGAGCGGCACGATGACTGATTTCAAATCAGCAGATTTAATATTTTTTTCATGAGTTTTGCCTTCTTTTACATAGGCGATTCTTTGATCTTATATTGCATGTTTAATTATTTTGTTGTTATGATTTTGCTATACGGTTTTGCACGTATACGTCAACTAAATGAAATGAGCAGATGTATTTTTAGTACAAACAATCTTTCCCAGCCGTCATGAAACTGACTTAATTCAGGAACCTAATTAATGACAACTCTGTCGAATTGTCATTTGAAATTGTTATTGTAGAAATATTGGCTGTAATAGTAGAAATGGTAAAGACTCCGTTAAAGGACAATGTTCGCTGAAGGCCATATTTTGGCTTAAATTTAAATTTTATAATAAAATTTCAAAATATCCATAGTTTTCCTATTGAATTAACTTTAATGGTTTTCTTTAAAAAAAACCACCTAAATTTCAAGATTATTAAAAAAAATATACTAGGATAAACTTATAAAGCTACCTATACCACTTGATATTTTTGGTTTTAGTCAGCTAAACTATTGTCTGGTAAAAGTATCGACACGTTTGTGAGTACTCTTCTAGAGAGTTTAGAAAACATAACAAGTGGGAATAATGAATTGAGGACTGGTGATCTCGTAACATTATCAGCCGTATTGAATGACATTGCCAGATATGTAACAGAGCACCCCGAAAAGCTTTCCATCAACCAACTAGAGGTGAGTCTGTCGACAAATGTTTCAGACAACTACACTCACTTTTATATTAAATAGATAATTCTCTACCTAAATTATAAAAGAAAAAGGTAGATCAGCAACTAATTCTTACAAGATACTTCAAAACTATATTCATTTGCTATTGTCCATTTGAATTCTATATATTTGCAGAAAAAAATTCTTAAAAATTCATTTTTATAAATTAATAATTTTTTCCTTGATGTATGTTAATATATGGTATATACGAACTCTGACTATTAATTTCATAATTTTGGGTCAATAATTAAAAAAGTTTCCCATTAGGTCTCTATGTTTATTTTATTTTTTTGAAGTGTTGATTACCTGATGGAGTAAGCATAAGTAGTGTAACGGCCTTCAAACCAAAACAAAAACAACATACATGTGCTTTTAATGTTTGTTTATTTGTATCATGTGACTATACCTATTTGAATATTAAAGGACTCCACTGAAAATGATCATCACTTTATAGTTTTGATTATTGATTTTGTATCATTATATAAGTTAACTTACTATACACAAGCTTTTCATGCTTTTAGCATGGTGAGTTGTATAACAATACAAAGACGCTCTGGATACTTAAAACACAGATTTAAATTAATATACATTCAGTTATTTATTAATGTGCAAAATGCACATCTTGGAAGCAAACAATTTAGGAAAATGAAAAAAAAATGTTTTATAGTTGGTAAATTCTGTCATTACTCATGTCCACTAACATAACATATGAAGGTTAAAATATAAAACAATATTCATTTGCATATCCTTTCCCTATACAGTACTATTTTACTACATGTAGTTTATACTATATCTAATATTTTCTTAAACAGAAAATGGAAATTACAGTTTCTTATCATAGATAGAACAATTATTACAATCACATGACATGAAATCTAAGTTTGGTTGATGGTCAGTAGAGTTCATCTTAATATTTAAATATGCAAAGTCACATGGTACAAATAAACAAACATTAAAAGCACATGTATGTTGTTTTTGTTTTGTTTGGAAGGCCGTTACATTACTTATACTTACTCCATCAGGTAATCAACACTTCAAAAATTAAAATTAACATAGAGACCTAATGGGAAACTCTTTCAATTATTGACCCAAAATTATGAAATTAATAGTCAGAGTTTGTACATATCATATATTAACATGCATCAAGGAAAAAAATATTAATTTATAAAAATGAATTTTTTAAGAATTTTTTTCTGCAAATATATAGAAGTCAAATGGACAATAACACATGTGAGGTAAAAAAATGGAGAAAACGTATAACAACAATCAATACACTATATCATGATGATAAGAGCAATCAACTTCAGAAAATATAAATATCAATAATACAAATGTGCGAACTAAGATTAAGAGGCGAAACAAACTACTTTTTGATTCGCAACCCTTTCCTTTGTATCTCGACCAGTGAAACAACGGAGGTAAAAACACAGAATGAAAAACTGAAATAGTTTTATCGGTAATTGCTATGGATTTAAAACAAAAAGTGCATAGTACTAAGCCACGGATGCAATTACATCCGTGATATTTATACGTCAAACTAGACACAAGGTACATTTGAATGAGATGCTGCATTATAATCCAATATAATGTCCAATATTCTCACAATTCCGTATGCAATCAAGACGATATATAATAGATAGAGTTAAAAAAAAATACTCATTTGTGAATTTTGTTTACGACATCGTATTCCGATTTTTTCTAAAAATTGAAATACAGTGAAACCTGTGTAAACAGAACCCTGATAAAACCGGATTTCAGTTTAAACCGGACAATTTTCAAAGTACCACAAAATTTCCCTATCAATTAACGTTAATCTTACATGAAAAAACGAACCCTGTCAACATCGAATTCCGAACGCTTTTTGAAGGCTCGTTAGTAAATATGTATCTAAATATTAACAGTCAAAATCGATCCATAGCAATCAAAACAAAAAAGTTTTTTTTTAATAATTTGCATGATTGAATTAAACAAACACAGGATGACAGAGTATCCTTGAGGGTCTTTGAGGTTTGATTAACTGATGATTGTTATTACAAACTAATTAGCATGTGTGTGTGTGTATATTCAGTGATCAAATGATTTGTTTGTAAAGAAACGTTAAACTGGTCAGCTGCCCCTATCGACGAAAAGGACAGGAATGACACTTTCCCTTTGATTAATTAAATGCACGTTACTGAAATATTTACGGTCACAAATTCGTAACTGCCATTTAGTAGCTTAACTGTTTTATTTAATAGTAGTTTTAAAGCGTTTCACTGGATTACGAAGTCTTACAACACAAGGTCAATGACTTTCGATTTATATTTTCGGGATGTCGGATTCCCGTTAGATGCCCTATATATATATATAATTCAGATGCTCCTGCAGACCTGCGAGAGTTATCTATCAACGAAAAAGTCCGGGAACAAACTGGACCCCTGCACTTGTTTCACTCTTATCTTGTGTCAAAGTATCAATCAGCCGGTGGCCAGTTTAGTCCGAGAACTCGTGTGTACAGATAATTGAAAATGACGATCTCCATTCAATTACGGAATCGTCTTTTGACGGTGACTGAGAATCTGAATAGGTCAGTGGATTAACGGATTAGAAAATAATTATAAAAAGCAAAATCGCTCCACGTCGGACATCACTGATCGATTAATACCTTTACACAACGAGGAGCGTGATTGACGGAGCGGCGTTTGATTAACAAGAAAAAAGAAACAAAAGGTCTTTCTTCATATTCCTAGATTAAACATTTACATCTAAATCATCATGAAAATAAATTGTCGTCTGTTGTGTCACCTATCGCCCCTTTTCAGTAAATGCCAAAATTATGTTGGTGTCGACTTCCGTTTACCCCTTCAATCCGAACACCTTTGAAAACCGAACGAAACGGAAAGTCCCGTGGGTGTTCGGTTTGGACAGGTTTCACTGTAATAGAAAAATGAAAAACGTTATAAGAATTTTGTAACCATAATAATAAATATTCAAAAAGAACAGAAAGCGCAAAGGATTATGGAAAATGACAATAACTTTGATTATAGTAGGGATTTACATGTTCAGCCTTTTAATTCAAATACATGTATTGACTTTCTATCAAAAACTTGTGCCTACAAATTTTGATTGGAATTCATTTCGGGATGATTAATTCCAATATAACTCTTGTTGACACTGTAAACAGTTTGGAACTTTGTATACAGTTATGTTTTAGCTTATGTTGATTGCACGTGTTTCAGGTTTTTGGCTCTGTCTGCAATAATGTATTAGACGAGCGAAACCACCAGTCTTGGGAAGAACTAAACGATCAGGTAAATGTAACAATTTATTTTCTGATGAGAACATTTTTCTGAAAAAGAAAAGAAAGTGAAGATAGATTACCAATGCTATTATTTACCAAGTGGTGAAAACTTTAGGTAGACTAGTCTTTGTTGTGTATTATTCTGAGCTGTTTGTGCATGAATACAAATTCTAATGTTTCTTGAATATCATTTATGTTTATATCTGTATCAGATATAGATAAAAGGTCTTTCACAAAATTACATTTCTTTTCTCAATATCTTTGAATAATTCTAGTATCATAATATTGTTTATTCTTTTTTTATTTGCTATAATCGTACGGCTTGATTGTGGTGATAATGTCAGTTCAGACCCGAAATATTTAATATTCAACTATTTATGCAAAACGATTCCAACGTGCCAATAAAAAAAAAATGATCTGTCGTTTTAAAGGAAAAATAAAGAAAACATATTGCGCAATAGCAAAACAACTAAATTTAACAAAACACAGAGCAGAAGACTAAGTGTGTGCGGGCTCATGTCTAGAGGAAAGATAATTACCTTCCTACTCGATTAGTAACATCTGTTAAACAAATGTGATGCATTTTAAAATTTATTTTATTTATCTTTTGCTTCAGGGATCAAGTGGCGTAACTTCTGTTGTAAAAGCAGTTACTGTTTACAATGGTGTATTTCATAAGGTTATACAGGGAGAATTCGCAATGATAATTCAAAAGGAAAATATTGGTTTGTTTTTAATCAGTTTTACCGCTGAGCTGACTTGTCAATATAAAACATAAGACACCTGTATACATGCAAGTGATAAGTACTTTCGTATCACAACAATTCAATGAATGCTTGGGGAAAGAAAACAGTCATATATATCTTGTACACATGTAATAAATACAACAACAGTTTGATCACTATTACTTTACGAAATTCGATTCGTACGTAGTCTCCCTCACATTTGACTTTCTCATAGATGTACAATATTTCGTAAAGAAAATAACAATAGCTAAAACAAAATGATACTCAGAAAAAAGAAGAATAAAAAAAAAACGAATCCGAAAAAATTTCCAAACGGAAAGATCCTTATCAAAAGCTGTAAAACATTAAACGAATTGATGACAGAAGTCATATTCCTGACACTGTTAGAAGAAGGGGTTTCTGCAAAGACAAGGCAGTTAACCAACAAGAATAGTTTAAAGAAAAGTGTGACAATGCGAGGTTCTAAAACGAATTAAAATATACAGTATTTCCTATGTCTGAAAAGCATCTATATTAGCTTTGAACTTCTAAGAGAAGTAACACGTGACCCAACGTTGAAACTCACTTCAGTTACATAGAATAAGAAAAATCCTTTATATAGACTAAATAATAATATGATGTAAAATGTAAACGTTAAAGAAGACGGTAATAAAGCAGGCACACCACCTGATTTACTATCAAAATTTATATACATGTAGGTCGATAAGATTTGTTTATAATTATCCTGTTTGATATATCATTACGTCATACCTCAACCTTTTGAAGAGAGAAGGATATGGTGGTCCGTTTATTCGCCCGTTTGTTCTTCTGTTCATCATACCAACAGACATTCTTGTCCGCTACTGTTTCTGAACCTCTCAACAGATTTTTACTTACATGATGTAATTTGTCCTCCCTACTTGCTGTTATCTATTCATCCGAAAAAAAAAAAACTGAAATTAACTCTGACATGAAATAATCGCACACAAAAATATACATTTGTACTTGCTCTTCTTTGATCTAAGAATGAAACGTTTCGAGAATCTTCACCAAGTAAGGCCTTACTGCATAATTTATTTCGATTTCTAGTCTGTATTTTTTTGTGAGGTGTGAGTTCGGTATACAACACTGTAAATATGAACATGATCCGTTTAAATGCAATATTTCAGTAACTGAAGTAGGAAAGACCATCTCTGACGAGATCACTGTGCCTGATCGTTTGAAAACGTCATTATCGTGGATTACAGATTCAGCTTTTGAAATCAAATTAAAAAAGAGTAGTCATCACGGTAAATATCCTATGATATCTCTTGCAGCATCAAAACACATATTTGTGGCCTGTTACTCTGATGATGAAGAACACTCGTTTGCCCAAACATTTATACAAACACATGTTTAGCGTTAAAGCAAATCGGTCTGAAACCAAATATATGAAACAGTACAAGGTCAATTAAGGGGGTTCGCGGGTCTAAATCATTTATATAGGATTTCTTTATATTTTTCTATAAATGAACTTTATCTTATAGTTAATAGAAAAATAAAATAAAAAAGTGGGGTCACCGTTCATTTGCGCTCACAATCGGCCTTCGAAAGAAGCATACATTTTTGTAAAGGTGGTTTTTTTCTGTTGAAGTAATAGGAGAAATAAAGGCAATATCGATATAAAAAAAAAGAAATTTATTACAAAAATCGCTAAAATTTCACAATAATTTAGTTTAAGTACAGCTTATATGGAAATTATATTAAAAAAGATAGGTCACCGATGAGTTGAAAAAGATATTTCAATTTTAGAGCCAAAAAATGGCATTTTTCCACCAAAGGGAGATAATTTGGAACTTGTTCAATGATGTATACATTTTGAAAGTCATCCGGGACCAACACGAATTGATTGTTATGAATGATTTTTGTACCATATGATAAAGTAACAACTACAAAAGTAAATAAATAAAATTTGTAATGAAAAACAAATGTTTGATTTTTTTCTGAAATTTTTATACCCTCGAGCCTCCTTAAGTCTAAGAACATGACAACTGTACTCCTAGTACATATTCATAATAAATACATGTGTAAGCTAGAAATAAACTTTATGTGAATATTATCACACGAAACTTGTCATTACGATAACACTGGCTACTTGGTCATGAGGTTTTACAATCAAGATACTTTTATTAGTAGCTTGGAAGTAAACATTCCACAGTTTTTATTAATAACAGGATCAAAAGATTTAACATTTCACACAAAAAAAAACCCAACACGAAACGACACATGTTGTCCCTATACATTTTTTGTATATTCCTATTTATGGTCGAGAGTTAGATTTTGAAGGCTTAAATGCTATAAAATGATTGAAACGCGTTAAATACAAAAGACCCTTTCAGAGACCACAAATAGTATAATATTGTAGGTCACGTTAGCCTGAGGTGTTTAAAACTTCATACCATAAATAAAATTTCTAATAACACTGGCTTCTTGGTCATGAGGTTTTACAATCAAGATACTTTTAGTAGTAGCTTGGAAGAAAACATTCCACAGTTTTTATTAATACCAGGATCAAAAGATTTAACATTTCACACCAAAAAAAACCAACACGAAACGACACATGTTGTCCCTTTATATTCCTATTTATGGTCGAGAGTTAGATTTTGAAGGCTTAAATGCTAAAAAAAAGATTGAAATGCGTTAAATACAAAAGACCCTTTCAGAGACCACAAATAGTATAATATTGTAGGTCACGTTAGCCTGGGGTGTTTAAAACTTACTATAAATAAAATTTCTAATTTTTGCATTAAAAAAGTGAATTAAACTCTTGCAGCTTTGAAAATATTTATTACCAAAACACCACAAATGCTTATAACATGAATAAACATTGGGGTAACGTTGCTGACCATTTCGATTCAATCATGTTTTAATATAGAAAAACGGAGTTATAATATGATTGTTGATTAGACAACCATCTACTCAAGTTCAAATGAGGTGGATATAAACAATTAATGGCATCCAACCAAATGGCCTTTAATAATGAGAAAAAAAACTAACCAGCTGTAAAAATATGAAGCCTTATTTATTACAAATCAATGAAAAAAAGTTGACAGACATGAACCAACGACACCCACTTTACTATATGTTCCAGACTTGGGATACATAAATACATAATGTGGCTAGGTTAAACACGTTTGTAAGCGCTCAAACCTCACAATCTATGTCCATTGGTGTAAATGCACAACACAGGAACAATGTGTAAAACACCATTAAACTTTATCGTTTAAAAATTGCAAGACTAGTCGAAAGTAAATCGGTGGCTTGGCATTCTCAATTATTTTATCACTTTTCGACTTATAAATAATGTATATAAAATAAAACAAGATAAAAGTTTAATGTAATTTGGTTTTATAGATTTGACAGGATATAGTAGCACATTCTATCGAAATGTTTCAAGATTCTTTCCAAAGTACTTGATGTTAAATGGGTGAGTCAAATTTTCAGATTGAAGATCTTTGATAACATTTAATTTGTTTTGCATTACATATTTTAATAAAAAAAATATAACCTTAATTCAACAAGAGTTGGAAGCTAAACAAAAATGTTTACGGTATAGAAGTTCATCATGTTAAGATACTTTCCAATTACTCACATGGTTGTACGAGATTGTCCAGTGTTTTTTTAACGTCTCAAGTTCTAATTGGAATAAGTAGTCGAGCTATTGTATCACTAACATGTCAACACTGTGGTTGTAAGTTCGTAGCTCTTGTGGCAGGTGCGATATATTTCAATCTTAATTGTCTACGGAATGTCTCTGGGTACTGCCTCTTTCGCCACCAATAAAAATTTGACCGCCACGACAAAACACAATAGTACTTTTATCACCAATCAATCAATCGATCTAGTGTGTGTTTAATCGTTAAGCTGCTGTAAAAATATAGCTAGCTAGAGACGTTTATTCTTCATTTTATATTATTGAATCCGTTACTGGTAGCGATCTTATCGCTTTGCGTTTTTACTTGAACACACTCGAGTTCGTATGTTTAAAGAATGGCAATACTAGGAACAAACGTTATTGTTATTTTAAAGTATTATTAATATGTTTGCATTTACAGGGAATTGCAGTCCTTTAATGAAAGCTATGATGTAAATTCTATCATAACTGATTTTACAATCGAATCAACAGCTTCTTCAGATCATACCTTGATTATAAAATTTGATAACTTATTAGTAAGTTGTGTTAATTTCGAATAAAAAAAATTAGATTTTTCTTTTTTTCTTCGTAAACTGCTGGAATTCACAAAATACGATTAGTTACAAACAGCTTTGACAGAGTAACACAGTTCATTTACGCTTGGTTTTTGTTTGTTTTCTTACATGCATCAATTGTGTTACTTTAGTACAGGTTCAATCAAATTTGAGTGCTCCGTCAAGTGGAATATATCATTACGCAATTTGATGATTAGTTTTTATAAAAGTAACACTTTATGAATTTAATGTTTCAAAAGCGTTTTGGGGATTTACATTGAATGACTTCAATGTAGGAACGAACAGTCTTAAAAGGATGTTTAAATACTTGAGAAGTAGAGAAATTATATGACAAAAAACATCAAAATGTAAAAAAAACCTAATCCTCCTTATGCATTGTTTGGTCAAAACTGGGAGTTTGAATTTTAATTGCAAATAATGTTATTAATGCTTTAAGTCTTCAATACACATATGAGGACACACTAAACACACATACTATTAGTCATTTTAACATGCCATGTGCATTTGCTTAGTTTTGTAAATAGTCGTACTCGTGAAAGATATCAGGCTTTGCAGGCTCATCATTTTAAATCATAAGTCTGAACGCGCATTTTGTCTACAACAACAGACCAGCGATGCGCGTATAGGTGTGTTTTTTCTACGAAATGTTTTTTAATAAGAAAGTATGATGTCAAAGTTGAAGCTGAACACAAAGTTCAGTGGATCGTTGAATTGAAACAAATATACATATTAAATTGCTGAAATTATCATCAGGAATCTTGGTTCATTTTTGATACTTTATTTTGCAAGGAAAAATACTCCAGACCTTTTTGTGGATTTTGGGATTTCGGTATTTCGTAAGTATAAAGATTTATGTGTTCGTGTAATAGAAACTGAGCAGAATATCATTCTTTTCAACCACTCAAAAAAATTGAGGTCTAAACTTAAATCCATAAAATGTTTGATAATTTGACAATTTGAAAATATAGCTCATAACATGCTTTTATGCATACATTAAAAAGTATGGGTAATTGGATTTAAATAGCTACAGGTTCGTTGTCCTAATTTATCAAATTTGGTAATAATTATGCATAGAAAAAAAACCCCAATTCAAAATATATGTTTTTATAAAAGCTATACTATCTGAGTTATTGTCCCGTATATGATAGACTAAAAAAATAAAAACAAAATCAGACAACAAGATTCGATAAAAACAGATAATAGTTATCAAAGATACCAATATTATAATCTAATACGCCAGATGCGCGTTTCATCTACATCAGTGACACTCAGATCAAAATTGTTATAAAGCCAAGCACATCATTTTCATATTTGTATTACATTCCTCTCTTAAAATTTGCACATTGCTTGAGCATCTCATTAAATTCAATTTAAAAAAAAGTATAAGATACTTAATTTTTCATGTATAACATTTCCACGAAAAAATGTCCATATACAGATTTAAAACGTTTAAAGTTTGTATAATACAATTAAAGCCTGTGGAGGAACACTATAGATAAGTTTTTTTCCATAAGTTAGATTACGACTCCCAATAACAACGATATCAAATGTTTTGTAGGAATACAGTAAACGGAGCATGGTCTATCTTTGGTTCACGACTTGTAGAATCAACAGATTCTTATACCATATGTGAATATAATCACACCACAAATTTCGCAGTACTGATGAGCCCAGGAAGAACAGTATGTTGATTTGTTTATTCCCATAACCTATACCATAGTATAGGAATAAATCTTTAATACACATTTACAATTTTTAGTTACAATCATTTTAGTATATTCTAAAGACAGTATACGTTGTAATTAAATACAGATGCCAAAGTTACTTATTTTAATGTGTTGTTTGATATCATTTCACCTTTGTATTTAAACAAATATCAGTAAACAAGTTCAAAGTACTTTGTTTATATAGTCGTGACCTTTTTAAAAGGTTTCACTCCACTTTTGCAGATCATTAAACATGACAATTTAATTGCAATTTGAATCACCTGTTATAAGCCTGGTAAATGATTTACTACCGAAGACATTTTATGAGAAGCAGCATGAAAGCATAGCCTTGAACATTTGACAATTTAAAAATTACCTTTATCTAAATCTACAATGAACACATTTGTACACTAAAAAGGTTTTAAGATTGCTCTATTACCACTATGTCCTACTGAAATTGTAGCATTGCAGATAAGTGGAATTTTTTTTTCTACGCAAATAAGTAACATAACAATCATTTAGACTCTTATCCACTCGGAAGTGTCCATTTTGATTTTTAACAATCTTTTATGTCTTTCTTTTTGTAATCAACAAGCTTCAGGTCACATTGCTCATCTAGCATACAAATGTTTTATCTAGCGTCATAATAGTAACCACTTTGTAGTACAGATGTATGTTGCACATGAAAAAGTTGTGTATTCCCTGGTGTTCTTTTAGAAATAACCAAAGGTAATTTACGACTAAAAGATACGTTCTCCTTTAACAAGTTAGTCAAGCTGGATAGCCTCTATAAACTGTAGTAAGCATTAGATCTGTAGCAAAACTATTGGTCAGTATCTACCTTATAGTAACTCGAAATGTGTCTTATAATTGGATTGTAAAGTGCTGATGCCAATCTTTTTAGTGTTTGATTAGACCTTTGAAATATTGTTTACACAACAATCTATTGATAAAACCAAATTCATTATATATACCGCAGGCTTATAACAATATATGATTTGATACAATAAATGCACGTATCAGTGGCACTCAACCAAAATGTATAGAATGCAAAATCAAATACAAAGTTGAAATGCTTTGGGTTGAAAACCTATAGCCTGTCTGGTGTATTAGTTTTTCATTACTTTTTGTCAAATCGTCAAAATGAAATAAGGAGAGGTGGCAATGACAACTATCCACCTAAGTTCTAAAGATTTGTTTTTCTTGTTTTACAATTTGTCTTTCGGAGTTTTTATTGCTTCATATACGGTTGTACTCATTGTTGAAGGCCATTCGGTGACATATGGGTGCAATCTACCACGTTACCGGAACTTGGATGGATAGTCAAACCAAATCTCCAAATACCTATATCAGAGTTTGGAATAATTTTTAACAATTTTTAGGAAAGGATTGTTCATATTGTATGTTACCATATCCATATGACTTTGTTTTAATATCATTGCGTTGATGCTCATCTCCTCGCTTTTTATGCCTCACATTTCGTTTCGTTCACATACATCAAATGCAGAATTATATTACCGTTGATTTGATATTTTTCTATTTTCCAGCCTTTGTCTCACACCTTTGCATTGAGCCTTATATCAGCCATAGGATGTGGAGTATCCATTTTGTTTCTGGTTATTACAATTATCATTCATTATGCACTTTGGGGGTAAGTTAAAATCTGGTAAGAGCAAAAAGTTCACTGTTCTAATCAACCTTTACATGTTGACTGTAAGGATTTAAAGGTGATAATACCAGATTGATTTAAATAATCCATCTAATATCAGTTCTTGTACTTTTTCTTTCTTTATAAATACTCTTTTTTTTGTCTTTATATTTTAAAATATTGCCTCTTGGTTTCTTTATTTTAATGACAAAGCTTGTCGGACATCTTAAGTTGCTCTAATTTTTATCTATATTTGCAATTTAAGAATTTTCATTTTAGAGCAATTGCACAAATTCCTTTTCATGCTTGTGTTATATTTTTTGAAACAATAGCTATCAAGTTACATTCTCGGATATTAGGCATGCTTGGCAACATATTTTGAAACTGGCGATTCGCGAGATAGAAAATAAATACGATGTGGATGAGAAACTGATTTCTGACTTTGTATTTAAATTATATAACCTACAACTGACAGGCTTTACTGGAATCTCGATATCTAAGACCGCGAAAATATATCTCATGGTGACTGATAAATTCATTCAATGTAAACTTCAGTCAATGTTCCTCATAACAATGAAAATAAAAAAGTGGCTTTAATAATGCGGTCAATTCAGTTATCAATTGTCTTTAAGGGAATGATCTGATCAGTATTGAATTTTCGGCAATGTAGAACTTGTTAGATCTTTCAATTTAAAAACATTGAAATAATTATGTTAAAGTTATGTCACGAAATACTTTTTTCAAGTGCCAATTGCACGAGTGAAACCAAAAGTAGTTTAAAAAAGCAAACACAAATAATAAGCAGAAATTTTGCATTCCGCGAAAAAAAAAAATCCACCGACTGTTATTACATCTGTTTTTTTTTGTAGATATGTAAAAAATGATAGAACAAAAATATTAATGAATTTATGTGTGGCTTTAATTCTGTCTTATTCCCTATTCCTTGTTGGTTTAACACGGACAGAAATCAAGGTAAGAACAAAAACGACAACATTTCTCTTTGTAGTTTATATACATGTTCATGATGTAATTATTTTGTTTATACATTGAAAGTATTTCACATTTACAGTTTCGACAATTTGTCCCAAAATTTAGTATGCTCAACATGAACCTATCATTCATATTTCTTTTTAAAGGGTTGGGTTGAAATAACCATGATCTGGAACTAGAAAAAAACCTCATTGATTTACTTGAATTACTTGACATATTCCAGAATAACACAATCCATACCAAAATAGGCAAAACTGAGAGTCATCAATGTGAATGCTTAGTGCAATAATAAAATTTATTTATTTATTATTCAAAATTCGCGACCTTTACCATGTCTATGGTCCGAGACCACAACTATTCGTACTGCATTTCTTTTAGAACATAAATAAAATAAAAAAAAAATCCCACCTGCGCTTTCTCAAAGAAATTTTTACAGTGTGTTGTACTACTTTTGGGACAAATTATATCAAAATTTTAGAAAACTTTATCGGCTCTAACTCAAAATATGGACAATTTTATGTTTGGGGCGTCTTGAAATCTTTGTACAGCTTCCGAAGTGCTAATTTTTAACCTTTTTCAGCTGGACAAATTACTACTTTCCTTTACAATTCTGGACTCAAATTGGTTTACAGTGTAATTTCACCCCCTCCTTGCAATTTGAGGCATTAAACATGGAGAAGTAAATTTGGAAGGGGTATAAAAATTAATGGCAAGTAACCCACTGTCAACACTAGGGACTATCTTCGTGAACAACGAAAATCAAGGGAGTCTCGGACCTAATATATTTGAAAACTAGTTATTCGGCGAATTGAATAATTAAGAAATACAATCGAAAAACAGCACAACACAATAATCATAAATTTACGATTTCTGTTCGTTCATAAGACTTTTCACGAAGTACATATGTTTTGGTGTGGCATAGTACACTAGAGAATATCCTGTTTACAAAACTTTGAATTTTTCGAAAAACTAAGGATTTTCTTATCCCAGACATAGATTACCTTAGCCGTATTTGGCACAACATTTTGGAATTTTGGATCCTCAATGCTTTTCAACTTTGTTCTTGTTTGGCTTTTTAAATATTTTGATATGAGCGTCACTGATGAGTCTTATGTAGACGAAACAAGCGTCTGGCGTACTAAATTAGAATCCTGGTACCTTTGATAACTATAAATCATAACTGCAGAAGATTAACACCAACAGGATCAAGAAAATGAAAAAAATATAATAACTTAATAGCGCATATGGGTTGAATTAGAAAAAACATGTGATTTTGTGGCATTTTCCTTAAGAAATTCTTTGGGGAATAAAACTTAATTAAGTAATTCAAAGAAAGGAACAGACAATAACAATTAAACCAAAGAGTAAACAAAGACTCACAAAACCAAGGGACATTTACATCAACAGTAATAAATAATAAATAAGAAACAACACGAATTCCACTAAAAACCGGGAGTGAAATCAGGTGCTCCGGAAGGGTAAGCATTTCCTGTACCGTATACGTCACCCGTCGTGTTATTTATTTGTTCAGTTCGGTAATGATGGAAGGTTATTATGACTGAGGAAGAATATCAAATATTATTTCTGATACACTTTTGTTATAATGGCCAATCAGCTCATGATGGCGACCGTAAAATTTTTTGAGTGATGACCTTAATTTGATTGATGCATAGCACTGTCTTGGCAACTTTTGAGAAAGTAGTATTCCTCGTTCAACAAAATCAACGAACTTTGAGCTAGAGTAACGTATCAATTGAGACACTTATACTCCATATGCTGGTGCCGCTGGGATGTTGCTACACAGAAATGGAAAGTTGACTATAGGAAAATTAAAATCATCGCGTTTGTCATAAATTTTGATATTCAACCAAAATTTTTCACTGACGTCAAACAGATGTACAGTTTTGTATGAATAACGTAAGACTTAAAACGTGAAGTACAATAAAAAATAAACGAGTTCCATGTGAAATATGCAATTGTATTTGATCTATCTCATTTAAAGGAAGTATGTACAGCGATCGCAGTTGGTTTACACTATATGTTCTTAACAGACTTTTGTTTGATGCTAGCGGAAGGAATTCAAATTGTGAGAATGGTTGTCATTGTTTTTTCTACGAGATCTATTGTACATTGGTTGTTACCTCTTTGCTGGGGTGAGTGTCGTTTTTAGAGGAACGGTTATCATAGACATTGGCTACTCTTGACTTTCGGCCCATTCCTTTACGATTTATCATAGTGACATGCATATATCAAAGATATTTAATTTTCTTTTTATGTTAAACAGCTGCGTGGAATTAATTTTATATGAAACATATGAGTATTGTAACATGCAGACATTTTGTTTTGTAAGAGATAAAGCAGATATCTAAAATTATCGCTAGTTTTCAAAATTTTCCTTTGATCTTACTGTTTTAATCATTTCCTTTTTCAGCACAGTACAGTGATGTAAAAAATATCACTAAAGGGCGCACGTGTCACTTTCAATGTAAACATCAATGTCGTCATAGGTAAAACCAGCATTAAACAGATTATCATTGGTCATCTAAACTCGATTACTTTCCTTACTTTCGACGTACGGCTCAATCTAGAAAAGCGATCTTGTTGAGATGATCAAAGAAAATCTATAAGCATTAGTCAAAGGACACACGGTTTTTAAACAAAAATGTTTTGAAAACGCAAACAAAACGTATTTTATAATTGTCTAACGATAGTTAAAAACGAGCAAACTCAAAATAATAAAGACGAATGAATTTAAAAAAACTCGGAAAGGGTAAAACTTTTTCCAACATACTTTTCACATTCTTCTTTGTTTATACATGCGTTTGCTAGAAGATGTTGTAGCAAAATTAAAAACCGCCGTTGATAACTTTATTTGATATGTTTCATTAACAAACAAATGCCTAGATTATCATCCTGCAATATGTGTGTATAGCATGTGGAACACATTTAGTGTCTTGAAACGTGACACTTTCTTTACATTCACTGAACATTTTTAGAAAAGCCTCGACACAGTACCTAGAGTACAGAACTTGCGTCTTTTAAAGAAAAATATATTTATTTTCAGTTGTACCTGGTATTATTGTTGCAATTTCTGCTGGCGTGACACAGTTAAAAGGCTATGGTAACTCACAGTTGTGCGTATCTAATAAGTAAAAGCTGAATTGATATGAATGATTTAAAATCTTGTTACCTTTCCTTTATTTTTCGCGCTATTTTCTTTTCAATTAAACAAAAAATTGAAATATATAAAGTATTTCAATGTTTTTATTACTTTCTAAATAACAGTTAAACAAAATATAAAGGTTTTTTTTTTATTAAAAAGACTCTACTGTAGTATGATGTATATATTGTTTGTTATAACTATACAAGAGTAAATATATACTGGTCATATGAGCAAATTTGTAAAAATTCTAAATATAGTATATCAATGATTGAATAAGTTAACCTGCTAACATATGGAATCATATGTACATCACCTTCTGCATAATATGTACTCATACTTACGCCTCAACCTAGTAGATTAAGCTTATTAATTGTCAGCATGATTCAAATATATGAATATATAATATTTTTTGTTTTATCCATTCAGTTGTTGGCTGACCCTTGAATCTAACCTTGTTTGGGCGTTTATTGGACCGGCATTGCTAGTCATTTTGGTACGTATGTCAATTATAGAAAAGATATGCATATGTAGCTAATCGAGTTCAGTAGTAATGATTATATTATACCAACATATATTAATACTTCCGGTAATTGTTATCATTTTGCAATTTGCAAATTTGTCTTTTTAATTGAATTTTTTAAACAGCCAAATAATAACAATACCAATAATCCTATAATAACGTCTTTTCATCCACTTGTGTGCGTATAACGGAATTTCGCGTCGTGTGCAAATAAATAAATACTGGCAGCTTGGAACACTATCGGCCTTTTAATTATGATCTTTCAAAGCTTAAAACGTAGCCATAATTAACTGCTGTTTTAAATAATTAAAATTCGTTAACAATCAAATTGAGAATGGAAATGGGGAATATGTGAAAGAGACACCAACCCGACCATAGAATAGACAACAGCAGAAGGTCATCAATAAGTCTTCAATGCAGCGAGAAATTCCAACACCCAGAGGCGTCCTTCAGCTGGTCGCTAAATAAATATATATATACTAGTTCTAGTTCAGTGATAATGGAGGTCATACTAAATTCCAAATTATACAAAAGAAACTAAAATTAAAAATTACACAAGACTAACAAAGGCCAGAGGCCCCTGACTTTGGACAGGCACAAAAATGCGGCGGGGTTAAACATGTTTATGAGATCTCCATCCTCCCCCTATACCTCTAGCCAATGTAGAAAAGTAAACGCATAACAATACGCACAAAAAAAAAAAAAATATACAAAAAGAAAAAAAACAATCATCATGTAGAAAAAAGAGATGTAGTATGATTGCCAATGAGACAATTATCAACTAAAATTAAAATAACTTATAGTCAAAAGGCGAGATTGTGCATGAGTGTTCTACATACATTGTACATGAAGCATCTCGGAAGTTTAAAAGAGGGACGAAAGATACCAAAGGGACAGTCAAACTCATAAATCTAAAACAAACTGACAACGCCATGGCTAAAAATGAAAAAGACAAACAGAAAACAATAGTACACATGACACAACATAGAAAACTACAGAATAAACAACACGAACCCCACCAAAAACTAGGGGTGATCTCAGGTGCTCCGGAAGGGTAAGCATTCGAAGAAAATATCTTAGATCTCACTTTTTCTTGACTATTTGCTCATAAAGACAAACGGATAATTTCATTTTCCGTAACGTGAACCTTCAATCTGCAAGCTTTTTTTTCACAGTATAACATACAAAGTTACCATAATAGAATGATGTCCAAAAATTAAGCTTTGATAACGGACAAACAAGACAAAAGAGGTAAAAAAGCACGAAACAAAATGTAAATATCTATCTTTGGTATAAGCAAGTGAAACCGAGAATGACACGGTGAAAAAAGAGAAAGCAGATAATTTCACAAAACTCGACATAGATACACAACACTGACCAACAAAAACTCCTCCATAAATGATCAGTTCAGGTGATTCTGAATGGTATCCTGCTTTACTTGTGGCATCCGCCTTAGCTAGTTCGAAATTTTGAGATGAATCTCGGCCGAGGCAAAAAGAAAGTATTGTGGTTACGACAATGAAATATATACTTCATCACCCGTGACACAGCAATTCCATAACGATTAATCAACTCATTGTGGGGTTCGTTAATTTGTAATTTTCTATCAAGGAATTTATAAAAGGAATATCGTATCATTCTTTTTGTTTTTATTATCAACCGACCCTTATTGTCAATTTCTATATCTAAAAACAACAACAACAAAAACAAAAAACATTCCAGCAACACGTGACCACAAGATATGGGTCAGACTTGCATAACTAAGTAGTAAACAGCAGCTGTGTTATCTATTATTTTCAAACTATTGTATCATGCAGATTAACTTTGTTATATTTATCATAATGATATATAAAATGATGACCAGTAGAGGGATTGCTGGGAAAACGCTAAGAGAGAAGTCTAGGTATGTAAGTTTATTACTTTTTTTCTATTTTTTTTAAATTTTTTTACACATTTTGATATGATATAGAAATAAGTTCAGTTTATAAGTGCAAAATTTCTTCGTAATACGCAGTTTGTCTATGCATTTTTGTACAATTCATTTACAAATGTAGAGAAATAAATAGAAGTTAGTGGGAATTCTACACTTTAAAAAGGGCCATATAACAAAGGAAAACATACATTAATAGTTAGTTGTTTGTAATTTAAACATAAACAATTATTTTTAGTCATTTAGTTTACAATAAATCACTTTTCTGTTATCAATTTATTTGTCTTCTCTAGGATTGGTTTAAAAAGTATCTGCGTTATTGTACCATTATTTGGAGTTACATGGGTGCTTGGTGCATTATCGGTGAACGATGACCTAGTCATATTCCAATATCTATTTGCTATTTTCAACTCTCTCCAGGTATTTATACAGTTCTACAAGTGGTTCTTTGAACAAGTATTGTTTATGTCAATTTTTATTAATTCAGTTCTAATACATTTGACAGACTATCAACTGTTACGTTATGCTCGTTCATATTCATATTTTTGAAACTTCTTTAACCAAAAAGAAAATTATTCTTGAACAACGAGGAAGAACGACATAAATCGACACTTCATAAGTTTATCAGTCACTATAACAAATGTACTGTGCAATACGATACAACTGTCTAAACTCGCTAGGGACATGTTTTCATAGTATAAGATTTTGTAAAATAGTCGCCGTACGTGTATGTGTAATTTAACAGATTACGTTTTTTTCCAGATCTTGTCCTATTCCTGATTGTGACATTTGAACTGAATGTTGATTCACATATGAGGAGATGCACATATAACTTGCGACTCTTACTTTTTTTTTTCTTTAACTTTTATCGACCCTCCCTTAACTTGCTCGTTTTAGCATTGATGCTATTCCCTCAGTTTTTGTGTGTTTCCATACTTGGTATCATCTTAATCGATTATGAGATTTACACATCTGTACACTATTGTTGCTAATATTAAAAGATCGGACATGGTAAAAAATATAGCTCTATACATACAATCTTTTTTGATTTTGTATAACCGTCAGCATCGCGGATTGTGCTGTCTTTAAAACATTAGAATTGGTGTAGTTATTCCAGTCTATTGGAAAATGGTGGTTATAATTAATTTCTTTTTAAACAGGGTTTCTTTATTTGTTTGTTCCACTGTTTCTTAAATAAGCAGGTAAGTGTAAGTCTAAAAGACGAATACACATTGTAAATCAATATTTAGCCTTTTATTTTTTAAGCATATACCAATTTGGTATAATCGCAATAAAAACAAACCTACTTATATTATTTCATCTTATGGTATGATTATATTGCTATAAAAAAAGTAAAAATAAAAAACAACCAAACTTACAAAGGAAATTCAGAAAGTTTATAAAATAGCAAAATCGAAAGGGTTAACCCATCTAACGAATGGAAAACAACTGTCATACACTGACTTGGTACGGATTTCTTACGTAGACAATGGTGGATTTAACCTGGTTTTACAGCTTGGTAGATACCTCTCTTTTATGACAGTCGCATTGAATTCCACTATATTGAAAACAATGTGTGAGCAAATAGTCAGATCATGCAGATATAATCGGTAAACACGATACAGCAGTCAACATTGTTATATAATCTTAATCACCATCAAAACAATTTACTGTTTAAAGAAATAAAAAAAAGTCATGTAGACAAAGTTTATTAGCAAAAAGTGAAACACAACAATTCTAAATTGAAAATAGTACAATGACATGATGTCTTTATTGTATTCCCATTAAATTATCAAATGTTCCTATTGGTATATTTTACAGAAACGGGAAAAAACAAATATTTGAATGTTTAATTCATGCACAATGTACAATACAATTCCTTCGGCTCTTTTTGAAATTCCTGAGATTGTATTTTAACTTGTGAACTTAATTACAAATATATTTTAAATTTTCGACTCCTATGACCTCTGTACAAATGTATATACATGTATGCATTTGTTAAGGTTAAAACGGATGTTTAGGCAAACAGAAAAACAATGCGTATCAAATGAGAAACAAATATCGAAAAATAATAATGAGCTTCCAGTAGTGTTTGTTGTTTTAAATACTATAATTCCTTCTCAATGTGTTCATGTAATACTATGTAATATAAATTCTTTGCAATCTTTTATTCGTTCTTTTCAAATAATTAATTCCGTTTCATACTTTGTTTAGGTTAGGCAAGGTTTTAATCATTATCAGAGACGTCAAAATTCAAACCGTTTAGATTCGAAACTATCTACCAATTCTACTAATACTGTGAGTATATGATTATCAGAAATGACAATGTTTAAAATAAAAAATCATACAATAATAAACACACACACCATGAATAGTTAAGCTAGGTAATAAAATCACTTACTATATCCAGAATATGGCCATTAAATTAAGATTTTGTTTTAAAATGGAAGACAAAAATACCCAAATGGTTATATTGCATACAAATCGATTTTTCTTCCCCTGAGTTCACCACCAAGCGATCGCGGACTAGAGTAAGTATTTCGGATCTTGCAATACAGTTCGGATATTCTCTGAAGGACATAAGAACATCGAAAACTGTGCATAACTATTCTGTTTGTGTTTGTTCCTTTTCGGCTTATTTGAATTTCCAAATAGCTCGAGAGACTTATCAATATTATTGCTTAAAAGTCAGTTGAAGTATGTCTCTTGGTGCAGATTTATTTGCTGCGATGAAGACCAATTGATGTACTGTGTGTTGTTCTCTGATGTTAAGCCGAGCTGAAGCATATTTTACACATTCCTTGTTTACATCCCTATTCAATTGGAACCAGGAGCATTGACATTAATCCAGGATATTTGGGAATCTTTTCTTTTCTCACTTTCTATTAAGTAGATAAACGTAATAGATGAATTGAAAACAATGATTACAAACTGATTAAATACACTGTGCCCGCAAGATTCGATGCGATTCAGTATAAATATTAATCTGAATATTTCGATTAGATAGTTGAGAAAGCGACACAAAAGCAAGTATCCTCATTTTTCTTAAATGAAAAGAAAATACTAGTATATATCATCGAATTTTTGATCGTTTCAAAGAAGAAGAAATGAATAAAAAAAACCACCAAGAAGCTTTTTTGAAGTATTATACCAAAAATGGAAATTGATTTTAAAGTATGTTTGGTTTCAAAAATAATTAATCAGATTGATATCTACCTTGTATTGTTGTACATTGTTTTGTTTTGTATTTCAATGCGTTTCTTTGTCTTTAGTAATTAATTCTATTTTTTTCAATGTAGGACATCAAGAAAATGACATCAAAGAATGAAGAGCGATACTTGTACTCGAAGGAAGAACCACAGAAAAGAATAAAAAAATCCATCTCAACCAAATAAGATGCATCCATGATTTACTGTACCTTAATGATACAGTTCCAATTGTGTGTTGATCGATTGTTTATGTGATATAATGATATCCTGTAATTGAAATACAGCATATTTTTTTCGGAATCTATTAACCTGTTTAATGTTTTAATTTGTTTGACTGTTTATATTAATACCTTTTTACACTCACAAACAAGCTAATTAAAAATTTGCTGTATACATGTATTTTCAATTTTTCTTCTAAATTTACGCTGCATACCACACGTTTTGAAATCTGGATGGATCTAAGACCATCAAATAATTCATAATATGAAAAGTCCATTAGATATTGCCCAATTGAGCTTTACCTGAAAGGAGTAGCAAATAGATTTGATAACGATTGCAATAACATTAACGATACCATTTTCCTGCACCAGATGCGCATTTCGACAATACATGTCTCTCCAGTGATGCTCGTCGCCAAAATATTTGAAATCAAAGCTCATATAAAAGATGAAGAGCTATAATCCAAAAGGTCCAAAAAGTATAGCCAAATCTGTGAAAGGAATCAGAGCTTTGTATGAGGTAGATATGTTTCTTAATTTATAACAATTTCTAACATTTTGTAACAGCAAATTTTAATAACACAAAAAACACGTATTTTCATGCCAGTACCGAAGTACTGGCTACTGGGCTGGTGATACCCTCGGGGATTAACAGTCCACCAGCAGAGGCATCAAATAATTAGGAAGTGTATTTGACCATTAGTATAAAAAAGCGTTGACAATTTTGCATAATAGCGATGTTGTTGAATCACAATGACTTTTTAGCTCAACTGGCCCGAAGGGCAAAGTGAGCTTTTCTCATCACTTTGCGTCCGTCGTCCGTCGTCGTCGTCCGTCGTCGTTAACTTTGACAAAAATCTTCTCCTCTGAAACTACTGGACCAAATTGAACCAAACTTTGCCATAATCATCGTTGGGTATCTAGTTTAAAAAATTTGTCCGGTGACCCGGCCAACCAACAAATATGGCCGCCATTGCTAAAAATAGAACTGTCTACCAACATATCGAATGTTGGAGAAACGAGTACACATATGCTTTGCTCATTGTTGAAGGCCGTACGGTGACCTCTAGTAGTTAATGTCTGTCATTTTGGTCTCTTGTGGACAGTTGTCTCTTTGGCAATCATACCACATCTTTTTTTATATACACACGTCATTTATAGAGTGATGAACAAATTCATTCAGTCATTGAAGCGTATGAACAAAGATTGCAGTGAAGACCTGATGATTTTTCAATCTTTAATCTTGAAATCCCGAAAGTGACAAGATAAGCAAGATTCCTGTTTCGACCGCCCAGTTCACTAGAGTCGATAGTGTTTATTTTAAACCTTTGAAAAGGTAATGTACTCTGATTTGTTTTCTTATTTTTGTGATATAACCGTTGAAAATTATGATTCTTCTGTTTCTAGGATGTCATTAAGATGACACACATTATTTGAGCAGCGTCAAAATAAAGCTTGTAACATTGATTAAATAAAAAAAAAGAAAGAAAAAAAAAAGGTAAACAGATTCTAAGTTTTCAAGTCCTTCATGCAAAGTTTGCTTTCGATGGATTTGGCTATTGTTTATGTTCTTTTTGGTCTATAGCTCCTCAACATTTTCGGTCCTACTTACTCCTTGGCTTTCAAATATTCGGCTTTTGAGCGATCCTGATTAAGATTAATCCAGAAAAGCACTTCGAAGGGATGCAATTTATATCGTATTGTTTTCATTTTATATAGTTTTATTGTAATAAGTCGTCAGAGATTGACCAATGACGATCCGTAAAAAAACCCCAAGGAAACGATTTCCAAACGTATTTCGATGTTTTTTTTTTAAGGAAGTCACAACGTACTTGGAGGAGTATTTGATCAATCAAAACCAATCCATCTGAAAATAAACACAATTCGTGTCACCACCAAATAAATTCGTATAAGGCACAGAACATAATCGGAACTTTATAATTCGTTCTTTGTATATAGTGAACTGGTAGATATATGACGAACTTCATAAAAAGAAACTAACAGTTAGTGCTAATCATAAATCAACAAAAATACAACATACTATCTGTCATCCATTTCAATGACAATTGTAATTATTTTGAATACTTGCTATAACAAGGATTAGTCATATTACGATAATGCACTATAGAAATAGCGAGATATGGGCTGATTGCAAACGAGACACATAATAACCATTGGTTAAATGTTGTAGATGTAGGCAATAAAGTATCAGCTCCCGTCTTTAAAAAAGAAAAATTTATACCGACTGGTAAGCTGTAAAAGTCCCCACGTGACATGGCAACGTGTCAAATAACTCTAATAAGAAACTAGCAATCTCGGTTAAAACATTATAGTTACGAAATAGGAATTTGAAAGACATGAACCAACGATAACTCCTTAATAATAACAATTTCCTCAAACATTGGACTGTGATGTTACAGCACTATAGAAAACAAACCCCGTAAAAATGAGTGAAAATCGGATGCATTTCTATTGATACTTTTCTACAATATTGGGTATCTGTTCAAAACCATTATCTACAAACGTTTCAAATTTAAAAAGTCCATGAACCATAGGAAAATGACCAACCTGTCAGTACTGAAGGACGGGAAAATTGTTAAAAACTGTTCGTTCACCTTGTGACGATTAGTCATAATGCAATGTGTGGTGTACATTGTTATGTGTCGTCAGTTCAAAAGATATAAAAAACTTTTTGCCTTTGTATCTGCAACATGTTTGTCTGTTGGTTATTTTGTAAAAGAATGAGGCATAGTCATATCCGGGTTCAGAACATGCAATAAGGCCGTGCGCAATATTACTTGCTGATTATAAAAGAGAGGTGAAAAACAGGATAATGATATTCAAACGAATTAACCGAAGAAACTGACAACGCAATGGCAAAAAAACGAATAACGGCACGATGACAGAACATTTGTTTAAGAAACAAAACGCATACACTAAAGAATGAGCAACCAGAACTTTACCCAAAGCTAAACAAAAGTCAAATGGTTTGTTACATTGTCATTTCCTATATTTAGATATTGTAACACCATAAACCCAAAACAAAAATTAACGACAAACGTAATGATTTCTTTTTACCAATTGTTAATTTTCTTTTTTTCGGAGGATGACATTCCTTTGGAACCATTTATGAGTGACCGTTCTTGTCATTGGCGGTATAAAAACCCAACGCGTTTATACCGCTAATGACACGAACAGCCACTCATAACCATCTTACGGCTTGTTTATACCACAAGCTATGCCCGTGTGTGTGTAAAGTAAGTTTTTGTACTACATAATTGTAACCATTCCGTGGTTTGATACATATTTATATATCTTACATTCAAGCATCTCTTAAAATGAGTAGTTGTAAAGATACAATTTATAATCGTACCGTGAGTTGTGAACACCCTCAGAACCGCAAAGTGTCTCTCGAGTAGAATATTTGTGCTGGGCACATATCTAGCAACTTCAATTATGGCATTATGGAGCCAATACATTCTGACTAACCCCTAATATTGTAATTTCAAAGTCGAACTCCAACTGCGTCGTTACTTCATAGTATATAAAATTAGAAAATAATGAATGAGTTTAAAATCATTTTTATAGCAGTTACTCTATGTTATAATGTTTAGCAATTTTATTCCTATTTAATTTTTGATTTATAATATCAGACACATAACATATTACATTCGAAACAACCCACATTCACACGCACACTACGAGACTTAGAACGTAACAAAAGTTTCCAAAATATATAGGTCACAGATTTTAATCGAGGCATTACACATTAAGGTCAGAAACTTTTCCGATAGGTAATAACATCGGTCTGCCAAGTAAATATGTGTCGGTTATAAATTGTCGGTTATCTATCGGTGGTAGCGATTGAAACTTTTTTGTTTCGCACATTTCAAGCTCCCTGGGTAATGCATAATCCGCTTCAATGGTATCTTGCTCAACAATGAAGAATATTTCTCTGTTTAACGTTCGATTCTTTTAACTTTGGATGGACCACACTAGAGCGTCTCGAAACTTTTCCATTTGATCGAGTAGACTTTCTATAAAAATCAAAGAGAATTTATTACAAATTTAATAACATTATCATCATTTACAATGTTGAAGAGAACATGAGCGATTTCTACGAATGCTATCTGTCATCGGATTGTATCGTTTTGGAAGCATTAAATCACTGATTTCATTTGTTCTCTGAAGTTATCAGTTCTCGATAACTATGCGGATGTTCAAATTTTATATACTTCAATTCACTTCACCAGGTATTCATTTTAATAACTAATCGCTTAACAAAAACAACATTAATATGTAACACACACAGACAAAATCCGATGAGAATAACAAATATAACATCACAACCAAATGCATGAATTTGGGATAGAAAAGTACCGTGACATGTATTACAGTAATGTGAATTCACACTCAAATATGATAGAAAACAAACGACACAACGTTAAAATGTAACACACACAGAAACGAACTATAACATAACAATGGCCATATTCCTGACTTGGTACAGGACATTTTTAAAGAAAATAAATGGTGGGTTGAACCTGGTTTTGTGGCATGCCAAACCTCCCGCTTTAATGGCAATGATAAATATAACATAAAAATGATAACCTAACATTACAGGACTATAATACAAATAAATAGGAGAACATATTAGACAAAGAAACACAAGCTAATAAAAGGCACCAGGTTTAAAATTCAATACGCCAGAAGCGCGCCTCGTCCACACAAGACTCACCAGTGACGCCCAGATATAAAAGTTCGAAAGTCAAAACAAGTACAAAGTTGTACAGCACTGAAGATCAAAGGTTCTAAAAGGTTGTGCCAAATACGGCTAGGTTTCCTGCTTTGGATAAGAACATCCTTATTATTTAGAACAATAAATGCTATTGCAAACAGTAAATTTTATCAAATGAATATAAACGATATACTTGATAAAACTGAAGTATGAGCTAATTACAGAAAACATAAACCGGATACATAACATAAAACCATCACAAAAAATAGACACACCCGACTTAGACAAGGCTTCAACGCAAAAAGTGAAAATAGGGACGTCACATACGAAGTGGTGAAAAGGCACACAAAATGACGGCATATTTGAAATTCTAAAACAGCACACAATGACGTCACATTTGAATTGGTAAAACTATTTCTAAAAAATAAGATAGAATTAGGACTGATTTAAGATTATATTTGAACTAAATACTGATTTTACATTTAATAACAATGAACATTGCAATACTTATTAATAGCAAACTGAGGTAGCAATTAACAATATTATATAGCTATGTCCGGTTTGTTTTGAATCTAACTGCAAACGTAAAACATCGTACAAATTACGTTGAACCAAATCAAATCTAGTAAATGAAGGCGGTGATTAATTTTCTCTACCATAACACATGAATATGATAGAAAAGACGTCAACACATTTGACAAAATCCGATGAGAATTACAAATATAACATCAAACTAAATACATGAATTTGGGATAGACAAGTACCGTAACACGTCTTATAGTAATGCGAATTCACACTCAGCAAAACAGTCACAATCGGGAATAAGTCACGTTTGGTAATTAAAAGATTAGACGACGTAGTGACAAACCACAATCTACCATGTGGTAAAAATGTCCTTAGCTAGTTTGGTCAAAGACACATCGTATGGATCAACCAATTCGTGATGGTGTCCATAAACAACCCAAACGTCACTTTCTCGGTCATAAAATACACGTTTTCAAATGAAAACACAGCATTATGGCTTAAAAAGTACACAATTGGCACACGTAACCAGAAATGTTGGTGTGACGATGCTCAAAAAATTAATATGGAACGTTGTTTAGATCATAGTTTAAGAGTTGAAAAATAAACTTTATGCAATAATCGAAATTTGAAGATGACGAAAATATTGAGATAAAATTGAGAATGGAAATGGGGAATGTGGTTTTTTTATTTCTACGAAAAAGACATTTTCAGAGTATATAATTAGTGATTTCACTTTTACATCTGATTAGAAAAAAAAAAAAAACAATATGTTTGCAAAATGTTATGAAAAAAATCCTAAATAACTCAATAAACTAACATACATCAAATTTTGTATATGCCTTATCCTTTTTTCTTTATTTTTTTTTCTTCAGAAGCGATAAACACCTAAGCAGTATTCACCAAAAGCTACAGAATGCTTATCACACCGCTAAATACAGTGCATTACAGATCAAGGGATTTCCTTGTGTATTGTGTCCCTCTTACAACACTTAAAGATCAAGTTGATGGATTAATTCCTTTGACAGTGTGAATTCGGGTCCATCTTTAACCGCGAAGACGAAGACACATTTATAGACCATTTTCAGATGATAGTAGCTTATGGTTATGGTTACTTAAGATTAAGATCATAAACTATTATGATGGCCTCCGATTTTTGTCGTATACCTCTATAAATAGCAAAACAAAACCAAACACTTACAAGCAAGTGGTATAACAACTTCATGAGTAGATGGTCACATGAAATAAAGCTAGTTAAACCAATGACATTGCTTGCGGGCATCTCGTGAAAAGTCTGACACATAATAAAAAAGTTGAAACTTTCGTTGAAACGTTTAAGAATGTACTTAATACATGTGATGTAAGTAGGAAACCCCACAAGTAGAAAACTGAGTTTTACTTTGCGTATTGCTATATGTTTCTCTCTTTTACATTGGATAGAGGTATAGGAGGAGGATTATGATATCACAAACCATTTTAAACCCCGAAGCATTTTTGGCCTTTACCAAGTCAGGAGCCGCTGGTATTCGTTTGTCTTGAAAATTTTTAAATTTTAGTTCATTTATATGTTTTTGAGTTCAGAGTGACGTACATTTTCATTATATTAGTACACCATTTTATCTAAGGACCGATTAAAACCGCCTCCGGGTGCTGGTTTTCTGACTGCGTTGAAGACCCATTATTGGCCTTCGCCTGTTGTCTGCTCTTTGATCGGGTTATTGTCTCTATGACATATTCCCCATTTCTATTCTCAATTGTATTCCTTAATGTAAATTTTACTAGGCATTCAGTAGGTGGAGATGTTATTGTACTGGAATCTTAAACTGCATTTTATGCATCAATGCCATCTGCATGTGGTATATTTGTGTACAGGGAGGTGACTTTCATTCCATAGAGAAAAACTGTGGTCTCGGTAGGAAGAGAATTTCAGACCTGCATTTTTCTAAGATAATCTTTGGTGTGAGATGGCAAGTCTTCAGTGTGAATGTATAGAAAATAAAATGCCGATCACAGAAAACACTCTTGTCAGTTCTACATACTTACTTATATTTCTTCCTTACAAGAATCGCTGTAAAAGCAACCACCATCAAGCCAATTATGGTTCCAAGAACAGCAGGTACGATAACTTGATTGCCTAGAACATAGAAACAAGAACTCTTGAATAAGAAATTTAATACTCCCCTTTGATCATTGAGTGAGTTAATTGTAGTAAAGTTATATATAAAGGAATGTATTAACTGAATATTTTTTCAGTTATTGAACTATAAATGCAGTACATGTAACTGATCAAGAAAAGTCGCTTATTTTAGAGATTTAACGACACGAACAACTTATTTCATAACTAAAAGTCCAAACAAACCAGAGAAATTACCCTTGAGCAAAAATTATATAAGTATTTTAGCCCTGTTGTATCGTTTCACATTTATAATGCAGATTTATGTAAAAACGCAATAAAATGCGACTTTTAATGCAAGAGATCAGCTTTGAACTAGTGTCAGTATATGCGTGTCCTTTTAGATCTATACTGTGTCTTTTTACTTTATGTTAATTGTTTTGTGCTTCGTGCCGATTCGATAAATAAAGCAATTCTAAACTTATTTTTATAGTGTATTCTGTGTCAACATTGTCCCGGGTGAAGAAAGTGTTGAAAGTAAACGAACATGTTTTAACCAAACATTTATCAAGTGCCAGTTTCAAGTCATGCACCTAAAATTTGGTAGTCTCATAATCAAGCTGTGGTGATCTTTTTCATATTTTGACATGTAGGGGTCTTTGATAAAAGACGATATGGTTTGAGGTTGATCATTGTTTCAGGTCGTACGATGAATGACTTTTGCTTGATTTTGCTTGATTTGGACTCATGAGGCCATCATAAAACATCTCATTTTGTTAAGTACACATGGAATAGCAGACACATTACACTGTTATTTGATTTTTGATTGACAACATGTTTGCCTCATTTGTTTTTCAACAAACTATCGGCATTCCAATCGGAACCAATTGTGCCTCTCTACTTACTGACTGTTTCCTTTATTCTAATGAGGCTGACTTCATACAGAAACCTCTTTAGAAAAAAAAAAGAAGTAAGCAGTATCCTTTAATTTTTCTTTCTGCTTCGATGATGTTATCTCACTTAGTAATTTAAAATTTGGTGATTATGTTGAACGCATCTATTCTATCAAACTAGACATAGTTAAGTCTGCCTCATATTTTGACCCACATCTATGAATTGACAGTGTGTGTCCGTTGAAATAAAATTTTGCGACGAAAAATATGATTTCAGTTTCCTAATTGTGAAATTTCCATTTCTATGTGGCAACATTCCAGCAGCGCCTGCATACAGAGAATATATCTCCATATCGATACGATTTCCTATCATGATTGTGTTGATACAGGAATGTTGCCAACAAGGAAGCTATCAAACCAAGAGTTCCAAATGGTGAAGTAGAAATCATCCCTTCATAAATTTTACGGACGCCATCACGAGTTGATTGACCGTTACGGAATATCCGTTTCACAGACGATATCGTATATGTTCCTTATGTCGTAAAACAATCCAATTCCCTTTTCATGAATATGACGTACCAAATTAGACTATTTACCGGTTTTGTAATAATATGAGCAACACGACGAATGTGCAGCAGGATCTGCTTACCTGTACAGAGCACATGCATGAGATCACACCCAGGTTTTGGTGGGGTTCATGTTGCTGAGTCTTTAGTTTTCTATGTTGTGTCTTTTGTAGTTTTGTTGGTCTTATATCATTTTCAGCCTAGGCGTTTTCAGTTTTATTTTTGATCTATGAGTTTGAACGTCTCTCTAGAATCTTTCGCCACTCCTTTACAGCTTATGTGTGTCTATAAACATTTGTTTAGAAATCACAATTATTCTTTTTTTGTAATTAAGTCATCATGTACTAAAATTTGATCACATTGTGTATAGTAATTTCCACATGATGTTAAACTTTATGATTCTAAAATGGTGGATTGTGTTCAACCGACATACAAGACCGGTGTATGGCCATGTGAGAAGGGTTAAAATACAAAAATAACAGAAAACGACATAAGTCTTCTTTCTCCGACATTTGCCACCCTCATTTGAATGTGAATAACGGATAACAATGCGAGATTAATTATTTGTACTCCGCTAACAACAAAAATTATTAAAAGTAAACAGAAAACCTACTATATATCAAATAATGGAAATGAGAATTTACATGAACATTCATTCATCGCAGTATCTGGAACGGCGTTTATATCTAAAATATACATTCGAAAGTTAACTAAAAAAAGATTACATCTTAAAGCGTATAGAAATGCTCTGTAAGAAAGCACTACGATTGCAATGATCAGAAAATAAGTTCCCAATAGCACTATATAATAATTAATCTATTTTATAATTTCGAAAAAATGTTATAATTGTTATTTGTTATTAAGATTAGGATGCTGTAGAACTATGTGTAGGTAATAAACATGTCATATCTAAATAGAAAATATAAACATCAATTAAACTTTGACTTAGCGTCAATATCTAGGTCATCATTTAGTAATGTCCCAGTCACACTCGACCACATTCGCACCACGCTCACAGCGATCTAAAATTAATTGAGAGATTGTGGTGAGGTTTCGGTATGAGCGGCATGAACATATAATTTTCGTGGTTTTCTAAATGCCATACGCCCTAATTAAGCTTCTACAACGACCCTGCTAGGTTTATATCACCACGCTATTCTGTGACCTCATTACGATTATCCCGATCTAACTACGCTCATCACGTTCTCACTAACGACCATATTCGATTGCAACAGGATCTTACCATGATTTTACTGCGATTATAGCAAACTCTTACCAAGATCATACTACGATCATACGTTCATACTGCCTCTGATGCGAATCCTGATCCAGTAGAAATGTCAGACCAACCAATCCAATGTGAATCACAATATATTGCTGGTCCATCAAGATCAAATCAATTCGTTACTCGTTTATCAACTTATAATAATGACCAAACTGGAGTATCCTCTCGGTTGATAACAAGGATGTACCCAATAGGACCTTAAGTATTTACTTTTTCATCTTCTTCTTCTTCTTCTTCTTCTTCTTCTTCTTCTTCTTCTTCTCTCGAGCTTTCAATAACTATTACATCATGCCCTATTTGTTAGGATTTTGGATCTATGTTAAAGATTGTAGAAGCATTACTACATGAACATGGCCTTTTGATTCAATGTTTCAATTGAAATTAATGTTTAAACAAAACCAGAGCTTTTGTATATTTTTTGTGTCAATGACAATGAAAATGACTAGAACTCGAAACCATTCGTAGTATAAATCATAATTTTGCAAATACGTTAATTTGATGAATTCTGATATTCAAAATTTGAAACAATACTCACTACATGTACCAACGACAGCTAGGATGATCTGAGTACTTGATCCCGTTCCCATCACATTTCTTGCATTACAGTAGTATGATCCAGCGTCACTAAACTGAGTATTTGAAATAGTAAGACTAGAATTGCTTACTGATGGTCCACTGTATTTTACTCCATTTATAGTTAGAGTCTCGCTATTGTTTCCTATAATCTTCTGCCACTATACTGCATTATAAGTTGGGTCTGCAGTAATTTGACACTTTAGAGTAATAGAGCTGTCAATATTGACAATGTACGCTGGTGTTGTTACATTGACAATTGGTATTACTGAAACCGTAACAAGGAGTCATAAACATAAAAATACAGTACAAGTGTAGGAACTTTTTTTTTAGATAACTTAAATATTTCTTAAAAAGCTATTAGTTTTCTCCTTTGAATTGTTTTACATTGTCTTATCGGGGCCTTTTATAGCTGACTATGTGGTATGGGCTTTGCTCATTGTTAAAGGCCGTACGGTGGCCTATAGTTGTTAATGTCTGTGTCATTTTGGTCTCTTGTGGACAGTTATCTCATTGGCAATCGTTCCACATCTTTTTTATATTGACTTATTGCCCACAATAATTGAAATAACTTACATCCTGGAACAGTTAGAGTTCCTTGACTACTTTGACCAGTTCCAACAGAGTTGGTAGCAAAACATATTTAATCAGCAGCATCGCTTGTATCAGCTCTGATTATATAAAGTGATGGTGACGCCACTGTTCCACCACCATATTTGCCTGTGTTTGTCATGTCAATAGCTATCGTTTGTCCTCCCGAAATCTTCTGCCAATACACAGACGTGTGAGATGGATTAGCTGAGATAACACATCCAATGGTCACATTATTTCCGTAGTCGACATTCATTGCATTCTGGATCAAACTGACTCTCGGACCGTCTGAGAATCAAATTGATAAACATGTTATATAAGACTTTATTGTATTTCATTTATACATAAATCGCAACCGTCTGATTTTCTTTGCTTATCAAAACGTTCTGTGGTTTATGATTGTCGTTATTCATAACAGTCACATTTGTTTTTCGTAAATTGATTTTTTTTAAATATTTTAGGTCCTCCTTTTTTCTTTATTGGATTTTTTCCTATTTTGCATGTCGGGGCATTTTAAAGCCCACTCTACGATATCAGTTTTTCACATTGTTGAAAACTAATATTTGATACTCTTTTTCAAATGCATTATGAAAAATTTAGTTATTTCAGCGCATATATATGCAAAAATAAAATTTCTTGCTATGAATGAAATAATAATCTACACCTCATTATATAATAAAAAAATGACTATAAAATCTATAATTATAATGATTCATTGTACATGTTGTATAACTTTAATTCTAACATGACGTCCTTCAAACGCTTTGAGTACACACCCGTGGTAAAATATGAATATATTGCCAGTGCTGTTCCGATTGTACTCCCACGTCATATGCTTTTTTATGAATGAGATACCCGACGTCATATAACAATGACGTTAGAATGTAAGCATTTTACGGGAAAATACACGCTTGTGAATCCGAAAATCATCACAAGGAAACATACACAAATGATGCTAAAATGTGGCAAAAGCCCTTTATTGTACATAATATAAGACATATAAATAAATTATCATTCAAATTCATCCAAAACTGTCTAAATACATTATTTTAAATAGTTAAACATGTCACTAATGCAGTTTGCTCCGTTCTTTTACGCTAGTTTATTAGTGCGTTTATTTATGGGAACGGCAAATATTTGCCTAATCCTAGAACGCTTCGATCCAAAAGAATTGCCGTATGTGTCCTATCAGAATCGAAATAATTCATGGGGGCTTGAATATATCTAGATTTTACCACGGGTTGTCCCTTTATGCCGATATTTTACCCCTCGCTATCGCTCAGGGGTAAAATATTGTCATAAAGGGCCAACCCGTGGTAAAATCACGATATATTCAAAGCCCCCATGAATTATTTCTTAATTCTAACATGACGTCCTTCAAACGCTTTGAGTACACACCCGTGGTAAAATATGAATATATTGTTAGGGCTGTTCCTATTGTACTCCCACGTCATATGTATTTTAATGAATGAGCTACCCGACGTCATAGAACAGCGACGTCAGAATATAAGCATTTTACGGGAAAAATACACGCTTGTGAAACCGAAAATCATCACAACAAGAAAACGTAAACAAACGAGGCTAAAATGTGATATAAGCCATTTTTTTTTAAACATATAAGACATATATAAGTAAATTATCATTAAATTCATCCAAAACTATCTAAATACATTATTGTAAATAATTTAAGCATGTCCCTTATTCAGTTTGTTCCATTCTTTTACGCCAATTGAATAGTGCGTTTATTTATGGGAACGGCAAATACCAGCCTCAACCTAGAGCGCTTCGATCCAAAAGAATTGCCGTATTTGTCCTATTAGAATCGAAATAATTCATGGGGGCTTGAATATATCTAGATTTTACCACGGGTTGTCCCTTTATGCCGATATTTTACCCCTCGCTATCGCTCAGGGTAAAATATTTGTCATAAAGGGCCAACCCGTGGTAAAATCATGATATATTCAAGCCCCCATGAATTATTTCTTAATTTATCTTAATAATTCCCTTTTATATATTCATCAATATCAACATTCGTAAATTTATCTTACATTCGTAAATTTATCTTACATTCGTAAATTTATCTTTATTACTTATCTCCTGGATTATCAATATTCACATAACTACGTTTTTCGTAAGTGCCAGTCTTTGTAAGAATCATGATCAGGCAATACAAAAAAATGTCAAAAAATGACCGACAAAATCTAACCGGCCTAACCACACTACTGTGGATTCATTATTTATGATTGGATACCAATTTTCAACGAATACAAAATTATCCATAGCCTTGTATGCATACTTCGGCAAACGTGTAAGTTTTCCTCAATCCACGAAAATTGGAACCCACAAAAATAAATGAATCCACATTATTAGAATCTAAGTAAACCTTAGTTAATTAAGAAAGTCTGCCGATCAAGAATATCTTATTGGTTTTTTTAGGCAAGACACAAGTTTCAAAACAAAAATAGGTGTTTAGTTCACATAGAAATACCATCAAGATAATATTTAATAACAAATCTTCCAATGTATGTTTTAGTTCTTGTATTATTTTTATATTAGTTTCTTGTGTACAATTTGGAAATTAGTATGGCGTTCATTATCACTGAACTAGTATATATTTGTTTAGGGGCCAGCTGAAGGACGCCTCCGGGTGCGGGAATTTCTCGCTACATTGAAGGCCTGTTGGTGACCTTCTGCTGTTGTTTTTTATGTGGTGGGGTTGTTGTCTCTTTGACACATTCCCCATTTCCATTCTCAACTTTATGTCAGATTTATTTTCAAATGGAAATGAAATGATTTGAAAAAAAAACATTGACAACAAATCTATTCAACTGTAAATAGACTGATTAATGATACCAGGATAACATTTGGTAGGCTTTTGTTTGCTAAAGCCTCATTAGTGAATCGAACCAAAACAGTTGAGCAATGAGAAATAAATAACGCAGAAGAAAAGCACGTATGCTCAAAATTCAGAACGAAATGTAATCTTTTTGCGTGTATTCATACATATTTATACCCTGTTTCATTCTTGGAAATTATTGATACTGTGGATTCATTTTTATTCGTGGTATACCAATTTTCGTGGGTTTCGTGGGTCACAGCGAACCACGAATTTAAGAATTCAACGAAGAATAATCCCGATAAATGTGTATGGAGTCGGATGTTTATTTCCGGTTATGTTATGCAGTTCTAGTATAGTGTTGACTAGCGATAAATATTGTAACATAACACGTGTTTTTTATTGAAAGAAGATACAAGTAGTTTAATTAAATCAATAATAAATACATCGAATATCAGTGATAATTTAATTTTTAAAATTGATTAAAACTGTTCATGGAAAATAAGTTGTTAATTACCGTATCATAGTTTGGTTTACTAGTGATTGAAAATCAATAGGATTAAGTACGGGGATATTGCCCGTAGGTAATATTGTTTATGACAGGAACATTTATTTTCACACCTTTTACTTATATGACTGTTTATTATATCGTGATTAGGGAAATGAGCTTTCAATCAAAAAGTTTTGATTGCCTTATAGAAATCCGACAAGCATTTATAAATTGTAAAACAAAAAAATAATTAGTTGTCTCTGTCCATTATTGTAATAGAAGTTTTCAATGAGCACTTTAACCTAAAATGACCAAGCGAGGATTTTGACAATTCAAAACTTTTTCAATGAATACCTTCTTTTTTGTTTGTTTTATTATTGATTAAACCAAGGAGGTTATATGATCTCCTAAATCAAAAACAAATCCACGAATTACGTATCTGATTTTTTTTTTTTTGTTATCAGCGATCCACGAATTTACGTATACCACGAAATGTCTTTTTTTCTATATCCACGAAAATTGATACCCACGAAAATAAATGAATCCACAGTAACAGAAATCAAAATTATCCATAGCCTTGTATGCATACTTCGGCAAACGTGTAAGTTTTCCTCAATCCACGAAAATTGGAACCCACAAAAATAAATGAATCCACATTATTAGAATCTAAGTAAACCTTACTTAATCAAGAAAGTCTGCCGATCAAGAATATCTTATTGGTTTTTTTAGGCAAGACACAAGTTTCAAAACAAAAATAGGTGTTTAGTTCACATAGAAATACCATCAAGATAATATTTAATAACAAATCTTCCAATGTATGTTATGTCAGATTTATTTTCAAATGGAAATGAAATGATTTGAAAAAACATTGACAAAAAATCTATTCAACTGTAAATAGACTGATTAATGATACCAGGATAACATTTGGTAGGCTTTTGTTTGCTAAAGCCTCATTAGTGAATCGAACCAAAACAGTTGAGCAATGAGAAATAAATAACGCAGAAGAAAAGCAGGTATGCTCAAAATTCAGAACGAAATGTAATCTTTTTGCGTGTATTCATACATATTTATACCCTGTTTCATTCTTGGAAATTATTGATAACAGAAATCAAATTAAGTCATAAGTTGTTTGAAACACTTTAACATGTTTAAGGATTTATTTCTGATATCTATGAAATTATTTCGTTATTATATATTTGTATATTTATAAGCGGTATTCTTTCCTTCAACCTCCAAAATGTAAAGTTAATCGGATTAACCAATAGTTTCTGTGAATGACCACCCTACAAAAAAATATCAGAATTTATTGATTTGATTTTAAGACCGCATGCAGAAAATATATCATCCTTCGTACGCGAATCAACACACTATATCAAGAAAATGGAATCCTGTCTCACTTTGAACAGTCCTTTTGGCTTGACATTACCTCTCTATATTAGTCAATATCTTAAATGGGCTTCAAACTGAGGATCACACAAATTGTAAGATATCACTAAATATCGTTGTAATGCTATTGGACATGTTTCTATTTTTGACAGGTGACTGAAATCAACCCTTTGTGTTGATTTGGAAAGTAGAGGACCATGAATACTTGTCGGTCTAGATTTCTCTAATCCCAAGCAATATTGTGTATGTTTTTCGCCTTCTTCTTTCCATTTTAATGTTGATCTATTTTGGCCCCTTTTATACATAAGTAATATAGGGATTGTAACGTTTCTTCGGGTTTCTTAGTTGAATTTATGATGATTGTCAAATTATATTTTTTCTTGAAGTATGTTATCATGAAGGTCATTCAAACGTTTTAGTTCTTGTTCTATTTTTTTTCTTTTTTCTTTTATGTTTAGCTTTAATTCCACAATGTTCAATAGTCTTCTCTTTTTTTCTGTTATAAATAGATGCCAAACAATTGCTAAGCGTGTTTTGTTCTTAAATTTACATATTTATCTATCAAAGTATTTTATTTTAATGTTGTAGATTTATCTTTAAGAATGGTATTGTTTCATTTGAAATATCCTTTTCCTTTCCTTCATTGACAATGAATAATTTTAAGTGAAATCGCTAAGCCGTCTGTATATTGAATAGAATCATATATTAATGTAGAGTACAGAAGCCTTTGTCTCTCATCTTGAAAAACTAGAAAAAAATCAATTCTACTAGCTACTTCATTATTTTTCATAACCACAGGTATTTTGTGTATTATTTGAATTTATTGTTCTTCACATATCAATAACTTTTAGCTTTTTTTATTAAAGTTTTAAGCCTCTTAAGCCTCTTTGTCTTATCTTTTATTTTGTGTTGTTCTTTCCTTTAACATTTTCTCTCCTTTATTACTCCCTATATATTTATACGAAAGCTATGTTTTTTCAATGATACTTAAAGCTTTTTAAAAGAATATATTTCTATATTAACATGTATTTTGGGCGTTAAAATTTACAAAGGTGACTATATGTTTTATCAATTTATTTGTTGAATGTGTGCGCCTACAACTAGGATATAAGTCTCCCGTGTATTCTGCATCTATTGAATTGCCCGAATAAGTGTTTCTTGTACAAACATATTATTGCAACCCCTAAAAATTTAAAACATATGTGTAAGAGATTGATTGATATCATGTGTAAGTATTTGATACATATGATAAAAGGAAAAAATACATAAAAAATACAGATATTTGCAATTACAGAATTTTGAAACAAAATGTTAACCATGCGGATATCACAAATGACAGTTTTACCCTAGATTATGTGAATTCTAGCAAAACATACATGCACACGCATACGTGTCATTTCATATTGATTAGGATTCAAAGGTTTCCACTTATTTATAGCACTCATTTTCATGAGGATCGACTATAAATTTACATACCATAAGAAAAAAAAATTGTGTTTGATTTAAAATACATAGTTCTTAATTTGTAAGTAATAATTTGTTTATTTATAAAACACTTTCAAAATGTGGTGAGACGGTGAAAATAAAGTTGCATAAACAGGTTGGATACAGACCCTCGATATGGTATTTTTACCGGTTGACAGGTATAACCCTTATACATTAGGATAACATTATCTCTCTGTAGAGGGATATATGTTGACATTATAACAGCATACAATTATGGCCCGCTGAGGAAGTTTATATACAAAACTGTCTACCTCAGTAAGGTTTATTTCCTGCGGGCTTTTCTTACATGAAATTAAGAAACCATGTAGATTTGGATTTGACGATTAACTGAAATGTTGAAGATTCGTCGTTTCCTTCCCTTTTCTTTGTAGACCTCTGGGATCATAAATAATAGCTTGGATTTAAGCTGATAAATAAATTTAAAATTCCTGCAATGGACACATCATATAAGCCAAAATTTGACCTTAGCCAGTAAAACACTAGTTTACCAAAAGTACACGACACAATCCATGCTTTGGGTCTTTCCCCAACTGTACTTCGCATGAACCATCAACCGCGCCAACTCTGTTGAAGGTGTCTTCACCTTAAGTCAAAAGTCCTATGTCAGGGCCCTTGGCCCTGCATGAGACAGTTCAAATTATTCAACAACAATCTCCATTTAAGAACATAATATAAACCTCTAGTACTAATCAAGGATACCAGCAAAAGGCTTATGTGTCTGCCTACGCACACTTACCATCTACTATGAGTCAATAATACTTGGTTCAGAGCAGCACACCATTACAGAAACAATTGGCTGCAAGTGGATTCTATATAGTTTCTCCAATGCTGAATGCAGTACCTACTTACGGTATCATCCCCGTCGAGTCAATGTCAAATCCCACATTTATCACTCCAATTATGACAACCTCGTCAGCTACTGGAGCTCTAACAGGCTTCCCATACCAGCAAGCTAACTCACTTACCGATCCAGGAAAGGTCAGAGGAAACCAAAAAGGTGTGGCAACACCTCTTCTTCAGACTTCTCTGTGGAGAGAGAATATACCCGATGGCAAGAAAATCTTGGTGCAAGGGACCGAAGCCTACAGCTCCAAAAAATGCAAAAGCTCAATTTAAGATGATCTTTGACTTGGGAGGCGTTCATTTACCAATTTGAACTAACTGCCGGTAGATGACAATGGAAAAACAGGAAAAATGTGTGTAGGCCCCAGATTGCCAGGCCGATGTTGGCTTGAGTACGCTCGCAAGGTAAACACAGATGATGAATCCAAGGCCTTAAAAAAACATTCATTTGGAACAGCGCTTCAGCAAGAAAGACGAGCAAACCAGATTGGAACCGAAGCATTCCGTCGAGGATGTAAAGACAAAGATTCTTCAAGGCATGTAATAGAGAGGAACCCAGAAACATTCAACAAGGCGTTAAAACAATTGAAACCCTCAATAGAAAACCAGATGGCGATATATGGATCAAAAAGTGCCAATTATGACCATTGACAAGTCTACTTTGCTGATGGCGCAGTATCACCGACCGATAAAGGAAATATGAACAGTCCTTTAAATAATAATGAGGTGCATTTTAACCTCACACAGATTGTCACAAAACTAGCTGATGTTATGCTTTCAACTAATCCGCATAACCATGGATTGGCCGAACCATATAACCTCGGTTCTTCTGATCAAATAATCATGGAAGATCTCCAATTCAATGGAAGATCACCTGATCAATTTACACGTGGAAGATCGTCTGAACAATACAATCGCGGTAGATCGCCAAGCTTAATGCCTATCGATCAGCAACACCCTACTAAGCTAGAGATAATATAGTCCCTAAATATTGACCCTAAACGGTTAGCATCCCCACGACCAAACTCCAGAAATTCCGGTTATTTCAGACAACGGTCAACTTCACCAGATACGGAGCAAATCAAAGTGCAACCCCAACAATGGAGTCTTTAAACAACAAAGGGTCGGGCCAGTAGGCCAACGCACGATTCCAAAGTCTATTGGCCATGAAACATCACCTCATCACAACATCGAACAGAGGTCCACGGCCTCGTCCGATATTGTCATCAGACGAACCATTTGAAAGAGCTTAACAGTACGAGGTACTATACATGACCAGAATGTGAGCATGATTGTGGACACTGCTGCTATAATAACATTAGTAAATGAGAAATTGATTCCGGCAGAAAATGGAGATTTAGAGAACGTGACGCTACGTGGTTTTGGTTAACAGCTTGTTATTGGGAAGATTATAAAGAACGACTCTCAACATTAATAGAGTAAACATACAATGGGACGTGTGCAAAGAGCCGTTAACAGACGATGTTATACTTAGGCTAGATATTTTGGACACCCTGAGCGCAGCGATCAACCTGAGTACTCCCACAATTACAATCAACAATAAAGTGATAAATGCGGCATTTGTTAACAGTGGAAACGATATTTCAATTCAGCAAGTTTGCATAAAACGAACTATCACAGTTCCGCCAAACTCAAAAATGACTGTTACAATTAAAACTAATAAAAGTGCTGACCAGGAGTGCATTTTAGGACCATGCTCGCTGAATAGTTGCGAATTGGTTTCGCACGTAGTTGGAAAGGGAAATAGTTGCCCCTTAACAATATGTTAAATGATGACAATCGTCTAATCCGCCTGAAGAAAGGTACACCTATTGATTACATAGAATAATTTGACGATGTAGTTGGTACGGCCGATGAAAACACGATAAAAGAGGGACGAAAGATACCAGAGGGACAGTCATACTCATAAATCGAAAATAAACTGACAACGCCATGGCTAAAAATGAAAAAGACAAACAGATAAGTGACGTTAGACGTGACATTCAAGAGACACTGCCTCAAAGTTCAAATGAGTTACCTTCTATTCCACCACAATTAACCGACCTATATTAACGTTCAATCGACTCGTTTCAACCTATTTCATTCTAACCATTAAAACTGAAAGCGTTTAAAGAACAATTACAGTAACATGTAACATATTGATTAAAATTTCGAATTTCACTATTTGGTTTTGTATATGCAGCCATATTTGGAAATGTATGTGTTATAGAAATAACCACATTATTTTTTTTTTATATTTTAAAATTAATTGATAACAAATTCAAGAACATGAAGTCCATTTTTAAAGAATCATTACTTTAATTTCCGAAATTATATAGAATTCCTTTAGGACAATCTTGATATTTATACCTTTTTTCCGCCATCTTGAAAATGGCAGCCATATTGGATTTTTCAGTGTGGGTCCATAGCTGAAATCAAAGGGTATATAACCAAGAACTACTATGCAAATTTTCATGATTTCCTCATCAAGTGAGCAATTCTGTTCTATATCTGCACCAATCGGCCGGACTACTAGTCAATATAGCTCTAAAATCACTCAACCTCCAACTAATTGCAACACAAGCTTTTTTAGTGAAAATTGTAATATAGACTTGTACTAACAACATACTAAAACTAAACATTGATATGATTTGCGGAAAAGGTTATTTTGGTGAAATCTGTGGTTTTTAGAGAAAAAATGCTGAAAACTGGAAAAGAAGAAAAATTATTATTTATTGTTGCATTTTTAGACCTAAAGCTTGTGGAAGACAAGAAACCTTATCTTTATAGACTATAAAGTAGTCCATTAGCTATTATTATTCATATTGAAGTAATTTTGGGGTTAAATGAGTGATTTTTAGTGAAAAAACGTCGAAAACTCGAAACGCAGAAAATCTCCGTTGTTAATGGTTCATATTTGTGAAATTGATCTATATAGAAAAAAGAACATACTATTTTATGTTTATTTTGTGAAGTCCTTTAGTTATCAGTATTAATATTTGGGTATTTTACACTACAAAAGTCAAAAAGTCTGAATAGACCAGTTTTTGTCTTGATTTGCATGAACTTTTACTCGACATTCTCCAAAAGTATGACTTGTGTCTTAATTTTTCTTGATAAATTCTTATTTATATCAAATTTGTATGAAATTTACTCGACATATTTTCGACATTCTGAATATGGTCTTAAAATTTCTTGACATTTGAATACTGTCTTGAAATCTCTCGACATATTCTTGACATTCTTATTTTTTCTCAGTATGGCTTGACATATTCTGAACATTTTGAATTGTGTCTTAAATTTACTTAACAGTTCTGAGTTTAACATGTTTAACAAATCATGACCAATATTCATGATATAACTTTAATCTTTATTTCTTTTTACATAATATACTATTGTTTACCCTTCTTACAACAAATGTGAAAGATGGGCATGTAAAATAAATGAAAATTTGGGTATCTAAATATTTTTACAAATTCAAATATCAGGCTATGAAATCTAATGTATAAAATAATTTAAATGTGGGTGTGTTAATATAAAACAATTTAAATGTGGGTTTTAAAAAAATACAAATTTTGATCCCTAAATCTTATTAATTAAATGATTAAAACCAATCATACTGTAGACATATTTCATTCAACATTCATAATATTCAATATTAATATAGTAAAAAATTATTGTACAAAAATGTGGTTTATATAAATAGCAAATTATGATGATATTCAAATCATTCAATTAACAGAAGAAAAATGTGTAATGGCATCTGTTGGAAATTTTTATTAACTATTACACATGGACAGGATGCTCCCCATAAAATTAAGGTATTAAACACCCCAGAATACACACAACTGTCAAATAGAAATTACTGATTTACCTGTAAGCAGCCATACAACTGATCAGTTGACCATTCCAAAGATTAAAAGAAAAGTATTATCTTCTCCAGGAATAATTAATACAAATAATTGATAAAAAATTATAAAACTCAAATTTGAATAAAAAAATGTTTTTGGGTTGTTCTAAAAAAATGAATAAGGTTTTCTGAATCAAGATGAGAACAAATTCTTTGACCTATACGGAAGCCCCTCCCCCTTCTTGTTTTATCCACTCAAACCCAAACGATGAATTGTGGGGTCCAAAAGAGACACATAGTCACATTTTTAAACTGCCTTCAAGATACCTATTTTAGTAAAGCAAATTTGGCGGGCAGTTTTGCGAATGGCAAAAACTAAATGCTGTTTGTCAGTAACTTCGACTTATATTCCAAGTGAAAACAATTAGTTAAACGTTTAATATAAATAAATTAAAATTATTCTACATGGGGGATTATTCAGGGTATTCCAACTTAGGCACAAAAAAAGGGTATCTTACTATATCAAATTAATCCTTGATTCTTAAAAGTTTAGTTTAGCCATAATAAAGAGGAGTATATAACAGCAATATAATGTCATAAACAGTGCAGAATAAGTCAGTACATATTTCAGGCAAAATTTATACTGTTGAGATAGTGTCAAGACATATTTAAGACTGTCAAGAATGTGTCGAAACATATTCAGACATTATTTAAAATGTCAAGAATATGTCAAGACATATTCAGACATTATTAAGAATGTCAAAAATATGTCAAGACAGATCGAGACAAATTTAAGACGGTCAATAATTGGTCGAGACCAATCAAGACTCTTATCAGATGGTACAGAAAGTGTCGAGAAATTTTAAGACAATGTTCGTACTGTCAAAACATTTGTCAAGAAAAATCAAGAGCCTTATAAGCCAAATTAATACTATGTCTAGAATTTAAAAAAAAATATTCAGACAAATTAAGAATGTCGAGTAAAAATTCATGCAAATTCAGACAAAAACTGGTCTTTTCAGACTTTTTAACTTTTGTAGTGTTAGTTGAATATATGTTTTGAGACAGAAAACCCAATAACTGGAATTGAAAAAAATCTGGGTTATTGGTGGTTAAAACTTTCGAAATTGGGATATAAATAGTAAATACCCTATAGAAATTAGTATTAAAAAAATGTAGTTCTTGTGTAAAATATGATGTGTACAGAAAAATTGTGAAAATGGAAATAAAAAGCTCGGTTATTCATGGTTATTCATGGTCAAAACTTTTAATATAGGATCTTTATAGACAGACTTTATTATCTCATGATTATATGCATATGTATTCCTCTTGTTATCGATATCAATAATGACCAACTTGTTGTGTGAAATATTTTGTTTTACAAACTAATTACAAAATGAGAATGTGTCCATAGTACATGGATGCCCACCGCACTATCATTTTCTATGTCCAGTGGACTGTGAAAGTGGGGTCAAAACTGTCATTTGGCAAAATTAGAAGGGTCATATCACAGGGAGTATGTGCACTAAGTTTCAAGTTGATTGGACTTCAAATTCATCAAAAAATGCCTTGACCAAAAACTTATATAGAAGCAGAGCAGAAGAACGAACGAATGAACGAACGCTCAGACTGAAAAAAATAGTACCCCTAAGTGAGGGGTATAACAAATGAAAATATTAAAATCTTGGTTACTTCCAGCTTGATTTTTAAAAACGTATCAAAGTTGAGAATGGAAACAGGAAATGGGTCAAAGAGAAAACAAGTCCCCTGTTATTGGTCTTCAACATAGCAAGTAAATCCGGCACACTAAGGTGGGCTCCAGCTGACCCCCTTAATTATTGTGTATATTAGTTCAGCGAAATGGAAACCGCTCTTGAAACTCCAATACATACACATGAACCAAAATTATCAACAACAAAAACCATAAATGCAAGACAAACTAAGGCTAGGGGTTCCTGACTTGGGATAAGTGTAATAATGTGGCTGGGAGAAAAACATATTGTTTGAAAACTCAACCCTCCCATAGTTTCTCTAAACAGACAATGCAGAATAAATAAACACACAGTAAAACTCAGTTTTATAGAAGTGCATTTTGTGGAAGTTTGAAATTGTTATCTTATGTAACTGTTATGTATTTTTAGTAATTAAATACGTAGCTATACTAAACCAAAACTTAGATTGTGTTAAAAAATAACTGTGAATCAGTTTGGTTACTGCCTTTGATTTTGTCATGTTAATTGCTGGAAGATATATTTTTCTAGTGTCATTGCATCGTCATAGATTGTATTCCTGTTTTGTGTATTTTTTCCATCAGCTACTTTTTCAACATTTGAATTGCATAAAGTCACAGTTAAACACAGACCAATTTTACTTAGCAAGCTCTATCAATAGCCAGGTTTAATTTCAGATATGTAAGCTTTTTAATTTTTTGGAACATTCACTAGTTCACTGAATTAGCATGAAATGTAGAAATTGTCTAAGGCAATTTCAAGAGAAGCTTTGTCAATATGATTATGATTTTACCTCAAGAGCTTAAATGTAAATAGCAAAATTGTAAACCTGTATGTGGTGGTCTGAAACATTAATCAAAGGATAATGACAAAGAACTAACATGGGTTGTCTGCTGTATGAAATATTATGATCAAAGAAAAGCATTACCAAGTTCCTTCTTTAAGGTATCTCGTTGAATTAATTTAATAAAGGAAATCAGCTTTAGCATAACAACTGTAAAAATGTGGGCGACGTATGGCCAAAGATAGTCCTGTATAATCTTAAATTTTTGTTAGTTGTTTAAGGTTGCTTTCTAATTCACTTTAAAAACCACAAATCTCTCTCTATTCATAATTATACTATATTACTCATTTAAACGAAACTAAAACACTATTTAAATAAAATACACCTAATGCCTAAATAACATAAATGTTTAGCTTTTAAGGTCCACTAAACTTTATCAGTGATCTATTGGTTGTATGTTTGAAACCATGATTTATTGTAAAATCTCCCCATTCTAAAACATAAGATGTTGTATGATTGGCAATGACAAAAATGTCCACAAGAGATAACAATGATGAGGGTGTGGATGTTAACAACTAAAATAGCTCTTCGTTAAAATATTAAACTGTTAAGACAATGAATGGAAAAATAAATATGACAGACAGACAGCAAACAATAACCACCATGTACTCAAGGGCCACTTACTTGTGATAATCATATTCATAGTGTGCAGGGTTTACCATGTTTGCGAGCATGCCCTCCCATAATAAGTAACAGTTGTGAAATAGCAAACAACATAAGTGCCAATTGAAAAACTCAGTTTGGAAGGGCTCAACTCAAAAAGGTCAGCACAGAGTATATACTAAACCAATTAAAAAAATGACACTGAGTTCCAATAGCTAATTCAAAGCTAATTACAGTTGATGAATAAATACTCTTGGCAACGACTAAAATATAAATCTGTACACATCTGATAGAAACCAGTGAAAAGTGGGTTCAGTGTTATTATTATATATTATATTGATGTTTTTAGAGGCGAATTTCCTGGTATGGAACTTGCCCCCTATTGGTTTAGTGTTACAATCAAAGCTCTATTTATATGGTGTGTAAGTACTGATAGTTATCAAGGTACCAGGATTACAATTTACTACGCCAGACGCGCCTTTCGTCTACATAAGACTCATCAGTGACGCTCATATCAAAATATTTATAAAGCCAAACAAGTACAAAGTTGAAGAGCATTGAGGATTCAAAATTCCCAAAAAGTTGTGCCAAATACGGCTAAGGTAATCTATGCCTGGGATAAGAAAATTCTTAGTTTTTCGAAAAATTTTAAATTTGGAAACAGGAAATTTATAAAAATGACCACATTATTGATATTCATGTCAACACCGAAGTGTTGACTACTGGGCTGGTGATACCCTCGGGGACGAAACGTCCACCATCAGTGGCATCGACCCAGTGGTGTAAATAGTTATCAAAGGTACCAGGATTATAATTTAGTACGACTGAGATCGTCTCTAATTACATGAGTAGTTTATTGTTTGCTTCAGGAGCCTGGAATTTTCATTCTTACATACAATCATTTAACACTCATCATTCTTTTTTTTCTGAAAAGCATTGTTCGATTCTTAATCTTAACATGTTTGTTCAAGAAGAACTTTTTAATACATGTAAAAGTTGTGTTAAAAAAATAAATTAATAACTTTGAATTTCAAAAAAGTTAGTCTTGCAAAAAAAATCAATTTTTAATGGCCAAACACATGTGTTTCGAGAACACCTTCCCCAACTAAAATTAACTTAAACAGAGGGGTAGATTTCTTTCAAAAACCTAGTAAGATTGTGACTATGTTGGTTAATCTAACTCAGAATAGTCTTCTGTTATAGGTTACATACCATCACTATTGTACGGAATTAGATCTTCGAATTGTATATTGGCAGAACACAATCTCGGTCTATATCTTTATTTAAATATACAAATTTTGAGACAGGAAAGTGATCCACTTGTAATATTATTCTTTTGAATTGAGATAATTCTGCATTGTATTGTTTTACTTGAACTGTTTTAAAAATGAAGAACATTTTGTGGATAAATTATTTTTTTTTGAATTTTGGCAAATAAGGGGAAGTAACTCATATTACCTTACTTTTACTATAAAATATTTTCTTGAATTAAACCACTTTCCGCAAAATATATTTTTGTATAGTTTTAGTATGTTGTTCATAGATAGTAACAGACTTGTTTTTCAGAGAAAAACCTTGTGTTGCAATTAGTTGCAGGTTGTTCACTAAATTGACTAGACTATAACTGTTTGTGTTATACATGCGCAGATGGCTGACGTGTGTTTCGCCTAATTTTTCATGCAAAGTTCATGCGACAAACAGTTGGAAAAACACGTACACTAGCTATCATATTTGAAAAATCCACAGGGGCTAAAATGCGAAACTACACACCTAACTGCGGAGTGCTAACGAAAGTAGAATTTACTATACCAGTATAGTTGGCCACATGGCTTGACAAATAATTGCATGAAATGTTGAGTAGTTTATTACAGTCATCAAGTCACTCAAATGTGTAAAATTTCAAACTTAGAATAATCGAATATTTCAGGTAAATTAAAAATGTAACTTTATATGTTTAAAACATATTGAAATATTTGAATGAACATAGAAGGCCTATTTACCCATCAAGGGGGTAAGTGTTTACTCATTGTTAAAGGCCGTACGATGCTTTTAGGTGTTAATGTCTGTGTTAGTTGATCTACTGTAGAGAGTTGTTTCATTAGTTATCAAACCACTTATTTTATGTTAAGAGTTTTCTAAATTTGATTATGATAAATGATGCAGGTTAAACAACAGCTATCCAATAGTGTTATAATTTCAAGCTTCAGGACTATCGTGTGGTATTGACGTTATACTCCATAACAACCTATCGACTGCTTTGTTGGTTGGTACGAACATAATCCTGGTATGAACGATGCGTTAATGTATAAAGCTGCTATGTTAAATTAATTACCAATCCATTAACTGATTGCAACAGAATTTCATATTTAAATGTAATGGAAAACATTGGATACAATGTTATGCAAAGTTTAAAAAAAAATGATATTTTGGACTATACTTAATCAGATGATGTAAAGTTAATAGTTATTAAAGGGACCAGGCTTATAACGTAATACGCCAGACGCACGTTTCGTCTACATCAGACTCATCAGTAACGCTCAGATCATAATACTTAGAAAGCCAAACAAGTACAAAGTTGAAGAGCATCGATGACTCAAAAATTCAAAAAAGTTGTGCCAAATACGGCTACGGTTTTCGAATAGTTCATGCTTTTGTAAATAGTAAATTCTTAAAAATGACCATATTAATTTTTTTATATTCATGTCGACAGCGAAGCAGTGACTACTGGGCTGGTGATACCCTTGGGGACGAAACGTCCACCAGCAGTTGCATCGACCAAGTTGTGTACATAGTTATTAAGGTTACTTGGCTTATAATTTAATACACAAGACGCGCTTTCGTCTACATAAGAATATAAGTATTTCTTGACACATAACACATCTTTGGGTATCAGGGTTAACGAACAAAAGAACAACTTTAAAATATGCATTATATTTAGCTTAAATATCAAAAGACAGCATGTAACATAAGTCAATGTTACACATTTCAATTAGATATATTTGTATTATGTTGACGTTTGCATTTATTCATATAAAAATGTATAGTATTTTAGCTATTCTACACTTTAATATTATGATTCGAAATCTCGCAATAAACCTAAAAATTTCAAACTGTAACATTAATTAAACTATTCCATTCCATAGTTTGAAAAAACGTTAACCCGTCCTTTTGAGTTTTGATCTTTTACAAAGATATAGATCGGCCGTTTCAATGTAAACTGAACCTACAATTGAAATATCATTTAGATATGTGGTATTAAAAACATGGAATACTTACCAAGCACCAGGATCATATAGACTATTACCAACAAAACCAAATAGTCCATTTCAAAAACACTAGGCCGTAAATTACTTATACATGTTATACTTCTGTGTAAATTGTTATGCATAAAGAATCACGTAGAAGTTTTTGGGTAACCAAACGCTGTTATATGAATATTTGTTGATTATTAAACATTCTTTATAAATATTTTTTGAAATGGTAGGTTAATGATAGCTATTCGTTAATTAAAATAATTTTGTTGTAGTTAAATTTGATTCACTGATCATTGTTAAATTTAAAGGATGACAGAATAGAATCACTTGTTCGTCGTGAGGAGGTGATAAGATCTTGTGTCTTTTTAAATATTTGTGATGTAATCAATATATGATTTGTGTGAGAACATGAATTGTGCGATAAAATCTCCTAAAAGACGTTAATTTCTTTCAAAATTGAAATAATCACTAGTTTACCTGTTTGACATGTTTTAATCATCAACATGACTTGCAACTGCAACTTTCCGTGATAATTTTGTTTTAAGATTGTAACCTTATACAAAACGAGACTAAGGTTTTTTGAAATATATTCATTGTTTTTTTATTTTGTAATGTTGTGGCCCTTTAATCATGTTAAATCAAGGCCTAAGTATATAATATGAATTCCAATTTTAAAGCCCCTACTTTATACCTTAGTAGCTAACGACTACATATTGTTGTGTAGAGCGAATAGTTGTATGTATTTATTTTGTTATTATTCATGTAACTCATGTGTGATCTTTAGATTTGATCTAGACTTGAGGAAATGCAAGAATCTTGTTGATACTCGTTTAAACTCGTTATGATATGTTCTAATAAAGATATGTCAATAGCGGCATAAGCCATTGTTTAAGAGTACCAAAAAATGTAAATGAAAGACTTTGCTAGTTTTTACTACTTTTCTAGAAACAATTTTTTTTTTAATATAGTGCAATTGATACCAGTAAGAAAAGTGTTTAATATAAATTTGCTTTTTTCAAATGATATAAACTTTGTTGAATTAAATATTGAACAAAAAACTACAAGAATTTTTAAAACTTGAGAAGTAATTTAATAATGAACAATCTTAGATCTCATTTTAGAAGGAATCGTTGGTTTCTGTTTCATATGTCACATGTTTCATTGATAAATAATATGGAAAGGAAAAAAAAATAAAAAAAAACAAACCTGTGTCTTGTGCAGCTGACTGTTGAAATTGGCCAACAGAAATAGCATAAAGATGTTTGTTTCAATGCAATACATTAATTCAAGTTACAACAAGCTAGCCTCATCTATAAGGAAAAAATGCATGCACATGTAACGAATAAACGAAATGTTGGAGATATTAAGTCAATCAGTTTCGAGTTCATATCAAATCAATTAGCTGAAATATTTATATAAAACACAAAAATATTATTTTATATTTAGACATCGAAATAACGAAGTAGTATGGTATTGCAACTATAACCATTAAAGTATATTTATAGATGTCTGCATTTTATTTCCGTATTGGCCCGGGTATCAATGCGATACTTACATACAAAACCAAAAATTTTATAAAATATTAAATAAAAAAAAAAAAATACCGAACTCAAAGGAAAATTAAAACGGAAAATGTATATGGTTGAGGAAATAACAAATACATTATATTTTCATAATATGAGTTATGTTCTCTACAAATATATTCGATCCGATGTATACCCAGTTAACACAACTTTATTTCTAGCATGATATTACGGAAATTGCTTTATTGCTATAACTTGCAAGTAATGACAATGTGTCAAAATTGAATAATTTTTCTCACTTGTCAACATAAACCTGATCTTAGTCAAGGGCTATCTATACTTTTGGAAATAATAATTTGAGATACAGAGATGTGAAAGACATTAAAACGACATGCATTTCATAAGTCGTCAATGAACTAACAACGCCATGGCAAAAAAGACGAAATCAAAAATACAAAAAACAAACAACAGTATACAACATGTACAAAATACTTTATAGAAAAAAAGAGCAACTCAAGCCTCATTAAAAACCGGGTATGTCTTCGTGTGATCCGGGTATATCATGTTTCAAATATAAATACCGTCATGTAAGTACATAAATACCATTTCTGGAAAGCTCTGACTCTTTTGTCCGGGTTAAGTTCTATTTTTGGTCACTCTCATTTTATCATCTCCTTCAATATTCTTATATTTGTTTTCAACTTACAAATAGTTTGGCTTCGATTATCATAATTACTGAAAAGCAATTGATGGTTAAAATGTACATCTAATGCAGTTTAACCGATTTATTTAATGCATTTCTATATGTTCCGCTGTAGGGATACCTCTGCTTGTGCATTTTATGGACCTTTGATTTCCTTTTTATTTACTTTTCCTCATATCAGATATGATCAGCTTTAAACGGTTGCATTATATACTGCAATTTGTTTTGTGTTGTCTCGAGCACCAACAAAGCCTCACTACTCGAAGTGTGATTCCATTGCAAAACATACCATTTTTGTTAGAATTAGTAGTTTATGGAACAACCCATCAAAGAAGGTAAACGCTAAACGATGCATATTTTCAATTCTAATTATCAATGTAGTATGTAAACTTTGTACCTAAAACGTTTTGTCCTCTGTAGATTTATCAACATTATTTTTCAACGAAATCCAATTGCATTTCAACCTAAATTAAATGATCACAAGTTATTGTTGCCCTGTTATGTCGTTACATACATGAGTAGTGGTAATCATGGTAGTTGTCATTCGAAAAATGCGTAGCTTAATATGATTTTGCTTTGATAGCGACTTTCCGTTTTAAGTTTTCTCGGAGTTCATTTGTTATATATAACCAAAACTACACATTGTCAGACATTGTCATCAATATTGAAGTATGAGCCCCAGCTTTTACCCTAAATAGATTTATGATTACAATGGTGATAATGTTGTTGATTTTTTTTTGTGTTGGTAAGGTATTGTCTCATATTTAACTTCACTAAAACTATGAGTAAATGGTCATGATGTTTTAATTAAATAAATCCTTGACGCCATATTGATATCAAAACATTTCAGAAATGAACAATCAAGATTATTTTACCCTAGTATTTATGTACCAAAAACTTCTTCTGAACAGATTGGAAAACGTGTATTAAATGGATTCCAACTATGAGTTATAAAATTGATTGATACTACAGTGGTGGTATTCACATCTAAATACAAATACATTTAAAACAAATATGCAAGGTAACCTATATTTATTAATATTATACATCCTAGTGTTTTGTCTTGACATTTGTCTTTATATAAAAGATAGTCTTTTAACGTTTTGATGACCTCTTATGGATTCATCTTATTACTATTTGCAAGAAATTATTGAACGTGTTGTTTTAAATTTTGTAAATTGATATCGAATTACTATAGATCTTATCTAATAAGAGAAATACGCTCTCTGTGAACAACACACGCATTTTACAGTAGACTGTATTTACTATTTATTAATATTATACATCCTAGTGTTTTGTCTTGACATTTGTCTTTATATAAAAGATAGTCTTTTAACGTTTTGATGACCTCTTATGGATTCATCTTATTACTATTTGCAAGAAGTTATTGAACGTGTTGTTTTAAATTTTGTAAATTGATATCGAATTACTATAGATCTTATCTAATAAGAGAAATACGCTCTCTGTGAACAACACACGCATTTTACAGTAAACTATTTACCTTGTATATGTAGGACTCTAAAGTGCGATGGTACTCTAAAGTGCGATGGTCACGCTAAAGTGCGATGGTGTATCACGGTGTGACGCTAAAGTGCGATGGTTGTTAGTTTGCTAGCGTACGAGTGTATATCACGCTAAAGTGCAATGAACCAATAAAGTAAGGTTCGAGGGATAAGAGCTAATTTCCTAATGCTTGTAAAGTAAGTCTTTGGTTAACTTGCTTATATATATATGCAATATTCGCCAAGCTTTCTTCTTCTTCGTAACGAGAACAAATAGATATGTATGAGTGCCAATGAGACAACTTTTCATCCAATTAACAATTCATAAAAGTTAACTATTATAAGTCAACATACGGTATTCAACACAGAGGCATAAATACATTTTATATTTTCCTACATTGTACGAAATAATGTTTTAGCGAACAATTTATGATTTACGCATGAACACATGTACCATCTGATGAGTTAAGCCTTTTTCAACTGATTTTTATAGTTCGTTCTTTTGTTGTACTGTTATACCACTGTCCTAGGTTAGGGGGAGGGTTGGGATCCCGCTAACATGTTTAACCCCGCCACATTATTTATGTATGTGCCTGTCCCAAGTCAGGAGCCTGTAATTCAGTGGTTGTCGTTTGTTTATGTGTTACATATTTGTTTTTCGTTCATTTTTTTACATAAATAAGGCCGTTAGTTTTCTCGTTTGAATTGTTTTACATTGTCTTATTTGGGCCTATTATAGCTGACTATGCGGTATGGGCTTGGCTCATTTTTGAAGGCCGTACGGTGACCTATAGTTGTTAATGTCTGTGTCATTTTGGTCTCTTGTGTACAGTTGTCTCATTGGCAATCATACCATATCTTCTTTTTTATATTGGCAAAGTCATGGCTAAAAATAAAAAGACAAACAGACAAATAATAGTACAGAAGACACATATACAAAGTGCCACAACATGACAAAATATTAAACAATTTAATCGAGAAAACGTATGTCATGTATATATACTTACAAAAACATGACATAAACACAAATTGTTCGAATATACGAAATTTTGCACGAGCAATTAATATCGATGATTGATGCACGGCATGGCATGTCCACTGTGCTTGATTCCATTGTTTTAAACGTTTAAAAATGGTATACAGATGTTTACGCAAAATTCATCTTATCCAACACACATAAACAAAAACGATCAAAGGTCTGATCAACCCAGAATCAATGGAAATGTGATTCTTCACATGACATTGACACTTCATAAATTTAACAATGATCGGTGAAATGTATTTACCAACTACACAAATGATTTAAATAGAAAATATCTATAACAAACCAATCAATATAATAAATATGCAAATGTCAAAACATATAAACATAATTGCGTAGGTTTACCCTGTATGCTTCGTTAATCACGACAATGTACTTAGAAGTATAAGAACTGATATACTTCCTTTTCATGTTGAAATGGACTATTTGTTTTTCTTGGTAATAACTTATATGGTCCTGATGCTCGGTAAGTATTTCATATATTTACGAAAGTATTTAATTCCCCATGAATAGTTTTAGTTCAGTCTATTGATATAATTTACAGTCGATCAACCGTTATATTTCTTTGTAACAGACCTATTAAATTACAAAAATGGGTGTACGGATCTATTGAATTAAATGTTCGTAAGGATAATGTTAGTATTGGTAATTTATGTTTCAATTAAATTTTTTTAGGTTAATAGCATGATGTCGAAACTCGATTCTACATGTATGTGTGTTAATCAAACCATTACTCAGAATTTTATAACTTCTGTGGTGAGACACAAACTAGTGCAAAAGTTTAAAATATATGACATACTATACATTTGTACAAGTTTAAATGCAACTTTAAGAAAACATGTCAGAGTAAATCCTGTGTTAAGCGTCAAGACAAACCTCACGTTTGCGGGATTTTCTAGCAGTGTTGAAGACCTTGTGCTGTTTACTGCTCTTTGGTCGGTCGGGTCTCTTTGGCACATTCCCCATTTCCATTCTCAATTTTTTTCCTTAAAAATATATAGATTTTTTTTAAAATGTGCATGAAATTGTATTCCACTTTACCAATAACATTCAATAGGATATTCTTTTGTAATGCGTGCATGTATTGTAAAGTACTTTTTTTTTATTAAACTAATCATAGTTGCTATGTTTAAAATATATTCTCTGGATTCGTAAAATCCATAAATATCATTATTATCTTTTTAAAACAAAATGTAAAATCAGTGTATCCTATTTTCGCTAGTCAAGGGTTGCGATCCAAGACCCTTTTTTGCACCGGTAAAAATAAAAGCAACATTTGTGAATAAAATTCCATCTACTAGAAGATAAAAATCACGTCAATTCAGACTAAATAATTCAGGAACTGCAAATATTTGTTGACATTACAACAGTTGCACAAGAAACATGCAGGAACCTTAATTAGTGATTAAAAACTTTTAAAAGTTCGTAAAATATCTTTTCGTTATGGATTTGTTGCGCATCTACAATCAGCACGTGGCTATTGATTATTTATCTAAAAATCGGTTATTGATTTAGGGATGTTCGGCGGTAGGATACGCGGCCGGGTGGTCAGTGGCTGTCCGTTCATTAAAATGAATAAGCTTTCGCGAAATCTTTCAAATCTAAATGGTGCAATTGCTTAGTACATGAATAGATAGTTTATTTGTGACTGTAATTGTTCAATTGATTTTTAGACAGGAATTGTCACAAACTTCTGTGTTACATTTTTTTTCTTCAAGTTATGTGTTTTAAAGGTATATGATATCACAGTTGTTTTTGTCTTATTTCTAAATTTGTGTTGTGTGTGTGAATGTTTAATTTTTACTTAAGATCATGTGATTGGGTCTAGATTTTCAAACATAATTTTCATTCGATAATAATCGATATTTATAGGCAATGTATTTACTTTAAATATATTCATGCAATAATTTTCAGCTTTAAAATAACACACATGTAGACATTTTCAACTAACAAAATTATAATTGAAGTGACATATTTATCTTTGATTTGGACCCAGTTTTCATTTTGGTCAAGAACAAAATTTTAGCATAAATTGAATACAAATATATCTTTCAAATGTTTAATCTAAACCTCTGTTTTAATTTTGCATTTTTTTAGCCTCGTTTTCAAATTGTTCCAAATCAGGGTCCAAAATTAAACTTTGTTTAATTTCAACAAAAATAGAATTTATGGGGTGCTTTGAAATGCTGAATATACACATGCATTTAAAGATTTTGGATTTTTGGCTCCTTTATTCAATTTGTAAACATTGAGGTTCAAAAGTTTTGTTTGATTTCATCATCAATTGAATTCTTGTTTTTTTTTATATACTAGTAGTTATCAAAGGTACCAGGATTATAATTAAGTACGCCAGACGCGCGTTTCATCTACATCAGACGCATCAGTGACGCTCATATCAAAATTTTTATAAAGCCAAACAAGAACAAAGTTGGAGAGCATTGAGAATCGAACAATGTTCTTAGATTTGGATATTGACCTTAAAAGGAACTTGCTCAACTGTGTAGGGTTCGACCTCCACACGGAGAAGGATTTGATGTCACTCTATCAGCCTCTGGTCTACAACCAAATATGATTATCTGTAATGCGCGTATTTTATTTAATGCAGCTATTAAAAACTACAAACAATCATAACCTCATGGAGCTAAAAATCTATTTCAATATTAAGAGGGATGAAAGTAGGATGATTGTACATGTATCGTTACTCATGCCTATCAAATATATAGTGAAGCCATTCCATACAGAAATGTCTGAATGTTGTTCAGTGGTTGTCGTTTGTTTATGTGGTTAATTAGTGTTTCTTGTTTCTTGTCTATAAACTAGACCGTTGGTTTTCCTGTTTACATGACTTATCAATAGTCATTTTTGGTGTTGTTGTGTGACAGCCAATGCTACGTGTTGAAGGCCGTACTTTGACCTATAATTAACTTACCTTTCATAAATTGTGACTTTGGATCGAAAGTTATCTCATTGGCACTCATACTACATATTCTAATATCTATCTAAGCATTAACATGTTGATACCCGTAAAATAACACATACCGGTCTTCCGCAGGTTTTAACGTCAGAATTAAATCTCTGAGACGTGTCTTTGTTTAAAACATGTTCGTTCAAGCAACAACAAAACTTACCCTTTAAAGGTAAACATTCAATGAACTACCAATAACAACGCAGTAAATACTGGACTGTATCAATGGAAAATATCAAAGGTGGAATTAAGCACACCAAAAACTTTGAAAAATTGTCGCCCTTGACCTAAGTAAATATAAGGCATACATTGAAGAATTTTTTGAAATTGAAAGAAAAGTTAAGTTAAGTTATTTTCATATAAGAAATTGGTTTATCACTTCCAGCTATGAAATCCGATCACGTATTCTTTCGGAGGCGGGCTGATTCAGTTTTCCACTACACAATGGGAATAATTTATCAAAATGTTGACATTTTAGTTGTCCAATCCACTATTAGCGAAGTGATAGAAGAAAAATAAAGAATTCCATTATGTAAAGCAGATAGGAGGATACCATACCTTAGTCTGCCATTTCTTTTTCTTGCAATGTGCCATTACTTCTTCAAACAAAGGTGTTGTAAACAAGACCATCAGCAAGCACTCACAAACTGATGTGTTATTAAATCTGTTTCAATTTTTGCGAAATAATTTCAAAAGTTATTTATGTGGAATAAAGGATTCGATGTTTTCTTAATATATGCATTTAGTCTTAATAAGTATAAATGATATAAATAAAGCTAGAGTATGGTCTCAAGATGCAAACGTATTTCATGTTTCAATATTTGTTATAAAACTGCTAATTTAAATCACTTTCCCATATTTATCATTCGAGAATCTTAACGCAAGTAAAGGAATCCTAATACCATTCATATATTTATATAATTTTGTTATTTTTTATCATTATATTCAAAAAATGTTCCTGACGTTAATAATATTTTGAAATATTTTATTCATATTTTCACTAGATCACTTGATTTCGCTAGATCAACAGTTGCATATTTTTTTTAATTTCCTTTGATATATGTCTAAATCAAACAATATCAAACCCTGAATTTTATAATAATTATTTCAAATTTACATGCATGTAGAACATATCCTCACGTAAAGACTATTTAACAGGTTGATTATCTTTAAAATAGATCCCGAAATTAATAATGAATGTTTTAAAAATCACATTTAAAACCACAGAAACATGTTGGTTGAAATCTTCTATTTGCATTCCAGTTTTGAAATATTTTACATAACTAAATCCAATCTTATGAAAATTGAATTTCTTTCAGTGAACACAGCAGTGTGTGCTCAAAAGTCCTATTATAGTAGATTTCAAATATAAACACTACAAGGTATACTCCAAAATTACTTCTAATTTTCCTCATATGAAAGCTTACAAAACATTTTTGAATGAATTAGTTCCTCCTTGATAACTTCATGACACTAAATTCTTGGAAAAACAGTCACGATATAAGAAGCAGAATTACTATTCAAAGGAATCTGAGAAGTGAATTTAAACAAATTAAATCAAATATGGTATGCACATTGATACCAAAAGATTTTAAACATTGCAAATAAGAATTCCTGTGAAGAAATCTCATCTTATCCATCTGAAAATTGAAAGTGATTAAACCTGAATAGATTTTCTTGTTTCACTGGCAACTGGACAATACTACTTGTTAGTATAAGGGTTAACATTTAAAAACAATCTTTATTATGAAAGAACAGTTTTAATTTTCATGCATATTAACATACAGTTAACAATTCTTAATTAAATATTTTACTGACTTAGACTTTTTGGTGAAAAGGAGATAAATCATATTTATTGGGGATTTGAAACAAAGCAAACAAAAATGCTTTTACAAATCATTTTTTTTTTATTTGAATAATCCTAGGTGAAGAAACACTTCAGGCAAATGAATGTTGTAAGGTTAGAATATGTGAAGAAAAAAAAAACTGTACAGGTAGAATCAAGGTAGACTCAGCTATAACATTACCAACAGATCAATTTAAATGTCCAAATTGAATTGTCAATTTTACAATCAGATTGAACAATAGGCAACCGTAAACAGCAACACCCATAGTCAATTCACAGTAACAGTCCTCAATATGCTTTCTACATTAGGAAAACGATGGTTATCTACAGATGGTAATATTTTTGGGCAACTACAAAAGCCTTCAACAGAAAGGCCGTTTCCTTAGCAGTGAACTTTTTTCAACTATGAACAAAATTTCCCTCACATAAAAACCCTTTTTACTTTTTTTTTGTTGAATATGAATATCGATCTTAAAAGATGATTTAAAAGATATTGCATCATTCATTTTTTTTTCATTAGCTGACAAAATAGAAAGTCAAGAATATAAGACATTTAATTTAACAATATAAAATAAACCCATGGGTTAAGGTAGCACAATACAAAGATTTTTCATCCCCAATCAGACATCTTTAAACTGATGTAATTCAACTCATCTTTCTTTAAATTTTATAAATGAGATACCAAAAGAAAGAAGAAGGATTAATCTTTCAAATTGTGATAATTTTATTATGACATAATTATAACATTATTAATTGTTATGTAATTAGTTGCCATATTGTGATGTCTATACTTGAATGAATTTAGCTTCTTTGTTATTCATAGCATCCAAAAATATTTTATAGATTCTTGCACAACACAGTTTGACCTCCAAAACTGTGTCTCAGATTTTTCCTATTGTATTTCATTCTCTCATAAATCTTCAATGAAGTTTGCAACATAAATTCATAAGAGACCACTAAATTCAATTGGGTATAAAATTTGTTCTATTGATGTTTTTGGAAATCTGAGACACAGTTTTGGAGGTCAAGCTGTGTTGTACAAGAATATATAAAATATTTTGGGATGCTATGAAGAACAAAGAAGCTAAATTCATTCAAGTGTGGACATTACAATATAGCAAGTAATTACATAATAATTAATTACGTAATAATTATGTCATAATGAAATTATCACAATTTGAAAGATTAACCTTTCTTCTTTCTTTTGGTACCTCATTTAAAAAATATAAAGAAGGATGAAATGGATTACATCAGTTTAAAGTTGTCTGATTGGGAGTGACAAAATCTTTGTATTGTGCTACCTTAAGTGGGTGTATTAAAGTCCTTAACTAAGAGTCTTTTTAAAATATATCTTCCACCTATATAAAAGAAGTCACTACTGCAATGTTAATTCCTAAAAACGTGTACATGCTGGATAATAAATACTCGTTTTTCTGAAACCTGTACGGCGTTTAGAGAAATTGAAAATAATTGACAGTGATATTCGCAGGACATTTTCTAGGCAAACAACACAGAATCTTTGTCAAATGCCAAATTGATATTTTGCTGCAATGAAAGAATTTAACGGAATTAAACTAGGTGTTGACAAATTGTCAAACTATTTTTGTCTTTCTATTGTGTATAAAACATATTTTCAGCACATAAAAAAACAAAAAAATTATGGTAATTTACATTTTTGTTTGTTTGAAGTTCTACGTTCGGATATTCAATTTTCAAATATACTGCTCACATCCACTTTATTTGAACTTTGGTGGATAGTTGTCTCATTGGCAATCATACTCTTTATTACATGCATCTGTAAAGCGAAAAAAAAAGAACTTCTAAAGTGCATGCATGATAGGTATGAGAAAACAACCTTATTTAAATGATTTCGTTAATAAAGATAAAGGTTGATATGTTGTTTGTTCACCTGCTGAAAATCTAAGGCCGTTTAAAAATATTTTGATGGATATAACGTTTAGTCATGTAGGTTTGATGCCTCTTTTCTAAAACTTCAGTTTAATGCCAATACGAAGTGCATGTTGGCATTTCTCTTTACAGTATAATCATACTTGGAGCTATTTTGTCGTTGTTTTCAGAGCGAGTCATTATCGCGTCAATTCTACAAATCACGAATTGCAGTTGAACGGAAATAACACATTAAAAAATCATAACTGGTTATTGTTAATTTTCATTTTACTGTCGAAATATTTATGTAGTAAGTCACTATGTTTGAGAATTTACTACAGCAAAATGATTCTATGCTTCATTAAGTTTTATGAAAATATTATTTCGGCATATTTTCTTATTAACTTCACTTATCATACACTTCATTCAATTAATGACATTAGTTATAATCATAACTTCAACCCAGATTCTACCTCAGGTCGATATTCAGAATTTAGAAATAAAATTACAATTATATGTGTATATGAATGCAAATTTACAAATCTATGAAATTAACATACACTTCATGTTAACGACTTAAATTATATTTATAGCTTCATCTCAGATTCCTCCTGGATCACCAGTCATCGACGGACCACCTGTCATAGTTTTGAATTCACAGATAACGTTAACATGTACGTCTGCCAGAGGTGATCCACCACCGACTGTAAAATGGTTCTTCGACGACACGGAAATAACAACTGGTGTTTCTACAACTACTGTTGGTACAGCAGTGACAACATCTCTAACGTTTACTGCTACCATGGATGATCATTTAGAGGTTGTAGAGTGCCAGGCTGAAAATGGTGTACTACAAAATCCTTTAAGTACTACTAAATATATGGAGGTACACTGTAAGTTTCACTTTTATATAGGATGTTGTACATTGTAACGTTTGGTCTATCGGTAGACACAGTTTGTTTGCTGTTTGGTAGTCTGCATAACGTGAAAACGCAGAATAAAGTCATTTACTTTTTTAATAATGCATCGATATAACACACGAAGTACAGATGTGAATATTACATAAAGACGTGTATATTTGTAAGAATATGTCTATCGAATTAAACTTGTTTTTTTTTTTTAACCTCCGTGTTTTTTTGTAGTAATATACATATTTATTATTACAAAACCTTTTCAACGTTTACAGGTTTTACTGCAAGATTACCTATACAATTTGCTGTTATCGTTTTGATAAATACAAAAGCCTAGGGAATAAACACCAAATCTCAATCGGTAAATAATGTTTTTTCTTTTCATTTAGCAGTCGTTGATTATTTCAGCAGCATGAGATTGACTTTGTTTAAAGGCACGGAACTGTAAACTCTTGTTCATTTGCCTTAAGCTTTAACGTGGAATAATTTCTGTTTGCTGTCATCCATTAAATCGTTCAACTTCCGTTTACTACGTTATTGATCATATGCATGCCATTATTCATGGCTGTTTTATATGTGATACAAATTGTACTTGATATAGATGAATAGTCAAATAATCTTAAGATCAAAATACAGTCGTCAACCAACTTATAACTTATCATATGACATACGAACACACTTTGTACGGTTCTTCGCTGAAAACGTAGACATGCACGTGAACAATATTTAATAAAGTTATCAATCTATCTTTGTCATCACGATCAAAACACACATTTTTAGTATATTAACACGTATCTTATGATAATTAACATTTTATCAATAAGCGGGTGAAATAACAACAAGCGGCCATTTGGACCTTTACATCATTTTACAATTCAAACTGAAACACATGAAAACAAAATAAGGATTATTCATGGAACGCCACAGATGTCTTATGTGGAACTGTGATATTACTTTATGTTGTTTTATTATTAATTAATGATATTTTGTCTTAACTTAATATGGTTTTGACATTATGTAATGATGTTTTAATATAACGCAATATGGAGTAGTCATTACTTAATGATATTTCGATATTACACGATATGGTTTCGTATTGACTTGATATAGTTTTGTCATTACTCAATATGGTTTTGTCATTACTCGATGTGGTTTCACCATTATTTAATGTGGTGGTGTCATTAGTCAATGTAGTTTTAACATTACTTGATGTGTAAATGACTTATCGTAATGTGTATGTTTCATTACATGGTGTGGTTTTGTTATTTTGTAATGAACTGAAATAAAATTCATTCTTCTTAAAGGTGAGAGGCTTCTGACTAGTTGCAGGCTCATAACTGCAGCGGGTATTAAAATGTTTAGTAAGATCTAAACCTTCCCCTTATACCTTTACCCAATGTAGAAAAAAAGTACAGCAATACGCATAGTAAAATTCAGTTTAAAAGAAGTCCTATGCCAAATATATTTCATCTGTGTCATTTGAATTATTGAAATATTGATGTTTAAATCTGATGCCTTTTGTTAGCTATTATTCATGTGTTTCTTTGTCTAATATGTTCTCCTATTTATTTGTATTGTAGTCCTGTAATATGATGTTGTCATTGTAATGTTATATTTAACATTGCCATTAAAGTGCGAGGTTTGGCATGCCACAAAACCAGGTTCAACCCACCATTTTTTTTCTTAAAAAATGTCCTGTACCAAGTCAGGAACAGGAACAGGGCCATTGTTATATTATAGTACGTTTCTGTGTGTGTTACATATTAACGTTGTGTTTTCGTTGTGTCTTTTGTTTTCTGATATATTTGAGTGTGAATTCACATTACTAAAAGACGTGTCACGGTACTTTTCTATCCCAAATTAATTTATTTGGTTTTGATGTTATATTTGTTATTCTCATCGGATTCTGTCTGATGCTAAGTCCGTGTCTCTGTGTGTTACATTTTAATGTTGTGTCGTTGTTCTCCTCTTACATTTAATGCGTTTCCCCCAGTTTTAGTTTGTTACCCCGATTTTGTGTTTTGTCAATGCATTTACGAGATTTGTACAGCGGTAAACTACTGTTGCCTTTATTCATATGACAGTGTTCCAACATCACCATATGGAACAATTTGTGGGTCAAAATTTAAGTTCACCCGAGAAATAAAGAATGAGTTTGTTTTACACCAACGTTACACATGAATTTTATTTTCTTTACCGGACTGAGGAGCAATATCGGTACGATACTAGATGTACAAATACATATAGTTTTTCAAAAGTCTTTATTTCAATGATATTTTGATTTTTTTTTAAATATGTCACCTAGTGTTCGGTTTCATCTTTTGACAGATCGTAGGTTTTGTCGTTGAAGATCTATAACATTGTGGTCGTGGCACTGTCGTGCAAAATGTCAAAAATATATCTCGAGTGGTCACATCAGCAACAACTAGATCACGGTGGTTCCACGATTGGTACACGACAGAAAAAATAGAATTGTAATTTGTCGCAAGTAGGTCATGCGACAGTCGTGCAACAGTCATGCGACAGTCGTACGGCAGTCGTAACTTGTATTTTTTCTTCAGGTTCAATGTCACTGGATGCACGTGTTACTGTCGTGTCACTGTCGTGTCACTATCGTGTCACTGTCGTGTCACTATCGTGTCACTGTCGTGTCACTATCGTGTCACTTTAGTATCACTGTCGACGACTGTCGACCCTTAGGCGACTCTTAGCAAGGGCTCTTGAAACATGCCAGGTGTACTATACTGCCCCCACTTTAGGCGCCGTTCGATCCATGGCCCAATTGACCAACGTTGAGCGTTTTGCTGGTTCCTATACTGTTCGTTGGGTCGAATCAACGCTAACATGACCATATGTTAGCCACCCTCTTTAGACGACAGACAGTATGTTTTTCCACACATTTATTTTCGCCAAATTGTATTTTTCTAAATAAAACGAAAATATGCCGCACGTCGAACGTACCACTGTCGTAAAACAGACGGCAGATGTGCGACAGTCGTACGATTATTGTTATTTAAATGGTATAAGGAGGTACTCATGAGAATGTGTTTATCGCACGACAGTCGCACGACCGTGGAAGACACTCTCACGACAGCCACAAGACAGTGACACGACAAAACATCGTATAGCAAAAAAAAAAGTTCATGTCCAATTCTTGTTCACACACCAGCGCCATGATGCTTAAAAGATCGTGCGACTGTCGTTTATCGATCACAGATGACCTGCGATTTGACCAAATAATAAATTCAATGTCGTTGCGCTGTATAAATGTGTCGTGGGTTCGTTGTGACCAGGGCTTTACTTTCAGTCTTAGTTGTACTTAACGGTAGTCTGTAATGAATTCCTTCTAATTTAAAAATTTTGTTTTTGCTTGTAGGAAAGTCAAAATTTTTCCGTTAAACAATCCTTGCAAAGTGTATCGGTCATAATGAAATGATGACATTATATGTATGTTTCATTAGATTACGTTATTTCGATTGACTAATAGCATTCCTGCATATTTCTGAAATTTAACTTCATTTCAAAATGAAATGTGAATTTCATAGTGACACAAGTTTCCAAAATTAAAAAGTTAAATAAAAGAACAACTTGATATAAACCTTGTTTTCATGAACCTAGATATAAAAAAAAAAACACATGAGTGCCAAACACAGTTGTTATTTATTCGTTTGATGTGTTTGAGCTTTTGATTTTGCCAGATGACTAGGGACTTTCCGTTTTGAATTTATCCCACACTGCAGCACCAGAGTCTTCCACATACTAGGAAAAAGAAGACGAAGATTTATAATGTCAGATTGCAAATGATATTCCATTATTACAGTTAATAAAAGAAATGTTTGCATTTCAAAGCCATGCAAAAATAATTTCAGTATCTTTTCCTCAAAATTAAGCATACTTTAGACAACCAATCCTAATGTACGAATATTACTAAAATCAAAGAGCGGTTGCTAATTTGACAAACATTATTGCATTATTGCTTATTGATACATATAGAATAATACATGGCAAAATCCATATCGCATCCTGTATCACTACGAGAAACCAATACCAGTCCCGAGGGCTGATATTGGTGGAGTGGTGATACAGCATGCGATACCGATTTTGCCATGTTTTAATCTGTGAATCAAACTATATCTTAAAAGAGTCAAACAAATGGGATATTCCTTTTTTCTTTTAATCGTCCGAAATTATAAGCTAGAAAAGAACATTATGATTTCCTGTATTTTTCCAGCTGACTTTTTTTTCTATATAGACTTCCCTTTTTGCTTAATATCCACATCGTAATATCTTCTATAACCTTATTACATTCTCAATATAAGTTAAAAGGCCATGTTTTAAAATGCATATACTAACGATACTGTCGAAGCTATTATTTCAACTAAAATTAATATTTCTCAAATAACTATTATAAGGTGTAGAAATATTTAAAGCTTTATTGATTATTTGGCGATGATGTTATTCATGATCATTTTAATGTTCTGACGAGGTAAACAGCTAGACAAACATTTATTGAAAGGTTTGCTATCTGTTCTAACCAAATTAAAATCGTGAAAATTTGCATTTGTGTTTAATCAATCAGCTAGGTGATTAAAACAAACTTCACAAAAATTATGCGGACCAAATAAACAATAAAACTTCAGATATTTCTACATCTTTTTGTGTCTTTTTATATATATATGTATCTTACATTAATTTGTAGGATCCTTTACTATAGATAATTTAGCTGATCTGTAACAATAACATCTTCATGCCTTATATATCATGTACTGCAGTACGCCGCTAGATTAAAACTGACGTGGAAAGGTAACACACTGCCAGCGAAAGCTCTTTTTATGAGAGCCCAGGTGGTCGTGTGGTCTAGCGGGACGGCTGCAGTGCAGGCGATTTGGTGTCACGATATCACAGTAGCATGGGTTCGAATCCCGGCGAGGGATGAACCAAAAATTTGCGAAAGCAAATTTACAGATCTAACATTGTTGGGTTGATGTTTAGACGAGTTATATATATATATATATATATATATATATATATATATATATATATATATATATATAAGTCTGAAAATTACTCCAAACAGTGTTAGAGTTAGATTTTCTACTGACAATTTTTTGTTCGTCCCTCAGCGGGATTCGAACTCACACCTTTGATACACTACAGCACCAATCGCTTAGCCTCATGTCCAGCGCTCTAGACCACTCGACCACATCCGCTATATAAAAATATAACTTCAATAGTCGTAGTGTTACCTTGTCACGGAAGGATAATCTAGAGATAGACATGAGACATGTGTTTTTTAAGCGTGTGTAGATGTTATATTGTTATTTTTATACACAATGTATTTTTCATTTGTCAGTGATCTAACTCAACCATTTTTATATATCATATGGGATCATGATGCATTTCATTATACAGTCACTAGAAATAAGTATATCATACAAACAAGTCTAAACAAGTGACAAACCATACAATATATATGCCCACTGGATCTCAGAGTGATAGAGATACATGGTTAATACAAATATTTATATAAGTCTGAAAATTACTCCAAACAGTGTTAGAGTTAGATTTTCTACTGACAATTTTTTGTTCGTCCCTCAGCGGGATTCGAACTCACACCTTTGATACACTACAGCACCAATCGCTTAGCCTCATGTCCAGCGCTCTAGACCACTCGACCACATCCGCTATATAAAAATATAACTTCAATAGTCGTAGTGTTACCTTGTCACGGAAGGATAATCTAGAGATAGACATGAGACATGTGTTTTTTAAGCGTGTGTAGATGTTATATTGTTATTTTTATACACAATGTATTTTTCATTTGTCAGTAATCTAACTCAACAATTTTTATATATCATATGGGATCATGATGCATTTCATTATACAGTCACTAGAAATAAGTATATCATACAAACAAGTCTAAACAAGTGACAAACCATACAATATATATGCCCACTGGATCTCAGAGTGATAGATATATATATATAGATCGCTCGTAAAGTTAGTGGGTATATTTTTTTTTGGAAAAAATATCGATTTTAGTTGAGATGATAGGACATTTGTCCTATGCAAGGAATACAGCAACTAGACGTCATAGGTCAAACGTTGACGTCATTCGAATTATGACGTCACGCCAAGTATGCGATACGGGGTATGCGATACAGGGTAGGTGATATAAACTGAAAAAAAACCTTCCTTAGAGATACAAAATTTCTGTATTTTGTACTAAATATATGATAAAGAAACATTGACATTATTTTGCATTTATGTTATCTATCTTCAAGAAAAATAAGTGAATCGTTATGGAAAAAATACAGATAATTCGTGAAAAGTAGTAAATACGCATTTGTTTTTAATAAATAAAGGCAACATTAGTATATCGCTGTTCGAAATTCATCAATCGATTAACTAAAGAACAAATCCGGGTACCAATTTAAAACTGAGGGAAACACATCAGATATAAGAGGAGATTTTTAATGTGTTAAGGCGACAAAGATGATAAAGTATAAACGAATAAGGATGTCTTCGTCTAGATTTGTGTATCTTTCGCCATTCTCTTACTTGCTGACGATAATTTTAACGGACTTTATATTATCTCAAGCGTTTAGTATTATATTGAAAGCATCCAAAATAGATATTAAAGGGAAACAATAAATATAATAGCGATATGATCAATTAATGATGAGCATGAAATAACACCCACTGGAAAGGAAATATATGAGTCAGACATATCTTGAGAATGACCATTTACAGCACTAGAGTCATAAAACATCTTTAAAAGCTGCTTCAAAATAAAGGAATAAGTATACCGCCACAATTATGTACATTATTTGTATAAGATATTGTTCATGAACATGATCTGATAAACAGACATGTTTGAATTAGTTCTAAGGGGGAAATCTTGAACTGTCATTCAAACATTCTGATCAGATTATTTATTGCAACAGTTACTTTTGCTGACGTACATATGTCTAACATGAATGACTATTCAATCATTGTTTTTAAAGTAAGAATAAACTTAAGATTGGGCAGCGCAATCGTGTTATATTGATTTCGTATGTTTACATATGTTGAATAGTTTCACCACAAGCACCAGTTTTGACTGGTTCGACCAATTTAACACCAGGACAACAAGGCATATGGACATGTGTTTCTGCCAATGGTTATCCAGCAGGTGTTATGAGCATGCGAAATGAAAATAAAAATACTCAGTTTACTACTGAGTTTACATCTTCCACTGTATTAGATCAAAAATCTTATGATGTTACTGGTACCCTTATCTGGAGCCCAGTGATTGTTAACAATGGAGACACAATTTGCTGTGATGTTACACATACGACCACATCTACTACTCCATGGACAGTCTGCAGACAAATTTTAGTCTCTCGTGAGTATTTCTAATTTGAACATTTAATATCTTATCTAGTCAAGAAAATACACATGTTTGTTTGTTTGACACGTAACAATCATTGTAGTTTTTCATTCTCATACTGTTATAATATAAAAGACTATAATTTATCGGTCAATGATTATCAAACGACACAAAGAAAACAAGTAAATTCGTGCATTACATTTTTGTAAACCGTCAACACGTACTATATTATTCAATTGGTTTGAAAAATAGGATATCCTTTCTTAAAGTAATGACAAAGTGCACGTGCAAACAATTTAAGATATTTTAAAACTAATGTGTTTTTTTCATGAAATTATGGTTTATCAAATTTATGGTTATAAAATTGAAAATGGAATGTTATCATTTAAAATGAGTAATTACGCTTTTATTCTCTTTCGTGTTTCTTTGTAAAAAAAATAAATGTTATTCATCACTGAAGAAGTAACATTCAAAACCGTTCATTCCTATATTCTCAATCATCGATTAGGAATATATTGGTCGCCATTCAAACCGACAACCTCAAATTTAAAAAAAAAGACAATCAACCTCAAACAGTTTAACGGTTAAGATAAACATTTGTTAACACTTCATGATAACAGTTTACAATTTTGTTTGTAATTGTTAGTTCTGCAAAACTTGGGAAAGGAAGTGTTTGTGCAAAACTGCAAAACTGCAAAACTTAAAACTTACCTTCTATGATGAGGTTATCTAAAACATTTTCAATAGCATTAATTGAGCCAACATTATGTAAAACCGTATTGATTACTCTCGCATATTTGTTTAATGCATAATATCAACGGAATGTACATTATCCTTTGCAGAGCAGATTATATAATGTCGGATTATTATTATAAAGTTAATTAGTTTGATCAATTCTTATAGATACTATTTTTCAGTTTATATCTGCTGCAAAGTAATTAGTGTGTGTCTTGTTTTGTTTTCATAGTTTAATTTTATTTTGATGAGGATAAACATGTATAAAAGTGTTAAATTTGTAGGGGTGAAATGTGATCTTTGCGTGTTTGTTCTATATATAACTGCATGTACATTAAACTTAATTCACGATAGACGGAAAGTAAAAGGTCAGATATTTAGGTTTCATGTGCAAAATATGTTTGTGTCATTTTTTTCAGTAAAAACACAGAAAGTGACAACAATATCATTTTCCCACAATCTGTTCTTGTTTTTGTTCATATATAACAACAGTTTTTTTTTTTAATACAGTACAGATGATTTAACTTGGTATGAGTTTCTGTGGTGATATAACCTTTTCAATCAGCGACTTGAAAAAATATACTATTCAATCACAGACAATACAGTGTCTAACATAAAAAATGCCAAATACAAAATTCGTACGATTATTAAGTGCTGTAGATGAAGTTCATGTATCAAAATTTTCCAACAGAACTGTATCATTACATTTCCACAATGTGTATAATGATTTCTGATTGTATAATACAATGAGAACACATGAGGATTTTTACAAGTTTTATCTTTTTCGGGTAACCATTTGTAGTCAACACTAAGTAGTTTATCCAGTATTTGAACCACTGTGATCTACTACTTGTTGAATTTTTAATGATATGTTATAAATGAATTCCAATTAAAACTGTTTTCGGTTAATGGCTTGCCTCGAAGTAATCACTGACCCTAAACAAACATGTGCTGCTGCTTATATTAGAGAGGCGAGGATAATGCCATAGTTAAAATATAGAAACGATTAAAAAAACTAAGCAGTATATACAAAACAATATACAAAAACGCGCTGAACATAAGCCCAACAGAACACCGGTGGATCTCAATTGCTACGAAAAGGTGATTAGAAAGCTGATAGGCAACATATCTGTAAATTGCACATCGTTGTTGTTTGTTTGGTTCTAGTTCAATTTACATTAATTTTGTAAATAACTGCTTATATTTGGTGTAATGCTTGTCATTTGTAGAACCTATTGCAATTAACGCTCCAGTCACCCAGTATACTCCAAAATTGCAGTCCTCAGTAACTCTGCAGTGCGCTGTAACTCAAAGTATTGCATCTCAAATAATATGGATTAAAGATAACGTTCAACTAAATATAGACACTAATTCACGACTTACTGGTGGTACTGTCGCTACTGAATCTCTGACAATTACTAATGTACAGCAATCTGATGGTGGAAACTACGTGTGTAGAGGCATTGATGCTTTCACTGGTAACATTGTGAATACAGATACCATTAATGTGAACCCTGTTGGTAAATATCTGTATACATTGAGTTTTGTTAGTGAAAATAAGGTCATCTTATAATTATAGAGGGGGAAATAAGATAACTCTGTAATAATATTGAAGGTATTTATATTACAATCACCAAATCTTCTTTCCATACCACAAATATGCTAAACATGATAAAAGAAGATTAATACGGATTTTGGACCTGTGTACAGCTGCATGTCATTGATTTAGACGACATGTATACTGAATCACTCTAAAGTATTCCCTTTAATAAGAGACAACAAAGATGTGACAAAAACGTTGCATGTATAATGAGAGTTGTAAAAGTTCAAAATATTAACAAAAAGGAAGTGGCTGCATGGTAAGTGTTACATATGATCACGCCTTACAACTTACACCAGTACTTAAAACCTTCCATCCTTTTAGGTGGATTTTACATAGATAAATAAAATCGTATAATATAAGCGAAATGAGGATGTTAAATTTGATGTATGCCTTTTTGTGCTTCTTCGTTACATTTGTTGTTTTTATAGTGATTAAGATGATAATACAATGTTGACTGCTGTACCCCTATTTTTGACATTTTTACCTATTGTGTCTGCTAGTTTTGTTTACGCATCGTTGACAACATAATGAAATTTGATGCGACTGTCATACAAGTGAGAGGTTTAGCTAGCTATAAAACCAGGTTCAATCCATCATTAAAATTGAGAATGGAAATGGGGAATGTGTCAAAGAGACAACAACCCGCCCAAATAAAAAACAACAGCAGAGGGTCACCAACAGGTCTTCAATGTAGCGAGAAATTCCCGCACCCGGAGGCGTCCTTCAGCTGGCCCCTAAACAAATATATACTAGTCCAGTGATAATGAACGCCATACTAATTTCCAAATTGTACTCAAGAAACTAAAATTAAAATAATACAAGACTAACAAAGGCCAGAGGCTCCTGACTTGGGACAGGCGCAAAAATGCGGCGGGGTTAAACATGTTTGTGAGATCTCAACCCTCCCCCTATACCTCTAACCAATGTAGTAAAGTAAACGCATAACAATACGCACATTAAAATTCAGTTCAAGAGAAATCATTTTCTACATAAGAAAATGTCTGTACCAAGTCAGGAATATGACTGTTGTTATCCGTTCGTTGATGTGTTTGAGCTTTTGATTTTGCCGTTTGATTAGGGACTTTCCTTTTTGAATTTTCCTCGGAGTTCAGTATTTTTGTGATTTTACTTTTTACTAATTAGTATAATAGAACTGCAGTTAAATACATAAAATCATTCACTACAAAAAGAGCCATGAAACATTTCACGAAATGTTCATTGTACATTAAGTTCTGTAAAATATTCTAAATTATCGCAAACAGGAAGTGCTTGACAGACATGACAGATATGTGTATACATTGCTTACACTTTACAACTCATTAATGTGTAACTGTAAACCAAATATTTAACCATTCCCTGCAGTCGGAGCTAAGAATATTTTTGATTGTATAAGATGGGTTTGACGAAAATTTTTCTTGTCCAATCAGCAACCAGAAAGTGAATGCTCTGTGAAATCAAAAATTGCTTACTCAGTACAAGTTAAAATCATTCAGCTTCAGATAAAACATAAATAATTTCTTCCATATGAGTCATAAAAGCTTCTAGTAAAAATCTTCCAAAAACCTGCCGAACAGACGGACTACCAAACAGACGGATGGACGGATTCGCGACAATGGTGAACAGAGGGTTATTAAACGTATCAGTTTTACGCTATATTCAAAGATGAACTTTTTCTGCATAGCAGACACATATTCATGCATGTTGCTTTGATGATCTTTATGAGTTTTACAAATACTAATAAGTGATGAATTAGGTCGTTTTTAATTTTATTCATTTATGCACAGAAAACTAGTTATATATAATTTACAAACCTTGCGCATGTGTTGGTTTTCAAACCAGAGATTTGCTGGTACACATAGTCTGCAATTAAAAGTGGGATTTTACAAACCAGCAGAAGAGACTTTTAATCCGATATTGTCATACATTGCACATGATAGTTTTGCAAAACATATGTGTTTGTTTACACTGCTATTCGGATATATAATCTTTTCTTTAAAAGGGACCAATTTTTACGCTTAAAAGTGAAAGTAAAATATAAGCAAAGATAACAAAGATGTCAATTTCAATTTATATTCGATTGTGTTTGGTATCTGAAATATACATATGATAACGAAATGATTTAATAGAAGTCAGTAGTAAATTCTAAAAATGTTCCAGAAAGTTTTTTTTATTAATTAATCTTGTTGGATCAATAATGTCCTGAAAGAAACGCGATATAAACATTAAAGCAAAAAGTTAACATTTACAGTTAAAATCATTTTTTAATATGCATTAGAAATCATTTTAGGCACACCACCAATAACATCCATCACACAGCCGTCCTATACTCAAATAACAGGACAACAAATTATTCTGGGGTGTACAGTTAACTCACCTAACAGTCTTCTACAGGAGGTTCAGTGGACCTTTACCAATAATCAAGGACAAACGACAGACCCTATCTCTATTTCAAACTCAAATGGAAAGTATTCAGGCTCCTCAGTTAATAGTCCATCTTTGACCATAAACAGTGTTGCATCAACCGACCAAGGAATATACAGTTGCAAGGCCAGAAATCTGGTTGGGACCAGCACAAACAATCCGAGAACAAATCTCATTGTCACCGGAAGTATGTTTACTTAATAATGTAAAACTGTATGTTAAAAAAATATGAAAATGTCGTATAATTAACAATGAGACCATATCTACAAGAATCTAATTGACAAAGATCAAGTGAAAACAATTATGTACTACAGTCTTCTGGTGGAAACTACGTCTGTCGAGGCATTGATGCTGTCATGGGTAACATTGTGAACACAGATACCATTAACATGATTGAGGTGAAACCTATTGGTAGGAACCTGAATCCATTCAGTTTTTTAAGAGAAATCAAATTGTCGATTTTTAGAGAGGGAAATAAGAAATCTCTGTAAAACATCGTTGTTATTTATATCAAAATCTTAAAATTTCTTGTTCTTACCATCATTAAATCAAACAAATAATACGGTGTCTGGATCTATTTTCGATTGAGATAATATGTACAATAAAGCATTCCAGACCATTCCCTTTCGTTGAAGACAAAATTGTTCAAGTACAAAAAGTGATGTAAAATTTCTAAATAAGTAAAAAAAATGGCTAATTGTCAGATGTAAAAATGTATTATTCTATATAGAGTAATGTCTACTTCTGAAAATGCTCCAAGCAGAGGTTTGGGGTGGTGAGGTATTTTAGATGATATTAATTCATATTATGTTTAAAAGTCGTAATGTTTGATGTTTGTGTCTGGCATATGTAAATTAACCTTTTTCTCATTTTAATGACATGCATTTTCAGAAAATAAGATATATCAGTTTGCGATTAGTATCTTACCTCGACTTACTCACTGACCTTAGACAAACATATGCAGATACTGATATCAGAGATGCGAAAATGGAAAAGGAAAATGCAGTGTCGAAAAACAAATAATAATGCCAACTAAGAAAAATAGAAACGACAAAAAGACATACAACAGTACACACAAAACAATATACAAAAAAGGGTATTTAATAATAGAAACCCAACACAAAAAACACGGGGGAATAGCAGGGGCTACATAAGGATTATCAGATGGCATTTTGCGAATTTATCTGTACAATTGCACACCATAATTGCTTGTTTGGTTTCTGTTCCATCGACATGTCCAAAAAATACTTATATTTTATTAATAGATCTAATTGCAATGAACGCTCCAGTAACCCAGTATAATCCAATACTACAGTCATCGGTTACTCTGCAGTGTGTTGTTACTCAAGGTATTGCATCTCAAATAATTTGGATTAAAGATGACATTCAACTGAATATAAGCAGTAATTCACGACTTTCTGGAGGCACAGTCGCCAATGAATCTCTGACAGTAGGCAATGTGCAACAGTCTGATGGTGGAAAGTACGTTTGTCGGGGCATTGATGCATTAACTGGTAACGTTGTGAATACACATACAATTACGGTTAACCCTGTTGGTAAGTACTTGTGTGCATTCATTTTTTTCTAAAAACAATTGTTAGTTAAAAGAGACGGACAACATTGCAATTATCCATACTCAAATCATTTAATCTGTTTGTTCGTACCATCATTTAATCAAACAAGAATGATACGGAGTCTGGACCTGTATTTGATTGAGATGTTATGTACAACAAAGCATGCAAGACCATTCCCTTCCTTTAAAAATAAAATTGTTATTTGAAAATTCAAGAGACCAAAAAATGAACCTCCAATTTCATACCTAGATAGTAGAGAGATAGCAATTATAATGAATAGAATGTATAAATGATATACATATATTATAAACATAATGTCTGTCATTTATTAGTATGACGTCAATATAAAGTCAGTAATGACAAATGTTCCTCACAGTTTATGACTTAAATATTTTTTGGAGGATCTGTAATATTCCAGAAAGAGACATGATATAAAAAATTATAAATAAAAAGTAAAATCACAAAAATACTGAATTTCGTGGAAAATTTAAAACGAAAAGTCCCCAATCAAATATCAAAATCAAATGCTCAAGCACATCAAAGGAATAGATATATCATATTCCGGACTTGATGCAGGCATTAATAATTGCAGATACCAGTGGATTAAACCTTGTTTTATAGCTAGTTAAAACTATCACTTCTATGACAGTCGTATACAATTCCATTATATTGACAGCGATGTTTGATTTTTTTACATTAAAAGTATCAAGAATAAAGATCACATGAATGTTTAATTCAAAGTGGCTACAACTATAGTGTAAAAGTATTAAGGTTCAGTTTGTCTTATGGTGTTGAAAATCGTGGATTCAACATGGTTTTATAGCATACATACACATTAAAGCAAGATAGATAACATTTACAGTTATGTTTATATATGTTCTAATGTACGTCAATTTATAATCATTTAAGGATCACCACCTGTAACAACTATTCCAAAGTCAACATATAATCAATTACCCGGAAAACAAATTATTCTCGGCTGTTCAGTCAGCTCACCAAACAGTCCTATACAGCAAGTGCAATGGACATTAACCAATTATGGAGGACAAGTGACAGATCATATCCTTGTTTCAACCTCAAATGGAAAGTATTCAGGATCAACAACATCTAGTCCATCTTTGACCATTAACAATGTGGCATCCACGGACCAAGGAACGTACAGCTGTAAGGCCAGAAATTTAGTTGGGACCAGCAGAAACAATCCGACAACAACTCTTACTGTAACAGGTAGTATGTTTATTCTATATTGTGTATTTTTCTTAGAAAATAAGAAAATGTTGTATGGTAAAAAATGAGACCAAATCTATTATAGTCTCATGGACAAAGATTAATTTTGAACAATAACTAGTAATTGCACAACCTTATACAATACATAAAAGAGGGACGAAAGATACCAAAGGGACAGTCAAACTCATAAATCTAAAACAAACTGACAACGCCATGGCTAAAAATGAAAAAGACAAACAAACAACAGCACACACGACACAACATAGAAAACTAAAGAATAAACAACACGAACCGGACCAAAAAACTAGGGGTGATCTCAGGTGCTTCGGAAGGGTAAGCAGATCCTGCTCCACATGCGGCACCCGTCGTGTTGCTTATGTGATAACAAATCCGGTAAATAGTCTAATTCGGTAGGTCACATTCAGGAAAGGGAAGGGGATTGTAGTTACGACGTAAGGAACATATCCGATATCATTTGTGATACGGTTATTCCATAACGGTCAACCAACTCGTGATGGCGTCCGTAAAATTTACGAAGGGATGATTTCAACTTCACCATTTGGAACTCTTGGTTTAATAGCTTCCCTGTGAGCAGCAACCCTCTATCAATAAAATCATGATAGGAAATGCAAGCACGGGAATATCGTAAATAATTGGGAGAGATATACCCCGTATGCAGGTACTGCTGGAATGTTGCTACTTAGAAATGGAAAGTTCACAATTGGAAAGCTGAAATCATCTCTTTTGTCGTAAAGTTTTGTTTTCAACCGACCCTCATTGTCAATTTCTAGATGTAAGTCAAGATATTAGGCCGACTTAACTGTATCTGTAGTATCCTTTATCTCTAGCTCGATTGGATAGATGCGTTCCACATAGTCACCAAATTTTGAATTATTTAGTGAAAGATCTATATAGCGAAAAGTAGAGTTAAAGGATAGTGCTAACTTCTTATTTTTCTTCCTAAGAAATTCCTGAATGAAGTCAGTTTCAGAGAATTTTTTGTTCGAATCAGAGTGATCCTTTACAAAGTAGGATTTATCCCTCCCTAAGACAAGATACTTGTATCATAAATTCATGCTGTATACTATACGGTAGGCTTTACAAAACCACAGAATGAACAAATTTGAAACTATTAAGAAAAGAAAAATAACAGTTTACCAACAGTCTTCTTTACAGCAAGAAATGAAATGCAATAATTACAGATAACAACAAACCATAACCACTGGATTACAGGCTGTTTTGTTTTAAAATAGACACATTACTAAAGTTGATTTGACGGATAGACTATATAAACTCAAAATATCGAGGCAGGACTTCTTCAAAGCCTTTGTTAACAAACAATTTTGCTACAACAGCTAATACAGATTTGTTTTGTCTATAAATGTCGTAGGAACTGGCACCACAGGAATTAAACTGCTACAATTACTGAAGATAAGTACTTGTATATATAAAAAAATGTCTTAATATGTGATGATTTCCGATTGTGCATTTTCGATTTCTATGTAGCAACATTCAATCAGCGCCTGGTTGTGGACTTATATATATCCCAGTCGATACGATATTCCAGGGAATATATATATTTCCTAGCTTGATTTCCTTGTAAGAGGGTTGCTGCTCACACGGAACTCATAAAACTAGGAATTCAAAGTGGTAAAGTTGGAATCATACTTTCGTTATATTTACGGCCACCATCACGACTTGGAATCGGTTGAGTCATGGAAGTATTATATTGACAGAAACACACACGAAAAATTAGCACATTCCAATCCCACTGATTTCTTTAAGAAAATAAAAGGTTCCGACTCAGTTTTTCAAGTTCGTGATAACTCCTTTGTGGGGTATCTGTGATGCCGCCTTCGCCTGTTCTTTTAACTGAAGCTGGTCTTATCACGTGATTTGATATCGATTGTCTTAACTACCTACAAATGTAAATAAACACAGAAACTCCCGTGGTTATTTGTGAATCGCCACATGAATAACAACACCTGTTTCCGTTCAATAAATGAAGAACAACGCTGAAAAGATCGAAAAAATCGGTCCATATTTAACAAAATGACATAAGAAAATTAACTGCATTCGGAAAAACGGCAAGCTTATTTTTAGTTTTGTTGAGTATGTTTTAATCATTGGAACTTGGAATCGGGAAATATCCGATTATGAAAATTACATGATTCTGAAGAAGAGTGTTAACAGAAAATAATGTGATGCGCTTGTAGTGTGCCAGATGATGCCGGATAACTCAAATTTTAGTTTAATGATTGTAAACTTTTATCGAGTGTTACACAAATATTTATGGTTTTCTCTATCGTAAAATGTTATTAACTTATTTATCAAATATGTTTTAAAGACCAAAAGAGGTTAATAATTACAAGATGTGATACCTGTACATAGCAATATCAGGTTACGAGACATGCAGATGAATTGTTACACCTTTTATGATAATTCCAAAGTTGTAAACAACCTTAAACATTCATCCTAGTCCGAGATTACTCGATCTGACGTCTGACAGATTTATTTTTACAGATGGCTTTTAATATTTCTGGATGCATTTAAAGAACGACCACCATGATTGGCCCTATGCAGTTAAAATTTTTTTAATCATGGAAATCAAATTAGAATTTATTTATGTGTTTAAAAGCTTAACAGTTCTGAACTGTGACATCTTACACCGTATGCTAAGCAATTTATGTGTTTGTTTCTTGTTAAATTGCATGAAATATTTGCCATTGGATTTTCAGGAAACAATAAATCAAAATACTTGATATTTTTTTCGGATCAAAGCTCTTTAACCCCGTCCCTCCGGGCCAACTTTTTGATTAAAGTTTTGTTGGAAATTCTTTCATTAAACACTTCGTTAAAATATTATTTTGAAATTGATTGCAACTTAAACTAAAATATTTATGATTTGTGAGTATTTTTACTCTTCGGTGTTTTTGTTTTTGTTTTTTTATTAGGTGAAAATAGTCGCGGGGATTTCGTTTCTTTTCTTTTTATTTGTTTTTATGCAGCAAAACCCGTAAAAACTGACATATTTGTCATTCACATGGTCGGTAAATGTAATTTCCTTGACAATTATGTACACATCCGGTTATTTCGGCATGTTCCGTAATTACGATCATTCACGAGCTTCCAAAAATTTGATCGGAACTCATGCATCCATAAGATATGTCGAGTTCATTAACAGATACTTAACGATTTTGCGGCATCGCAATATAAACGTTTGAAGTCCGTTTGTTGGAGTTCCTGTCAATATAATACTTCCATGGTTGACTGTTACGAAATGTCTGTTTCATAGATGACGACGAAAATGTTCCAATTGTCATAACCTCAATCCCGTCCTCTTTTGCCCGAATGTGACCATCGGAATCAGACTTTTCACAAAATTTGTACTTACATGAGCAACGCGACTGGTTCAACATGTTTGCCCTTCCAAAGCAGCCTGAGATCATCTCCAGGTTTAAGTAGGCTTCGTGTTGCTCAGTTTTTTTACGTTAAGTTGTGTGTACTGTTGTTTTTCTGTTTTTCTGTTTGTCTTTTTCTTTTTTGGCTATGGCGTTGTCAGTTTTTATTCGACTTGAGTTTGAATTTCGCTTTGGTATGTTTCGCCTCCCTTTTTATCAAACGGTCCCTGAGTATTTATTTGATTAATGCTGACGGAAGTACAGAAAGGCAGACGTACGTAGACTATTATTAGAACCCGTGCGGTGCATAAACAGAGGACAAAAACTTAACTTTTTTTTATATATTTTATACATGTAGACTGCGTTGTTTGCCTCCTGTTTATGTGTCTTTTTTCCATGTCAATGTACGTTTATCTTTGACATATCATTTTGAATGTTGATATTTCCCTTTGCTCACTTATTTCAATGTACATGTATTATTATTATTTTTAGATAGTAAAGAAGAACACAGTCTCATTTACCTTGTGATTGGGATTGTTGCAATATTACTCCTCTTCATAGTAATATTTTCGATTTTTTGTTATAGAAGAGGTATGATTACTTGTTATCAATGAATTTAAATTGCAGATTATTTTATGTACCCGGTACGGTGATGTATTGCTTTTCTAAATAATAAGATTATATGTTTTTAATAGTAGCTTGGTAAATACACTATTTGTAGTTACATCAGATCAATGAGTATATCAATATTCAGTTTATTTAGTGGTATACGTTATGATATCTTGTGAATTATAAAATATATATTATTCCACACATATGTTCTTTGACTGAGTTTTTTTACTTGCTGTTGTTTGTATTTCTTAACGTCAATATAAACCCCGTCTATACAGAATTATTTTTGTAAAACGAAGGATGTTTTATATTCGTTTAGTTTTGATAAATATATTCCAGGCTTAAAACAAGGTCAGGTTAAGGAGAAAGAAGATGTAAGGTATGGAAAAGAATGTCCATTGTATAGCTACATGTGCATCCAGTGTATAATTAGTTTTGAGTTGAATTATAGTTTTAAAGATGATGATAAATATACAATTGTGTTTGACGCTGAGCAATTGAGACTGTGACACAATGTTTTACATTGTCTTTATTTCTTAGAAAGATTCAAGTTTAAGATCTTTTCTAATTGCAGTTGCTGAGTTGTTGTCGTAATGCCATTTATCCATTTTCTACTTTATATATAGATAATGTAAATTTAGAAGCCCCTGCTGTGCATCAGGCATTAGTTAGTGAATGTTTTGAGGAAATAAAACCTAAAAGATTATATCATGATTTTTTACAGTTGTATATTATAAACATGTTCTTGCGTTGAGTAAGATAAAGTTGCTAAACGCAAGTTCCTGCTGGCATGGAAAATATCTGAAACAAATGCAAACATGTTAATCAGTAGCCTGTGTACCTATAACTGATACAGTTTATAAAGTTGAGACACCCGAATTGCAATTCTGAATTTATATTTATCAAAGACGCTAAAATACAATTATTTGAAAACCGAGTGTACAGAAACACTTGGTAAGCTATATAACATAAAAACCTAACATCATAGCCTTACACAAAAATAGAGATAGACAAAGATTTGCAATATTGGTTAATAAATAGTTTATAAATTAATATATACATCATAAGTATATGGAAAAAAGATTTAAATGTTTTTAATAAACAAAATTTAAGAAAAAAAATTTAATTTTTAAAATATAAAATTTAAATATGTTGAAATAAATACAAAATTAAATTTTGTTGCAAGAGACACAAAATTAATTTCTGTTAGAATGAATAGAAAATTTAATTGTGTTGAAATAAATACATGCTATATTGACTACGCTCTTTTATCCAGTAATAATACGTGTCCATATCTGAACTAAAATTAAAAACTAATGACACTAGTGCAAAAAGAACAAAACGAAACGATCGCTTCCTATCTATATACACAGGTTTTCAGTTCTAAATGGAAAGACGACATGCATGAGGGATGTAGCCGTTTGTAAATTAAGGAAAAATAGTACTAAAGTTGCAGAGTAACTGCCGTTGATTGGCAAATGAATTGTCGCAATTTTTTTTTCATTTGACAGTTTTTGTTCTATAAAGCTTTCCTACAAACACAGTATATCTATTGGAATAAAAAACTAACAATGTTTGCAACAACTTTCTTAAATGTTTTATAAAACTAAAGAAAAAAAAAACCAATTTCAATATTTGTTTCAAACTCTGATAATCACCGACAAACGGATAACAACAATACAGAAACAATAATACACTTGATCAATATTATCTTCTCACTTTCATTTTAGCAATACAGATATATCACAACATGCACCGAGATCAAACCAGCTTCAAACAACAGGTAAGTAAATTTCATTGATATTTAAATATCAGCAAATATTTTCAAAACAAAATTTACAAGTCCTCTCTGTCGCAGTCTAAAACAAATTAGTTGTTGTAATATGTGAATGCTTCACAACTTGGACTTTCTCTTATTTCCTGGTGAGTTTTAAAAGAAAGGTGAAAATTTTATGATAAAGAACAGGGGGAAACACGCCAAAAGAACAAACAACGGTGGACAAAACACAACACAGAAAACCGAAGACTACACAACACTGACTCAAACGTTGGTGCTCCGGGATGGAAAGCAGATCCTGCTTTACTTTGGGCGCACTTAGTGTTGCTCGTGTAAGTGCAAAACCCAATGACAAAATTCTTGTTATTTTCTTGATGAATTGTAAGGTTTTGAAGGTTATTCTTTATTTAAGAATGTATCGTCTTGAATAAACCCATGATAGATACTCATTATCAAAATGTGTCCCGTCTATGCACATGTCTCAGTTATACCTTAATTTTGATTTGCGCACTTTTTTGAATGCATTATTTAATCTCAGAAATGTTGCTTGTTTGTGTTCAGTTTTCTGTTAGTCAGTGGTCGATAAAATATTTTACAAGTTTGAAGATGTGATTAAATACTACAGAATGCTTTTTTACAAAGCATATTTAATGGCAATGCAATATGTATTAGAGATTCGCTAAGATTGTTTTTTTTTCCTCAGTTTTGATATTGCTTAGTTTTTCTTAAATGAGTGTAACGTGAAGTTCCAACAACATGCTTTTTAATAATAGATTATCCTTATTATCGTTTCCTCAATAGAGGGTTGCATTCAAACCGTCTGCAAATTCTACATAGGAAACCTTAACTGGGACACGGATGATATCCCTGGTTGCATATTAAATGAAGTTATAAAGGAACATAACTAAATCCCGTCTCTTTCTTTTCGCGATTTTGATAATTCCGAATGTGATTCATAACCGAAAAACTTGAAAACAACGGGGAAAACGTCGGTTTACACAAGTGGGACACACATGTAGAATGACGTTACCCTGCCAGAGAATCTTATATCTTTTTACTGATATACAAATAATACAATTGTAAAACCATACCTAAGCTATAAAAGGCCTAACATTAAACATGAAACAATGTAACGTAAATCAAACGAGGCTAAACTACAGATTTCAGTACAACGCAATAATTAAAGAGTATACACCAATAAACAACTACAATAACATTAAAGGCTACTGACTTCCAAAAGAGACAGGTACTTATAAAATGTGTTTTAGTAAAACATATATCTGAGTGTCTGACTTGTAGAAGGACACAGCATAAAAACAAACTGTACCGATCACTTTAAAAAGGTGTGATTCATAAGATCGATGTAAAAAAAACATGACAAAAAGCATCAAACAACGACCATTGAATTACTGGTTTCAAATTGAGACAAGTCAATATTATCTAGTCATGGTTTGAAATATAATAAATAACAGCAAACAGGAACCACTAAATTACAGGGTCCTGGCTAGAAATTGAAGGAGTAAACGATGTCAAGTGATCCTCAAGTGTTTAGTCAATAATAATACAATGTATCTTATCTATAAATATTTTGAAATAAACGTTTGTCCTCACTCACAAAATGATTGAAGGAAAAAGCATCACAGATTTTTTTTTTCACACAGAAATTCATACTATGTTATTTTCAGAAAATCATAGTCAAGATCTTGAAAGGTAAGTTACTCATACGAATAGAAGTAGGTCTGATTGGTTTTGATATATTAATCTACTGCTTATACATATTGATAGTTTAATCAATATTTGATCATTTGTTGATTGGTTGAGACTATCCAACGTTTCATTGAAAAAATCTTCATATTCTCTTCTTAAAATACTGTTGTCTCATTGTGCTACTATATCAAGTCAGGCTGAAATAAGAATGTTGCGGTTCTGTTCATGTCATTAAATGGATTAACACTAGTATTTTTGTGGGCCCTTTATAGCTAGATGTTCTATGTGAGCCAAGGCTTCGAGCTGAAGTCCGTACTTTGACCTTTAATGGTTTACTTTTACAAACTGTGACTTGGATTGAGAGTTGTCTCATTTGCAATCATATCACATCTTCTGATATCCATCAACTTTTCAAAACACTAGTTTATGTTGATAGGGGATTAATAACGGATTCAAAAGAGCAAAAACAATATAAAGGTCAATGTGCTTGTTTTCGAGATATTAGTCATTGAAATTATGAAAACATAAATAAAATTTTATAAGACTTTTACAGATGGCTTATCATTATACACGTAAAAGATTTATAAAAAGAAAAATGGGGGTCAATTGGCAATTTTTTTTAAGGCTTTCAAATGGATAAAACCCGAGGATTCCAAAAAATCTGACAAAAATCCCAAAACATGGCAAGCGAACCTCCTTATAAAAGATATTGTCGGCACTAAACGAAACATCAGATAACGTCACGTAAGGGGTCAACTACCGCTTTTGATGAACGGAGAGTGATTAAATCTTCAGGTAAGCCAGTGACAAGAAATGTTATTTTGATTTATTGATAAATATAGACTGTACATTTTCAGATACAGAAAAATATAAATATCAATAAACATGTAAGACTAGGGTCTCAATTATTGCAGATAACCAGTTTTTGTTTGTTATCTTTAGGACTTCTTTGATATTTAAGAGCAGCTTGGTTTTCAAAACATTTGTCTTAAATTCGACTACTCTTAGGCGCATGCATTGATTTACCTGACTGCTTGTACAGATTTCCACTAAATTTACGTGTGTGATGCCATGGAAAAAGGAAGAAGACATCTATTTGCAGATGATTTGAAGGAATTACAGCAAAGCTTTTGTATTCAGTAATGATATTACTTCACTCATATTCGTTCTTTGAATGTATGAAATAAAATAAGTTTATTGTGGGAAAAATTAATAGCTGGGTTGTAGTGTTCGTTGTTGTTTCACTGTCTCTAATTACTCTATAGATGCTATTTAGAACTGCAAAAACTCTTAAAATACTCTTTGACCACAAAAAAGCATGCATGTGAAATATATCTTATGGTGTTTATATATCTCAACTTGTACGATTCGCTCGTGTATGTAAATAGTTATCATAGGTACCAGAATTATAATTTAGTACGCCAGACGCGCGTTTCGTCTACATAAGACTCATCAGTGACGCTCATATCAAAATATTTATTAAGCCAAACAAGTACAAAGTTGAAGAGCATTGAGGATCCAAAATTCAAAAAAGTTGTGCCAAATACGGCGAAGGTTATCTATGCCTGGGATAAGAAACAACGTTATAAATTTTAGCGAGAGAAATCTTATATGTTTTACTGAAAAATTATTACACCAGTGGTTTTGATATCACAAACTAGTCAAAACATTTACGTAATTGTATCATCGGTACAAGGACATCATTTGTTAATATAAATCAACATGTAGACATCGTATACGTTCGGGTATTTCACATCCATTTTTATGGCAATATTCTTAACAAAGCACAAAATAATTGACATTCACCTCAAAAGCTAACAAATAAAATTGAGAATGGAAATGGGGAATGTGCCAAAGAGACAACAACCCGACCATAGAAAAAACAACAGCAGAAGGTCACCAACAGATCTTCAATGTAGCGAGAAATTCCCGCACCCGGAGGCGTCCTTCAACTGGCCCCTAAACAAATATAAACAAAACCTTTAAACAGACTTATAAAAAAGGGATATAGTAACGATACTGTTGTTAGGTCATTAAATATGGCATATTTTGGCTTGATATTGATTCACTTAAAGGTCTTGGTATCGGAAATAAACACATTTATTCTAAAACCAGTTGTTGGCATGATACGAGTTATGTTTTTCTCATATATTTTATGATGGTATGATATTAAACCCCTAACGGGAGGGATTGTGCTTGCCACTCATATGATGAAGACATAAGCTTTTATATATAATCAGTTTAATTGAGGTCTGGAACTGGCATGTCAGCAACTTCTAGAAGTCATGTGTTAAATTGTGATTCAATTTCATTTTGTTAAGTTTCTTCTGTTGCTTATTTTACATCGGACTCGGACTTCTGTTAAACTAAGTTTGTCTGTGCGTATTGTTGTGTATTTGTTTTTTCTACTTTGCTAGAGGTATTGGGGGATGGTTGAGATCTCAAAAACATGTTTAACTCCGCTAAAGTTATGTGTCTGTCCCAAGTCAGGAGAATCTGACCTTTCTTAATCTTGTGTTATTTTTTAATTTAAGTAACTTTTATATATTTCGGAGTTTAATATGGCGTCCATTATCACTGAACAAGGATATATGTTTGTTTAGGGGTTAGCTGAGGCATGCCTCCGGGTGTGGGATTTTCTCGCTGTATTGAAGACCCATTTGTGGCTTTCGACTGTTTTTGCTCTGTGGTTGGGTTGTTGTCTCTTTGACACTTCCAACATTTCCATTCTTAATTTTCGAAGTTAGACAATATGTCTTTGGTAAATAAACTTTTTAAGTAACAATGTATTATTATGTACGGAATTATTGAAAAACGTTTACTTTCAGCGAGAATCTGATAATTTCCCTTACATGTTTTAATCTGAGGAATATTTAAGAGGATTTTAATGAAATTTAGTTTGATTTGCACACACAGTACAAGCAATACACCTGCAAACAGATTCAATTATTAAAAATTGTAAAAATTGTAAAAAATGAACAATTTTGCAAATACCATACATAAACCATCTGTACATTATTTAAAGTAAGAAAATCGAACCAAATTTATTTGTATTTAGTCTAATCAAAATAAGATGGAAATTTGTTTTAATAAATTTCTTGATATTCAGATATTATGACGGATTGGACCCAGACAGACAAGAGATGCATGTATATAACACACCACAAGACAACGAAGATAACAATCATTACATGACATTACCCGCAGATCATGCATACATAGATCCAATATGCTGATTGTCTTTTATATGCCCAATGTAATTGATTTGTAGTTATCTGGTACAATTACCGAGCTGAATGTAACTTTTTCTCTATGTACAGTTACCATTGCGTGATACACGAACAGTATTACATTATCAGTCATATGCTTATAGTAATACTTTTTTTAGTTTCAAACGAAGTGCCATTAATCGAGTACATTCCTTGTATAATTATGTAAACATTCTGATATTTTCCATATTTTCTTACCTTGTTTTTTAAACAGATGCAATGTCAAGGTACATTTGTTGTTAAATATATGTTCCTTATTTAATATACTTGGTAAAAACAACCAGGTTTTAGTGAATATGTTTATGTACAAATTCTTATTTAACAATCCGCTCAATTTCAATCTGAAAGAATGGACTTAATTGACAATGGTAAGATTTGCGCATTTGACACATGAAATGATTATTTATAATCCTGCTCAGTCCTTCACAATTTGTTCATAAAAAAACCCAATAATCATAATTTGCACATACTATCTAATATTGCATGTTATGTTTGCATCTATGTTATCGTTGATTTACTGAATTTTTTTAAGAACAACAAAACAAAGAAGAAAACAATGCTAATGTATTCGTAAAAAAACGACTTGCCATCATACTACTTTGTTGTTTCAGCTAATTAAATGCATAATAATATATAAATATTTAAGATAATGCAAGCAAATAATTGAATAATGAAATAATCTTTCAGAAAATTACTTCACGTACACCTTGGTCGGTTGATTGCCTACCTACAGTTTTTCTGAATCCTACTTTTTGTTTATTTTAATACATAGACATTGAATTACTAAGCATTACGGTTCTTTTTTTCGTTTGAGAAACTGCAACCCTATGCAATATTAATCGTCAAGTTATGCATGGCGAATTGAAACTTATATAAGATTATAAAGAATATCATATGGTGCATATCTCTTTAATATATATGTTATGCATACAACGAGTAGGGGATTGCCGTCGATGAAAATTATGAGGACTATTCTTATACAATCAACCACAAACACAAATGACATCAAGAACATTGAAAACAGTGTTTGATGCTTTTTTCTTATAAAAGAATAGATAAGTGTGAAAAACAAATTTCAGGTTCTCAAATGTTTGCTAACTAAGAAGAGACAATCGATTAACCGTAGAAACAATTATGCATTGTTCCCTTCTTTCGACAGGCTCTCTGAATAATTCATTGCTGTTTAATCAGGATTAATCTGAGCTCTCATTTTTTTTTCATCGCATTTAGCATGTTTAGTTTTATAGAAAACAGAAAAAAGAGACAGGTACAACCAAAGCATAGAAAAATACTATCTCTATTAATAACCTACAATAGATATCAAACTGTAGATACACGTAAAAAAAACCTGCACACATATGATATCGTATGTAAGAAATGTTCACGGGAACGTACAAAACCGCCTTATCTGCTATGATCATGATGGCTGAAAGCATGTTGGTTTACAAAGGAGGGGCGAGAAATACCAGAGGGACAGTCCAACTTATAGATTGAAAATAACAATACAACCGGATATCAGAGAAAATATACAGTATGATAAGGAAAGTCCCTTTCACTTCTAAGGTAGTTGTAAGTCTGGTAGGTGTAAATGTAGAAGAATGAAAGTTTGTGCAACTCAAAGGTTTCAGATGTTTCTGTCTTGTAGCAACAAGTAAATAAAACTTTTCTCATATGTATGAAAATGTAGTATTTTATGCTGTAAATAATGCCCCTTCTTTTGCATTTGATTATTGTTCTTTATTATGTGATAAATTTCAATTATGAATATATATTCTGCTTTATTATTATTTTAAAATTTTGTACAGGTTAACACCATTTTTAAGCAATATTTTTGTGCATGTTATAACCTGTACAAATTTGCAACTTGTACACGACATTTATATACCTTCATATAACAACTATTTTTATTTGAAGCATATTTTTAGAGCCTCTTTTGTACACAAACTAAATAACCTTCGTCATTTTGGAAATTTAAGAATTGAACAAGCGTTTTTGTGATGGGTTTAGACTGTTTTATTCCATAAATTTGAAAATTGTTATAGTTTAATCAGGGTTGATTGTTATTCCTTTTACATTATAATTATACTGATGAAGGATATCGTTCATCTGAAATATTTATAGACAATTACATTAAACGTTTCATGTTGTTTGTTACCGATGTTGTTTTGTACACTTTTAGACATTTAAATATACATGTGCATGTATATGTATCCCCATGATCTAGATTTCTGGATATGAGATTGGTGCTGTAGTGTATGAAAGAGATGAGTTGAGGGACAGAAATGTGACAGCATAAGAATCTAATTCTAACACTGTGGGTGTTATTTGCAGACTTATAAAGATATGTGCATTAACTCGGCAACTCAAAAACTGAGATCCAGAGGGCATATGTATTGTATGGTTGTCACTTGTTTAGACTTGTATGTATGATATACTAATTTCTAGTTACTGTATAATGAATTGAATCATTATTCAATATGGTATATGCAAATTTGTAAGTAAGATTGCGGACAAATAGACATATGTTGTGTACAAAATTAAAATATAACTTCTCTACACGGTTAAAACGTATGTCTTATGTCTATTTCTAGATTCGCCTTCTGTGACAAGGTAACACCAAGACTATGGAAGTTATATTTTTATAAAGCGGATGTGGTCGTGCGGTTTAGACCGACGGACATGAGGCAAAGCGATATTTTAGTGTATCAAAGGTGTGAGTTCATCTACCGTTGAGTGACAAAAAAATTGTCAGCATAATAATCTAATTTTAACACTGTAGGGTGTAATGTTCAGTCTTATATATAAAAATAAATATATATGTAATTAGTTATCAAAGGTACCAGTTGTATAATTTGATACGTCAGAAGCGCGTTTCGTCATAAGACTCATCAGTAAAGCTCAGATCAAAATAGTTTGAAAACCAAGCTAATATAGACGGAGGAGCCTTGAGGACTAAAATTTTAAAAAATGTGCCAACTACGGCTAAAGTAATATATGCATAGGATAGGAACATTCTTAGTATTTGTCATTTTGGGTCCTTTTATAGATAAACACGCGGTATAAGGGCTTTGCTCATTGTTTAAGGCTGTATGGTCACCTACAGTTGTAAATTTCTATGTCATTTCGTCTCTTTTAAAAAGTTGTTTATTGGCAATCATGCCACATCTTCTTTTTTATGAACAACATGTGTAACGTGCCACAACGTGACAAAATATTAAACTATATAATCTAGAAAACTCAAGTCCTGTATATTTACAAAAATATGACCTAAAAAAACAAATGAGTAAATTCGGTAAGGGTCATATTTGGTCCCGATTAAAAAGATCAATGTTAGAAGATAAAACATGTTTTAAGCTGACTTAAAGACATGTGAGAAAGTTAAATAGAGCGATTGTTGTCAAAGTTTTATTCTAAAGCATTGATTTTTACACCCTAAATAGGCCAAATATGAGATTTCTGGCGAAAGTTTACAAAATTGGCTATATTTTAACCACATTATGGACCAGGAAACATAGAGCGCAGGCGTCGACAGAAAAAAAATTCAAGATGGATGTGTAAAATTTCTTTTAAAAAATATTATTTTCAAAGATCTTTGTTGTCGACGTATGCGCTCTATGTTTCCTGTCCAATAATAAATAGAAATCTACCCATTTACATTGATTTTTTTCGCGTAAATCAAGATGAATACTATTTGTGACGTCATGAATAAAACGCAGGAACATAAATATTCAACAAAAAGTTTCATTTCCTATCTTGTCACTGTATTAGCTATGATTCATTGTGATATTGGTCAATACATCCTGATTTGAAATTTCTAAGCTAAAAATGGGGCCATTTTAGGACCTTACCGGACCTACTCCTTTAATACGAAAAGTTGACAGAGCAAATAGTATCGATGATTGATGCATGCCATGGCATGTCCATTGTGCTTGTTTCCATTTTTTCGAACGTTAAAAATGACAGATTTTCCCGCAAAATACATCTTGTCCCTCAAACTAAATGATAATGACGACACAAACAAATAAACAAAAGGATTCAAGTTGTGATAGACCCACAATCAGGAAAATGTGATTCTTTACATTGATACTTCATTAATTTATCAATGATCGGTGAAATGTATTTACTAAATACACAAATGATTTAAATAGCAAATATCTATAACACACCAATCACTATTGTAAATATGCAGAGATACTGTTTAAATGTCAAAATAAATGAATATAATTGAGTAGGTTTACCCTGTATGCTTCGTTAATCACGACAATGTACTTAGAAGTATAAGCAATATTAATGTTGAAATGGACTACTTGTTTTTGTTGGTAATAATCTATATAGTCCTAATGCTCGGTAAGTATTTCATATATTTACGAAAGTATTTAATTCCCCATGAATAGTTTTAGTTCAGTCTATTGGTATAATTTACAGTCGATCAACCGTTATATTTCTTTGTAACAGACCCATTAAATTACAAAAATGGGTGTACGGATCTATTGAATTAAATGGTCGTAAGGGTAATGTTACTATTTGTCATTTACGTTTCAGTTTAAAATTTGCAGGTTAATAGCATGATGTCGAAACTCGATTCTACATGTATGTGTGTAAATCAAACCATTACTCAGAATCTAAACGTCTGTGGTGACCCACACAAACTAGTGCAAAAGTTTAAAATATATGACATACATGTACTATACATTTGTACAAATTTAAATACAATTTTAAGAAAACATGTCAGAGTAAATCCTGTGTTAAGCGTCAAGACAAACTTCACGTCTGCGGGATGTTCTTGCTGTGTTAGACTCATTTAGTGACCTTGTGCTGTTTTCTGCGCTTTGGTCAATCGTGTCTCTTTGGCACATTCCCCATATCGATTCTCAATTGTTTCCCCTTAAAAAAAAATTATTTCAAAAATATGCATGAAATTGTATCCTACTTTACCAATAACATTCAATATGATATTCTTTTGTAATGCGTGCATGTATTTGACAGTATGTTTTTTCATTAAACTAATGATAGTTTCTCTGGATTCGTGAAATGCATGCATATCATTTACATTTTTGAAGCAAATTGTCAAATTAGTGTATCTTATCTTTGCTAGCCAAGGGTTGCGACCCAAGACCCTCCTCTCCACTGGTAAACAAAATAAAAGCAACATTTTTGAAAAAAAAAATTCCATCTACCAGTAGATACAAATCATGTCGATTCTGACTAAATAATTCAGGAACCGAAAATATTCGTTGACATTACAAAAGTTGCACATGAAACATATGCAGGAACTTTAATTAGTGATTTAAAACTTTTAAAAGTTCGTTAAATATCTTTTCGTTATGGATTTGTTGCGCATCTACAATCAGCACGTGGCAATTGTTTATTTACCTAAAAATCGGTTATTGATTTAGGGATGTTCTGCGGTAGGGTACGCGGCCGAGTGGTCGGAGGCTACCAAATGTGTCCGTTCATTAAAATGAAAAAGCTTTAGCGAAATCTTTCAAATCTAAATGGTGTAATTGCTTAGTACATGAATAGATAGTTTGTTTGTGACTGTAATTGTTAAATTGATTTTAGACAGGACGTGAATGTAAAATTTTTACTTAAAATCATGTGATTGGGTCTACATTTTCAAATATAATTTTCTTTCGATAATAATCGATTTTTATTCTTCCTATAACACTGCACCAAATTTGTATAATAGATATTGGCCATAACTATATATAGACATTTGTACATCTATTTGAATTAGGCAATGTATTTACTTTAAATTTATTCATGCAATAATTTTCACCTTTAAAATAACACACATCTAGAAATATTATAATTGAAGTGACATATTTATCTTTGATTTGGACCCAGTTTTCATTTTGGTCAAAAACAAAATTTTAACATAAATTGAATACAAATTTATCTTTCAAATGTTTAGTCTAAACCTCTTTTTAAATTTTGCATTTTTTTAGCCTAGTTTTCAAATTGTTCCAAAATTCAGGGTCCAAAATTAAACTTTGTTTGATTTCAACAAAAATAGAATTTATGGGGTGCTTTGAAATGCTGAATCTACACATGCATTTAAGAATTTTGGATTTTTGGCTCCTTTATTCAATTGGTAAAAATTGAGGTTCAAATGTTTTGTTTGATTTCATCATCAATTGAATTCTTGGTTTTTTTTTATATGCTAGTAGTTATCAAAGGTACCAGGGTTATAATTAAGTACGCCAGACGCGCGTTTCATCTACATCAGACGCATCAGTGACGCTCATATCAAAATTTTTATAAAGCCAAACAAGAACAAAGTTGGAGAGCATTGAGGATCGAACAATGTTCTTAAATTTGGATATTGACCTTAAAAGGAACTTGCTCAACTGTGTAGGGTTCGACCTCCACACGGAGAAGGATTTGCTGTCACTCTATCAGCCTCTGGTCTACAACCAAATATGATTATCTGTAATGCGCGTATTTTATTTAATGCAGCCATTAAAAACTACAAACAATCATTACCTCATGGAGCTAAAAATCTATTTCAATATTAAGAGGGATGAAAGTAGGATGATTATACATGTATCGTTACTCATGCCTATCAAAGATATAGTGAAGCTATTCCATACATATATGTCTGAATGTTGTTCAGTGGTTGTCGTTTGTTTATGTGGTTAATTAGTGTTTTTTGTTTCTTGTCTATAAACTAGACAGTTGGTTTTCCTGTTTACATGACTTATCAATAGTCATTTTTGGTGTTGTTGTGTGACAGCCAATGCTACGTGTTGAAGGCCGTACTTTGACCTATAATGACTTACCTTTTATAAATTGTGACTTTGGATCGAAAGTTATCTCATTGGCACTCATACTACATATTCTAATATATATCTAAGCATTAACATGTTGATACCCGTAAAATAACACATAACGGTCTTCCGCAGGTTTTAACGTCAGAATTAAATCTCTGAGACGTGTCTTTGTTTAAAACATGTTCGTTCAAGCAACAACAAAACTTACCCTTTAAAGGTAAACATTCAATGAACTACCAATAACAACGCAGTATATACTGGACTGTATCAATGGAAAATATCAAAGGTGGAATTAAGCACACCAAAAACTTTGAAAAAATAGTCGCCCTTGACCTAAGTAAGGTATACATTGAAGAATTTTTTGAAATTGAAAGAAAAGTTAAGTTAATTTATTTTCATATAAGAAATTGGTTTATCACTTCCATCTATGAGATCCGATCACGTATTCTTTCTGAGGCGGGCTGATTTAGTTTTCCACTACACAATGGGAATAATTTATCAAAATGTTGACATTTTAGTTGTCCAATCCACTATTAGCGAAGTGATAGAAGAAAAATAAAGAATTCCATTATGTAAAGCAGATAGGAGGATACCATACCTTAGTCTGCCATTTCTTTTTCTTGCAATGTGCCATTACTTCTTCAAACAAAGGTGTTGTAAACAAGACCATCAGCAAGCACTCACAAACTGATGTGTTATTAAATCTGTTTCAATTTTTGCGAAATAATTTCAAAAGTTATTTATGTGGAATAAAGGATTCGATGTTTTCTTAATATATGCATTCAGTCTTAATAAGTATAAATGATAAAAATAAAGCTAGAGTATGGTCACAAGATGCAAACGTATTTCATGTTTCAATAATTGTTATAAAACTGCTAATTTAAATCACTTTCCCATATTTATCATTCGAGAATCTTAAAGCAAATAAAGGAATCCTAATACCATTCATATATTTATATAATTTTGTTATTTTTTATCATTATATTCAAAATATTTTCCTGACGTTAATAATATTTTGAAATATTTTATTCATATTTTCACTAGATCACTTGATTTCGCTAGATCCACAGTTTCATATTTTTTTAATTTCCTTTGATATATGTCTAAATTAAACAATATCAAACCCAGAATTTTATAATAATTATTTCAAATTCACATGCATGTAGAACCTATCCTCACGTAAAGACTATTTAACAGGTTGATTATCTTTAAAATAGATCCCAAAATTACTAATGAATGTTTTAAAAATCACATTTAAAACCACTGAAACATGTTGGTTGAACTTACACGATATCTTCTATTTGCATTCCAGTTTTGAAATATTTTACATAACTAAATCCAATCTTATGAAAATTGAATTTCTTTCAGTGAACACAGCATTGTATGCTCAAAAGTCCTATCATAGTAGATTTAAAATAAAAAACACTACAAGGTATACTCCAAAATTACTTCTAATTTTCCATGTACATCATCATATGAAAGCTTACAAAACATTTTTGAATGAATTAGTTCCTCCTTGATAACTTCATGACACTAAATTCTTGGAAAAACAGTCACGATATAAGAAGCAGAATTACTATTTAAAGGAATCTGAGAAGTGAATTTAAACAAATTAAATCAAATATGGTATGCACATTGATACCAAAAGATTTTAAACATTGCAAATAAGAATTCCTGTGAACATGGTGAAGAAATCTCAACTTATCCATCTGAAAATTGAAACTGATTACACCTGAATTGATTTTCTTGTTTCACTGGCAACTGGACAATACTACTTGTAAATATAAGGGTTAACATTTAAAAACAATCTTTATTATGAAAGAACAGTTTTAATTTTCATGCATATTAACATACAGTTAACAATGCTTAATTAAATATTTTACTAACTTAGACATTTTGGTAAAAATAAGATAAATCATATTTATTGGGGATTTGAAATCATTTTTTTTTAATTTGAATAATCCTAGGTGAAGAAACACTTCAGGAAAAAGGATTGCTGTAAGGTTTGAATATGTGAATAAAAAAACCTGTACAGGTAGCATCAAGGTATACTCAGCTATAACAGTACCAACAGCTCAATTTAAATGTCCAAATTGAATTGTCAATTTTACAATCAGATTAAACAATAGGCAACCGTAAACAGCAACACCCATTATCAATTCACAATAACAGTCCTCAATATGCTTTCTACATAAGGAAAGCGTTGGTTATCTACAGATGGTAATATATTGGGGCAACTACAAAAGCCTGCAACAGAAAAGCCGTTTCCTTAGCAGTGAACTTTTTTCAACTATGAACAAAATTTCCCTCACATAAAAACCCTTTTTAATTTTTTTGTTGAATATGAATATCGATCTTAAAAGATGATTTAAAAGATATTGCATCATTCATTTTTTTTCATTAGCGGACAAAACAGAAAGTCAAGAATATAAGACATTTAACAATATAAAATGAACCCATGGGTTAAGTGGGTGTATGAAAGTCCTTAACTAAGAGTCTTTTTAAAATATATCTTCCGCCTATATAAAAGAAGTCACTACTGCAATATTAATTCCTACAAAAGTGTACATGCTGGATAATAAATACTCGTTTTTCTGAAACCTCTACGGCGTTTAGAGAAATTGAAAATAATTGGCAGTGATATTCACAGGACATTTTCTAGGCAAACAACACAGAATCTTTGTCAAATGCCAAATTGATATTTTGCTGCAATGAAAGAATTTAACGGAATTAAACCAGATGTTGACAAATTGTCAAACTATTCAACATTTTTCTTTCTATTGTGTATAAAATATATTTTCAGCACTTAAAAAAATAAAATAGAATGGTAATTTACATTTTTGTTTGTTTGAAGTTCTACGTTCGGATATTCAATTTTCAAATATACTGCTCACATCCACTTTATTTGAACTTTGGTTGATAGTTGTCTCATTGGCAATCATACTCCGTATTACAAGTATCTGTAGAGCGGAAAAAATAGAAATTCTAAACTGCAAGCATGATATGTATGAGAAAACAACCTTATTTAAATGATTTCGTTAATTAAGATAAAGGTTGATATGTTGTTTGTTCACCTGCTGAAAATCTAAGGCCGTTTAAAAATATTTTGATGGATATAACGTTTAGTCATGTAGTTTTGATGCCTATTTTCTAAAACTTCAGTTTAATGCCAATAAGAAGTGCATGTTGGCATTTCTCTTTACAGTACAATCATACTTGGAGATATTTTGTCGTTTTTTTCAGAGCGAGTCATTATCGCGTCAATTCTGCAAATCACGAATTGCAGTTGAACGGAAATAACACATTAAAAAATCATAACTGGTTATTGTTAATTTTCATTAAACTGTCGAAATATTTATGTAATAAGTCACTATGTTTGAGAATTTACTACAACAAGATGATTCTATGCTTTATTAAGTTTTATTAAAATATTATTTCGGCATATTTTTTTATTAACTTCACTTATCATACACTTCATTCAATTAATGACATTAGTTATAATCATAACTTCAACCCAGATTCTACATCAGGTCGATATTCAGAATTTAGAAATAAAATTACAATTATATGTGTATATGAATGCAAATTTACAAATCTATGAAATTAACATACACTTCATGATAACGACTTAAATTATATTTATAGCTTCATCTCAGATCCCTCCTGGACCACCAGTCATCGACGGACCTCCTGTCCTTGTTCTTAATGCACAGATAACATTACTATGTAGGTCTGCCAGAGGTGATCCACCGCCGACTGTGAAATGGTTCAGAGACGACATAGAAATAACAACTGGTGTTTCTACAACTACTTCTGGTACAGCAGTGACAGCATCTTTAACGTTTACTGCTACCAAAGATGACCATTTAGAGGTTGTAGAGTGCCAGGCTGAAAATGGTGTACTACAAAATCCTTTAAGTACTACTAAATATATTGAGGTACACTGTAAGTTTCACTTTTATATAGGATGTTGTACATTGTAAGGTTTGGTCTATCGGTAGACACAGTTTGTTTGTTGTTTGGTAGTCTGCATAACGTGAAAAAAAAAATCGCAGAATTAAGTCATTTGCTTTTTTAATAATGCATCGATATACACACGAAGTACAGATGTGAATATTACATAAAGACGTGTATATTTGTAAGAATATGTCTATTGAATTAAACTTGTTAATTTTTTTAACCTCCATGTTTTTTGTAGTAATATACATATTCATTATTACGACACCTTTTCAACGTTTACAGGTTTTACTGCAAGATTACGTATACAATTTGCTGTTATCATTTTGATAAATACAAAAGCCTAGGGAATAAACACCAAATCTCAATCGGTAAATAATGTTTTTTCCTTTTCATTCAGCAGTCGTTGATAATTTCAGCAGCATGAGATTGACTTTGTTTAAATGCACGGAACTGTAAACTCTTGTTCATTGTCCTTAAGCTTTAACGTGGAATAATGTCTGTTTGCTGACATCCATTAAATCTTTCAACTTCCGTTTACTACGTTATTGACCATATGCATGCCATTATTTATGGCTGTTTTATATGTGATACAAATTGTACTTGATATAGATGAATAGTCAAATAACCTTAAGACCAAAATACAGTCGTCAACCAACTTATAACTTATCATATGACATACGAACAGACTTTGTACGGTTCTTCGCTGAAAACGAAGACATGAAAGTGAACGATATTTAATACAGTTATCAATCTATCTTTGTCATCATGATCAATACACACATTTTTAGTATATTAACACGTATTTTATGATAATTTTAAACATTTTATTAATAAGCGGGTAAAATAACAACAACCGGCCATTTGGACCTTTACGTTATTTTACAATTCAAACTGAAACATATGAAAACAAAATAAGGATTATTCCTATGCATACATACTTTTGTTCTCTTTAACTAATGCGTTGTTTATAAAAATGGCAGTGTTTCTAGAATACTTGAAGAAAAGCACTTTAAATTGTTATCATTTGCGAGAATTTCATCAGATTCTTCTACATTCAAAATCAAGTTCGGCTCTTTGTCACGATTTACATAACAGTCCACTAGAAAGTGATAAACTTAGGTTCAATCCAAAATAGGTTTTACATGAAAATTTAAAATTGAATGTTCTATATTTCTGCAACTTCTGAAATTTTCTAATAGTAGTTTCCAATTCAGTGGAAGAAATATATGAAGTCTGTTTGTCACATCTAATGATGATTGTTCGAAAAATGTTAAAGGTACTAAATAAAAACGAATTAAACAAGCAAGTATCTTTCATTCGTGAGAACTTATTTCAATACAACTGAGAAAGGAAATGGGTAAATAATGTGTCAAAGAGACAACCACGCGACCAAAGAGCAGGAAAAAACAACCACATACCACCAAGAAGTGTTCAACACAGCAAGAATTACCGCACCTGGCCACTAAACAAAATGTGTACTTAGTCTAGTTAAGTGAAAATGGACGTCTACTGAACTCCAAAACATATAAATGAACTGAAATAAAATTCATTATACTTAAAGGTGGGAGGCTTCTGACTGGTTACAGGAATGCAGCAGGGTTTAACATGTTTAGTAAAATCTAAACCTTCCCCTTATACCTTTACTCAATATAGAAAAAAAAACAGTACAGCAATACGCATAGTAAAATTAAGTTTAAAAGAAGTCCTATGCCAAACATATTTCATCTGAGTGTGACATTTTTTAAATTATTGAAATATTGAATTTTAAATCTGCTGCCTTTTGTTAGCTATTATTCATGTGTGTTCTTTGTCTAATATGTTCTCCAATTGTATTTGTATTGTAGTCCTGTACTATGATGTTGTCATTTTAATGTTATATTTAACATTGCCATTAAAGTACGAGGTTTGGCATGCCACAAAACCAGTTCAGCTGACCATGCGGTATGGGCTTTGCTCATTGTTTAAGGCCTTACGGTGACCTATAGTTGTTATATCTGTGTCATTTTGGTCTTTTGTGGATAGTTGTCTCATTGGCAATCATACCACATCTTCTTTTTTATATCAACCCACCATTTTTTTCTTCAAAATGTCCTGTACCAAGTCAGGAACATGGCCATTGTTATATTATAGTTCGTTTCTGTGTGTGTTACATTTTAACGTCGTGTTTCCTTTGTGTCAATTGCTTTCTCTTATATTTGAGTGTGAATTCACATTACTATAAGACGTGTCACGGTACTTTTCTATCCTAAATTCATTTATTTTGTTTTGATGTTATATTTGTTATTCTCATCGGATTTTGTCTAATGCTTAGTTTCTGTTTGTGTTACATTTTAATGTTGTGTCGTTGTTCTCCTCTTATATTTTATGCGTTTCTCTTAGTTTTAGTTTGTTACTCCGATTTTATACTACTGTTGCCTTTATTTATATGACAGAGTTCCAACATCTCCATATGAAACAATTTTTGGGTCAAAATTTAACATCACCCGAGAAAAAAAGAATGATTTTGTTTTACACAAACGTTACACATGAATTTGATTTTCTTTACCGGACTGAGGAGCAATATCGGTACGATACTAGATGTACAAATACATATAGTTTTTCAAAAGTCTTTATTTCAATGATTTTTTTGATTTTTTTGAAAATATGTCACCTAGTGTTTGGTTTCATCTTTTGACAATCTTTCAACATTGACGCCCTAGTCACAACAGATCGTAGGATTTTTTGTCGTGGAAAATGTCAAAAATATATTTCGAGTGGTCACATCAGCAACGACTAGATCACGATGGTTCCACGATGGGTACACGACAGAAAAAAAAAATTGTAATTTGTCGCAAGTCGGTCATGCGACAGTCGTGCGACAGTCGTACGGCAGTCGTGACTTGTATTGTGTTATTTTTCTTCAGGTTTAATGTCATTGGATGCGTGTGTTACTGTCGTGTCACTGTCGTGTCACTATCGTGTCACGTTCGTGTCACTTTCGTGTCACGTTCGTGTCACTTTCGTGTCACTGTAGAAGACTGTCGACCCTTAGGCGACTCTTAGCAAGGGCTCTTGAAACATGCCATGTTCCACTGCATGAATCCAACGAAATCAACGGCAGATTCCCACTTCAATTCTTGCATCTTGCATCAGTGTACTATACTGTCCCATCTTTTGGCGCCGTTCGATCCATGGACCAACCAACCAACGTTGAGCTTTTTGCTGGTTCCTATACTGTTCATGGGATCGAATCAACGCTAACATGACCATATGTGTGCCACCCTCTTTAGACGGCAGACAGCATCACTACAAACTGCTCAGAGTCTGAATTTACCAGTTTTTGTGCTCGACCAGTAAAATCGAGCACACATTTTACTGGACTAGTCTCGACATTGTCTCGACTGTACTTAACTGTACTTAAGTGTACTCGACTAGGTCTCGACTTTACTTAATTAGTCTGATTCAGTACTTGATGATCTTTGTATAGTCTGAAATAGTCTTGACCATGGATCGACCTGTCTCGACCTGTCTTGACTAGTCTCGACCTGTCTCGACTAGTCTCGACTCAGTCTCAACCAGTCTCGACCTGTCTCGACTAGTCTTGACCTTCAAATTTAGTTTTGACTGGTGTAAATCAGCCCATCTAACTAAATTAAATATTGATCTCACAAAATTCAAGCTTATTAGGTAGTTTGATTTATTGCTGTGAAATGAAAGAATTTAATTTTACAATATGTCAAAATAAAAATTATTATATAAAAATTCAGATAGGCATTTTTTATTTTTTTTTAGAACTTTTTCAAATCAACTTGGATTTTCATCAAACTATGCAGCTATCTTAGATATATATCAAGCTTACTGAATCCCATGTCATTTAGTTTTTTGTTGTATTGCTGTAAAATTTAAGAATTAAAGTAATCTCGAATAGTCTTGACCTTCAAATTTAGTTTTGACTGGTGTAAATCAGCCCATCTAGCTAAATTAAATTAAATATTGATCTTACAAAATACAAGCTTATTAGGTAGTTTTATTTATTGCTTGGAAATGAAAGAATTTAATTTTACAATATGTCAAAATAAAAATTATTATATAAAAATTCAGATAGGCATCTTTAATTTTTTTTATAACTTTTTCAAATCAACCTGGATTTTCATCAAACTATGCAGCTATCTTAGATATATATCAAGCTTACTGAATCTCATTTCATTTAGTTTTTTTTGTATTGATGTAAAATTTAAGAATTAACGTAATCTTGGTAAAAAAAAAGCTAGGATTTGCAATTCGGACAAAATAGAGATAGTACACTTTAATTTTTTTTATAACTTTTTCAAATCAACTTGGATTTTAATCAAACTATGCAGCTATCTTAGATATGTATCAAGCTTACTGTATCCCATTTCATTAAGTTTTTTGTTGTTTTGCTGTAACATTTAAGAATTAAAGTAATCTTGGTTAAAAAAAGCTAGGTTTTGTCAAAAAAAATTAAAGTGTACTACCTCTTTTTTGTCCAAATTGCAAATCCTAGCTTTTTTTACCAAGATAACTTTAATTCTTTAATTTAACAGCAATACAACAATAAACTAAATGAAATGGGATTCAGTAAGCTTGATATATATCTAAGATAGCTGCATAATTTGATGAAAATCCAAGTTGATTTTAAAAAGTTATAAAAAAAATTAAAGATGCCTATCTGAATTTTTATATAATAATTTTTATTTTGACATATTGTAAAATTATTTTTTTTCATTTCACAGCAATAAAACAAACCACCTAATAAGCTTGAATTTTGTAAGATCAATATTTAATTTAGTTAGATTGGCTGATTTACACCAGTCAAAACTAAATTTGAAGGTCAAGACTAGTCTAGACAGGTCGAGACAGGTCGAGCCTTAGTCAAGACTATTTCAGACTACACAAAGATCATCAAGTACTGAATCGACTAACTAAGTAAAGTCGAGACCTAGTCGAGTACACTTAAGTACAGGTAAGTACAGTCGAGACAATGTCGAGACTAGTCGAGTAAAATGTGTGCTCGATTTTACTGGTCGAGCACAAAAACTGGTCAATTCAGACTCTGAGCAGTTTTTAGTGTATGTTGTTCCAAACATTTATTTTCGCCAAATTGAATTCTTCTTAATAAAACGAAAATATGCTGCACGACGAACGTACCACTGTCGTAAAACTGACGGCAGACGTGCGACGGTCGTAAGATTCTTGTAATTAAAATGGTATGAGGAGGTACTTATGACAATGTGTTTATCGCACGACAGTCACACGACCGTGGAAGACACTCTCAAAAGACAGTGACACGACAAAACATCGTATAGCAAAATAAAAGTACATGTCCAATTCTCGTCCAACAACTCACAACAGCGCCATGATGCTTAAAATATCGTGCGACTGTCGTCAGTCGATCAAAGATGACCCGTGATTTGACCAAATAATAGATTCAATGTCGTGGCGCTGCATAAATGTGTCGTGGGTTCGTTGTGACCAGGGCTTTACTTAACAGTCTTAGTTGTACTTAACGGTAGTCTGTAATGAATTCCTTCTAATTGAAAACTTTTGTTTTTGCTTGTAGGAAAGTCAAAATTTTCCCGTTAAACAATCCTTTCAAAATGTTTTGGTCATATTGAAATGGTGACATTATATGTATGTTTCATTATATTACGTTATTTTGATTGACTAACAGCATTCCTGCATATTTCTAAAAATAAATTTCATTTCAAAATGAAATGTGAAATTCATAATGACACAAGTTTCCAAAATGAAAATGCACAGTTAAATAAATGAACAACTTGATATAAACCTTGTTTTCATGAACCTAGCATAAAAACCACATGAGTGCCAAACATAACCAATCCTCATGTACAAAATGTACCAAAAAAATGGGGGTTCATGATTTTAATTACGAAAGTGACATAATTGCATTCAGCACAAACAAAAGTTAAAATGTCAAAGTATCTTTATCCTTATATCATTCAAATCTTATATATATGAATTACATTAAGGCATTTATAATGACGAATTGCAAATTACATTGCATTTTACATAAAATAAATTATCTAAAGGCATTATAACTTATTTTAATATAAATTACATAATCATATTAAGGGCAGCGAGTAAGTGTTACAATTAGCAATGATATTGACTAGGGTCTAATATTGGTAATATGACTTCAAAGTCAATTAAAACTCTAGGACATTTACGTAGAATCATAAAAAAACAGCACACATTATCCTTACATACACCCAACTTGTGTGTCAGACCATCGAGTACTTCTCGCCTGTTTTGGATTCATAACAAAACAAAACCAAATTGAACAGATACAACGTAAGGCGGCAAGATATGTGTTCATGCATCGTTGTCAATATAATTGAATTTGATTGAACAAGTGAGAGGTTTGACTAGCCATTAAACCAGACTCAATTCACCATTTTCTAAATAAGAAACGCCTGCACCAAAGCAGGACTATGACAGTTGTTATTCATTCGTTTGATGTGTTTGAGCTTTTGATTTTGCCAGATGACTAGGGACTTCCGTTTTGGATTTATTCCACATTTCAGCACCAGAGTCTTCCACATACTAGGAAGAAGAAGACAAAAATTTATTATGTCAGATTGCAAATGATATTCCAATATTACAGTTAATAAAAGAAATGTTTGCATTTCAAAGCCATGCAAAAATAGTTTCAGTATCTTTTCCTTAAAATTAAGCATACTTTAGATAATTAATCCGAAGGTACGAATATTACCAAAATCAAATAGCGGTTGCTAATTTGGCAAACATTATTGCATTATTGCTTATTGATACATATAGAATAATACATGGCAAAATCCATATTGCATGTTGTATCACCACGAGAAACCAATATCAGTCCCGAGGGCTGATATTGGTCGAGTGGTGATACAGCATGCGATACCGATTTTGCCATGTTTGATTCTGTTCATCATACTATATCTTAATAGAATCAGAAAAATGGGATATCCCTTTTTTTCTTTTAATCGTCCGACATTATAAGCTAGAAAAGAACATTATGATTTCCTGTATTTTTCCAGCTGACTTGTTTTTTTTCTCTATATAGACTTCCTTTTTTGCTTAATATCCACATCGTAATGTCCTCAATAACCTTATTACATTCTCAATATAAGTTTAAAGGCCATGTTTTAAAATGCATATACTAACGATACTGTCGAAGCTATTATTTTAACTAAAATTAATATTTCTCAAATATTATTATAAGGTGTAGAAATATTTAAAGCTTTATTGCTTATTTGGCGATGATGTTATTCATGATCATTTTGATGTTCTCATGCGGTAAACAGCTAGACAAACATTTCTTGAAGGTTTGCTTTCTATTCTAACCAAATTAAAATCGTAAAATTTGCATTTGTATTTAATCAATCAGGTGATTAAAACAAACTTCGCAAAATTATGCAGACCAAATAAACAATAAAACTTCAGATATTTCTACATCTTATTGTGTCTTTTTTCATATATATATATATAAATATATATACGAGTCTAAATTGAAAACTGCGTTCAAACATATGATTGCGTTGGATAAAAACCGCAATTTTTATACGTGTGCATGTAAAATAAATTTCGTTGTAGAAGGGTCTAAAAACAGCACAAACAACATTTTCCAAAAGACCAAAAAAGTGAAAAAGTATATTTAAACAAAACGCATTTGACTAACAGGTCGAACAACTGATGTTCTTTAACCCTGCTGACTGCCATTGGCGATTGCCAAATAAAATTGATCACAAGATGTTACAAAATGGATCTTAATACAAATTTAATACTAAACAGAAATCAATTTTAACTTGTGGCCACGATGTTATGCCACAAACATACGGTGGCAATATTTTTTAAGTACACCAGATCCGGATTTCGACAATAAATGTCTCTTCAGTGATGTTAGGGATCGAAACGGTTATTGGAAAGCAATATAAAAAGTACCCTCATTTTTAGATAGACTATACTCTTGAATTTTAAGAGTCAATATAGGATGAACAGATCATATTAACCTGAGGGAAAATATGATACAAGCCCAAACGAAAAAATATAAACGAGTCTAAATTGAAAACTACGTTCAAACCTATGATTGCGCTGGATAAAAACCGCACTTTTTATACGTGTGCATGTAAAACAAATTTCGTTGTAGAAGGGTTTAAAAACATCACAACATTTTCCAAAAGACCAAAAAAGTGAAAAAGTATATTTAAACAAAACGCATTTGACTAACAGGTCGAACAACTGATGTTCTTTTACCCTGCTGACTGCCATTGGCGATTGCCAAATAAAATTGATCACAAGATGTTACAAAATGGATCTTAATATAAATTTAATACTAAACAGAAAACAATTTTAACTTGTGGCCACGATGTTATGCCACAAACATACGGTGGCAATATTTTTTTAGTACACCAGATCCGGATTTCGACAATAAATGTCTCTTCAGTGATGTTAGGGATCGAAACGGTTATTGGAAAGCCATATAAAAAGTACCCTCATTTTTAGAAAAAGTATCCTCATTTTTAGTTAGACTCGACTCTTGAATTTTAAGAGTCAATATAGGATGAACGGATCATATTAAATAAATATATATATATACAGATTGCTCGTAAAGTTACTAGTATATTTTTTTTGGAAAAAAGATCGATTTTAGTTGAGATGATAGGACATTTGTCCTATGCACGGAAATGCAGCAACTAGACGTCATAGGACAAACGTTGACGTCATTCGAATTATGACGTCACGCCAGGAATGCGATACGGGGTATGCGATACAGGGTAGGTGATATAAACTGGAAAAAAGAACCTTCCTTAGAGATACAAAACTGCTGTATTTTGTACTAAATATATGATAAAAAAACATTGACATTATTTTGCACTTATGTTATCTATCATCAAGAAAAATAAGTGAATCGTTATGGTAAAAATACAGATAATTCGTGAAAAGTAGTAAATAAGTATTTGTTTTTAATAAATAAAGGCAACAGCAGTATATCGCTGTTCGAAGTTCATCAATCGATTAATTAAATAACAAATCCAGGTAACAAACTAAAACTGAGGGAAACACATCAAATATAAGAGGAGATTTTTAATGTGTTAAGGCGACAAAGATGATAACAAATAAACGAATAAGGATGTCTTCGTCTTGATTTGTGTATCTTTCGCCATTCTCTTTAATACTTGCTGACGATAATTTTAACGGACTTTATATTATCTCAAGCGTCTAGTATTTTATTAAAAGCATCCAAAATAGATATTAAAAGGAAACAATAAATATAATATCGATATGATCAATTAATGACGAGCATGAAATAACACCTACTGTCTACTGGAAAGGAAATATATGAGTCAGACATGAAAATGACCATCTATAGCACTAGCGTCATATAACATCTTTAAAAGCTGCTTCAAAATAGAAAGAATAAGTAAACCACCACAATTATGTACATTATTTGTATAAGATATTGTTCATGAACAGGATCTGATAAACAGACATGTTTGAAATAGTTGAAAATATAGGGGGAAATATTGAACTGTCATTCATATTTTGAAACATTCTAATCAGATTATTTATTGCAACCGTTTTTTTGCTGACGTACATATGTCTAACATGAATGATTATTCAATCATTGTTTTTAAAGTAAGAATAAACTTAAGATTGGACAGCGCAATCGTGTTATATTGATTTCGTATGTTTACATATGTTGAATAGTTTCACCAGAATCACCAGTTTTGACTGGTCCGACCACTTTAACACCAGGACAACAAGGCATATGGACATGTGTTTCTGCCAATGGTTATCCAGCAGGTGTTATGAGCATGCGAAATCAAAATAAAAATACTCAGTTTACTACTGAGTTTACATCTAACAGTGTATTAGATCAAAAATCCTATGATGTTACTGGTACACTTACCTGGAGCCCAGTGATTGTTAACAATGGAGACACCATTTGCTGTGATGTTACACATACAACCACATCTACTACTCCACAGACAGTCTGCAGACAAATTACAGTCGCTCGTGAGTATTTCTATTTTGAACATTTAACATCTGATCTAGTCAAGAAAATACACATGTTTGTTTGTTTGACACGTAACAATCATTGTTGTTTTTATTCTCATACTGTTATAATATAAAAGACTATAATTGTTCGGTCAATGATTATCAAACGACACAAAGAAAACTAGTAGATTCGTTCATTAGATTATTGTAAACCGTCAACACGTAATATATTATTCAATTGGTTTTAAAAATAGGATATCCTTTGTTACAGTAATGACATAGTGCAAAAAATGTAAGATATTTTAAAACTAATGTTTGTTTTTTTTAAATTTTCATCATGAAATGTGGTTCCTTTAAAAAAAAAATTGTTTATGGTTTATCAAATTTATTGTTATAAAATTGAGAATGGAATGTAATCATTTAGAATTAGTAATTAAGCTTTTTTCTCTTTCGTGTTTCTTTGTAAAAAATAAATGTTATTCATCACCGAAGAAGTGATATCCAAAAACCGTTAATACCTATATTCTCCATCATCGATTAGGAATATATTGGTCGCCATTCAAACCGACAACCTCAAATTTAAAAAAAGAAAAAGAAAAAAAAAACTCAAACAGTTTAACGGTTAAGATACACCTCTGTTAACACTTCATGATAACAGTTTACTTTTTTTTTGCAATTTTTAGTTCTGCAAAAACTGGGAAGGGAAGTGTTTGTGCAAAACTGCAAAACTGCAAAACTGCAAAACTTGAAACTTACCTTCTATAATGAGGTTATCTAAAACATTTTCAATAGCATTACTTGAGCCAACATTATGTGAAACCGTATTGATTACTCTCGCATATTTGTTTAATGCATAATATCAACGGAATATACATTATCCTTTGAAGAGCAGATAATATAATGCCGTATTACTATAATAAAGTTAACTAGTTTCATCAATTCTTATAGATACTGTTTTTCTAAGATTAGTTTCAGTTTACATCTGCTGCAAAGTAAATCGTGTGTATCTTGTTTTGATTTTGTTTTTAATTTGATTTTGATGATGAAAAACATGTATAAAAGAATTTGTAGGATCTTTGTGTGTTTGCTCTATATTTAACAGCATTTACATTAAATGTGATTTACGATAGACGAAAGGTAAAAAGTCAGATATTTAGGTTTCACGAGCAAAATTTATTTGTATAATGTTTCTTCAGTAAAAACACAGAAAGTGCCAGCAATATCATTTTCCCACAATCTGGTCTTGTTTTTGTTTATAAATAACAACAGTAACAACAGTACAGATGATTTAACTTTTGTATAAGTTTCAGTTGTGATATAACTTTTTTCTATCATCGACTTGAATAGAAATACTATCCAATGCCAAACAATATCTTACTTTGTACAATACCGTATCTAACATAAAAAAATAACAAATACAAAAGTCGTACGATCATTAAGTGCTGTAGATGAAGTCCATGTATCAAAATTTTCCAACAGAGCTGTATCATTTTTACATTTCCACAATGTGTATAATAATTTCTGATTGTATAATACAATGAGTACACATGGTGATTTTTACAAGTTTTATCTTTTCCGGGTAACCATTTGTATAGTCAACACTAAGTGGTTTATCCAGTATTTGCACCACTGTGATCTACTACTTGTTGTTATTTCTAATGATAGTTTATAAATGAATACCATTGAAAACTGTTTTCGGATAATGGCTTACCTCGATTTAATCACTGACCCTAAAAAAACATGTTCTGCTACTTCTATTAAAGAGGCGAAGAGAATACCACAGTTTAAAAATAGAAACGATTAAAAAAATTTAAGCAGTATAAACAAAACAATATGCAAAAACGCGCTGAACATAAGCCCAACAGAACACCGGTGGATCTCAATTGCTACGAAAAGGTGATAACAAAGCTGATAGGCAACATATCTGTAAATTGCACATCGTTGTTGTTTGTTTGGTTCTAGTTCAATTTACATTTGTAAATAACTGCTTATATTTGGTGTAATGCTTGTCATTTGTAGAACCTATTGCAATTAACGCTCCAGTCACCCAGTATACTCCAAATTTGCAGTCCTCAGTAACTCTGCAGTGTGCTGTAACTCAAGGTATTGCATCTCAAATAATATGGATTAAAGATAACGTTCAACTAAATATAGACACTTATTCACGACTTACTGGTGGTACTGTCGCTACTGAATCTCTGACAATTACTAATGTACAGCAATCTGATGGTGGAAACTACGTGTGTAGAGGCATTGATGCTGTCACTGGTAACATTGTGAATACAGATACCATTAATGTGAACCCTGTTGGTAAATATCTGTATACATTGAGTTTTGTTAGTGAAAATAAGGTCATCTTATAATTATAGAGGGGGAAATAAGATAACTCTGTAATAATATTGAAGGTATTTATATTACAATCACCAAATCTTCTTTCCATACCACAAATATGCTAAACATGATAAAACAAGATTAATACGGATTTTGGACCTGTGTACAGCTGCATGTCATTGATTTAGACGACATGTATACTGAATCATTCTAAAGTATTCCCTTTAATTAGATACAAAATAGATTTGACACAAACGTTGCATGTATAATAAGAGTTGTAAAAGTTCAAAAATTTAACAAAAAGGAAGTGGCTGCATGGTAAGTGTTACATATGATCACGCCTTACAACTTACAACAGTACTTAAAACCTTCCATCCTTTATGGGTGGATTTTACATAGATAAATAAAATCGTATAATATAAGCAAAATGAGGATGTTAAATTTGATGTATGCCTTTTTGTGCTTCTTCGTTACATTTGTTGTTTTCATAGTGATTAAGATGATAATACAATGTTGACTGCTGTACCCCTATTTTTGACATTTTTACGCTGTACCCCTATTTTTGACATTTTTACACCTATTGTGTCTGCTAGTTTTGTTTACGCATCGTTGACAATATAATGGAATTTGATGCGACTGTCATTGAGAGGTTTAGCTAGCTATAAAACCAGGTTCAATCCACCATTTTCTACATAAGAAAATGCCTGTACCAAGTCAGAAATATGACTGTTGTTATCCGTTCGTTGATGTGTTTGAGCTTTTGATTTTGCCGTTTGATTAGGGACTTTCCTTAATTGAATTTTCCTCGGAGTTCAGTATTTTTGTGATTTTACTTTTTACTAATTAGTATAATAGAACTACAGTTAAATACATAAAATCATTCACTTCAAAAAGAGCCATGAAACATTTCACGAAATGTTCATTGTACATTAAGTTCTGAAAAATATCCTAAATTATCGCAAACAGGAAGTTCTTGACAGACATGACAGATATGTGTATACATTGCTTACACTTTACAACTCATTAATGTGTAACTGTTAACCAAATATTTAACTACAGATGGGTGCACTCCTAACCTGTACAGCAAGTTAACTTGATAACCAGTCATTTGGACTGGTCAAAGTTAACCTGTGACCGAATATAGGACTGCTCTGACCAGTCCTAGGACCAAAATCTAGTTAACCTGAAAAGCGGACTTGGTCCTAGGACTGTTTTTTTGTCTGCCAAAAAGTTAACTTGGAAACAGGTCCGCTATTGATATAAGTTAACTTCGAACCAGTCCTGTCATAAAGTTAACATAAGTTAACTTCGGAACCAGTCCTGTCATAAAGTTAACATAAGTTAACTTGTAAACCGGTCCTGCCACAAAGTTAACTTCTGCTTGGACAAATCCGATCAAAACCAGACCTGTTCCCAAGTTAACTTTTGACTGGTCTGCTCAACACTAAGTTAACTTGTAACCAGGACCGCTCTTCGTTGATTTAACAAAAAATATTTTTAATATCTTTGTTTCGTAGTATATAACATCGAAAATAAAGTAATTTGAAAATTAATACTTCCGTTTTATGAACAGGATTAAATACAATTTTTTGAAAATAAGTACGCACAGAACGTAACACAAATTTATCTGTGATCTGACAATCTATCTATTATAAAAACGATCTCGGTTACAATGATAACAGGCACTGAATATATATATATATATTCCGAGATCAAATTCAATCATATTATGTATATTTTTGAAAAGAAGTATATTTGATGTTAGGTGTATACGTCCTTGTTAGTTATATATATATACATCCTTGAACTATGCAGCCACAATCAGCAATAGTTTAATTCATTTAAATAATGACTACACATTTTTGTTCGCCTAAATTAAGGGTGCAAGCATGTCTTCTTTTTACTCAAAATACTGATAGGTTACAAAATTTCAGTAGTTTTGATGCCTCCAGTTGACTTGTATAACAAAATTATTTGACCGCATCCACCAAAACTGACCATATATGCACTTTAATTTGTAAATCTATATACCCGCATAGTAAATCAGCCATATTTTTTATGTCAGGATTCAATGTATAATACAATCATGACAATGGACAGCAAAATTGCAATATAATAACAAAAAATTTTGGTTCGCATAAATTTAAGATACCAGCATGTCCTCATTTTATTCAAAATATTGATACGTAACAAAATTTCAGTAGTTTTGATACCTCCAGCTGACTTGTACAACAAAATTATTTGACCGCATTACCAAAACTGACCATATATGCACTTTAATTTGTAAATCTATATACCCGCATAGTAAATCAGCCATATTTTTTATGTCAGGATTCAATGTATAATACAATCATGACAATGGACAGCAAAATTGCAATATAATAACAAAAAATTTTGGTTCGCATAAATTTAAGATACCAGCATGTCCTCATTTTATTCAAAATATTGATACGTAACAAAATTTCAGTAGTTTTGATACCTCCAGCTGACTTGTACAACAAAATTATTTGACCGCATTACCAAAACTGACCATATATGCACTTTAATTTGTAAATCTATATACCCGCATAGTAAATCAGCCATATTTTTTATGTCAGGATTCAATGTATAACGGTCAATGTATAATACAATCATGACAATGGACAGCAAAATTGCAATATAATAACAAAAAATTTTGGTTCGCATAAATTTAAGATACCAGCATGTCCTCATTTTATTCAAAATATTGATACGTAACAAAATTTCAGTAGTTTTGATACCTCCAGCTGACTTGTACAACAAAACTATTTGACCGCATTACCAAAACTGACCATATATGCACTTTAATTTGTAAATCTATATACCCGCATAGTAAATCAGCCATATTTTTTATGTCAGGATTCAATGTATAATACAATCATGACAATGGACAGCAAAATTGCAATATAATAACAAAAAATTTTGGTTCGCATAAATTTAAGATACCAGCATGTCCTCATTTTATTCAAAATATTGATACGTAACAAAATTTCAGTAGTTTTGATACCTCCAGCTGACTTGTACAACAAAATTATTTGACCGCATTACCAAAACTGACCATATATGCACTTTAATTTGTAAATCTATATACCCGCATAGTAAATCAGCCATATTTTTTATGTCAGGATTCAATGTATAATACAATCATGACAATGGACAGCAATATTGCAATATAATAACAACAAATTTTTGTTCACATCAATTTAGGATACCAGCATGTCCTCATTTTATTCAAAATATTGATACGTAACAAAATTTCAGTAGATTTGATACCTCCAGTTGACTTGTACAACAAAATTATTTGACCGCATCCACCAAAACTGACCATATGTGCACTTTAATTTGTAAATCTATATACTCACATAGTTAATCAGCCATATTTTTTATGCCAGAATCAATGTATAATACAATCATGACAATGGACAGCAATATTGCAATATAATAACAACAAATTTTTGTTCACATCAATTTAGGATACCAGCATGTCCTCATTTTATTCAAAATATTGATACGTAACAAAATTTCAGTAGATTTGATACCTCCAGCTGACTTGTACAACAAAATTATTTGACCGCATTACCAAAACTGACCATATGTGCACTTTAATTTGTAAATCTATATACCCGCATAGTAAATCAGCCCTATTTTTTATGTCAGGATTCAATGTATAATACAATAATGACAATGGACAGCAAAATTGCAATATAATAACAAAAAATTTTGGTTCGCATAAATTTAAGATACCAGCATGTCCTCATTTTATTCAAAATATTGATACGTAACAAAATTTCAGTAGTTTTGATACCTCCAGCTGACTTGTACAACAAAATTATTTGACCGCATTACCAAAACTGACCATATATGCACTTTAATTTGTAAATCTATATACCCGCATAGTAAATCAGCCATATTTTTTATGTCAGGATTCAATGTATAATACAATCATGACAATGGACAGCAATATTGCAATATAATAACAACAAATTTTTGTTCACATCAATTTAGGACACCAGCATGGCCTCATTTTATTCAAAATATTGATACGTAACAAAATTTCAGTAGTTTTGATACCTCCAGTTGACTTGTACAACAAAATTATTTGACCGCATCCACCAAAACTGACCATATATGCACTTTAATTTGTAAATCTATATACCCACATAGTTAATCAGCCATATTTTTTTATGCCAGAATCAATGTATAATACAATCATGACAATGGACAGCAATATTGCAATATAATAACAACAAATTTTGGTTCACATAAATTTAGGATACCAGCATGTCCTCATTTTATTCAAAATATTGATAAGTAACAAAATTTCAGTAGTTTTGATACCTCCAGCTGACTTGTACAACAAAATTGTTTGACCACATCCACCAAAACTGACCATATGTGAACTTTTATTGGAAATCTATATACCTGCATAGTAAATCAGCCATATTTTTTATGTCGGGATTCAATGTATAATACAATCATGACAATGGACAGCAATATTGCAATATAATAACAACAAATTTTTGTTCTCATAAATTTAGAATTCCAGCATGTCCTCATTTTATTCAAAATATTGATACGTAACAAAATTTCAGAAGTGTTGATACCTCCTGCTGACTTGTACAACATAATTATTTGACTGCATCCACCAAAAATTACCATATGTTCACTTTAATTTGAAAATCTATATACCTGCATAGTAAATCAGCCATTTTTTTTATGTCAGGATTTAATGTATAATACAATCATGACAAGGGACAGCAATATTGCAATATAATAACAAAAAATTTTGGTTCGCATCAATTTAGAATACCAGCATGTCCTCATTTTATTCAAAATATTGATATGTAACAAAATTTCAGTAGCTTTGATACCTCCAGCTGACTTAATTGCACAACAAAATTATTTGACCGCATCCACCAAAACTGACCATATGTGTTCTTTAAATTGTAAATCTATATACCCGCATAGTAAATCAGCCTTATTTTTTATGTCAGGATTCAATGTATAATACAATCATGACAATGGACAGCAAGATTGCAATATAATAACAACAAATTTTTGTTTGCATAAATTTAGGATACCAGCATGTCCTCATTTTATTCAAAATATTGATACGTAACAAAATTTCAGTAGTTTTGATACCTCCAGCTGACTTGTACAACAAAATTATTTGACCGCATTACCAAAACTGACCATATGTGTATTTAATTTGTAAATCTATATACACCATGACATACGCCCATACAGTAGTATTAATCAGCCATATTTTTTATGTCAGGAATCAATGTATAATATAATCATGACAATGGACAGCAATATTGCAATTTAATAACAACAAATTTTTGTTCGCATAAATTTAGGATACCAGCGTGTCCTCCTTTTATTCAAAATATTGATACGTAACAAAATTTCAGTAGTTTTAATACCTCATGCTGACTTGGAAAACAAAACTAGTTGACCAAAACTGATCATATGTGCACTTTTATTTACAAATCTATATACCCGCATACCATTGTACTGAGCGCCTTCATGTCTTCTCCTGGCGCTCCTGTTCACATTTTATTAGGACCGTAAATGTACACGTAATCAATAATATTGGAAAACTATTAATGCAAAAAATATTCTAATTGAGAATGTCAGAATTTCATCTATTTATTCATTATAACAGTCAGATCATATATATGAGTTCATGATGGTGTACGTGTAAAACAAAACTATTATGCCACATCATCAAAGTACCAACACTGACATGTCTGAATTCATTTTTACTATTTACAATGATTTAATAAAAAAAAGTATACGAGGTTCTCTTCTTGGAATCTATTATGTCGGTTGATTGATTTTGTTTATAGTTAAACGTCAAGTGGCAACTATTTCATTAGAGTGCGCATTGAGTATAATTTTAGGATGTCCCATATAAATATCGGCAATGACAAATCTCTCGATAAATCTGACAAATTTGACGAGATTGTTGATAGTTTTACCACACCGTATGATTACGGACACTGTACAATTTCTGTTAGAATATTTTGCGGGAAATAGAATAGTAAATCCAATGCAAACAAGTTGAATATCAATGAAATATCCATGCAAGTATAAATTTATGCATAAAGTAAAATTTAGGAAGGGACAGGTAAACAACGGGGAACGAAGTAACGTAGACAATGTTGCCGATATCCCGTGATATAAGAATATTGTTCCAATGCGTTGGATAACCTTTCTATCCGCCTTCTAATAAAACAAACTCTGTGTGATCATGGTGATCGTATAGCCATTTTTTATTTATATAAGAATACAAGTATATCAAATAAAAGAGAGCATTTGTATAATATCTAGTAGAGTCTAGCGAGTAAATAATAAATAATATCTGTGGAAAAACAATGCGAAATGTTGTTTACATATTTTAATCATACGGAAAGCTCAAGGCTGATATGAAAACTCTAATAACGATAATCTGTCATAAGCAGACCTGTCCTCAGGTCTGGTCAATAGCAGACTTGTCCACAGGTCTGGTCAGAAGCAGACCTGTCCTCAGGTCTGGTCAGGATCAGACCTGTCCACAGGTCTGGTCTGAGGCAGACCTGTCCTCAGGACTGGTCAAAAGCAGACTTGTCCACAGGTCTGGTCTGGGGCAGACCTGTCCTCAGGACTGGTCAAAAGCAGACTTGTCCACAGGTCTGGTCTGGAGCAGACTTGTCGATAGGTCTGCAGCAGTCCTAAAAATGCAGACCGTAGGTCTGGTCCACCAACCACGAAGTTAACTTGCTTGACTGCTTAAAAATTCTCAAGTTAACTTAGAAAGCGGTCAACAAGTTAACTCTAAGTTAACCTTTGTCAAGGTTAGGAACGCACCCATCTGTATTCCCTGCAATCGGAGCTAAGAATATTTTTGATTGTATAAGATGTGTTTGACGAAAAATATTCTTGTCCAATCAGGAAGTGAATGCTCTGTGAAATCAAAAATTGCTTACTCAGTACAAGTTAAAATCATTCAGCTTCAGATGAAACATAAATAATTTCTTCCATATGAGTCATAAAAGCTTCTAGTAAAAATCTTCCAAAAATCTGCCGAACAGACGGACTACCAAACAGACGGATGGACGGATTCGCGACAATGGTGAACAGAGGGTTATTAAACGTATCAGTTTTACGCTATATTCAAAGATGAACTTATTCTGCATAGCAGACACATATTCGTGCATGTTGCTTTGATGATCTTTATGAGTTTTACAAATACTAATGTGATGAATTAGGTCGTTTTTAATTTCATTCATTTATGCACAGAAAACTAGTTATATATAATTTACAAACCTTGCGCATGTATTGGTTTTCAAACCAGAGGTTTGCTGGTACACATAGTCTGCAATTAAAGGTGGGATTTTACAAACCAGCAAAAGAGACTTTTAATCCGATATTGTCATACATTGCACATGATAGTATGTTTTCATAAATGTACATCCTTTGCAAAACATATGTGTTTGTTTACACTGCTATTCGGATATATAATCTTTCTTTAAAAGGAACCAATTTTTACGCTTAAAAGTGAAAGTAAAATATAAGGAAAGATAACAAAGATGTCAATTTCAATTTATATTTGATTCTGTTTGGTATCTGAAATATACATATGATAACGAAATGATTTAATAGAAGTCAGTAGTAAATTCTAAAAATGTTCCAGAAAGGTTTTTTTTATTAATTAATTATTAATTAATCTTGTTGGATCAATAATGTCCTGAAAGAAACGCGATATAAACATTAAAGCAAAAAGTTAACATTTACAGTTAAAATCATTTTTTAATATGCATTAGAAATCATTTTAGGCACACCACCAATAACTCACCTAACAGTCCTCTAATGTTCCAAATAGTAATTTTATTAATCAACCTTGTTGGAGCGATAAATTCCTAGAAAGAAACTCGATATAAACATTTAATCAACAAGTTAACATTTACAGTTAAAATCGTTATTTTCAATGTATACATGGTATATTCATAATCATTTTAGGAACACCACCAGTAACATCCATTCCACAGCCGTCATATACTCAAATATTAGGACAACAAATTATTCTGGGGTGTACAGTCCAATCGCCAAACAGTGCTCTACAGGAAGTTCAGTGGACCTTTACCAATAATCAAGGACAAACGACAGACCCTATCTCTATTTCAAACTCAAATGGAAAGTATTCAGGCGTCTCAGTCAATAGTCCATCTTTGACCATAAACAGTGTTGCATCAACCGACCAAGGAGTATACAGTTGCAAGGCCAGAAATCTAGTTGGGACCAGCACAAACAATCCAACAACAAGTCTAACTGTAACAGGAAGTATGTTTAATGTATAATGTAAAAGTGTATGTTAACAAATAAGAAAGTGAGGTACTATAATTGACTATGAGACCATCTACTAAAATCTAATTGACAAAAGAAAACAATTACTTGAAATTGAACAGCCTTCTATTTATTTTACAAACCTGCTCATGCATTTTTCATTGCTGTCCAATGCAAATTTAGTATCTAAATTTCTGTAAGAGAGTTTAAGCGTAAATCAAATTTCAGTTTTGTTTATTATATCAGAATAGTGGAAACAATTATTTTCTATTTTTTTTTTTTTTTATAGTTGTTATTTTTCATAATAACATTTAAAGAGGTAAAAAGTCTACTTTAGTCAGACCCAATCACTGTGAAAGATACCTTCAATCTGGTAAATGTGCTTCGGGGCAGTTGTAATTAATTCATATAAACTCTCTGTTTAGAACTGCAAATAGATCCAAATAGTAGGATAAACCATTACTACGAACATGCTACACATTCATTTTTCACAATAAAGAGACACCAAAATCCTACAATCTCATTGGTCGAGAGCACTTTACTGTATTCTTAGAAACCTGAGACGATCTTGTTTCACTTATATTTCTTCTGTTTGCTCATTGCACCTCGAACTTATTTACCCGGTCCAGGTCTTTTAATTAAGTTTAAATTTACTTTAAGTTAATATGGCATGACTAATTAGATACGTCCTCTTAAAATCAAGCGGTCAAAAATAGAAACGGAGAAAAACAACCAAGCGAAAAACCTAATTTGAATTTTAGAAAATTTTTGATTTTAAGTGCTTTTGATTTCTTTCATATCTGCTGTCAAGAATCACTCTGTTATTTAGTAGAGATACTAACCTGTCCCAAAAATGGGATGATGGCTGCATTAGGCATTATTATCAAGAAAGGCAATTTTTCATTTACTTATACGCGTATTTGCCGTCATTGCTTGACATTTAGTTTTTCTGGCATTCGTCTACCGAGGAGAAAAAAGTGAAAGAAAGCTGATAGCTTAACTTACGACTTCGATTAAGGTTCAACCTTATCGTATTACAGCATACGTTTTACCTCTAGCGAACACAGTGTCTTATTGTAAAAGGTGCCGCTCTAAAATTGTAAGATTTTGTTTAGGTTGGTGCACTTCGCATCACTTCATGAATATGCATGACATATTTGCCACTGGACATTGAAGGCGCAATTTATTAATCAGTTAAATTTTGTGATGTATAATCATTGGAGTTCAGTTAATAATCGTTCTGTCAACGAACTCGTAGGTGCAGATGGTAGGTTAAAGCCATTTCGCTTTTATCGCGATTTCGCGTTTTGGCCTTCTCGCGATTTTGCATTTTTGCGTTTTCGCGATGTCGCGTTTTCGCAATGTCGCGTTTTCGCTCTTTAGCGATTTTGCGTTTTCGCGTTTTCGTCTTTTCACCTTTCGCGTTATTCAGAGTGAGAGTAACTCATTTAGATTACACAAATGTTCAATAAGGCTCTTTTAATACAATAATAATTACATTAAAAATAAACAATGCTTATTCAATAATAATGATAAATAAAGATAATAAACCATGTAAAGATACCATTAACAATTATGGCATAGTACAAATATGAGGGTTATGTTAAAAGTGCATAGATTTGTAGACTTATACTCTGTATTTGGTTTTGGAATTATAAAAATATCTGAGGATGAAACTTTTGTTTTATATTATTTTTGGTTTTCAGAAGCTGATAAATTAAGACTGGAGCTAAGCCATATTTTGCCTTAAACATTAGTAATAATTTGTAATAATGTTTTCTTGGTGTGATTGGCACAATGTCACATTCGTGAAAAAGGTTTGATGTACTCAAAATAAGTCTTGGAAGTAATCTATGATAAAAGTTACTGAAAGCAAATTACTAGTTTAGAAACGTTGCCATCATATACAGACTAACCACGACGAAAGTATTTAGGAATGATTATAACATATAAATATAATAAGCTCAGCATAAATCCATGATTGTTTACAAACCTAGTTCAGTTTTTTCTAGAATATCAATGCAGAAAAGGTAGAAGAAATTCTTTCTTCTGGTTAAAAAAAGGAAAATTAATCGAATCTTAAAAGAACCATCAAAATTCACAACAAAATTATCAAGAAATAAACATTAATTATATCTCTTTATACACGGATGCCAGGTTATACTTCAAATATATAAATGTCCTTGCAGCACGCAATACATGTTCTTACGTACATGTACACATGTAAAGTAATATTCGTGGTATTTGCGAAAATCTTTTCATGCGATATAATTGTCTTTTTTTTTTTATGTATTAAATAAATCTCAAAGATTGACATACAATAGGCTGTAGTATATGCATTTAAGTGAAATTTCCATCATCTTGTACATTTGTACATCTTATTAAAAAGGAATATTACATTTTATTATTGTTATTTTACACCAAAAATATACGATTATGTCATTTAAAGATGATCGAATTTGTCAAATCTGTGTTAATTGCCTTCAGTGGTTTCGTTTTTTTCACATATATTTTTATTCAAGGTGTGCCTGTAGTCCAGATTAATCCTTCTACCTTCACAGCAACCTATAGTAGTCAAGTGGTAATTAATTGTAATATTGTATCTGCTAGTCCTGCAGCAACTCAAGTCTACTGGCAGAGAAGTTCAAATAATCAGATTCTAAGAATTGACAATGGAGACCAGGGATATCAAGGCAGTACAACATCTACACCTTCATTAACCATTAATTTTGTCAATACAGCTAACGCTGGAGTATACACATGTTTTGCTTCAAATGCAGTAGGCACTGGCACCAGTAATCTAGGAACTGTTATAGTAACTGGAGGTAAGTACTTGTATGACAACATAATGTCTTAATGAGAATGAAATTGAGATTCTCAGTTGTGAAATTATTTATCTCTATGAACGTATAATCCAGCAACGCTTGCATATGGAATATCTATCTCAAAGTTGATACGATAATTCAGGGTATGTATTACATTTATTAATGTCTTCTCTATTGGGTTGCTGACCCTTAAATGTAAAATAATCGGCCAAATAGGTAATAGCTCATAGCTGAACATTTATCAATTGTGTAAGGTTTATACTAGTATCAAATATATATTATGACATTTTGATAAGCCTTCCTTTTGAAATTAACCGAATGCAAACAAACCGTAAAGATATTTTATTCTCATGTTGCTGATCTTGCGATGAACTGTACCATGTATATTCCAGATGTCTTTTTATTCAAAATGCAAATATACATGGCAATTAATTTATAAATTAAAAATGACCGCTCACCGACAACCTAATCTTAACTACAACAGTAAATGCAAATAATTACAAACAATATAATCTACCAAGAGATACACTTAGAATCTTGCAGGTTTCCAACCCTGTCCTTGTTTGTTTTATTGAAGAAATGGATGAATTTCAATTTATAAACAACAATTTTTCTTTCAGAAAAATATAATATATAAATTAGTATTTCCGATGGAACTAGTGTAACAATAACGAAAAACTTTATCCAGTGGTTTTTAAATGATTGTTTTGCAACGGTCATGCTTGAAACATATGAATAAACTGAGCATATTATATAGCATAAGGAGATGTTTAACAGTATATGGTAAAGGCGAATCTTCTTAAAACAGTGTATTATTTAACACAACACACGTCTTACTGTACTACTTTCATAAATTGTGTAGTATAATAGAAAGAAAGTTGTAGTAAACCGACAAAATCAATATGCTGATTAACAAATGAAAATAGTGCACGATTTATCGTTTGTAGATGTACACATGCAATAAATATCACGCAACAAAATTGATGGAGTGCGATTTTGATGTATTCAATAGTTTTCCATACCAAAATTACCTGTAGTCCAACCAAACCGCTATAATGTATGATATAAATGCGATATTTTACTAATATAACATCGATGTGTTTTTATTATGAAACATTTATGAACGCTATATTTTTCGCGATAGTTTTCTCATATAAAATAAATACGACAACAAGTCATCATTACAGGTTTGATGTCATATGCAAAATATCACTAAAATTTTGTATCTGTAACACAATTTACGGTTAAAAGTACTTATTATGACGAACATGATGTCCATTATTTTCGATTACATGGTTATATCGAGTAATTCTATTGTCTGTAATTATGCTATGGCGGAATTTAAATTTGCTTAATGTGAATTTTCTACCAACCTACTTGACTTAAGCATAAGTCATGCTGTAAATATCCACACAGACGAAGAAATAGTATTTCTTAAAAAAAAAACATTCAGACAAACAATGCAATCCAATAAGATTCCAAATTATACCTTGAAATGAATATTCAAATAGAAAAATACATTATTCCGAATAAATGCAAATGTACAATGGTTCTGCCACACATCCCGTATCCGGAGACGTGCTTCAGCTGGCCAGTAAACAAATTGTGTAAATTGACGTAACACTAAACTCCTGTGCCTATAATTCATCGGTGGTCGTTTGTTTATGTGTTACATCTTTGTTTTTCGTTATTTTTTTTGTGTATATTGATAAGCCCCTTATTTTTCTAGTATGAATTGTTTTACATTGTCATTTCGGGTCTTTATAAAGCCGACTTTGCTCATTGTTGAAAGCCATACGGTGATCTATAGTTGGTAAGTCCTGTGTCACTTGGTCTCTTGTGGGGAATTGTCTCATTAGCAATCATACCACATCTTATTTTTCATATCTTAAACATAAAAATTAATTAAAATTGAAAACTGACTTGGAACAGGGGCATCGTTGCGGCCTGTTTAAACAGGTTTAATTATATCTCAACCCTCCCATATACCCCTAGCAAATGTAAAAAAAAACTCTCAACAATACGCCCTGTAAAACTCAGTTCAAAAGAAGTACGAATCTAACGTCAGAATAGGTAAAAAAAAACCTAAGCAAACTCACCATGATTCCTAAATTATCAAAGGACTACTAGCAGTTACTGACATGCCATCTTTAGACTTCAATTGAACTGATTAAAGAGTATGTCGTCATCATATTAAAAAAACCACAATCCTCCCGTAGGCGGTTTAGTAACATGCAATCATAAAATACATGTGAATAACATAATTTGTATGATGCCAACAACTGGTTTTTAGAATATATGTGATTTCTGATGCAAAGACCCTATGAGTGAATCAATATTTATACCGCAATATACCATCTTCAATGACCACAGTATCGTAACTATAACCCTTCTGAATACAGGATTGGTTAGCCTCTCTTTGAAGTGAATGCCGATATACTGTCAAACAGAAGATGTATCTATTATCAACATTGAAAACCATGTTGACAAAATCAAAACAGTTGTTATTGAATTTCAAAGCTTTTTCCGTTGAAAAAGATGCTTTAAACCTGTCTTGATGTCTAGCAATGACATTAAACTTGCTTATTTACATGCACTGTTACTTATAGTGATATGAAACAAATACTGCCTTTATATTTAAAAAGTATCACATTCCTATAAGAATGAGTATTATTTGTTTATGTTTCTAATACGAAAAATACCACGCTTTAAATTTCATCCGGAAATGCTTTTAACTAACTATGGAATATAAAGTCAAATATAATTGTTGTTTGTATAAGAACAAAATGTTTAAAAAATTGGTATTGTCTCAACAAAACATATTTTCATTGCCGAAAAACAACTTTTTCTACATGGTATGTCTGCATTTTGACTATTTGATATTAGAAATCATCTCTATTTAATGTAAGACACGTTTTTATCGATTCGCTTCTTCTATATACCGTATACATGTACGTGTGAAATAATTTTATAGAGAAATTCCCGATGTTTTTTCTTGAAGTAAATCTCGAAGATTGACATAACAACTAATTAATGCATACTGATAACATTACCATCTTCAAATTGTTTGTATATGTAATCAGTAATCATGGAACTTTTACAATTACTAGATGTGGGCACAACGGGTTCTTCAACTGTTCCATTCCACTGAGATGAAGATTTTTTTTTTTTTTTACTAAAACTGGAAATCTGTTAAGATATTCTTTTGATATACAAGTAATTACCACATTAATTGTTACTCATGAAGACAAGTGCAGATTAAAAATTCAACAGAGAATTACTTGCAAAAAAGCTATTACACCAAGAGTTCAAAATGGTGAAGTTGAAATCATCCCTTCGTAAATTTTACGGACGCCATCACAAGTTTGTTGACCATTATTGAATAACCGTTTTAAAGATTATATCGGATCTGTGCCTTATGTCGTAATATAGTACCCTTCCCTTTTCACTAGTGTACATCCGAATTAGACTAATAACCGGATTGGTAATGACATAAGTAACCTGACGGTTGCCACATGTGGTGCAGGATTTGCCTACCCTTCTAGAAAACATGAGATCCCCCCAGTGTTTGGTGGGGTTCGTGTTGCTTAGTCTTTAGTGTTCTATGTTGTGTCATGTGTACTATTATTATTTTTTTTTTTTTTTTCATTTTCAGCCGTAGTGTTGTCAGTTTATTTTCGATACTTGAATTTGACTGTCCCTCTGGTATATTTCAATGTATGTATCTAAAACAAACAAACAAATATAAAGGTACAATTCATGATAAGGATTTTTCTTGTTTTAATATCACTTCAGAAATCATCGTTGCTAGTGAATCTATCATTTAAAAAATTTCTTGAAAGCTGCGGATTCAATACATGTTTACAACAGTGAAAAATGACAGCTGCAAAAAATGCGCATGTAATAGTTTTCATGATTATAGTATACTTCTTATTATTAACTACAAGTAACATCAAGTCCTCGTACATCTATACTATTAAACGAGAAGACCTCATTTTGTGTGTCGCTTCTCCTCCTTCCACAATAAATTAATCATCATGCCTCTGTGTCCTATAGGTAACATGTATAGTCGCATTTGTCATCCATTCTTATCATCATTCAGTTTGGGTTTTTTTTGGGATAAAAACGAAAAAGAATGCGTCCGGATATTTTCCCGTCATTGGACAAAACTTTAAGTCAGATTAGTCTTCCGGTTTATTTTTTTCTGTACTTTGAACATACAAAGACTATGACTAAAGTATATAAATTTGCTTTCTGCTATCATTTTGAGTTCTAGCATCTATCAGCCTTGCTTAACATGTTTCAGTTTGGTTATTTTGGGAGGAAAACGAAAATGAATAATATTTGCTATTTACTATCAATTAGTTTACAGTGGCGGATCCAGAACCTTTCATAAGGGAGGGGGCGATGACTGACCTAAACAGGGGGGGGGGGTGTTCCTCTCATGCTTCAGTGATTCCCCATATAATCAACAATTTTTTTCAACGAAATGGGGGGCAAGGTCCCAGCCCCCCCTGGGATCCGCTTATGGTTTACTATCAACGGCGGTCACTGCGGATATATTTCTGTATACTTACATACATTTTCTATGAATAACTGTATTTGTTACAAAAACAGAAGGTATAAAAATCGCGGTATTTGGAAAATAGGGGGAGGGCAAAAAAATGTGTCCAGTCCCTAAGTACCTTTGACTTTTGATACCTCTCCTGAAATTCTCCAGTCAGTATATTTTTTTTTACAGTTTACATACGCTCTATTTCCCCGCGATTTCGCGGGTGTGTTCTAGTTGAAATTTAAAGAAAGAAGAATAATCCCTAATTCTATTTCCGGAATGACGATCTTGCATTAAAATTCCAGAAAAGACTTGTACTAAGAGTTTATAACCTCAAATGAATTAATATAATCATCAGTGACGGTACAATGTTCAGGCACTACATGAAATTTGAATTACCTGTAATCGTGTAATCGGTACACTCGTGATTTTCTTTGTATTGTTCGATGAGATGATATACAACAGAGAATATAGTGCTAAAACACGATTATTGCAACCCTTCGTATATTATTCTAGTACTGTGAATTTCTGCTGGTAACTTGTATTCGACTTGTAAAGTGTTAAGTTATGTTTATTCTACTTATTGATATCATTCATATTTCTAAATTAGACTTAACATAGTCCTATTAATAATACGATTAATTTTAGGACTTCTGACTGTTTTTGTCACTCCACAAAATCAATTTGTTATACACGGCAATCAGCAGAGAATAACCTGCACTGTGAGTGGAACTCCATTTGCACAAAACATTGCCTGGCTGTTTACAGCAGCTGGTAGCTCTCATCAAACTCAATTAAATACAGCAAACAGTCAAAAATATTCACTTGGTACAACCCAGGATCATTTTTTGACTGTTTTTAACTTTCAACCAAGTGATGCTGGCAATTATGTATGTAGGGCCACAAATGCTGCTGGGTCATCATCTAGTAACCCTGGTTCAACTTTACTCTATATCAGTAAGTATACTGTTACTTTTTTTATGGCACCCTCAACGGAGTTGGGGTGACATATTGTTATTGTACGTTTCTTTTTTTTTTTTGTTATTTTTATTAATCCACGCATTCTGTCCATGCTATTTCTCTGAATTGGTCGGACCCATGTTGATGGAACTAAACAATAATATGAACCGCCATTTTGGTTGTGCAAGAGACATTAGAATGGTTCAAAATGGCCGCCGTTACCATGGAAACTGCAAAAATGTAAAAAAAAATCAACGATAATATACTTCAGTATCAGGTGACACCACCTTCCTCCTCGCGCGTGTGTCGAACTTTAAATTTCAAAGGATTCCCAAACTATGTAAAGAACTGAAACGTATTCTACAGAAGAGAAAAAACAGGGGGGGGGGATGTTAAGAAATTCTGATTCCGACATGTATAATAGATGTGCCATTTGACTTTTGTACACTCATAATGGTTGGTGCTACTGTGACAATGTCCAGTACGGGGGTGCCATCCTCCGCTATTGCTTGCAATAGCAAATCTAGTGTGTTTTTACATTTGTTAGTCGCTAATTAAAAGTGCTTGTTTATGACTAGCCAACGTTATTCATGGAAATCGTAATATCTGATGCAGATCTCAACTTCAAGAGAGGGGATTATAATTGTTGACCTCTGTCCTCACTACAGACGTCAATCCATCTGTCCGATACGTTTTTTTGTTACATTTTTCACAGATTATGAAAGTAAGATCTACATGAAATTCGGTAACAAGCGTCATCTGTGTATACCTTACATTGTGATGTGTTTTTCACATTCATGGATCATCGACTTTCTGTTACATGAATGCTTATATACTCTTATGCCATGTATAACAGTATTGTCATGTGTTTCTCAGAACTGCAAATCAGAGCTTCCTGATTCCAGATAAGGTGACATGTCTTCCTGTTAATGTGGACTGTTACCTTGTGGAGTATTAAATTAAAAACCAGGGATAGCGTGTTGCCACTGAACATTAAACAGCCATCAATTTATCTATTATCTTTATTATATTTCAGCTGTACCTACTACAAATGTTGAACCAAGACATTATACAGCAACAGTAGGTGATGCCAGTTTCCAGATTCAGTGTATGGTAACTGCAACACCTGTAGCAACGTCCTGGTATTGGACATTCCAACCTGTAGGTGACACTCAACAAACCATAGCCCAAGGAACCAATGACAATCAGTATACTGTTGATAATTCTGGCACAAACCCGTACTTGACCGTAAAAAGTATTGCTTTGAATGAAGCTGGTATCTACACTTGCTATGCAACTAATTCTGCTGGTACCAGTGATGGTGCCAACAATCCTAGTTCTAGACACACTTTGACAGTCACAGGGGGTTAGTTCTTAATTACTGCTTAATAAGTTTGATACAATTAGGTAATTCTCATGAAGGAGAAGAGAGCTATTATAAATTGTTGTAGGAAATTCATTGTTTGTTTAAATTTTTTTAGATGCTAAATAATTAAAGTAAAACTTATTTCATAATGACATATAATGGTAGATTAAACATATCATTGCTACATGATTTTTGTATGATGTCCTTACTTCAGCAAATCATTGCATATTTGAATGACTAAAAGTTCATCCAGAATAAAAGTCATGAAACAATTTATGTATCATATTCTTACACTTTTACAATTAACCATGACGGTTTATTTTTTTTTTAACTTTATAGACATTTCGCTTGCAGTTCATTCAGTACTGTTCATTAGATGCATTAGTTATTAGTACAATTTAGTATTATGTTTATGTATATATAGGTAACACGCAACTACGTATACTGAACATAGACTTAACAGATATCGATAAACTGAAGGCAAATGGTAATAACAGGAATGCATGTGTATTCAATTGATAATTCTGAAAATGACAAAAAGACTGAAAAATTACACAAAGTGCAATGCAATTTTTTTTTAAAGGTTACTAAAAGAGGGACGAAAGATACCAGAGTGAAAATCAAACTCATAGATAGAAAATAAACTGACAATATCATGGCTAAAAATAAAAAGATAAACAGACAAAAAATATAAGAGAAGACACAGCATAGAAAAATAAAGACTCAGCAACACGAACCCAACCAAAAATGGGGGTGATCTCAGGTGCTCTGGAAGGGTAAGGAGATCCTGCTCCACATGCAGCACTTGTCGTGTTGCTTATGTTATTTCAAATCTTGATAGTCTCATGGTATGACAAAAACGAACTCTATTGTCTTTGTGTCACTACTTTACAAGATGCCGTTGATTCAGAGCTGAACATATAACATATTTTGGTTCAAATGCAAGCATAAAGAATAACTACTGGAGAAAGAGAGCAAAATAACTGCAATATACATTTGTGATATGTAAATACAACTGCATAGTAAATATTTTTGACTTCATGTAAGATTCCCTAAAACAAGAGAGGTTCATAATTATATCATCTTCAATGTTTTAGAACTTCGAGTTTACTATCTCTGCATCGAAGCATACAACCAGACAAACGATAATAAATGATATTGCATTTGTGTCTGTCACAAATATGTCTAATTTGTATTGTGTTACCGCGCCAGCTTTTTGTTTGATTGACAAAAAATAAACCAGTAAATATAACTGTTGATGATTTTTCAGCGACAATGAACTTATTGTTCGCTTTGAACGGAGTAAAAAAAAAGAGACATAGGTATGCTGTTTCCCAGCAGCGGGGTCTTCCACAATGTATATATTTGAGATTATGTCTAGTTTGTGGTAAACCATAAGTGGTAGGACAATCCTTTTTTGTATGAAGTGGTATTAGCATTCGAACTTCTCATTTCCATTGAGATTATCTGACCCTACCCCCTCAGTTCGATTAGGTCAGATAAAGGAAGATTCATTAGCGGTAGGCCTATGTTAATTTGTTTTGCATTGTATAATCACTATTACATCTCATTTCCATGGAGAACATCTGCCCGCCGCCCTTGTAGTCATGGGCTGATGACTTTGAAACCGTCGCTTAGTTTCAAAGTATTATTTTGTAATAATATCAGATGGTGATGAATTGCTTATGTTAAGTCAAAGATATTTGGAATTCAAATTCATTGGGATTTGCAAGTATCGCTTACATGGAAATGATATAGCCCACCCTCTCATCAAGGTTCATTGACTTTGTTACTTATTTGGAAATTTCACCTGTGACGACACTTTTGTGGCGTTGATCATCTAGTCGTGTCATAGATAATACATGGTTGTGAAGTGCTGTTTGTATGTGCTTTTCTTGGTTGTTTTACGTGTTCGTTTTTGTACTGTTTTAAGACAGCACTTCGTTGTTGACATAGCCATCAATTATATGGTCATTTTGTTTTAAAATTTACTGTTTGCAAAAGTCTGCATCATTCTAAATTATAGGTAACCTTAGCCGTATTTGGCACAACATTTTGGAATTTTAGGGGAACTAAGCTCTTTAAATTTAAACTTGGTTTTCGGATTATTTTGGTCTGAGCGTCACTGGTGAGTCTTTTGTAAATTAAATGCGCGTCTGGCGTATAAACCTATAGGCCTAGTACCTTTGATAATGTTAAGTATGTCGAAAATTATGTATTACTGTATTGTTTATGTGTGTATTTCGATGTCCTGGATGTATTTTATTTGCATTTATTTGTACTGTAGTCCTGTCATGTAATGTTGTCATTTTAGTGATTTATTTAACATGTCATAAGAGCACGAGGTTTGGCTAGCCCCATAATCAGGTTCAAACCACCATTTTTTTCTTCTTAAAAAAATGTCTTGTACCAAGTCAGAAAAATGGCATTTGTTATCTTATAGTTCGTTTCTGTGTGTGTTGCATTGTCATTCGTTTTTTGTTGCACTTAAGTGTTTCGATTGTTTTGTTTTCCTCTGATAGGTGTATGGTTTCCCTCGGTTTTACTTTGTAATCAGGATTTTTTTCTCTCAATCGAGTAATGACTTTGGAACAGTGGTATACTACCGTTGACTTTATTTACTAATTTTACAAGATAACTTTTGTGATAAGGTTTGTTTTAAGGGAACGACCCTAAATAAGTAAATAGTTTTTGTTATGCAGTTGTATTAGCATTGGCACATCTCATGCACATGAAGATGGTTTAGCCATGTACCTAAGTCATGATTTTTTGACTTTGAATATTTGCATAACTTATGTAACATGTTAAAGTATTGCTATTTTAATTTCAACATTAAAATTACAGAGGAATCTTGCTTCCTATCCGATGTTTTATATCAATTTTAAAAGCAACCAAGTGAAAATGTACTGTTTCTTGCATTTTGTCCAGCATGTATATAATTTGCCCAACGTACAATGTATTGCATATTTGCTCAATTAAGATATATGAATTTGAGTATTCTACTACATTTACTGTTTATATATTACTGCTGGTGAGATGAAGTTTTTACTATGATGATTTGTTGGAATTGGATTTATGTTGTAACTGTTTCCTTGTTGATGTATGTCCTTGAGTATAATTCGTATCACATTCTGAAAGGAGACAAACACTTAGTGTAATTTGAATATACATTTTTAATTTACAGGTGATCTTGATATTACAGTATCACTGACGACATATTCAGCAATAACTGGCGATTCTATTGTAACCATACTGTGTAAAATAAACGGCACAGCACCGGCTATTGCATGGGACTGGACAAAGACGCCAATTACTGGAGGAAACTCTGAAATAATATCCCAAGGGACGAACAATGCACGAAGACAAGTAATTAATTCTGCAACCAAACCAAATTTAAATATATATAGCATTACAGAAGACGATGAAGGTATATATAGATGCAGAGCCAATAATGGAAAGCAACAGTATATAAGTGAACCTATAATACTGAAAGTGCAAGAAGGTAATATATTCGTAGTTAATATCAAACCATTCACATCTAGTCATCTATAAGAGTAAACAACGCAGCTAAACCTTCGAGCACAGATTGGAAGCGCATAATGGTAAACAAGACACCTAATAGATGTCTCCATGTATTCATCATGCTTTTGTATTGATAAGATATCAAATTAGCCCTAATAAAAGGCTGGTAAAATTGAAATCTCGAAGGTTATATTTAAAAAAAACGTGGAATATTTGCTAATGCCGTTTAACCAGTTAAGACTTGTTAGTCTTATTCAAATATGGCCGGACATTAATATGTATATATATAGCCAACTTGGTGTATATGATATTTTCAATCGGTCTTTTTATTGGTCGATATTTGTCATCGGTCAATATTTCAACATCTCCTGATTTTAATATGTTTCATTAGCAAGTCGACATTGTGTTACAATTACTGGTTCCAAAAAAATCCCTTCTGGTCTTTTAATTAAATACTGTTCTTCCGTTTTAAGTATTATATTTTACCATTGATGTTACTGATATTTATTTCTTGGTTAACGATTTTAGCTTATCTTTTTGGACGTTTTGTTGATGTGTATTCAACTAAGTATTATTTAACCATTGCTTGAAAATGTACTTTCGGCGTTTATAGTGGACCAAATTTTTTGTAAAACCAACGTATCGATTGAATATAGAAATTAGTAGAAGTGGTATGGATGCCATTGTGATAACTCTTCATCCAAGTCACAATGTGTAAAAGTATGAGTATACCTTCCAAAGAAATTAATCACGAAAGGATAAAGTATTATAATAAAAAGCAGTTTATAGTAAGCATTATGGTACTCTGTTGTCTTTTCGTCGGTCAATATGGCCGTCTTTCTGGCTAGCCGTCTGTCCGTCTTTCTATTCGCCTTTCTGTCGTCAACATGTTGGTCAATATCCTAAGACATTTAAACTAACTTGCATGAAACTATACTGGATTGTGATGCAAATGACGTAAACTCTCTTGATATTTTTATAAATTTTTGATTATACATTTCCGAGGTATGGGAGTTTATCCGAAAAAAGGGTGATTTTCCAGTTTTCGGAAAATAACTCAAAAATGTTATGAACAGTTTTTGAGAAACTTTGGTGAATTATTTATATCTATTAACTCAGGCTCGTGTTCCATTTTTATAAATTCTATATTTAACGTTTCTTAGAGATTTTGTTCATGAAAGAAGATTTTTCAGTTTTCGGAAGACAATAACTAAAAAGTGTTTTGAAAAGTCTTATTGAAACTGTGGAGACTGACTTCTTTGTATTTAAATAACCTCCATATATTTTGTTTTGAAATTGCGGAATTCTTGGATATAAAAAAGAAGATGTGGTATGATTGTCAATGATACAGTTTTCCACAAAAGACCAAATGACACCAAAATTAACAACTGTAGGTCCTTTAACAATTGGCAAATCCCATGCTGCATAGTCAGCTATAAAAGGGCCTGAAATGACAAACGTAGAATAATGCAAACGAGAAAACTACAAACGTAGAACAATTCAAACGAGAAAATTAAAGGCTTTATTTATATACATAAAATGAACGAAACACAAATAAACAAATATACAACAACAACCACTGAATTACAGGCACCGGTGTGTAGTGTGACGTCCATTTCCATTGAACTAGTACACATTTCGTTTCGAGGCAAGGTGAAGCACGCCTCCGGATGAGGGGTTTTCTTGCTGTGTTGATGACCCATTGGTGGCCTTCGTCTGTTTTCTGCCATTTTGTCGGGTTATTGTCTCTTTTACACATTTCCCATTACTGTTCTGAATTTTATTTTTTACATGGTATCTCAAGTTGTTTAATTTATAGTCTGTGTCTGCTCATTTTGATTTGGAATCCTTGTTCAATTGTTTACTAATTGTATCAAATTTATCAGGCAGTACTTGAGAACGAACGAGAAAACTAACGGCCTAATTTTTGTACAAAAAAATGAATGGAACACAAATGTGTAACACATAAACAAACGACAACCACTAAATTACAGGCTCCTGACTTAGGACAGGCACATACATACATAATACGGCGGGGTTAAACATGTAAGCGGGATAAAAACATTCCCCCAACATGTGACAGTGGTATAACATTACAATATAAGAACGAACTATAAAAATCAGTTGAAAATGTATTAACTCATCAGATGGATACAAATAGAATATGTATATATAACAAAAACACCGAGTGGACGTGGCCGGGTACTTGTATATCCCAACACCAACAAAAAATACTTAGTACTCATCTAAGAGTAATTGCAGTTACTGACAGCTAGTTCAGAGCCACTAACAACTAATAAAAGATCATTCTTTCGTGCGTGTTCTGCTCTTATAGCACGAGAAAAAAAAGTTACAGATAGAACACAGTAATTTGATATTTGAATAATATTTTCATTGGTATAAATATTGATTGTGTTATCTGTCAATCTTAACCATACTGAATTTGATATTGTTTTGATCAATTGAAACAAATGCATATTTACGATACTACAATCTGTCAATGTTTAGCTTGCACAACATACACAAGGCCATGGTTGTGTTACTGTTCATGTCGTTTTATCCACTGGATGTTGGGTGTGAACTGATTGATACTTAGTCTTCTATACATATTATTTTTATCAGTTGTGATTGGCTGTGTACTATTTTAGCATCCTTGAGAAAAGTTCCAGGTGAACCTCAAACAAATAACGCATTAGAAATTGAAGAAGGAAAAACAGTTATTCTTACATGCAGTTCATCTGGAGGAAATCCTGCACCATCAGTTGTTTGGTTGAAAGATAGTAATCTAATTAATACTGGTACTAACTCATCCGTATTAGGAAATGTAACAACAACAACATTAACCTTTGTGACGACCTCATATGACAATCTAGAGGTATACGAATGTCAGGCGGATAATGGATTTCTCCAGAGACCACTTGTGAAAACTACATTTCTACTTTTTAGCGGTATGTAATGTCATTTTTGTATATAATCTAATCTAGTACATCCCCAACTTATATCTAAACAATTGTCTTATGCTGATATAAATATATCTTTCGATTTTTGTGAGTTTTAGACGATCTTTTGGTAACTTTTAACCCTATTTTGCGTGATGAATACTAACCTTGACTGTTCTATAGTGGTGTATGACGATTTTATGAAACGGTAAAACTATACAAGGAAAAAGGTTGTAAGATATTATGGATATGATTATATGGAAATTTAAAGATGGAATGCAATACGCAAAAGTGTTTTGGCGCCATAGGAATATTCATACTCATCAGTCGGAGACCAATGCACCGGTAGCGCCATGGAAAGTAAATTAAGTAGACCAAAAGACTGATATCGTATACGAAATAGAAGTAAAAGCCTAAACAACACAAATTACAGCGGGCTATCGCGGGTGCTCTGGAAAGTTATGCAGATCCTGTCTTATACATTGATGTCACCATGAAGCCCGAGTAAGGACAAACTCTGTAAAAAGTTTAGTTCAGTGATTTAAAGCTGGAACAAAACATGACGGGTTGGTATGAAAATATTTGTCGTCGTTTGCGAAAAAATACTTCGTAACAGGCAACCGATTTTTTTTGACATCCGTGAAATTTTCGAAGTGATTACCTCAACTGTACAACTTAGAAACCTTGACTTATTTGGCTTATATCTTGCTTAATTAGGAACCCTCTATCACGGAAATAATGATATAAAATGTAAACTCTGGAATATCGTAGATAAATTCAGGAATATATTACCTTACCTGTATTTGGCAAAACTTGTAGGAATTGTGGTCCTTAAAGCTCTTCAACTTCGAACTTAATTTGGCCTTTTTAATTATTTTTTATTCGAGCGTCACTGGTGAGTCTTTTGTAGACGAAAACGTGCGTCTACCGTAATTACTTAATTTAATCCTGGTATCTATGATGAGTTTATTGCTCAATCTGTACACGGATGCTTATTGTGGAAGTTGACCTATTTATATACTCTATTATAAGATTTCACATATAATAGTGTTAGAAATCTGTATGTGTTTCCCTTATTAAGGAAGTTTGAAGTAAGTGCAACCATTCAACACAAAATGCAAGTTTGTTTTCAACGTTTATTTTTTCTGTAAACAAATTTTCCCTAGAAACCTTAAAACAATTTCTATATTCTCTTTATCATGTTATTCCGAACAGATTTTTTTAAAAATTAAATTCTCATTATGCCTCAATGAACTAATACTGTAGTATCTGCAGATTAAGAATAGATTATCACATTTACCTGGATCAATTAAATGCATTATTGAGATAACAAATATTTCTGAATGTGCGTTATAGCTTGTCATTTATAGCACTACCTCCTAAATCTGAAGAATAACGGTTTTTGCTTTTACCTTTGTATGTTCATTGTCCGCTTACAGTTTAGCCTAATTCGATACCTTAAAATGCTTAAGAACGGTCAGCTGTTGTCTTTGCTCTACAGTTCTGAAGTTATTTCGAATATTGTATTTTAATGTGTGTCATATAAACATGATAAAAATATAAAAAGAAAAACATTCAGAAACTAAAACCAAATACAGTTTCCTGATAAACAAACACAACAAATTATTACTCATGAAATATTGTTTTTACATGTTTTATTATAAATAAAACCATTATGAAAAATACTATCAAAACACAAAAAGCTGAATGTTTTTAAAGTTGAAACAGACAACGTACCTCTTAAGGTCAAACTTATAAATTATTGTTTTCATTAATATCACATCTTTATCTGTAATATGGTTATTCATTCTAGCTTCCAACAAACCTCCAGGTCAACCAATAATAACTGGATCACAACGCTATGACTTAGGAGATACGGTGACATTATCTTGCAGTTCTACAGGAGGGAATCCTTTACCTATAGTAAATTGGCTGAGAGATGACAATATAATCACAACTGGTATAAGTAGATTTTCTGGTAGTGGGGTGATCAGAGCAACGTTGACGTTTGTTGCTGGTTTAGAAGACCACCTTGAAGTGTTTGAGTGTCAGGCTCATAACGACTATTTACAGAACCCTCTTGCGTCGACAACATATATTGAATTATATTGTACGTATATGCTAAGAGTATTGCAAAAGATGTTAACAACAGCAATTTTTTCGACGTTATAAATTCGTTGCAAAATCTTTAATTATATTTCTACAACTGGCCAATATAACAATATGTTAACTGCTTATTCCTTTATACGACATTTTAATTTGCAGGAATATTTGTCGTTAATGCTATGGAATATACTCAAAGTCACTAATAACTTCTTTTTTGTAAAATCTTAGTTTTCATGTTAAAAGTTGCTGTCGAGAATACCAACCATTTCGTGTTATTATACAATTATTGAATTTAGATGAGGTTGATACAATGATCCATCGATCCAGAGATAAGATATGTATGGAGGTCAAAGGCTGAGGATGAATGTCATATCTCTGGTGTTGATAAAACAATGTTTCAACTGAAATCAAAGTCAACAATTGTTTTATTTTATGACTTTTTATCCTTCTTTAACATGTTTAAGTGTCTAGTATATGCACAAGGTAATGTTAAAACTGCTACCTGTTTATATATTTTAAAAATATATCAATTGCTTTTGCAGTTGCCAAATTTCATAAATCGAAATTTTCAATAATTTTAACTTAAAACAAATACAGAACAAACAAGAACAGAAAAAAATACACTGAAAACAAAAGGAAAACAGAGAAAATGGGAATTTACTAGACGTTACAAACCTACGTTATTGAAGTTGCCTTGGAAAATCTATATTCGGGTACAGGGACGCTGTTTCAAATCTTATATTAACCGTTCGTGTTTTTTGCCGCGGTAAATATAACGTTTCATCACAAATAATTTCCTATGCTTTTAGCCAAAGAAAAAACAGAAACTTTATAGTCATATAATAATATTTTTACACATATCTTCATTTAAAAATATAAGGATATTAAGACTCGTTATCGTAAATTTCAATTGTATTGAATAAAGAAATGTCGTCTGATCTGTAATTTTACCGACTGTTTCTTAGTCCCAATGTTGACATTTTGATTTTTAACATGTGAATTAAAGGTTATCGTTGATCATCTCAACGAGATTGAATTTCTCGCTTGAGCCAGCCGACAGCGAGAAAAGCAATCCAGTTGACCAATGATAATCTGTTTATCGCGACTTTACCTATGACGACGTTGTCAATTTCCTGTCAATTTCATTAGCAACGCCACGTGCCTCCTTAGTTTCTAGCGATAATATTCCATCTCCAGCGAGTAGCATAATATGAAAAATTATCACAAAAAAAGATCAAAAGAAAAATGTACAAAATAGCGATAATATTATTTATTATTACAATGATGCATTCATAGCAAAGAATAATAATGCTGTCGACGCATTTGATCTCGTTTCTGTTGGAGGAAATGCGATTTTTTAAAATTCTGTCTTTTCCTTACTAGATAAACTTTTGTTGCCTTAATTAATCTTATTACGAGACTGAAATCACAACTGTTTGGATTAGTTTTACAATTATTGGGGAATTTTAATTTTTATGAATAAAGGGAATTATTTGGGTTAATTAAAATGTAATACTGTTTTGATATGAATCAACAGATATAATAACCAACAAAATAAATCAATGCACAGCAGGGTTTCCCCTGGGTCAATTATTTTTTTCGCCACCTCTTTCGCCAAAACAATATATTTTTCGCCACTTTATTATTTTTTTCGCCAAGTAAGATAACTATATTTTTTGTTTTTAACATAAAAAGGAAAAATATTCATTGTATTTTAAACAACTTTTCTAAATGAGGGGGCCACTATACTTTTATTAATAAAGAAGATATAAGTCCTGGAATACAACAAAATTAATGGACAGGTTTTGATTATATAATACCAGTATAGTTCATAGGGAAAGTTTCTTTAAAAGAAAAATATTGATGTGCCCTTTTGTACTAAGAAGTGGTTTTTACAACAAAACAAAAGCTTTTATCACATGATATTTTGATCCCTCATTTCATGTGTAGTCATAACATTGAAGGGCTACTCTCATTCAAGGGGTTGTTCCCAACCTTTTGGATAGATTTCTTCATAACGACAGGTTTCATTTCTTGACCATCGTAAATGAAAAAGTTGAGACGTAAAACTATGCTTGAAACACACGCGTGTCACTCAAACGACTTTAAAGTAGTCTCCCTTATCAAATACCTATATTAAAGTCAAAGGATAATTAAAGTTTTAAATCGGAGATTTTTCTTGTTTTTGAAAATTTTTCGTCACAACAACAGCTTTCTTTTCTAAACTATCTTTAAAAAGAGAAGAGACGTCAAAAGTTTGCTTCAAACACGTGCGTCGCAAAGTGGTAAATAAATTCTGTATGTGACATTTAGCGGAAGCCATTTAAGCATATCATTTTGACAAACAATTCAATCAACACCTTTATTAATTAGTCCTTTGTTGTCGATAGCTATAAAATGCAATCAGCTGATTATTTATTTTCTGTCCAAATCTTAATGATGTCAAGGTGGATTCCGAGTATTGTCTGATAGGTCATTGTAGGTAAAGTCCGAGAAACTCGAAAAAAGTAAATAACCAAGATGGAGGAAAATAAATCGTTCTATCCATTTCTTTCGCCAAATTCTTTCGCAAATGACGAATTTTTATCGCCACAATTATTATTTTTTCGCAAATTGCGAAAATGGCGACCGCCAGCGGAAACCCTGATGCACAGTATCATATATATTTATTTGAAATGGTATCATCGTTTATGTGTAATGTTTGTTTCATAATTGTATCTGTTCAGTTGCTCCGAGGGTTCCAACACTGACCGGTCCTTCAACCCTAATTTCTGGATCTTCTGGAGAATGGACTTGTTCCTCGGCAAATGGATACCCTGCTCCGACCTTATCAATGAGAATCCAAGATAGGCAATATACAAACGAAATAACTGTGGTACAGTCATATGATGTCATTGACAAAAGTTATACAGTAGCTGGTACATTGAATTTAGTTCCATCAACTGACAAAACTGGACAAGATCTTTGCTGTGATGTTACTTATCTATTTGATAACAATGATCCGCAATCAACCTGCTTGCAATTGACAATAAATGGTATGTTTGCTAATATTTTGTATTGAAGATAAATTTTACAACATTCAGATTGAATTAACATGATAAAACAAATATCTGTCAAAAAACACAGATATGTATTTTTTTTCTTCATTCGGATAGTATCGGTTTGAAATTCTAAAAGAGGGACGAAAGATACCAGTGGGACAGTCAAACTCATAAATCGAAAATAAACTGACAACACCATGGCTAAAAATGTAAAGTACAAACAGACAAACAATAGTACACATGACACAACATCGAAAATTAAAGAATAAACAACACGAACCCCACCAAAAACTAGGGGTGAGCTCAGGTGCTCTGGAAGGGTAAGCAGATCCTGCTCCACATGTGGCACCTATCGTGTTGCTTATGAGATAACAAATCCGGTAAATAGTCGAATTCGGTAGGTCAAATTATGAAAGGGAAGGGGATTGTAGTTACGACATAAGGAACATATCCGACAGCAACCAGCAGTGGAATCGGTCGTGTGTAGTAAAAGAATAAACAATGCTTGATAGATTATATAAATTCGAAACGTTTTTTTCTGGATTAGCTTTCATAATTATTATAACAATATACACGATAAAAAATGGTCATATTACAATATGCTCTCTTATATCATATATATTTCATTATCTTGAGATACCATATATCGGTATTTTTTCACTTTGTAAATCTCTAAAACATTATATATAGGATAATGCTATGAAATAAAACTATAAATAAATCGTTGATAAACTTTGAAAAATCAAATAATTATTTGCAGATGAAGACGAAGACACTATCATAGTTTATGCTGTGATTGGAATTTTGGCAACGTTAGTTCTATTTGTTTTACTTGTTGTACTGATACGATACAGATTAGGTATGTTGACTAAATTCCTACTTACATTTACTATATACAGTTACAATCAATAACATGTTAGCTTTTTACCATATTTTAAAAGTAACTTTATTTTACTTATTATTTTTGAAAGAACAGAAGCTTTACTTTCTTAAATTCGCCGTTTCAAAATTTAATGCATTCTTGGTAATAGGTTCAAAAGCGTTAACCAAAAAGTTGCGATTGGTTCAAAATGTGATAAACAGTAGAAATTCGACCAATGACATAACGTTATTTTCATTTTCGTGAGATTACTCACAGGCCTTTAGATTCCGAAAAGGCGAAATGTACATCATGTCAATAGATGTGTTATGATGCAGCTTTTAACAAAATATTATTTCTAAATGTCCCATCTTTAAAATGGCTCAGTAGTAGTTATTGTTCTCTTTCTAACTGTCAATTGATACTACTGTGTTACATCCTTTTATTTGTTTTTACTATTCTTATTATAAACAAAAATTGGAAACCAATTTAAGTCCGAAATTATTTTTCCCACAATCATTTATGGAAATGTTTTAAATGGAGGATGAAAACAAGACATATGACAAAAACATTTCAATGTTGTATTGTTTCCAATAATTTCTGTGATTCAAGAGGTATTAGTTAAATTAGAAAAAAAATATAAATATTCTGATTTTTTTTTACCCAAATTTGTTTTACAAACCAGTCTTATTGTCTATATCTATTTTATTTTGGCTTACTTAAGATATTTCTGCATATCATTTAAGATTACTATTCACATTTCAGAACAAACAAAAAAATATTCGTGATTTATTACACTCTACGAACTTTTCATATCAAATTAAAAATCGACAGTGTGAAGCAAAGTTCTTATATTATCTTGATGTTGCTGTAAATGAACACATTTATGATACAAATTTCGTGTTGACGTTCATAACATTTGTAATATCAAATCAATCGTAAATTTGTTATACATAGATATAGGAAGATGTTGTGTGAGTGCCAATGAGACAAATCTCCATCCAAATAACAATTTAAAAAAAGTAAACCATTATAGGTCAATGTACGGCCTTCAACACGGAGCCCTGGCTCACACCGAACAACAAGCTATAAAGGGCCCAACAATTACTAGTGTAAAACCATTCAAACGGGAAAACCAACGGTCTAATCTATGGAAAATAAAAAAAAAAAACGAGAAACATGTACACATGTTGTTGTTAAAAGTTGATCATTGCAATCAGAACTGTATCAATGCATAATGTTTGTGTTATTGGTTGGTATAGACTGTGATACGTGCTTTTATTTTTTTGGCTAAATTTTGTTTTCACTTTTGTATATTTTATATGACATTTGCTTCATAAATCATGTTAAAACTTCAAAAGTTCTGCTGGTCAAAGTAAATGCTGACAATTGAAACTTCAAAAGAAAGGCGAAAGTAAACAAAAGGACGTTCAAACTCATAAGTCTAAAATAGACCATGGCTCAAAAAGAAAAAAAAACACAAAAACAAAAGTATACATGAAACATCATAGAAAACAAAAGAATGAGCAACTCAAACCCAAACAAAACATTTCAATGATCCGTAAAGGCAGCAAGATACAAATGAACCTTTTTTTTACTGATAATGTCAAATGTGTAATCCAGTATCAACGGGTTCATTTTAAGTTCAATTTGAAAATAAAAAAAAGGTATACGGGATCTCAATTTAAAATAAAACCAATATAGAATTCAAAACTCGGAAAGCAAAGAAGGGAAGTTTGTGATTACCATTAAAGTATATGTCTAATGTTTGTGTTTGATTAACACGATATATATGTGTTTAGGTCGAGAGAAAGGGAAAGATAATGCAAAGTGAGTACAAATATTAGAACAAGTTACAACACGTTACAAGTTTCATGTGTCCGAAACGTTTTTTGGGATGTACCTTCGTCAGGAACGTTCATAGTCTTATTTTTAAAAGAAAAGAATGTGTAACAATATAAACAATTGAAGAGCTATATATGAAGAAAAAAACTATTCAGATTGATCATTTTGCAATGTATTTCGCATTAAATAAATGTTTGCTAGATGAAAACAACCGTACTTTTCATTTTATTATTTATCGCATATTTGAAAAAACAAACATGATAACAATAGTTATCAAATATTTAGTAGTAAATACAGTAGTTTTGAATATTTGACAAATAGCCTGCTGTTCAATCCATATCGCGCAACTTGGATGCACCCCCTTTATCATACCATTTGTCACACCCTTTATCACACCCCTACTATTTTTTTTTCATTTTTACGTAAAGTCCGTTTTGATTTATGTAGGCTTGTCAAAAAATATTTTCCCTAAAAAATGGGGCCTATATGAACGGTCATTCGGGCGTGACGCAATTTATTGAATGACGTCATTGTTTGGCACGTGACTCACAAACGTCGAGTTTTTTAATTTTCTGAAACACAAAATGCAACTATAAAAAAATTCACAAAACACACAAAAAGTACAATAAACAAAATATTTTTTAATACAGCAGCACGGAAATTGTAAAGGTAACTCTGGAGCTTCGGATGAGTAATTGAGCAGTTCTTTTAAAGCTTTTAAAACGAGACAAAATTAGAACTGAAACTAACCGTGGTGCTATGGATCAGGAAGCAGTTCGTGTATACGCTCCTGTTGAAATATATGATAAGGTCTTTAAAACATGGCAAAATCCGTATCACATGCCGTGTCATCCTCGTTCAATATCATCCCTCGGCCCTAAAGACCCTCGGGATGTTACGGCATATGATACGGATTTTGCCATGTATTATTCTCTATAGAATAAACTCATTTCGAAATGTTGTCTTAGTAGTCAATTACCATTTAGTAATCATGCCTTTCTAACTAAAGCGTTTTGAGTAGTCAGCTGTGAGTACATGCAACCAGTATATTTAAAGTATCTGAAATCATGCAGGTCAAAGAGATGAAAAAGCTTTCAATAATGAAAAAGTATAACAAAAATCAAATTATATTATTCAATTTCACTGAGAATTTTTTAGTTTACAAGATAAACCATTAAAATGCTAATATTTATACAGGTGTATTTCTTTATACTCTCATTCTAGCAGCAAATACGTATCCCAAAAAGCCGCTTTTTCAAACCAGCAGGATAATGCAGGTAAAAACATTCAATATTCAACTATAATCTACATATCAACTTCATATCCTGTCATAAATCATCTAATAATTTATTCTAATCTGTCGCTATAAGGAGACGCGAGATACCACGAAGCATTCAAAACTCATATTAAATCGACTGAGCACTGACAACGCCATTACAAAAAGCAAAAAATACGAAGAGACGAACAATTACAAAACAAAACATTACGTAGAACACGAGAGTTTGAGCAACACGAGCCTAACTAAAACAGGAGTCCAACCAGGTGCTCCAGATGGGTAGTTGTTCTAGCTCCATTCGCTGTAAATTGTTAAAGAAGATAGCCGAGTTGTGTTATTGTTCAAATATTCCTTTTTACAACTCTTTACAATCTAGGATTGCTATAAAATGATGTTCATTCTGTACGTATGTACCTGCCCAAAGTCAGGAGCCTGTAATTCAATGGTTGTCGTTTGTTGATGTGTTACATTTTTGTTTTTCTTTCATTTTTTTGTACATAATTAAGGCCGTTCTATTTGAAATGTTTTACATTGTCATTTCGGGGCCTTTTATAGCTGACTATGAGGCATGGGCTTTGCTAATTTTTGAAAGCCGTACGGTGACGTACAGTTTTTAATTTCTGTGTCATTTGGTCTCTTGTGGAGTGTTGTCTCATTGGCAATCATACAACATCTTCTTTTTTTATATATAGCTTATTGATAGCAGACATACTATAACTGCCAGATACGTCAAGAGTAATCCTGACATCACACTCATTAAATATAGCAGGCTTATAATTTGATGTGTCAGACACTGTTGTGTCTACATACCACTCATAAGACCCATTAAGAAGGTCAAGTTGTAAACGGAATATAAGAGCATTTATAACCAAAACGTAGATGTCTGCTAAATATGAACCTATATCAAGATGCCAGTAGGCAACATTATATCCCGAGATAGCAAATTACAGATAGTCTTTTGGAACAAATTTAGTACAGAAACAATTTTATACATGTTATTATTTGTTACAGATTATAGTACTCATCGAGATCGTGACAGGTACGTTTGTTTAAAAAATGCAAGTGTGCCAGATTATAAGAATGAGTGTATCTAAAAAGAGTAGAATATACACAAAATGTACACGGTCAAAAAACAAAATAAAAGCAGACATATCGTGAGTAAAAAGAGACACACAAAAAAAAATCATTTATGCTTAACTTAAAATTCAATTTCAAGAATAATAAACCTTATCAAAATTGGGTTATCAGATGCTTCATGAGTGATCAGACAGGTGATGGTCTTTGTAAAGCATCGTGTTATCTGCGTATAACAAATGAGTTTCATTATTTGTGTGTTAGTGTATAAATATTGAATAGTTGACACAGAATATTCAAAAACAGCGATAAATTATAAGTAATTTAATATATTGTTTGAATCAAATAGTTCACGCAATCACTGACACACCCATGATTAATACCTTGTTTCTTATAAAGAATATAACGCTAATAATTATTCAGGCATAAGGTTGTGCAAGTAATTACAAATATGCTAGTACAACCATGATAACAAACGAACTTTCCATTTGTTCTAGTACAACCGTTCTGCTATGGTCTAGAAAAACATGATAACATATTTGGCATCATATTGCAATCAAAATTACTATTACACTGCAATTAGGGTTTTTGATAATCGAATGTTCAAGTTATCTACAACTTTTTATCATCGGTGACGTTTGCTTTATACTTGAACAGTAATAATGAAGAAATAAATCGAATAATTTATAAAAAAAATTCTATTATCTATAGAGATTATGAAGGGTTGGATTCAAACAGACGAGATAGTCCGGCCGATCGGTGAAAAGAATGCTCAAAGAATGAGGAAAGCACCAAATTTTGGTTGATAGTACATTTTTGTGTACTGAACAATTTTAGCTATGGACCCACCCTCAAAATTCAAAATGGCGGCTTATTTCAAGATGGCTGCCGTACGTTCTAAAATATTTCAATATTGCATAAACCACAGTGGATTTGATGCTAGAAGCACAAAAATCAATATATTTGTATGACTTGGTGTACTTAGCAAGATTTTGTTTTGATCTATCTTTGAAATACAAAATGGCGGCTATTTTCAAAATGGCCGCCTTGAAAAATAAGCAAATATTCATTATTGAGTCAGAATTGACCTGAATATAAGCATTTTATTGATGTAAAGTGTCATTTATAGTATCTGTCCCAGTTCTGTTCTTTTTGATTTTGCCTTCCTTGTCATTTCATACACAAAGTAGTTGCTTTCATAAAAAGCTGCAGTAGTAGCTTTCATTAAAAGCTGCAGTAGTAGCTTTCATTAAAAGCTGCACTGTTTGTTGTCTTGGGTCATACATAAAAGCTGTGGTTTGGGATTTATCTGCCTTAAGATATTATTCAGTGCCTATCTTATTTCTTTGGTCGCAATATTTTGCTATTTGAGATATTAAACAGTGAATTGAGAATCATTTAAACACATATCAGTGAAATGGCAGGAATTGAGGACAACACGGACAAGAACATTAAAATGGCAGAAGCTGAATCACTTGGGGATATTGAGAAACCCAAAGCTGAAGACGTTTTAACAGCTCAGAAATTACTATTAAACTATTGTACGAGGAATGTTTAGTAGATAGAAAATCTATTGCTTAAAGAACAGTTGAGATTTAACGCAATATAAAACAGAGCGAAGCGCGAATCGATAAAATATGTGTTTGTCTCATTACGTTTTAATTTGAACAGAAAGAGGCACTGAATATTAATAACGAACAGATGAAATCAATATCTCGGCAACTTCAGCAGTCTGAAGACATGATAGACCACAAGGCTAGTAATAATTGCTTGGCGGAATTGATGGTAAGACCAATACGATATTCAATGTTGTGGTGAGATGAATGGACAAGCTGACAACAACTGAGGAAGGAGACACAGTTCAATTTATAAGTGCATTTGAACAGCAGGGTACCTTCCAACAACTGGCATCTGTTGTAAATGAATTATTGGACAATCGAAATAATGAAGTTAAGATTCCTGCAATGGACACATCATCTAAGCCAAAATGTGACCTTAGCCAGTACAACGCAAGTTTACAAAAAGTACACAACAAAATCCATGCCTTGGGTCTTTCCCCTATTGTAGTTCGCATGAACCATCAACCGCACCAACTCTGTTGAAGGTGTCTTCACCATAAGTCAAAAGTCCTATGTCAGGGCCCTTGGCCCTGCATAAGACAGTTCAAATTATTCAACAACAATCTCTATTTAAGAAAATACTATAAACCTCTAGTACTAATCAAGGATACCAGCAAAAAGGCTTATGTGTCTTCTAACGCACACTTACCATCTACTATGAGTCAATAATATTTAGTTAAGAGCAGCACACCATTACAAAAACAATTGGCTGCAAGTGGATTCTATCAAGCTTCTCCAATGTTGAATGCAGTGCCTATACTTACGGTATCATCCCCGTCGAGTCAAACGGCAAATCCCACATTTATCACTCCAATTATGACAACTTCGTCAGCTCCTGGAGCTCTAATAGGCTTCCCATAAAAGCAAGCTGACTCCACTGACCGATCCAGGAAAGGGCAGAGGAAATTAAAAGAGTGTGGCAACACCTCTTCTTCAGACTCCTCATTAGAGAGAGAATATACCCGATGGCAAGAAAATCTTGGTGCAAGGGACCGGAGCCGAAGCCCACCTCCTAAAAATGCAAAAACTCAATTGAAGAGGATCCATGACTTGGGCGGCGTTCATTTACCAATTTGAACGAACTGTCGGTAGATGACAATGGTAAAACAGGAAAAATGTGTGTAGGCCCCAGATTGCCAGGCTGATGTTGGCTTTGAGTACGCTCGCAAGGTAAACACAGATGGTCATTCCAAGGCCTTAAAAAAAGCATTCATTTGAAGCAGCGCTTCAGCAAGAAAGATCAGACCAGATTGGAACTATAGCAATCCGTCGAGGATGTAAAGACAAAGATTCTATAACACATGTTATAGAGAGGAACCCAGAAACATTAAACAAGGCGTTAAAACAACTGAAAACCTTAATAGCAAACCAGATGGCGATATTTGGATCAAAAAGTGACCAATTATGACCATCGACAAGTCTACTTTGCTGATGGCGCAGTATCACCGATCGACAAAAGAAATATGAACAGTCCTTTGGATAATGAGGTGCATAACTTCACACAAATTGTCACACAACTAGCTCATGTTATGCTTTCAACTAATCAGCATAACCGTGGATTGGCCGATTAATATAACCTCGGTTCATCTGATCCAGTAATCATGGAAGATCACCAGTTAAGTGGAAGATCACCTGATCAATATACACGTGGAAGATCTCCTGAGCAATACAATCGCGGTGGATCGCAAGATAGAAATACACCCAACCTTAATGCCTATCTATCAGCAACACCCCCACTAAGCTAGAGATCATATGGCCCCTAAAGACAACGGTTAGAATCTCCACGGACAAACTCCAGAAATCCCGTTTATTTCAGACAACGGTCACCTTCACCAGGATACGGAGCAAATCAAAGTGCAACCCCAACAATAGAGTTTTAAAACAGCAAAGGGTCGGGCCAGTAGACCAACGCACGATTCCAAAGTCTATTGGCCATGAAACATCACCTCACCACAAAATCGATCAGATGCCAACGTCCTCGTCAGATATTGTCATCAGACGAACCATGTGAAAGAGTTTAGCAGTAAGAGGTACTATACATGACCAGAATGTGAGCATGATTGTTGACACTGCTGCAATGATAACATTAGTAAATGAGAAATTAATTCCGGCAAAAAATTTGAGATTTGGAGAACGTAGCGCTACGTGGTTTTGGTTAACAGCTTGTTATTTGGAAGATTATAAAGAACGACTCTCGACATTAATAGAGTACACATACAATGGGATCTGTGCAAAGAGCCATTAACAGACGATGTTATACTTAGGGTAGATATTTTGGACACACTGAGCGCAGTGATAAACCTGAGTACTCCCACAATTTCCATCAACAATAAAGTGATAAATGCGGCATTTGTTAACAATGAAAACGAGATTTCAACTCAGCAAGTTTGCATAAAACGAACCATCACAGTTCCGCTAAACTAAAAAATGACTGTTACCATTAAAACTAATAAAAGTGCTGACCAGGAGTGCATTCTAGGACCATGCTCGCTGAATAGATGCGAATTTGTTTCGCACGTAGTTGGAAAAGGAAATAGTTGCCCCTTAACCGTTTTAAGTGAAGGCAATCGTCTAATCCCCCTGAAGAAAGGTACACCTATTGATTACATAGAATAATTTGACGATGCAGTGGGTACGGCAGATGAAAACTCGATAAATGACTCAAGACGTGGCATTGAAGAGACACGAGACAGGTGCACTCGGCACTGCCTCAAAGTTCAGATGAGTTACCTACTATTCCACCACATTTAACCGACATATACTAACTTTCAATCGACTCGTTTAAACCTATTTCATTCCAACCATTCAAACTGAAAGCGTTTAAAGAACAATTACAATAACATGTAACATATTGATTAACATTTTGAATTTCTCTTTTTGTTTTTGTATATGCAGCCATATTTGCAAATGTTTGTGTTATAGAAATAACCAAATAATTTTTTTTATATTTTAAAATTAATTGATAACATATTTAAAACATGAAGTCCATTTTTAAAGAATCATTACTTTAATTTCCGAAATTATATAGAATACCTATAGGACAATCTTGATATTTATACCGTTTTTCCGCCATCTTGAAAATGGCAGCCATATTGGATTTTTCAGAGTGGGTCCATAGCTGAAATCAAAGGGTATATAATCAAGAACTACTATGCAAAGTTTCATGCTTTCCTCATCAAGTGAGCAATTCTGCTCTATATCTGCACCAATCGGCCGGACTAAGAGATGCACGTATATAACACACCACAAGACGAAGAGTATTCGACAATACCAGCAGACCATGTATTTGTGGACCCGAACCGAACAAACTTAAAACGAGAAAACACTTACTTGGAACCAAACCATTCCAGCTTGAAACAAGACCATACTTACATGAAACCAATCAATACTAACTTTGAACCGGGCCATTCTATTTTGACCCCAGACAATGCTTACTTGAAACTGGGTCATGATTACTTTCAACCCATAAGTGGAAACTCAGTGACGTCTACAACGTAGTACACATTACAATGAAAATGAAAAGTCTGGAGATGTCTTTATGTTTTGTTTTATTGGAGTTATAACGACAGTTGATCAGAGAACCAATTTAATCAACCGATATCAACTTGAAGAATCGCCATGGAAACATATTTCAATCATTTCTATCATTAATTGATCATACTGTGTTATACTTATATATGGAATAAATTAATCTCGAATAACATGTGATTCTGGCATATTCCTTTGGATATCCCTTCTATTAGTAATTTATTTTTAAATGATTGAAATATCATATTAAAGTGAATTGAGTGCTTAATATGCATATAACAAGATACAGATTACATCAGAACTATTAATTTTTAATGCACTCGACAAGACAAGACAAGACAATTGTTTTCAACTAAGGCACACGTATTGTGCTACAAGAGCATACCAATTATACAGACTTGTAAGGGTTATTTGTGGCGTTTCTCTGTTCCGCCTTATAAAAAAGAAAGAACCAAACATGTACATGCGTAAATTGCTTACAGTTTAGTTTTCCAATAACGGAATGAACATCAACAACGTTCTACATAACAAGGAGATAACATCTACGATTCTCTTTATTTTCAAAATCAGTCTGTTCCTATAGTGTTCTCCATGTCCATAAAATCTTTGAATCTTAAGGGTTTAACTAAAACTAAGCACTGCAGGTCGTCGATGAAGAATAATTCATGAAAAAAAAAAATCCTCTGAAGTTTAACTGTTCTTACTTTCCATATATTCGTAGCCCATCATGCCTTGTTATTACTAGGGTTCTGAACATATTTTAACATGAAAATCACATGGTCATAAAGAACCCCAACACATCAATTTGAACCATAACTTCAAACTGATAATGAATCCCAATCAGGACTACGCTAGGGCATGGATTAAACGAGAAGAAGTTAAACTTGACACTTTGTTAGAATGGGCAAAACAGTCAGGTTACGATAAGTATGGTATTGTTTCCTCGTTCAAAGCTTAAAAGATATTGTCTTTACATTAAGTTCGTAATTCTGCTAGTGCCTTGTAAAAAGAAGCATGGCTTCAATGAATATAACATTTAACAGCAGATCGGTGGACGTGCCTTTCTCTGAAATTATTTCTATCATATCTATTTGATTTTTCAATCCTGTATGTACCACGATCACCATGTGAAACTGAAAAATCGTCTCACAGAAATAATCAACATTGCTTTTCAACATAAAAACATGTAAGGATACACTAATAAATTGTCACTTTGGGCTACCACACGGTATAGTTTGTTAAAAGTGAATAGAAAAGTATAACATTATAAACAGAGAAAGAAGTGATCAGTATGCTTGAGATTCTTATTGACAACATATTTGTTGAATATAGAGGAAGAAGTTTTCAACATATTATTGTCATTCCTTCGGGTACGAATTGTATGCCTCTCTTTGCTGACCTCTTCGTATTTTCATATGAGTCGGAGTTACTTTAGACACTTGTCAAAAACAATAAGACCATAGAAGCCAGATCTTTTAATTTCACATTCAAATATATAGATACAAATCCAAACTTTTATCATTTCGTTGCATTAATATATCCTCCATAACCCCCAGAACTAGAAATTAAAAAAACAAAAGACGCAGCTTAATCCGCCTTATTTTTTTACTCATTACTCGAATTTTACATGAGCGGTCATCTCAGTATTAGAATCTACGACACATGAGATGATTTAAATTTTGAAATTATCAATTTTCCCTCCACCTTAGTCATTTTCGAATCAGTAAACCAGATTATCCTCCACATGTATACATTTCGCAACTCATTCATTATTCTAGAGCTTGCAACTGATACTCAAATATTGCAAAAAAAGTTCATCGAAAGTAACCGACCCCTTTTTGATAAATATTCCGTATCAACTTCACAAATAATTTACGACAGTTCTGCTGTATAGAATCTGGCGTTGTTTATCATCTTTAAAACGTGTTGTATTATTGTTTTATTTGTCTTTGTTAATTATAACTTTTACTGTTAATAGTATTTTTGATAGTGTCCATTTGACGTGGTTCGGTATTCGTCCATCCCGTCATTGTGTTATTGTGCTGTGGTGAATTTGTATATTCTTGCCTTTCCTTTTTACTGTTTTTCTTTGTTGGCATATTTGTTTGTTTTTATACTGATTTGGATCACTGTACCCTTATTTTAAATATTTTTACATTTTATGTCTGTTTGTTTATTTCACAAATCGATGTTTATATAAATGAATTATATGCGTTTATCATACAAGTGAGTGGTTTATCAAAATATAAAACCAGATTGACTCCACCTATTTTCTGCATAAGAAAATGCTTGTACCAAGTCAGGAATATGACAGTTGTTATCTATTCGTTTGGTGTGTTTTAGATTGTTGAATTTGCTTAGAGACATTCCGTTCAAAAATTTCTCAGCTTTCGATACTTTTTTTGTTCTTGTTGTTTTACTTTTTATGCAGTTGCTGCAACGTTTGTAACCAAAGATATCCTACACACGAAGAAGAAACTGTTTTCTATACATTCACAGCATAGATATTTTAAAGTTAAATGATACTTCGATTGTAAAAAAAGCAGTTAGTATTTTTTTGTTGTTGGTGAAGAAGTCAAAACTTTTAAAAGTCATTCAGCCTATTTTAGAAAAAATAAACAAAATGACAATAATACATAAATAACATCAGACTACTAGCAGTTAACTGACATGCCAGCTCCAGACTTCAATTCAACTGATTGAAAAATTATTTCTTCATCATACGAATATCAGGTACAATCCTCCCCGTGAGGGGTTTAGTATCATACCATCATAACATATATAAGAAGAAAATAACCCGTGTCATGCCAACTGGTTTTTAAATAAATGTGTTTAGTTCCGATGCAAAGACCCTATAAGTGAATCAATATTAACGCCAAATATGCAATCTTTAATGACCTGACAACAGTATCGTAACTATATCCCCTCTTAATAAGTCTATTTAAAGGTTTTGTTAGCTTCTGAGATGAATACTGACATTTTTGTGCTTTATTAAGAATATTTCCATAAAATATTGGATGTGAAATACCTGAACGTATAAGACGTCTGCATGTTGAGCTATATTTACGAATGATGTCCTTATACTGATGATAAAATTTAGTAAATGTTTTGACTAGTTTGTGATATTGGTGTAATAATTTTTCAGTAACACATAAATTTCTCTCGTTAAAATCTAAAACATTGTTACATACACGAGAGTTGAGATATATAAACACCGTAAGATGGTGACACTTAAAGACTTGACTTTTTGTGTGTTCTAGTAAAGCAGATTCTGATGAAGGAATGTCATATGTTGCCCTTCCTTTCTAGTGAATTGATCTTTCCGTGCATCGTTCGACTTCGTACATTCACTTGTTTTATCATGCATCAGTATAACATATTGCTCTATCTGTAGCATGAAATTGGATATACCATTAGGTGATGCTGTTCTACATAATGTCTCAAACACAGGTGCAATCTTCCAAAAGGAAGTCCATGTATCTCATGCAGTTTTCTTTCCCTTGGAAGCAAACAACGATACCTGATCACAACATGTAAAGGAGTGAAAGACTAAAAGTCCCCGTGGCCTGAAAGGTGGAAGACTTTTGGCGATATCAAAAACAGCTAAATATCTGAAATATTTGCCAACTTCAAAAGCAATTCGAAACAGATTCACATCAATTTCATGGACAACAGAAATTGCAATAACTACGACATCGGCGTTAACAGTCCGCAATATAACTCGTTGTAAATCTTCATCTTCAGCATCATACACATGCAGCATCATCCGTGTATCTGTGTTCTTCTTGTGTGTACGGTGATAATTTACTTTCATCTTTTGTTATAGTCTGCATAGAACATACGTTTCTTTCGAAGTTATCACCTGTTTCTGTTCATCATACCCTCTTGCTGAATCTACCAATTGTTCAGCCAAATATGTGAACAGCTCCGTTTTATTGTTATTGACCCTTACACCTGCCTCCCAGTTTGCTAGTACTCTTGAATTTGGAAGGACACGTCATCTCACACCTTTGCCTCTTTTACATCTTGTTGAGGATTTCAAAAGAGGAACAAACGATACCAGAGAGACAGTCAAACACATAGATTGAAAATAAACTGACAACGCCATGGCTAAAAATAAAAAGACAAACAGACAAGTAATAGTCCGGAAGACATAACAATATGAGAAGTATTCATCCCAAACTACATCAAGTCGATTTACAAAACGCAACTGATGATGTATATCAGGCATGAAAATGTCGTTGAGATAGTCTTCAAATTACATTCACTGGGTTTCAACATATTATTGATTGCCGTACCATCTATGACCAAAAGGTTTACATTTGGTGCGTTCTCTTGCGTCTGAGTAAAAGAACATACCTGTACTCTACATTCAATGCACTTCATCGGACCATAAAACGTTTGTATTTCTGTTGCTTCTTTTGGAAGATGGTATACGTTTTTTAGTAAAGGTTTCAGGCTTTCTCTTTTTGATGATGTAGAATCAATTGGTATGGTTAATCTCTCGACACCCTCATTTCCTGGGATTGGATGCTGAAAAGTGAAATGGCAGTGTCATGCAACGATCCGTCAGCAGTTGTCGAACTCGGATTATGGTCGATATTATCAACGGCTGCAGTTGTAAACTCATAACTCAGTTGTGTTGCGGGAACCACAACATTTTCATTATTGGAAGCCTCGCAGATCATGCAGATGGGATGCCAAGTGCTGTAGATAAATCCATACTTCTGTCATAGGATAGTGATTATCTAAACAGAACATTTTATCAATTAAACCTCGATTTCTCGTTTCAGTATGCAGCAGAAGGCCTAAATATATTGAGAAAGGTGGTTCTCGTTCGGTTGAATGGAATACTTTGGATGAATCCTTCCGTATGAAAATAGAGGAATTTAACTGACGTAGCTATGCAATAGTCAGTGTCGTCTGTGCTTCAAAGGAAGTGCCGGACTGCATTACAATATTTGGTGTTCCAAGGATCATTCCGACTTATGTTTTTAGAGATTGTAGAACAGAGTTTTGTGGACAGCCTGTCTCTAATGTTCCTTTGAAGATGAATTGCATTATCATCATGTCCTTTCGCTCTATCTCTGTAGCTTTAGACAATAATATGAGGCAGGCATTACCTGTAAATGGGGACTTTTTTACTTAAATATTTGTTAAAAAAAGAAACGGAATACCGTAACGTTTCCGACTTTGGTTCTGTTGTTAGTGATTTTAGTTGTGACGTTAGTTAAGTTATGACGTCATATGCAATGTAAACAAAGAAACGCTATCATAAGGTAACGTTTGTTCATATCAAGGAATTATTGAAAATGAAATTGATCTTGCATTCCTTCCTATTTTATACTAGACTGATAAATATATATTTTACTAAAAATTTCATGCAAACGAGACCGTAAAAAGGAAGTACATTGTAGATTTCTGCACGGATGCGGGAATTCAAAACATGACATAAAAAAATTGAACGATTTTATGTTCATTAGTACAATGAAAATTTCGGGAACATTTTCCCGATTTTTAAAAATTTTTTTTTTATTGAATTTTCTACTGTTATTGCCTCGTCATCTTAATTTGTTTTTAAATGTCTGTTTGATTGCAGCACCAACATTATCGTAGAATAGTAGAATAGTTATCAAAGGTACCAGGATTATAATTTAATACGCCAGACGCGCTTTTCGTCTACATAAGACTCACCAGTGACGCTCAGATCAAAATCGTTAAATAGCCAAAACAAAGCCAAAATTGAAGATCATTGGGGACCCGAAATTCCAAAAGTTGTGTCAAGTACGGCTAAGGTTATCTACCCCTAGGATAAGAAAAGCCTTAGTTTCTAAAAATTTTAAAGTTTTATAACAGGAAGTTTATAAAAATGACCACACAATTGATATTCATGTCAACACCGGAGTGCTGACTACTTGGCTGGTGATACCCTCGGGGATGAAACGTCCACCAGCAGTGGATCGACCAGTGGTGTAAATAGTAAATCAAAGGTACCAGGATTATAATTTAATACGCCAGATGCTCGTTTCGTCTACATAAGACTCATAGTGAAGGACGTTTCTTCCTTGTTAAGGGCCTGTAAGTCTGTGATAGCTGAAAGAACTCGTGTTTGTTTTTTTTAGATCTGTCAAATGCAGTCTTGCAGATGTGTCTACTCCAAACTGTTCTATGCAAGGGGTATAAATCTTCGTTGAGTCTGCTAACAAGCTCCGCAAGTACAATAACAAGGATACGATTGTCTGAACTTTAATCACTAATGACCTTCAGTGGTCTAGCTCTGTTATATTAATTGGTCAGACACTTGACTTTAATTTTTAAATTGCTTCTTGAGAAATCTGTCTCCTGCGCTTAGTTTTGTCAAAAGTACTGTATGTTGCAAGTCGAGTGCACGTTTACGTACATGTTTTTCTATTTCAAACGTAGTTGCTTTGTGAAGATCGCCTGAAGACTCATCTATGTATGATCTGTGTACCGTTGTTTGTCTTTTCGCCGTTTTTCGTTTTTTTGCGATATCATTATCAGTTGTTTTACGATTTATTAGTTTAAGGTGGTACCTAACACTACAGGGAGATAACTGTGTAAAATCTTCTAAACGTTTTAATTACGTTGTGTTTCAAGGGAATATTAAGCTTCTCAATGATCAAAATAAGTGTTTGTCAAACTGCTATATAACCAGTGTATTTTTTCTGATAAAACGGTTGGTTCAATTTTTTTGAAATTTTGAAATTTTTGTCAAAGGGTCAAAGTAAATACTTTGTCAAAATTTTATGAAAATTAAACGAGCCAAATTAATTTTCGTGAAAGTGTTGGGTACCACCTTAAACATCCTTTTGGTATTTTTTGCCTCTCTCTGAAAAAAAAAAAAACTAACCCAAAAACATTTGAGAATCACGTGTCCTCATGAGTCCGGTTGAAACTTGCATATCCCATTAGTAATTAGGAGCTGTGTTATTTTTTTTTTGTATCAAAAAATTGTATGTTGCAGATTAACGTTGTACTATTCGTTATAATGGTACATAAAATGTTGACCAGTAGGGGGATAGCTGGAAAAACACTAAAGGAAAAATCTAAGTAAGTTTATACATTACTTTTTACTTTACATTTTTTTATATATTTTTTAACAAGTTCGCTTCAAATGAAAATAAATGTTATCAAACCATGCACACGAAAAGGACAAACAACATAGCCCATGCAGTCAATGAAGAAACTTAAGATTGAACCAGCATAACTCTTGTAAAACATAATTTTTCATAAAAAAAGTAAATTTTCATGTAATACATGTAATCAGTTCACCTGACAAAAGAAAGTAGTACAAAAAAGGCTCAGAAAATTTAATAGTTATCTAGCTATGATAAATATTAAGAGATATCGAAGGAAATAAGTAGAAAACTAATGTGAGAATAAAATTGATATCTGTTTTTATTCATTTAACCCAAGTTGGTTTGCATTTGAATAAACATTAAGATTTTCTCAAACAAACCAAGCCAAAAGAGATTGATTATTAACGGTATCAGGCGCAAAACTATAATACATTATGTAAACGAGATTGATTGTATGACTTTGAATAAACTTAAAATCATGACTCTCAAATTATCCGCCAAAATAAAGTGATCCTTTTAAATTTGCACAGTTTACTTGTATGACTGATAATTATCGAATTTTATTTAAAAAATACCGAAAGACAATTGCTCCGAAAACTCAATGTTAAAGATGTTAAGTATATTTATTTTATCAACAGGAGAACAATGATAACAACATGATTATATCTATACGATTTGTCATCTTTAAAATGTTGTTTGTCAAAATTGGTAACGAACGAAACATCCTCTCATTCCGCTTACCAATGCTCAACTTTGATCATTGTATACAAAAAAAATGTATTCAAGGTTCATTTCAGTTTAATCATTTCGGCTTTACGCAACTTTGCACCAAAAGGATACGACCACATTCCTCTTGTGTAAATAATTAGATAAATTCCTCTATATTTTATCTTTTTACTTCTTAATAATGGTTGAAATCAAATTCATCTTTCGTATTATATTTCAGTTGTTTCGTGACAAGTGGATGAAGATGATTCTTCTTGTGTGAATTCCATTCTGTTACATTTTGTACTTAAACATAATTCATTTATTTTATAAAGCTTAAATTCATCAAAAGCTGACATGTGCCAAGTTCTGACTTGATAATTTGATCAAACTGAAATGCAGTTAAATTGTTTAAAAGACAGTTGATCAGGTGAATATGCAAACTTCCTCAGTTTGTAAGGTGACAATCTCTACGTAGTACTCATATTATGCTTTTGCTCTTATTGTACAATCATTTATACATAGATAGAATTCAATGTAAAACTCGTGTATTTATTTTATTTTAACACGGCTAAAATTACAAAGGTAAAAACATCGTCAAATGCATAGAGAATATGTATTGGTAATTAAAACATAAACAATTGATAACGCTATATCTTAAATAGATCGCTATTATGCAATTAATTTCAAACTTTTATTATGTCTGCTCTAGGATTGGTTTACAAAGTATCTGCATTATTTTACCATTGTTTGGAGTAACTTGGGTACTTGGTGCGTTTTCGGTGAACGATGATCTGGTCATGTTCCAATACCTATTTGCTATTTTCAACTCTCTACAGGTATTTTTTATATTTCTACAAGTGTATCTTTAAAAACTGCATTTCATTTTTTTATAATGTCAATTTTAACTGAAAATAATATTGACAGACATTACGGGTCGTGCATGTTCATGCTTTAGGAACTTCGTTAACAATGACAAAATAATGAAAATGAACGACTGAAATCGGCAATTCATTAGTTTTACCGTCACCATAACAAATTGGTTGTACGATACGATTTAGCTGTGTCTTAACTAATTCGCAACATGTCTTCGTAGTGATAGATCTTGAGCTATCAGAATAGTCGCCTAAAGGGAAAGTTAACCGATTGCGTCTTATTCACAATCGTTTCCTACTCTCTTTTGTGACATTTCGACGAGTGTAAATTCGCATTGCAGGAGATGCATGTGCAGCAGGCGACACTCCTTTGTCTTGCTCCTTTTGGAGTTCAAAAGATTATCCCGGTTTTGTTTGTTACCTTGGTTTGTATCTGCTTGATCGATAATGAGATTTGAATATCGGTACAAAGCTGAAAAATCAAACTCCATGTAAAAAATCGTGTTTGCTCTTGTATAATTATCAGTCATCGCGGAACGGTCAAAATTGTAGCAATGCTTTGAGTCAGAATAAAAATAGGGGATACATGGAAATTCTTTTTTTCTTCAACAGGGTTTCTTCATTTGTTTGTTCCACTGTTTCTATAATCAGCAGGTGAGTGTTACTCTAAAAAAAGAAGACATAATATAATGGAAAATATGTATTTTACTTTTTTGTAACACATACAACAGTAGTCGTATGACCGCAATCAAAACAAGCTTATTGATATAATTACATCCTCTGGTTTGTAGCCTCATTTGCCCACTTCCTATTCCTATTGATATGTTTCGAAATGACGTGTAAAACAAATGTCAAGATGTATCTACTTAAACGTTAAAAAAATGAGATAACCTTCTCGCTTTGGAATTTATTATTTTCATGCTAATTTTTGACTTGGTAGTTTTTAAAATTCTTATTTTCAGAAGAACTAAATATGGGTCAGGTGAAATGACAAGAAATGATGGGTGTTTTTGATTACAAGTTGCTAACTTACTTATTCCATTAAAAAGTTTGTGTCAATAAAATCATTCAAAATTTAATGACAAAATATTTAAAGATTATAAAATTAGTTGGGGTTGATTTTTACATAAAGTATATTCCAGCAAAAAATGCGTGTTCAAAGAGAAAAACGTTGCATGCAGTGGATGCTCCCCTCCGTCATGCTTCAATCCAATAGGACGAAATACGTTGAGTTAGGTCAATTATGTCGAGTAAAGTCATTTTATTGGAAATTTCTAGTAAGAGTCCGTCAATCTTGCATTGACATATTAAGAATGTTTTAATTGTCACTTTAGTCTGAGTAGTCAGTGATTTGGTACTGAAATGACGATGATTTCGTAAAGTGCATGTGCAAATTAAATGTTTAAAAATTAGTATCACGTCTGTCTTTTTTTTACAAAATCAAGTCTCACAACTACATAACAATTATATCAAATATTTACATTTGATTAAAACAATCCTTATTTTACTACGACGTTTATACATAAAAGTGATCCATAAATATTCAATTTATTAGCAAATGTGTTCTGAAGATACAATTTAAAGAAATTTTTCTTGAAGAAAAAAATCCTGTGAAAAATAAATAAGAAAGGAGAAAAATAAAATAAATGGTGATTGTCATGTAAAGTAAAGTATACATGTAACAATATCTACTAGCAGGGCGAGTTTTTGCATTTCATATATTATAGCACTTATCTCTTATATACATATGTTTCTCAAACAGAGCATACATGTAGATCACACAAGTTGTTGTAGACATTCCATTTAAACCGAATTGAACTAAGCTGTAACCGATCAATAACCTGAACAATTATCCTTTATGTATTGAATATTCGTCTGATATGTACATTGAACGATTCTATTCCTTATTTTTACCATTTGAGTGAGCCTTGATTTGATCGCTGGTAGGGTGATGCATGCATTCTAGGAGACACTGTCCCTTTCTACGTAAATGGTATCGTTTCTTTTGGAGTCACTTAGTTGCTTTTAATTTGCTTATAATACTAGAGTATTCAAATGGATTTTTTTGTGATTCTACTTCTATTTGCTGACAAAATTAAAAATGGAATTTTTATCTATACCGAAAAGCAACGCTAATGAAATTTACCAAATCATCAAAATATGACAAAACAGAAATATTCTAATGTGCTTCCAGTATTTGTTTTAATACATTCCTTTATTCTTATTGTTTCCATGTATTACTTTGTTTAATAAATCTCTTTGTAAGCTTATATTCAGTTTATGCATATCAAATATTTTTATGTTATACTGTGCTTAGGTCAGGCAAGGTTACAATCATTATCAGAGACGTCGAAAATCAAACCGTCTGGATTCTAAACTATCTACCAATTTAACTAATACTGTGAGTATATGAATATCTGAAATAACAATGGTTTACAAAAGACTCGACATGAATATTAATGATTCAACTGCAAACCACTCTACTTTAGTCAAATAATGATATTTTCAAATGTTCCAACAAAACGAAAAAAATGTTTTTTTTTGTCTGATTAATGCCATTTACGGTAAATAACGATTATATTTTTATCTTTTTTTCTCATTTATCACATGCAGATTTATTTTCGATTTATGAGTTTGACTGTCCCTTTGGTATCTTTCGTTCCTCTTTTCTCTCACTACACAAAAGATAATAAAAAGAAAAACCGAAAACCACGGTTAATTAAAAAAGAAGTCCATTTAAAGAGTGACGAAAGGTATCAGAGGGACAGGCAAACTCATTAATCGAAAATAAACTGACAACGTCATGGCTAAAAATGAATAAAGACAATCAGACAAACAATAGTACATATGACATAACATAGGAAACTAAAGAATAAGCAACACGAACCGCACAAAAAAATCTAGGGGTGATCTCAGGTGCTCTGGAAGGGTAAGCAGATCCTGCTCCACATGTGGCACCCGTCTTGTTGCTTATGTGATTACAAATTCGGTAAATAGTCTTATTCCTTAAGATCACATTCATGAAAGGGAAGGGGAGTGTAAATACGACGTAAGGAACATATCCGATATCATTTGTGAAACGGTTATTCCATAACGGTCAACCAACTCGTGATGGCGTCCGTGAAATTTACGAAGAGGCGATTTCAACTTCACCACTTGAAATTCTTGGTTTAATAGCTTTCTTGTGAGCAGCAACCCTCTATCGAGAAAATCATGATAGAAACAGCAACCCTCTATTAAGAAAATCATGTAAGGAAAATGCAAGCACAATGTTTCACTATATCAACCAACGAAACGAACGAACAACAAATATCATATTCTTGACTTGGTCCGATATTTTCCGAAAACTGGGATAAACCCGGTAATATAACTTATGTACCTCTTACTTGTATGGCAGTTGTTTAAACTAAGTATGTTTGTTCTACCATTTAAATTCAGACATTGTCCAATTGTCAACTTAGGACATCCTTTGAAATAGTACGATCACAATTATGAAACACAAGTCTGCTCTGTTTTTTCTCTCGTTTATATATTTATTTCCACTTGAAACGCATGAGGTTGAACATTTTCCAAAATAGTTCGGTATCGAGAATCACTGAAAATACATTATTTGTCAAAAATGCGGAACTGAGGAAGTGAATTGTTTTCCGATTAAAACGTCTTAGTATACGGATAATCGGAAATGATAAAAAAACTGCATTCTAAACTAGTAATAAGATTCAGGGATAATGTTCAATTAGAAAATAAAAAAATATTAGACATTTGATAACATGGGAAAGTGAGCATTGATATAAAACATCATTAAAAATGACATGAATGTTAATGTGCCTTCATGGGCTCCGGGAGTACCGATTTTTTTTTTATCCTAGACCATTGTGCATCGTTATCCTGTCTTATAAGCTGTAACTTAGATAACCAAAATATAATAAAAGAAAGCGAATATTTAAATCTGCAACAGATCGTGTAAACTGTCAACCGAAAGCTGCGGAAACCGTTAGCTACATCAAAGAAATAAAAGAAGATAGAAAACAATTACTTAATGTATTACCAGTATACGTATGTCTGGCTTATTGAAAATATAGACACGTTTCTTCAATTTTTTGGTTTATTGTCTAAAAGTTTTTCATTCCGTCTTTTTGCTATCAATTATAATTTCTATGATTTTTTTTAATATAGGACAACACAAAAAGGACAACAAAATATCAACAACAATATACGTGCTCGAAGGAAGAATCACAGGAAAGAATGTAACAAACCATTTCAATCCCATCAGGTGCTACTTGGAAAGTACACACCAATTGTATTACATGTAATTCATACTTTGATGATTGAATTGGTTATTTGAATAAGTTGTACACTTCTGGTCGTTTTTTTAATATGCCTACTGTAATGTTGTTCATTTTTTATTATTGATAAGGGTGTGTTTATGTTTGTGTGTTTTGTGTATGTTGTGTGTTTGTGTGTGTGTTGTTTGAATCGTTTTATTTTCACACAAACTAATGAATAAGGGCAGCAGTAGAGTTATCACTGTTTGAAATTCATTAATCGATTGAGAAAAAGACCAAATCTAGGTTATCATATTATAAACCAAAACTGTGGGAAACACATCAAATATAAGAGAACTACTACACAACAGAAAAAAAATAAATAAAATGTAACACACACATATAAACGAACTTTAATATAACCATTGCCATTTTCTTGACTTGATACAGGACAATGTGATAAAACAAAATTGTGGATTGAACCTCGTTTTGTGGCATGCAAAACCTCCCGCTTTTATGGCAATGTTAAATATAACAATAAAATGACAACATTACATGATAGGACTACACTACATATGTATGGGAAAACATATAGGTCAGAGAAACACGTGAATAATAGCTAAAAAAACATGCCAGGTTAACAATTTAACACGCCAAACGCGCGTTTCGTCCACCCAAGACTAACCAGTGACGCTCTGATAAAAAAGTTCAAAAACCCCAAAAAAAAGGGTACAAAGTTGAAGAGCATTGAGGACCTAAAGGCCCAAAATGTTGTGCCCAATACGGCTATGATTTTCTGCTTGGGATAAGAACATCTTTATTATTTGTTATTATCTTACTTTGGCAAAAATTTTTTTTTATAGAATTGACTGAATAACAGATATAAAGATATCTAAGTGTAAATATTGTATATGCATTTTAGATAGTCTCTCATAACTCTTTTGAGAGTGGCTCTTGTATGTTTTGTGCTGTTGTTTTATTAACTATTTGTATGTTTTATATAATAAAGAGGTGATACTTTAATGAAATATTGTCTTGTCTATAAATTATAAAACCGCTGACTAACTACAAAATGAAAACAGATAATGAAAACTTTTCATATATACATTCAATTATTCTTCTTATGATGCAATGGCGACAACTTGTTTTGAAATCCGGAGGCATCTAAAATCAGTACACCGTACACAAAGTAATCAGTACAACATGTAACGCCTAATTTACCTCAGCTTAAAGGAGAAGATATACATTTGATCACGATTGAATAGTTAAAACGGATTTTTTTTTTATCTATATCAGTGCTTATCTGCTATATATTTTTAATTATTTTCCATAGTATTCGATAACAAACACGTTTTCAAATGCAAAAACATAACATCATTAATAGGATACAAAATGTATTGGTCGGTAAAGGTTTGTCTAAAGGAGTGGCAAATTTTAATAACGATTGCAACATTATACACATGTTTAGATTATACCAGTGCAAATCTGTACAAATATTGAATGGTTACTAGCTTCACAGGATGAAAGCAAGTACTTACTCCGTTCTGCCAAAATAATTAGCAGCAACTGTGAAACTAAATCTGTAAAATGTACACTTTGTGTCAAAAATCTGATGTTTTAACACGAAATTTCATTTTTATAAAATAAATACATTCTTTTTAATTATTCATTTTATAAACACTGTATAAAATGTTGTAAAACTTTTGATTTGAAATGATTATCTTATAAAAAAAATGTTAAGCATGCTTTTCTCAGTTTTTCACTATTTTTGACAAATTACTTGTCTTTAAATAATAAAGAGAGGCGACAAACAGTAGAATTATACTTAAACGCATTAATCAAAGTTTACGGCAACGCCATGGCGATAAACGAAAAACGACATCAAAGACAGACAACATTATATGAAACACAACACATGAAACTAAAGGCAGAGCAGCAAGAGTTCTACCTAAAACGGATAATACCATTTTGAAATTAATGTTGCGTTTAAATTGTTTTGTTACACTGTCCTTCCCTTGATTACGATACAAAAGTATAACAATAGATACTGTATACAAAAATATATGTAAAAAGGAATGATTTCTCTTTTCAAATTATGCATTTTTAATGGACAGTGATATTAATTCCTTTGGAACCGTGTTACAGCGTTTTCATATACAAAACTTATTAGCTACGTCTCTCTGTGTTGGTGTGTAGGTAAGCTAAGTACAATACAACATAATTGTAACCATGCCGGGCTTTGTTGTGTTATTATATATATTATACAGTCAATCACCCTCTGAAATGAAATATTGTAAATATACAATTTATAATCGTACCGTGGGTTCTTTAAATTCCGAAAACAGCAACATGAACAGAGCTTCCCACGATTAGAATATTTTCACTGGGAACATATCTAGCAATTTTATTTATGGCATTATGCAGTTAATACCTTCTGATTTACCCTTCATTTAATTATTTTAAAGCCAAACTTCAATGCGTTTAAACTAGATAAGTCCAAAAATTCAATGTCAGCTATAGAATACTAGTATTTAACTTGTAAATAACGAATTGTTGTAAAGCATTTGACAAATGTTGTCACCCTTTCTGATTATGTTTACATATTCTATTCCTATATAATTCTTGATTTATGATATAAGAAAAATAACATATACATTCGAAACAACACACACATATTACGAAACATAGAATGTAACACAAGTTTCCAAAATATATTGGTCCTTGAGTTCAATCGAGGCATCACACATTAAGGTCAGAAACTTTTCCGATAGGTAATAACTTTGGTCTGCCAAGTAAATATGTGTCGGTTGTAAATTGTCGGTTATCTATCGGTGGTAGCAATTGAAACTGTTTTGTTTCACCGCTTTCAAGCTCTCTGGGAAATGCATAACCCTCTTCGATGGTATCTTGCTCAACAGGAAGATTATTCATTTGTGTAACGTTCGATTCTTTCAACGTTGGATGGACCACACTAGAGCGTCTCGAAACTTTGTCAATTGATCGAGAATACCTTCTGTAAAAATCCAGGAGAATATATTATAATTTTTACAACATTATTGTCAATTACAATGTTAAAGAGAACAAGAACGATATATACGAATATCATCTGTTTTTGAATTAATCAGTTCTCTATAATTGTCCTCGGATCTCGGTACTTTAGTTATTTTACTTTAAAGTTATTCTAAAAACTATCCAAGTTCACTTTCTCGGTTCATAAAAATACACGTTTTCAACTGTAAATAAAACATAGCTTCAAAAGTACACAAATGGCACACACAACCGGAAATGTATGTGTGACCGTAGAATGCAAACAATTTACATGAAAGAATGCAAAAGAGTAAATGCGTGCTAATATTGGTCAATAAGTCGCAATATATAAAAATTGTAGTCTAGCTTCAAAACAAAATTGAGAATGGAAATGAGGAATGTGTCAAAGAAACAACAACCCGACGATAGAACAGACAACAGCAGCAGGTCAGGTATAAGTCTTCAATGCAGCGAAAAAATCCCGCATCCGGAGGCGTCCTTCATCCGGCCATCAAAACAAATATATATACTAGTTCAGTGATGATGAACGCGATTCTTAACTGCAAATTATACACAAGAAACTAAACTGAAAATAATAAAAGCATACCTGACGTCACGTATACCTAGTAACCTCCTCTTTTCATTCAAGCGTACTGCAATTCACTTGTTTAATCCACAAAGTGTTTGATATATTTTTGAAGAAATACTTAAACATTAAAATACGGACTATTGAACCGCAGCCTTTAATCTTGGAATTAAACTATGCTGAAACTAGCATGTCTGATGACAATCTAGACAAATCAGTTGTTACAACAATAGAATAAGCTACCAAGTTGAAATTAGACATGCTCATAAGGAAGTTGAAAATGACAACCCTTACGAAACCAAAACGAATTCTTCACAAAACGTATGTCGATAGTACGACCGACCAAAATCACCAAAACTTAAGAACATTTTTATAAAAATGCAAATGGAAGGGCAGTAAACGAATATGAAACTTGCATTAAAAACACTGAATGCGTACAGCAGCGACAACTCAAAAAGAAAAATCTGTCAACACTAGAAAGAACGCAACAACAAAAAAGTAACAGCAAAACCAAAAGAAGTAAAAAAAAATTGAACGTGAAAAGAAAATTGTTAGTCAGAAACATTCAAAACCAGGAATTACTACAGGTGTTTATGGGTCACTCGAAATTTAAGACAGCTGTGAACTAACTGATTTTGATGATGACGGGTATAACATTCCATGTTGCATCTGCAATCGAAGATATCAAAAAAAAATTAAGATCATTGGACAAATCCTCGCTTCAGTAACTGGAAAGTACATGATACATCGCTATTTATATAGGTATCCGATTCGACCCTGCTATTTGATACGTGAAAAATAAAATTGACTGGAATGATATAATTTTTAATCTTAACCATTATCCCATATTATTTATATATCAATTTAAATTATTTAATTCGTCGTTTATACGTCATACCGGCTTATGAATAGGACCTCGTAATTTTTGGACTATAGATGTCACCTCTATGTATAGATAGTTACAGCATATGTTTAAACTAATACTTCGTCCTTGTTCATACACCAACAATGTGAAACATGCCAACCATAGACTTTTGAAACCTATAGGGAACTGATGACGTAGTACTTAGCATTACATAAACGTGTAAAATTACAAAATGTAGGGTTTCAAGGGGACAGCAGGTTTTGGGAAAATGAAGTTTTAATAATCGACAATCGTATTCTTATTGAAGTTCTTTCTTTTTAATAGCAATGTCTACCATTATTTTTTGTTGTTCTATCTATTTCATTCTTTATAACTATAACGGAATTTTCATGGGGACTAACTGTGCACTACGAATTTTATCTGTAATCTTATGAGTTTTAAAACAATTAGCCAAGACCCATCTTAACAACATCTGATTCAACAATTAATAATTGATATTTAGATGATTTATTAGCTCTCAATAATGACGACTTTATTATGTACACTGAAGAGATTTATTCTGCAGAACTGACTTTAAATAAAGCTAGGACAATGTAGTAACAATGAACACTGCCCTTTCCTTTATCTTGATATCTATATCTTTGAGGTGAAGCTTTATACCAAAATTTTTGATAAAAAATATGATTTTTAGATGTAGACGTTCCTTTGTCACGATCGTATGGTGTTTATATATCTCAACTTGTACGAAAAATTCGTACACCTGGATTTTAGATATCACAAACTAGTCTACACATTTAATGAAAGTACAAGGACATTATTCGTAAATATAAATCAACATGCAGACATCTTATGCTTTCAGGTATTTCACATCCAAAATGTATGGTTATATTCTTTACAAAGCACAAACATTTCGGCATAAACTTCAAAAGCTTACCAAACCTTTAAACAGACTTATTCGGAAAGGAAAAAGTTACAATACTATGGTCAAATCATTGAAGATTGCATATTTTGGTATATACATTGATTTAATCATAGGGTGTTTTCATCAGAAACAAACACATTTATTCTAAAGTGAGTTGTACGCATGAACTGGTTATGTTCTCAATTATGATATACTGGTATGATACTAAACCCCTAACGGGAGGTATTGTACTTGCTTGTCATATGATGAAGACATAATCTTTAAATCCGATTAATTTAGGTGCGTAGCTGTCATGTCAGTCGCTGCTAGAAGTCCCTTGTTAATCATATGTATCATCGTCGTTTTGCTCAGTTTCTTTTGTAACTTATTCTGAATTCGGACTCGAACTCCTTTTAAACTGAGTTTTACTTTGCGTTTTGCTATTTTATTTTCCATTCTACATTGGCTAAAGGTATAGGGAAGGGTTGAGAACTCACAAAACATGTTTACTCCTGCAGCATTTTGGGCTTGCTTCAAAAGCCTCTGATCTGACTAACTATTGTATATTTTAAAAATTTAAGTTAATTTTTATGTTTTAGAGTTTAGAGTGACGTCCATTACTATTTGATTAGTACACAATTTTATTTAGAAGCCTCTGAGAACCTCCTCCGAGTGCGGAATTTTATGGTTGCATTGAGAACCCATTGTGTCTTTTCTTTAGTCGGGTTATTGTCTCTAACAAATTCCCAATTTTCATTTTCCATTGTGTTACTAAATGCAAATTCTACTGAGCTTTCAGTAGATGGGGATTTTTTTTGTATCTTAAACTTCATTATCTGCATCAATCCGATCTGCATTTGGAATATTTGTGTACAGGGAGGTGACTTCCATAGAGACAAACTGTGGTGTCTGCAGGAATAGAATTTGGGACCTGTATTTTTCTAAGGTAATCTTTCATGTGAGATGGCAAGCCTTTAACGTGAATGTATTGAAAAATAATATGCCGATCACAGACAATACGCTTGTCGGTTCTTCATACTTACTTATATTTATCTCTTACAAGTTGTGCTGTAAAAGTAACCATCATCAAGCCAATTATAGTTCCAAGAACAGCAGGTACAATAACTTGATTGCCTAGAGCATATAAAGAATAACTCTTGTAACATGAAATTGAATACTCCTCTTTGATCATCGAGTGAGTTAACTGTAGTAAAGTTATATATAGAGGAGTGCAGTGATTGGACGTTTTTGTTTTCAGTTATTGAACTATAGGTGCAATACATGTAGCTGATTAAGAAAAAGTCGCTTATTTTTTTAGAGTAAACGAGATGAACAATTTATCTCATGACCACACTAAACAGAAATATTAACCTGGATCAAAATTTATATATTAAGCATTTTAGCACTGTTGTATCGTTTTAACATTCAAAATGCAGATTTAAGTAAAAACGCAATTAAATGCGACTTTAAATGCAAAAGATCAGCTTTGAACTAATGTCAGTTACTTCGTGCCATCTTAGAGATTAGGGACTTTCGATTTTGATTTTTTTCGGAGTTAATTTTTTTTGTGATTTTTATTTCTGAACTGTGTCTTTTTTCTTTATGTTAATATTTTTTATCGTGTATTCTTATGTTGTTCTATGTCAACCTTATTCCAAGTGAAGAAAGTGAAGTCTTCTTCCTCCGACATTTGAACCTCCCCCACCTCCCCACAAAAAAACCCCCTGTAAATCCAGATTTGAGTGTATTCATCATTTGACTCTGAATAATAGATAACAATGCGACATTAACTAATTGTACATCACTAACAACAAAAAAGATTTAACGTAAACAGAAAACATACAACTTATCAAATAATGAGGAAATGAGAATTTACCTGAACATTCTTTCATCGTAGTATCTTGAAAGGCGTTTCTTACTAAAATATACATTCGAAAATAACTGATAAAAGATTTAATCGCAGAGCTCATAAAAATGCTGTGTAAGGTATAATATGAGGCAGGCACTACCTGTGAAAGGGGACGAAGTCTGTATGATTTTTTTTTAATTCAAACATATTAAAAAAAAAAAGAAACGGAAATACCATAACGTTCCCATTTTGGTTCTGTTGTTATAGATTTTAGTTGTGATGTTAATTTCAGTAATGACGTCATATTCAATGTGAACAAAGAAATCCTGTCATCAGGTAACGTTTTGTTTTCATTTCAAACAATTATTTTAAATGAATTTGTTTTGAGTTCTTTCCTATATTACTGATAAATAAATATTCTATTAAAAGTCTCAGGCAAACAGAACAGGAAAAAGGTAGCAGAGTTCTGCGCAGATGCAGGGAATTGGAAAAGTCTGAAAAAATGTTCACGATTTTAAGGTCATCAGAAAAATGAAAATTTCGGGATTCTAAAATTATGCTTTTTTTTTTTTTTTTTTTTTTTTTTTTTTTTTTTTCTACCGTAATTTGGGACTAAAAAGTGTTATTAAGGTTAAATAGGATGCTGTAGAACTATGTGTAGGTAATACAAATGTCATATTATTAAATCAATTCTTTAAATATAAATAGGAAATATTAAAATAAATTTATCGTTGACCTAGGGTCAATATCTGCGTGTACTCTTTGATCTGCACTTTAGTGTCTTTCTGTCTCTGTTAATGGTTTTGTGCTACATGCCGAATTGCCAAATCAATAATTTTTCAATAAATTTTATAGTTTATCAATATGTTGCGCTGTTTTTCAGTTAACAAAATGATCTTTTTCTTTTGTAATTATATCATCATTTACTACTTCCCCAGTCACACTAGACCACGATTGCACCACGCTTACCGCGATCTAAAAAAATCATATCGGGGTAAAGTCGCGATATGAGTAGCATGAAAATGTAGATTTATGTTGTTTTCACGTCGCTACTACTTCCGCATAACGCTTCTGCAACAATCCCGCAGCGATAATTCCACGATCTGATCACGTTTTTCTAAGACCTAATTACGATTATCACGACCGTACTACGCTCATCACGTTCTCACTACGATTTATCTGATTGCAACACGATCTTACCAGGCTTCTTCTGCGATTATATCAAGCTCTTACCACGATCATTATACGATCTTAGCACGTTCATACTGCAAATTAACTACGCTCTCATCAATAATGTCATCATCATTTTCCACATAGTAGTTTTCCTTTCCATATAATTGTCATTAATACACAGAACTCTCGAAAACAACACACTTGACACAGGCATGCCATCGAAGTCTACCAAAACTCGTGGACGTGGTGGTCGGGATAGAGTCAGAGTCAGATGGGACTCTGAGACAAATTCTGATCCAAAAGAGATGTCGGGTAAACCAATCAAACCTGAATCACAAAGTATTTCAGATCAATGACGCGCAATTGACGATATTTTATTGAAAAATAGTTGGAATGAAACAGATGTGTCAAGTTGGAAATAATGGACATAAGTTCTAAATTACATACAGATCATGATCATTCATACAAGACCACGATTGCACCACGCTTACCACGTTCTTAAATTCATTCAGATCGTGATGATGGCACGAGTTTTCACGATGCTTTTACGTCCTAACTACGCTTCTACGACGACACGGCTACTTTTATACCACATTCTCACCATGCCTCTTCTGCGCCCTCATAACCATTATCACGATCTCACTACAATCATCACGTTCCCACTTCGACCATATTTGATTGCAACACGATCTTAGCACGATTCTACCGCAAATATAGCAAGCTCACCACGATCATACTAAGATCATACGTTCATACCGCCTTATTGTCCACATTATTTCAAACATTATGATTTGAGAATAAAGAATGTTTTCTTCAAAGACAATTAATACCAGTTTATTCTCTGGTAAAAGATTAGTGTAAAAAATACTAACATCCCTAACAGGATACGACACCACTTTTTTTCTTAGACATCGGCAACAGAAGATATCGTGTTTTACGATCTTATTGAGTGCATTCATTATTGCGTCTTTGAATAAAGGACAACAACGACAGATTAGTTATTTTTACATCGCCACGATATAGCCTTTTTGTGCTAATGCGCCGTAAAGCAACCAACAATCAATCAATCAATCAATCAAAGTTATTTTTACATTCTAAACAACAAAAAGCCATGGAACCATACATATTTAAGTGCGGTAAAATCGCAAATACTAGTAGATATTGAGCTCCAATTAGACAAAAGCAGTTTTTGCGTTATTAGTTTATCAAAAATGCCTGCTTTTTAATAAGATAATATCTAAAAATATCATTGCCAACAATGGGGTCAACATTTTGTACTTTATATTCTTCAACTTCACCACTAAAACTCTTGGTTTGATAGTATCAACATGAACAACCCATGTAGATGTCTTGAATAAATTACGATATTGGATTGACCTTGATTAATGTTGGTGGCCGTACGTTGAATGATATTTGTTAAAATCCGCTTCAGTTAGACTCGTTTTGCAATAATAAATAATCTAATGGTGTTAAGCACACAGGAAATGGCAATGCACTTTTCACAGTTTGTGTGTGCTAATAAATATTGTTTTGATTTTAGTAAACACTATGATGTTTTTTTGTCATTATGTCAGCAATTACTAAAGTTTGATTACTTGGTACAGATCTAGATTATTTTCCACAATATGTCAAAATTTCTGATTTTAAATTGGTAACATTTTTTAACACTAGACACATGACCGGTTTATACCCATATGAATGAGTAGTGTAAAAAGTACTAACATCTTCCAACTGATTATGCCATTACATCTACTTTTGTTTACGTTGAAAGATACTGCGAATTTAGATCTTATGGCGTTTAGTCATCATTGCGACTTGAATAATGGATAATATGAGATTAAAAAAAATCAAACCAAACGGCATCCAAAACTATTAACAAAGTATTGAGAAAATGAGAATTTACCTGTGGTTGCTGTCATCGTTGTATCTGGAACAGCGTTATTTACTAAAATATACATTCGAAATTAAATCCAATTAGAAGATTTAACAGAGGTTACAAATAATGTCTTGTCATGTCTTGTCTGTTATTTAATAAGGAAAGCTTTAACAATTAAAATAGAGGTGTACATAAGCATTATAAAATTATGAAGATAGTGAGAAAATTACAAAAAATTGTAATCGTATTTCAAATTAGGGTCATTATGCTATTAAACTATTTATAGATAATAATAACAATGTCATATCAATAAAACAATCCATGGAAATATATGCCCCGTATTCAGGCGCTGGTGAAATGTTGTTACATAGACAGGAATTGTTCACTATTGAAAATACTGAAATAACTTCTTTTGTTGTTGCTTTCAACCTACGCTCATGTCATTTTTTTTAGTATAGGACAAGATATTTGGCAATTTTAGCGGTATCTTATGTATCCGTTATCTCTGTTGATGGGATAGATACGTTCAACACAGAAACCAAACTTTGATCTGATAAATCAATCAATTTTTAATATTTTTTTATAGTACATTCTTAAGTTGTGCTGTTTTAAAATTGTGCCGGGTAAAGGATTTGTTTAGCGCGAAACAAACAAGCGTATCCCCACATCCTCTTAGTGCCAGTTTCAATATATTCGCCTATAATTTGGTGGTCATCATTGTTTGTTGTCTGTCATATGTTTTTCGTTATAAGCTGTATCAATAATGAAGCAATTGTAAATTCTTTTATGTTTTAGAGGTCTAAAATAAATGACGATATTGGATTGAGCTTGATAAAAAAGGAGGCCAAACGTTGAATGTTATTTGTTTAAATCTGTTGCATTTAGAGACATTTGACAACCAGAAATAATCTCATGGTGTTTAATATACAGGAAATGGCAGAATCAATACACTTTTTACAGTTTCTGTGGGTTAGTAAACCTTGTTTTTTAATTAGTTCATTAATTACAAACGTTTTATAACTATAGTGGCTTACAATATTTTGCGAGGACTACGAATTGACCTTTAAACGATCGTATTGAATCTTGATGTTCAAACATAGGCAGATCGGACATATTTTAATTTTATTTAATGACTACTTTAGTTTGGGAATAATTGTTATTAATTTATTCAAATGAGACTGAAAAATGTTCAGATAAACAACAATTTTACCGTTTTTTAAAATGCGTAAAATGTATTTCGGTGTTTCTTTTAGAAAAATGACTTGTTTCGTTGAATAAAACGTCTTAATTGTAAACTTTCTCATCTTTCATCGCAAAAGGCTTTTTAAAATAATTTATCAAGTGTGCATTCGAAAAATATTGTGGAAATAGACGAAGGGGAAATTTGACCTTTCATAACTTTTCTTTCATCTATAAAACATAAAATTGACTCGTCCAGTTTCCAGTTTGATGGTAATTTAAGTTACTATACACATTCGTGCACGTTCTGATTTAATCAATAGTCATGTGTGTAAAGCATACACAGTTTGAAGGTAAACTAAAAAATAACTTTAAGCAATGAAATTGTATAAATTTCAATAACAATGACCGGTCCACACCATAACAAGTGATAGGAGTAAATAAGGAAGGGAGAAACTGTCAGATATTTTAAGTTCATTATTTTGAAATAATTAATAAAAATTAGTCAACCAAAAGTTTTGCTATAATTTCGTAAACTTGTTCTCTATTGGTATAGTTTTTGAACTTTCACTTTAGCATATTTAAGGCAATAGAAAGGTTGGGCTTCAAAAGTCTACATAATTATTGATGTTATACAGAAATTCGCCCTTTTAAAACATTAAATGTGCAATAAATAATACATGCATTCAAAGTTAAATCATTTCTTAAAACAATTAAAAAAAATTCATTCTGTTTGATATTATGGTATTGCGCTGGAATAAACAGTGGGATAGCAAACATCGAATTCACACACTAATGGTGCATAGAATTTATACCACTTTGTCCGACTTCCGATTTTAAAGATCTGATATGTTTTCACACAAGATACAACACCGGTTAATACGCATGTCAATGAGTAGGGAAAAACATACTAACATCTCCGACAGGATACCTCATGACATTCTTCTTTATCAGACATTGGAAAATTGATACTGTAATTTCAGATCTTTTTGCTTTCAGTAATTATTGCGTCTTTGAATAATGGATAACAATGTGAGATTAACAATTTGTACGCCCATTACATCAAAACATATTTAAGTCCAACAGTAGACAAACTATTAAACAAAAAAATCAGGAAATGATAAATTACCTGAGGTTTCTGTGATCGTAGTATCTGCGTAGTTCACTAAAAAAAACAATCGAAATCAAATTCAAGTCGAAGTACAAGCAGAGATTACAAATAATGATATGTCTAACCTTTTATCTACGTAGGAAAGCTTAAACAATTATTCTGAATAAAAGGAATGTGTACAACAGTATGATACAACAATTAATATTGTGAGACAAATATTTCAAAAATAGGTTTATGATGCTTTTCAACTATTTAAAGGTATTATAAACATAAAAAAACACCGAAAAGACAAACAGATAAATAACAGTAAACAGAACAAAGACTAAACAACACGAAATCCACCAAGACCGGGGTTTATCTCTTGTACTCAAGAATAATAAACAGATACTGCTCCACATGTGACAACCATCATTTCAATACAAATCCAGTGATAAGTCTGCTTCAATCGGTCATTTTTTTGTAATAGAAGACATGAATTATAGTGAAAATATTTGGAACATATCCGTCCGCATCTAGGATACAAATATTCCATAACGGAATATGATATGTTGTGCGGCCAAATCAACTTCACCATTTAAAACTTGTGGTTTAAAAGTGTCCCTATGAGCAGCAACCAACTACATAGGAAATCATGATCGAAAGGAAGCGCCTGAATTTCTTCCGGGAAATAAATGCTCTATATGCAGATGTTGTTGGAATGTCATTACATAGAAATGAAAAGTTTACAATTTGAAATGCTGAAATCATCTCATCTGCGTAAAATTTTGTGTTCATCCTACCTTTATTGTGAATTTTAATATGACCTGCATTTTTTGCTTTATAAATAAACCCATACTCTAAATATAATAACATGTGTTTGCGCATGCATACACTGATTTCTTAAACTCTTGGAAATGCAATTTTCTAAATACAAGTTTTAGACAAGATTAGTTCCAACATTTTTTAACAGCTGACCCTTAAAAATGATAAATCTATATTTCTATTTCAAATTAATGTGCATGAAAACTTCTATTGTCATTTTGCAAACCATTTAAAAATAGCAAGCAATTTTATGCTTTCAAGTTAAACATTTAACAATTGGATGTAATTAGAATCTCGGGGATAAAAATAAAAAGAAACCCTCAAATACAACTTAATGCTACACTTAATTCAATCTACAAAAGAACGCTGACATAAAAAGCATCAGGGAGTGGTCGGTTTTACATTAAATGATGTTATACTAACAACTAAATAATGGAAATAAGTGTGCAATCAACAATTATTATAATCAGTTTACAAACACGTTAATTTGATAAATCTGATATTCAAAAGTTGAAATAATACTCACTCCATGTACCAGTGACAGCTAATATGATCTGAGTACTAGATCCCACTCCCAACATATTTCTTGCATAACAGTAGTATGATCCAGCGTCACTAAACTGAGTATTTGAAATAGTAAGATTAGGATTGCTTACTGATGATCCGTTGTATTTTCCACCATTTATAGTTAAAGTTTCTGTATTGTTTCCTATAACTTTCTGCCAATATACTGAACTATGAGTTGGGTCTGCAGTAACTTGACACTCTAGAGTGATAGAGCTGTCAACATTGACCATGTACGCTGATGTTGTTACAGTGACAACTGGTATTACTGAAACGGTACCAAGGAGTAATAAACAGCAAAAATTACAGTATAAGTGTAGGAATTCAAAAAATAAATATACACCTCTTCTACAACTTTACAAGTGTCTGGAAAACATGTTTCCTGCTATACTTTGAGTTTCAAGATACTTTAAAATATTCTTAAAAAGCTATTAACTAAGTGCCCACAATAATTGAAATAACTTACTTCCTTGAACAGTTAGAGTTCCTTGACTACTTTGACCAGTTCCAAAAGAGTTGGTAGCAAAACAGATATAATCAGCAGCATCACTTGTATCAGCGCTGATTATATAAAGTGATGGTGACGCCAATGTTCCACCACCATATTTGTTTGTGTTTGTCATGTCAATAGTTATCGCTTGTACTCCCGAAACCTTCTTCCAATAAACAGAAGTGTGAGATGGATTAGCAGAGATAACACACCCAATGGTCACATTATTTCCGAAGTCTACATTCATTGCATTATGGATCAAACTGACACTCGGAGCGTCTGAGAAGAGAATTGATAAGCATGTTATATAAGACTTAATTGTATTTCATATATACAAATCTAACATGTCTGATACATTTATGCTAACAAAAACATTCAGCAGTTAAATGATTGTCGTAATTCATATCAGTCACATCTTTTTTCGTAAATTGACTTTTTTTTTTTTTTAAATTATGCCCTCCATTTTCTTTATTGATTTTTTTTCTTTTTCGCATGCCGTGACATTTTATACGATATCAGTTTTTCACATTGTGGAGCTAATATTTAGTTGTCTTTTTTTCAAATTCACAATGAAAAATTAAGTTATTTCAGAGCATATATTTGCATAAGAAAAAGTGTGTTTTGCTATGAACAAATAAAGTAAAGAATACCTATAAAATCTATAGTAATGATATATTGTAGCAATTTTACCTGACCATATCGGGAAATAGGTATTTAGTCGGATCTTAACACGTACTTGTGATTTGGTTAAAACCGGTTTTTATATAAATATACGATGAAATGTAGAAATGTTCAGGACTTAATTAAATCCGTATTTCTGTAGGAAGGTGCAAGTATACGATTTTTATTGCGTCTTACACTTTGAGCAGCGAATAATCTTTGACTTTTTTATTCAAACATTGTGTAAAAACGTTAATTTTGAGCTTTGAAAGTCAAGTGGCTCGAGCATTTGTCTGAGGAAGTTTTAAAAAATTGCAAAAAAATATTTTTACAGTGGGTTAGCTTTCATTAGTCTTCACTATCTATAGATTAACAACTTTTGGTTATATTTATAATTTAGAATCATCATTGAAGGTGGCGGACGATTGCGCAGTAAAAATATTCTATTGTTGTGCCATTTGTATGCAAGAGTGACATTTCGTTGTATTATGTGTCAATTCGAAAAAGTTATGCGAGTATTCTCTCCCCTTAACAGGTTCATTATTTTATAATGAAGTTTATGTTTCTGATATAATTTCGAATAATTGCAAAATGTATCGATTCAATATATTTCAGTTTTTGTTATTGGTGTATCAAAAACATTGATGTACGAATATGATTTCATAAATTTGAAACGTTTAAAATGATTACATACCAATATAAAGAACAGTTCATCATTTTTGAAAAAGACTATGAATAAAAATCGAATTAATTATCTTCTCTTGATGATAGATTGATTGGGAAATGAACCAGCGATATCTCACGGTAATCACAGAGAGGGACGGCAAGCAATTTTTAATTGTAGCTGAATCAACGTTAAAACTATTTCCCACTATAAACGAATGTTACTTTATACAAATATAAGGACTTAGTTAGCTAAATCTACAAATTTTATTAGATATTATGATTTTTTATTGCAATAGATTAATATGCTATATATTGTATAACTTTAATTTATCTTTATAATTCCCTTTTATATGTTCATCAGTATCAACATTCGTAAATGTATCTTACATAGGCAAATGTATCTGTTATTACTCCTGGATTATCGATATTCACATAACCACCTTTTTCGCACGTTCCAGTCTTTTTAAGATTCAGGCAATACAAAAAGTGTCAAAACATGACAGAAAAATATCACCGCCCTAATCACACTACCGTAGATTCATTACAATTTTTGTTTGATACAACTTTTCGTGGATTTCGTGGGTTTACAATTTGAAATGCTGAAATCATCTCATCTGCGTAAAATTTTCTGTTCAACCTACCTTAATTGTGAATTTTAATATGACCTGCATTTTTTGCTTTATAAATAAACCCATACTCTAAATAAAATAACATGTGTTTGCGCATGCATACACTGATTTATTTAACTCTTGGAAATGCAATTTTCTAAATACAAGTTTTAGACAAGATTAGTTCCAACATTTTTTAACAGCTGACCCTTAAAAATGATAAATCTATATTTCTATTTCAAATAAATGTGCATGAAAACTTATATTGTCATTTTGCAAACCATTTAAAAATAGCAAACAATTTTATGCTTTCAAGTTAAACATTTAACAATTGGATGTAATTAGAATCTCGGGGATAAAAATAAAAAAAAACCCTCAAATACAACTTAATGCTACACTTAATTCAATCTACAAAAGAACGCTGACATAAAAAGCATCAGGGAGTGGTCGGTTTTACATTAAATGATGTTATACTAACAACTAAATAATGGAAATAAATGTGCAATTAACAATTAGTATAATCAGTTTACAAACACGTTAATTTGATAAATCTGATATTCAAAAGTTGAAATAATACTCACTCCATGTACCAGTGACAGCTAATATGATCTGAGTACTAGATCCCACTCCCAACATATTTCTTGCATAACAGTAGTATGATCCAGCGTCACTAAACTGAGTATTTGAAATAGTAAGATTAGGATTGCTCACTGATGATCCGTTGTATTTTCCACCATTTATAGTTAAAGTTTCTGTATTGTTTCCTATAACTTTCTGCCAATATACTGAATTATGAGTTGGGTCTGCAGTAACTTGACACTCTAGAGTGATAGAGCTGTCAACATTGACCATGTACGCTGATGTTGTAACAGTGACAATTGGTATTACTGAAACGGTACCAAGGAGTAATAAACAGCAAAAATTACAGTATAAGTGTAGGAATTCAAAAAATAAATATACACCTCTTCTACAACTTTACAAGTGTCTGGAAAACATGTTTCCTGCTATACTCTGAGTTTCAAGATACTTTAAAATATTCTTAAAAAGCTATTAACTAAGTGCCCACAATAATTGAAATAACTTACTTCCTTGAACAGTTAGAGTTCCTTGACTACTTTGACCAGTTCCAAAAGAGTTGGTAGCAAAACAGATATAATCAGCAGCATCACTTGTATCAGCGCTGATTATATAAAGTGATGGTGACGCCACTGTTCCACCACCATATTTGTTTATGTTTGTCATGTCAATAGTTATCGCTTGTACTCCCGAAATCTTCTTCCAATAAACAGTAGTGTGAGATGGATTAGCAGAGATAACACACCCAATGGACACATTATTTCCGAAGTCTACATTCATTGCATTATGGATCAAACTGACACTCGGAGCGTCTGAGAAGAGAATTGATAAGCATGTTATATAAGACTTAATTGTATTTCATATATACAAATCTAACATGTCTGATACATTTATGCTAACAAAAACATTCAGCAGTTAAATGATTGTCGTAATTCATATCAGTCACATCTTTTTTCGTAAATTGACTTTTTTTTTTTTTAAATTAGGCCCTCTTTTTTCTCTGTTGATTTTTTTCTTTTTCGCATGCCGTGGCATTTTATACGATATCAGTTTTTCACATTGTGGAGCTAATATTTAGTTGTCTTTTTTTCAAATTCACAATGAAAAATTAAGTTATTTCAGAGCATATATTTGCATAAGAAAAAGTGTGTTTTGCTATGAACAAATAAAGTAAAGAATACCTATAAAATCTATAGAAATGATATATTGTAGCAATTTTACCTGACTATATCGGGAAATAGGTATTTAGTCGGATCTTAACAAGTACTTGTGATTTGGTTAAAACCGGTTTTTATATAAATATACGATGAAATGTCGAAATGTTCAGGACTTAATTAAATCCGTATTTCTGTAGGAAGGTGCAAGCATACAATTTTATTGCGTTTTACACTTTGAGCAGCGAATAATTTTTGACTATTTTATTCAAACATTGTGTAAAAACGTTAATTTTGAGCTTTGAAAGTCAAGTGCCTCGAGCATTTTTCTGAGGAAGTTTTAAAAAATTGCAAAAAAATATTTTTACAGTGGGTTAGCTTTCATTAGTCTTCACTATTTATAGATTAACAACTTTTGGTTATATTTATAATTTAGAATCATCATTGAAGGTGGCGGACGATTGCGAAGTAAAAATATTCTATTGTTGTGCCATTTGTATGCAAGAGTGACATTTCGTTGTATTATGTGTCAATTCGAAAAAGTTATGCGAGTATTCTCTCCCCTTAACAGGTTCATTATTTTATAATTAAGTTTATGTTTCTGATATAATTTCGAATAATTGCAAAATTGATCGATTCAATATATTTCAGTTTTTGTTATTGGTGTATCAAAAACATTGATGTACGAATATGATTTCATAAATTTGAAACGTTTAAAATGATTACATACCAATATAAAGAACAGTTCATCATTTTTGAAAAAGACTATGAATGAAAATCGAATTAATTATTTCTCTTGATGATAGATTGATTGGGAAATGAACCAGCGATATCTCACGGTAATCACAGAGAGGGACCGGCAAGCAATTTTTAATTGTAGCTGAATCAACGTTAAAACTATTTTCCACTATAAACGAATGTTACTTTATACAAATATAAGGACTTAGTTAGCTAAATCTACAAATTTTATTAGATATTATGATTTTTTATTGCAATAGATTAATAAATATACACCACTTCTACAACTTTACAAGTGTCTGGAAAACATGTTTCCTGCTATACTCTGAGTTTCAAGATACTTTAAAATATTCTTAAAAAGCTATTAACTAAGTGCCCACAATAATTGAAATAACTTACTTCCTTGAACAGTTAGAGTTCCTTGACTACTTTGACCAGTTCCAAAAGAGTTGGTAGCAAAACAGATATAATCAGCAGCATCACTTGTATCAGCGCTGATTATATAAAGTGATGGTGACGCCACTGTTCCACCACCATATTTGTTTATGTTTGTCATGTCAATAGTTATCGCTTGTACTCCCGAAATCTTCTTCCAATAAACAGAAGTGTGAGATGGATTAGCTGAGATAACACACCCAATGGTCACATTATTTCCGAAGTCTACATTCATTGCATTATGGATCAAACTGACACTCGGAGCGTCTGAGAAGAGAATTGATAAGCATGTTATATAAGACTTAATTGTATTTCATATATACAAATCTAACATGTCTGATACATTTATGCTAACAAAAATATTCAGCAGTTAAATGATTGTCGTAATTCATATCAGTCACATCTTTTTTCGTAAATTGACTTTTTTTTTTTTTTAATTAGGCCCTCCTTTTTCTTTATTGATTTTTTTCTTTTTCGCATGCCGTGGCATTTTATACGATATCAGTTTTTCACATTGTGGAGCTAATATTGAGTTGTCTTTTTTTCAAATTCACAATGAAAAATTAAGTTATTTCAGAGCATATATTTGCATAAGAAAAAGTGTGTTTTGCTATGAACAAATAAAGTAAAGAATACCTATAAAATCTATAGTAATGATATATTGTAGCAATTTTACCTGACTATATCGGGAAATAGGTATTTAGTCGGATCTTAACAAGTACTTGTGATTTGGTTAAAACCGGTTTTTATATAAATATACGATGAAATGTCGAAATGTTCAGGACTTAATTAAATCCGTATTTCTGTAGGAAGGTGCAAGCATACGATTTTTATTGCGTTTTACACTTTGAGCAGCGAATAATATTTGACTATTTATTCAAACATTGTGTAAAAACGTTAATTTTGAGCTTTGAAAGTCAAGTGGCTCGAGCATTTTTCTGAGGAAGTTTTAAAAAATTGCAAAAAAATATTTTTACAGTGGGTTAGCTTTCATTAGTCTTCACTATCTATAGATTAACAACTTTTGGTTATATTTATAATTTAGAATCATCATTGAAGGTGGCGGACGATTGCGAAGTAAAAATATTCTATTGTTGTGCCATTTGTATGCAAGAGTGACATTTCGTTGTATTATGTGTCAATTCGAAAAAGTTATGCGAGTATTCTCTCCCCTTAACAGGTTCATTATTTTATAATTAAGTTTATGTTTCTGATATAATTTCGAATAATTGCAAAATTGATCGATTCAATATATTTCAGTTTTTGTTATTGGTGTATCAAAAACATTGATGTACGAATATGATTTCATAAATTTGAAACGTTTAAAATGATTACATACCAATATAAAGAACAGTTCATCATTTTTGAAAAAGACTATGAATGAAAATCGAATTAATTATCTTCTCTTGATGATAGATTGATTGGGAAATGAACCAGCGATATCTCACGGTAATCACAGAGAGGGACCGGCAAGCAATTTTTAATTGTAGCTGAATCAACGTTAAAACTATTTTCCACTATAAACGAATGTTACTTTATACAAATATAAGGACTTAGTTAGCTAAATCTACAAATTTTATTAGATATTATGATTTTTTATTGCAATAGATTAATAAATATACACCACTTCTACAACTTTACAAGTGTCTGGAAAACATGTTTCCTGCTATACTCTGAGTTTCAAGATACTTTAAAATATTCTTAAAAAGCTATTAACTAAGTGCCCACAATAATTGAAATAACTTACTTCCTTGAACAGTTAGAGTTCCTTGACTACTTTGACCAGTTCCAAAAGAGTTGGTAGCAAAACAGATATAATCAGCAGCATCACTTGTATCTGCGCTGATTATATAAAGTGATGGTGACGCCACTGTTCCACCACCATATTTGTTTATGTTTGTCATGTCAATAGTTATCGCTTGTACTCCCGAAATCTTCTTCCAATAAACAGAAGTGTGAGATGGATTAGCTGAGATAACACACCCAATGGTCACATTATTTCCGAAGTCTACATTCATTGCATTATGGATCAAACTGACACTCGGAGCGTCTGAGAAGAGAATTGATAAGCATGTTATATAAGACTTAATTGTATTTCATATATACAAATCTAACATGTCTGATACATTTATGCTAACAAAAATATTCAGCAGTTAAATGATTGTCGTAATTCATATCAGTCACATCTTTTTTCGTAAATTGACTTTTTTTTTTTAAATTAGGCCCTCCTTTTTCTTTATTGATTTTTTTTCTTTTTCGCATGCCGTGGCATTTTATACGATATCAGTTTTTCACATTGTGGAGCTAATATTGAGTTGTCTTTTTTTCAAATTCACAATGAAAAATTAAGTTATTTCAGAGCATATATTTGCATAAGAAAAAGTGTGTTTTGCTATGAACAAATAAAGTAAAGAATACCTATAAAATCTATAGTAATGATATATTGTAGCAATTTTACCTGACTATATCGGGAAATAGGTATTTAGTCGGATCTTAACAAGTACTTGTGATTTGGTTAAAACCGGTTTTTATATAAATATACGATGAAATGTCGAAATGTTCAGGACTTAATTAAATCCGTATTTCTGTAGGAAGGTGCAAGCATACGATTTTTATTGCGTTTTACACTTTGAGCAGCGAATAATATTTGACTATTTTATTCAAACATTGTGTAAAAACGTTAATTTTGAGCTTTGAAAGTCAAGTGGCTCGAGCATTTTTCTGAGGAAGTTTTAAAAAATTGCAAAAAAATATTTTTACAGTGGGTTAGCTTTCATTAGTCTTCACTATCTATAGATTAACAACTTTTGGTTATATTTATAATTTAGAATCATCATTGAAGGTGGCGGACGATTGCGAAGTAAAAATATTCTATTGTTGTGCCATTTGTATGCAAGAGTGACATTTCGTTGTATTATGTGTCAATTCGAAAAAGTTATGCGAGTATTATCTCCCCTTAACAGGTTCATTATTTTATAATTAAGTTTATGTTTCTGATATAATTTCGAATAATTGCAAAATTGATCGATTCAATATATTTCAGTTTTTGTTATTGGTGTATCAAAAACATTGATGTACGAATATGATTTCATAAATTTGAAACGTTTAAAATGATTACATACCAATATAAAGAACAGTTCATCATTTTTGAAAAAGACTATGAATGAAAATCGAATTAATTATCTTCTCTTGATGATAGATTGATTGGGAAATGAACCAGCGATATCTCACGGTAATCACAGAGAGGGACCGGCAAGCAATTTTTAATTGAAGCTGAATGAACGTTAAAACTATTTTCCACTATAAACGAATGTTACTTTATACAAATATAAGGACTTAGTTAGCTAAATCTACAAATTTTATTAGATATTATGATTTTTTATTGCAATAGATTAATAAATATACACCACTTCTACAACTTTACAAGTGTCTGGAAAACATGTTTCCTGCTATACTCTGAGTTTCAAGATACTTTAAAATATTCTTAAAAAGCTATTAACTAAGTGCCCACAATAATTGAAATAACTTACTTCCTTGAACAGTTAGAGTTCCTTGACTACTTTGACCAGTTCCAAAAGAGTTGGTAGCAAAACAGATATAATCAGCAGCATCACTTGTATCAGCGCTGATTATATAAAGTGATGGTGACGCCACTGTTCCACCACCATATTTGTTTATGTTTGTCATGTCAATAGTTATCGCTTGTACTCCCGAAATCTTCTTCCAAATAACAGAAGTGTGAGATGGATTAGCTGAGATAACACACCCAATGGTCACATTATTTCCGAAGTCTACATTCATTGCATTATGGATCAAACTGACACTCGGAGCGTCTGAGAAGAGAATTGATAAGCATGTTATATAAGACTTAATTGTATTTCATATATACAAATCTAACATGTCTGATACATTTATGCTAACAAAAATATTCAGCAGTTAAATGATTGTCGTAATTCATATCAGTCACATCTTTTTTCGTAAATTGACTTTTTTTTTTTTTAAATTAGGCCCTCCTTTTTCTTTATTGATTTTTTTTCTTTTTCGCATGCCGTGGCATTTTATACGATATCAGTTTTTCACATTGTGGAGCTAATATTGAGTTGTCTTTTTTTCAAATTCACAATGAAAAATTAAGTTATTTCAGAGCATATATTTGCATAAGAAAAAGTGTGTTTTGCTATGAACAAATAAAGTAAAGAATACCTATAAAATCTATAGTAATGATATATTGTAGCAATTTTACCTGACTATATCGGGAAATAGGTATTTAGTCGGATCTTAACAAGTACTTGTGATTTGGTTAAAACCGGTTTTTATATAAATATACGATGAAATGTCGAAATGTTCAGGACTTAATTAAATCCGTATTTCTGTAGGAAGGTGCAAGCATACGATTTTTATTGCGTTTTACACTTTGAGCAGCGAATAATATTTGACTATTTTATTCAAACATTGTGTAAAAACGTTAATTTTGAGCTTTGAAAGTCAAGTGGCTCGAGCATTTTTCTGAGGAAGTTTTAAAAAATTGCAAAAAAATATTTTTACAGTGGGTTAGCTTTCATTAGTCTTCACTATCTATAGATTAACAACTTTTGGTTATATTTATAATTTAGAATCATCATTGAAGGTGGCGGACGATTGCGAAGTAAAAATATTCTATTGTTGTGCCATTTGTATGCAAGAGTGACATTTCGTTGTATTATGTGTCAATTCGAAAAAGTTATGCGAGTATTCTCTCCCCTTAACAGGTTCATTATTTTATAATTAAGTTTATGTTTCTGATATAATTTCGAATAATTGCAAAATTGATCGATTCAATATATTTCAGTTTTTGTTATTGGTGTATCAAAAACATTGATGTACGAATATGATTTCATAAATTTGAAACGTTTAAAATGATTACATACCAATATAAAGAACAGTTCATCATTTTTGAAAAAGACTATGAATGAAAATCGAATTAATTATCTTCTCTTGATGATAGATTGATTGGGAAATGAACCAGCGATATCTCACGGTAATCACAGAGAGGGGCCGGCAAGCAATTTTTAATTGTAGCTGAATCAACGTTAAAACTATTTTCCACTATAAACGAATGTTACTTTATACAAATATAAGGACTTAGTTAGCTAAATCTACAAATTTTATTAGATATTATGATTTTTTATTGCAATAGATTAATAAATATACACCACTTCTACAACTTTACAAGTGTCTGGAAAACATGTTTCCTGCTATACTCTGAGTTTCAAGATACTTTAAAATATTCTTAAAAAGCTATTAACTAAGTGCCCACAATAATTGAAATAACTTACTTCCTTGAACAGTTAGAGTTCCTTGACTACTTTGACCAGTTCCAAAAGAGTTGGTAGCAAAACAGATATAATCAGCAGCATCACTTGTATCAGCGCTGATTATATAAAGTGATGGTGACGCCACTGTTCCACCACCATATTTGTTTATGTTTGTCATGTCAATAGTTATCGCTTGTACTCCCAAAATCTTCTTCCAATAAACAGAAGTGTGAGATGGATTAGCTGAGATAACACACCCAATGGTCACATTATTTCCGAAGTCTACATTCATTGCATTATGGATCAAACTGACACTCGGAGCGTCTGAGAAGAGAATTGATAAGCATGTTATATAAGACTTAATTGTATTTCATATATACAAATCTAACATGTCTGATACATTTATGCTAACAAAAATATTCAGCAGTTAAATGATTGTCGTAATTCATATCAGTCACATCTTTTTTCGTAAATTGACTTTTTTTTTTTTTTTAAATTAGGCCCTCCTTTTTCTCTATTGATTTTTTTTCTTTTTCGCATGCCGTGGCATTTTATACGATATCAGTTTTTCACATTGTGGAGCTAATATTGAGTTGTCTTTTTTTCAAATTCACAATGAAAAATTAAGTTATTTCAGAGCATATATTTGCATAAGAAAAAGTGTGTTTTGCTATGAACAAATAAAGTAAAGAATACCTATAAAATCTATAGTAATGATATATTGTAGCAATGTTACCTGACTATATCGGGAAATAGGTATTTAGTCGGATCTTAACAAGTACTTGTGATTTGGTTAAAACCGGTTTTTATATAAATATACGATGAAATGTCGAAATGTTCAGGACTTAATTAAATCCGTATTTCTGTAGGAAGGTGCAAGCATACGATTTTTATTGCGTTTTACACTTTGAGCAGCGAATAATATTTGACTATTTTATTCAAACATTGTGTAAAAACGTTAATTTTGAGCTTTGAAAGTCAAGTGGCTCGAGCATTTTTCTGAGGAAGTTTTAAAAAATTGCAAAAAAATATTTTTACAGTGGGTTAGCTTTCATTAGTCTTCACTATCTATAGATTAACAACTTTTGGTTATATTTATAATTTAGAATCATCATTGAAGGTGGCGGACGATTGCGAAGTAAAAATATTCTATTGTTGTGCCATTTGTATGCAAGAGTGACATTTCGTTGTATTATGTGTCAATTCGAAAAAGTTATGCGAGTATTCTCTCCCCTTAACAGGTTCATTATTTTATAATTAAGTTTATGTTTCTGATATAATTTCGAATAATTGCAAAATTGATCGATTCAATATATTTCAGTTTTTGTTATTGGTGTATCAAAAACATTGATGTACGAATATGATTTCATAAATTTGAAACGTTTAAAATGATTACATACCAATATAAAGAACAGTTCATCATTTTTGAAAAAGACTATGAATGAAAATCGAATTAATTATCTTCTCTTGATGATAGATTGATTGGGAAATGAACCAGCGATATCTCACGGTAATCACAGAGAGGGACCGGCAAGCAATTTTTAATTGAAGCTGAATGAACGTTAAAACTATTTTCCACTATAAACGAATGTAACTTTATACAAATATAAGGACTTAGTTAGCTAAATCTACAAATTTTATTAGATATTATGATTTTTTATTGCAATAGATTAATAAATATACACCTCTTCTACAACTTTACAAGTGTCTGGAAAACATGTTTCCTGCTATACTCTGAGTTTCAAGATACTTTAAAATATTCTTAAAAAGCTATTAACTAAGTGCCCACAATAATTGAAATAATTTACTACCTTGAACAGTTAGAGTTCCTTGACTACTTTGACCAGTTCCAAAAGAGTTGGTAGCTAAACAGATATAATCAGCAGCATCACTTGTATCAGCGCTGATTATATAAAGTGATGGTGACGCCACTGTTCCACCACCATATTTGTTTATGTTTGTCATGTCAATAGTTATCGCTTGTACTCCCGAAATCTTCTGCCAATAAACAGAAGTGTGAGATGGATTAGCTGAGATAACACACCCAATGGTCACATTATTTCCGAAGTCTACATTCATTGCATTATGGATCAAACTGACACTCGGAGCGTCTGAGAAGAGAATTGATAAGCATGTTATATAAGACTTAATTGTATTTCATATATACAAATCTAACATGTCTGATACATTTATGCTAAGAAAAACATTCAGCAGTTAAATGATTGTCGTAATTCATATCAGTCAAATCTTTTTTCGTAAATTGACTTTTTTTTTTTTTTAAATTAGGCCCTCCTTTTTCTTTATTGATTTTTTTTCTTTTTCGCATGCCGTGGCATTTTATACGATATCAGTTTTTCACATTGTGGAGCTAATATTGAGTTGTCTTTTTTTCAAATTCACAATGAAAAATTAAGTTATTTCAGAGCATATATTTGCATAAGAAAAAGTGTGTTTTGCTATGAACAAATAAAGTAAAGAATACCTATAAAATCTATAGAAATGATATATTGTAGCAATTTTACCTGACTATATCGGGAAATAGGTATTTAGTCGGACCTTAACACGTACTTGTGATTTGGTTAAAACCGGTTTTTATATAAATATACGATGAAATGTCGAAATGTTCAGGACTTAATTAAATCCGTATTTCTGTAGGAAAGTGCAAGGATACGATTTTTATTGCGTTTTACACTTTGAGCAGCGAATAATATTTGACTATTTTGTTCAAACATTGTGTAAAAAAGTTAATTTTGAGCTTTGAAAGTCAAGTGGCTCGAGCATTTGTCTGAGGAAGTTTTAAAAAATTGCAAAAAAATATTTTTACAGTGGGTTAGCTTTCGTTAGTCTTCACTATCTATAGATTAACAGCTTTTGGTTATATTTATAATTTAGAATCATCATTGAAGGTGGCGGACGATTGCACAGTAAAAATATTCTATTGTTGTGCCATTTGTATGCAAGAGTGACATTTCGTTGTATTATATGTCAATTCGAAAAAGTTATGCGAGTATTCTCTCCCCTTAACAGGTTCATTATTTTATAATGAAGTTTATGTTTCTGATATAATTTCGAATAATTGCAAAATGTATCGATTCAATATATTTCAGTTTTTGTTAATGGTGTATCAAAAACATTGATGTACGAATATGATTTCATAAATTTGAAACGCTTAAAATGATTACATACCAATACAAAGAACCGTTCATCATTTTTGAAAAAGACTATGAATGAAAATCGAATCAATTATCTTCTCTTGATGATAGATTGATTGGGAAATGAACCAGCGATATCTCACGGTAATCACAGAGAGGGACGGCAAGCAATTTTTAATTGTAGCTGAATCAACGTTAAAACTATTTTCCACTATAAACGAATGTTACTTTATACAAATATAAGGACTTAGTTAGCTAAATCTACAAATTTTATTAGATATTATGATTTTTTATTGCAATAGATTAATAAATATACACATCTTCTACAACTTTACAAGTGTCTGGAAAACATGTTTCCTGCTATACTCTGAGTTTCAAGATACTTTAAAATATTCTTAAAAAGCTATTAACTAAGTGCCCACAATAATTGAAATAACCTACTTCCTTGAACAGTTAGAGTTCCTTGACTACTTTGACCAGTTCCAAAAGAGTTGGTAGCAAAACAGATATAATCAGCAGCATCACTTGTATCAGCGCTGATTATATAAAGTGATGGTGACGCCAATGTTCCACCACCATATTTGTTTATGTTTGTCATGTCAATAGTTATCGCTTGTACTCCCGAAATCTTCTTCCAATAAACAGAAGTGTGAGATGGATTAGCTGAGATAACACACCCAATGGTCACATTATTTCCGAAGTCTACATTCATTGCATTAAGGGTCAAACTGACACTCGGAACGTCTGAGAAGAGAATTGATAAGCATGTTATATAAGACTTAATTGTATTTCATATATACAAATCTAACATGTCTGATTCTTTTATGCTAACAAAAACATTCAGCAGTTAAATGATTGTCGTAATTCATATCAGTCACATCTTTTTTCGTAAATTGACTTTTTTTTTTTTTTTAAATTAGGCCCTCCTTTTTCTTTATTGATTTTTTTCTTTTTCGCATGCCGTGGCATTTTATACGATATCAGTTTTTCACATTGTGGAGCTAATATTGAGTTGTCTTTTTTTCAAATTCACAATGAAAAATTAAGTTATTTCAGAGCATATATTTGCATAAGAAAAAGTGTGTTTTGCTATGAACAAATAAAGTAAAGAATACCTATAAAATCTATAGTAATGATATATTGTTGCAATTTTACCTGACTATATCGGGAAATAGGTATTTAGTCGGATCTTAACACGTACTTGTGATTTGGTTAAAACCGGTTTTTATATAAATATACGATGAAATGTCGAAATGTTCAGGACTTAATTAAATCCGTATTTCTGTAGGAAGGTGCAAGCATACGATTTTTATTGCGTTTTACACTTTGAGCAGCGAATAATATTTGACTATTTTATTCAAACATTGTGTAAAAACGTTTCTTTTGGAATTGGATAGTATATCTATTCAAGTCGATATTTTAAAAAAGTTATATCACCACAGAAACTCATACAAAAGTTAAATCAACTGCACTATATTAAAACACTGTTGTTATTTATAAACAAAAACAGATTGTGGGAAAATGATATTGCTGGCACTTTCTGTGTTTTTACTGAAGAAAAATTACACAAATATATTTTGCTCATGAAACCTAAATATCTGATTTTTACTTTCCGTCTATCGTAAATCAAGTTTAATGTAAATGCAGTTATATATAGAGCAAACACGCAAAGATCACATTTTCTTTTTTCCTAAAAATTCAATACTTTTATACATGTTTTTTATCATCAATATCAAATTAAACTTTGAAAACAAAACAAGACACACACGATTTACTTTGCAGCAGATGTAAACTGAAACTTTTCTTAGAAAAATAGTATCTATAAGAATTGATGAAACTAATTAACTTTATTATAGTAATACGACATTATATTATCTGCTCTGCAAAGGATAATGTATATTCCGTTGGTAATATACATTAAACAAATATGCGAGAGTAATCAATACGGTTTAACAAAATGTTGGCCCAATTAATGCTATTGAAAATGTTTTAGATAATCTCATCATAGAAGGTCAGTTTTAAACTTTGCAGTTTTGCAGTTTTGCACAAACACTTCCTTTCACAGTTTTTGCAAAACTAAAAATTGCAAAAAAAAATGTAAACTGTTATCATGAAGTGTTAAAAAATGTGTATATTAACCGTTAAACTGTTTGAGTTTTTTTTTTCTTTTTCTTTTTTAAATTAAAGGTTATCGATTTGTATGGCGACCCATATATTCATAATCGAGGATTGCAAATATAGTAATTAATTGTTTTGAATATTTCTTTTTCTGTCTTTACAAAGAAACACGAAAGAGAACAGAAGCTTAATTACTAATTCTAAATGATTACATTTCATTCTCAATATTATAACCATAAATTTGATAAACCATAATTTAAAAAAAAAACAACAACATTAGTTTCAAAATATCGTACATTTTTTGCACTATGTCATTACTTTAACAAAGGATAGCCTTTTTTTTTTTAACCAATCGAATGATGTATTACGTGTTGACGGTTACAACAATATAATTAACGAATTTACTTGTTTTCTTGTGTCGTTTGATAATCACTGACCGAACAATCATAGTCTTTTATATTATAACAGTATGAGAATAAAAAACAACAATGATTGTAACGTGTCAAACAAACAAACATGTGTAATTTTTTGACTAGATAAGATGTTAAATGTTCAAAATAGAAATACTCACAAGCGACTGTAATTTGTCTGCAGACTGTCTGTGGAGTAGTAGATGTGGTTGTATGTGTAACATCACAGCAAATGGTGTCTCCATTGTTAACAATCACTGGGCTCCAGGTAAGGGTACCAGTAACATCAAAGGATTTTTGATTTAATACACTGGAAGATGTAAACTCAGTAGTAAACTGAGTATTATTATTTTGATTTTTCATGGTCATTACACCAGCTGGATAACCATTAGCAGAAATACATGTCCATATGCCTTGTTGTCCTGGTGTCAAAGTGGATGGTCCAGTCAACGTTGCTGATACTGGTGAAACTATTCAACATATTATGTAAAACTACGAAATCAATATAACTTGATTGCATATAATATTGAACAGTTGGGATAACTTTTTCTGTAGCGCTGCTCTAATCTCAGTTTTACTCTTACTTTAGAAAAAAGTGATTGAATAGTCATTCTTGTAAAGACACATGTACGTTAACATGTTTAACAAAAGTAACTGTTGCAAAAAAAATCTAATGAGAATGTTTGAAAATAAGAGTGAAAGATCAAGTACCTGTTTATCAGATCAAATTCATGAACGATATTTTATACCAAAAAGTGTACATAAATATGGTTGTAATTGTGTTATCCCTTTTGAAGCCGTTTTAAAAAGATGTTATGCGAATATATAGCTGCAAACTGTTTTTCTCGAAATATGTGTGACTTATTTATTTCCTTTCGAGTGAATGTAATATCATTCTCGTAATGAATTGATAATATCACTATTATATTTATTGCATCCCTTCAATATCTATTTGGGATACTAGACACTTGAGATAATATAAAATCAGGTAAAATTATCGTCAGAAAGTAAGCGAGTGGCGAAAGATAACAGAGGGATATTTACACTCACGGATCGAAAACAACACCATGGCTAAAAAAATGGGTGACGGTTGTTGGACTGATCGATAAATGAACGGTAATCGATTACCCATAGAATTCGCTAGATAGTTCAATAAACTGTATTAGAGTAACTGTGACAACAGTCAGCAATTGATCGATAAACGAATTATATGCACAGTATTTACAAGACATATACGCAGACCTCGACTAAGACACCTTTATTCGTTTATTTGTAATCCACTGTGTCGCCTACCTAGCTATTACTTTTTACGAATTATCTGTATTTTACGTTGAATCTGGAAGATATAGAACATTAGTACAGAATAATGCAAAGTGCAGAATGTTTCTGTATCAATAAGAAATTATGCAATAATATTTGGCGAATAAACCGCTATTTGATTTTAGTTATATTCGTACATCAGGATTTTTTGTTTTCTCTAAAATATACTGAATTTCAATAAAAAGATACTAAAATTGTGTTTGCATTGTTAAGAAATGCAAATATGTCGTTTTTCTTAGGTATTAATGCAATGTCATGTTCAATCTAACATTATACATTATCGTCTTCTTTGTCCTAGTATATGAAAGACTCTGGTGCCGCAGTGTGGAATATATTGGATTTGTTGTGCTATGTGAATGAAAATGGAGGTAGGAAATTGTGATATATATATATATAAAATAATTGCCACAGCCCAACTAAAAATAAGAAAAAACAACATTTATTGTAGCTTCATGTTTCACATACCGGCTCCTCCAAATGTTAAGGTACCACCTTTTAAGGATGAAGTGCAAATTGAATAGGGGTGATCATTGCATATTGCAATAGTGATTGGGGAAAAAAGGTTGACATTAGTCTTTTGTAGTAAATAAAAACCAAAACCTATGTTGTCCTCTTGTACACCTGTCAGATTGTTTCAGGACTAATAAGGGACTTCAACCAACCAAAGTAATCATTGATTAATTTGGTTTTATTTGTTGGGATCCCAATTGCAAATTGGTGTGGAGTAATCGATTGTCTGACACACACATGTAAGGTAAACGTGTGCTGTTTTTTTTTTATATTTCTACGTAAAACTCCTAGAGTTTTATTTGACTTTGAAGTCATATTATCAATATGGGACCCCTAGTCAAGATCGTTGCTTATTGTAACACTTTGATATATAGATACTGTCCTTGACCGACTCAAGTACATGGTTATGTAATTTATATTGAAAGAAGTTATAACTGCCTTTAATTTATTTGATGTAAAACGTGGTTATTATGAGAAGAAAGATGCACTAACTTAAAAAAAAAAGGCATCTATTTTTTTTTTATCATAATGGAAATCCTGAACTACCATTTTATTTATTTGCTCATTGTGCATCAGGATTGGTTGTTTTTCATAAAATGTATTGATCAAGTTTCTACAATTTTGTTTGCATTGTTTTTTCTTCATCTTTATGAGAAATAATCCAATGTTATTTACAATCAGTCATTATAATTGACTTTAGATAATAAGTTTTATAAAAGATGTTAATAATATTAAGATAAACATACTTTTATTTTTGTTTGAGTTGAATAAAAATGCAAATATATCTTCCTCTTAATCATCTACCGCCATTTGATATTAGTAATTTTTGTACACCAGAAATGGTTGTCTTGTTCAAATAATGACATATATCACGAAAAACTGTAGTAAAATGGTGTTAGCAATGTTTAAATGTGCCAACATTTGTTCTTTGTTTTTATATTTACCTCAGTCTGCACCTCATTCTGAAAGTTCGTGTTTCATGTATTATGAATTTCACTTCATTTCGAAATGATGGTCAATTTCAGATAAACGCAGGATTGCTATTAGTCAATCAAAATGATGTATTATAATGAAACTTGCATGTAATCATTTCATTATGATCAAAACACTTTGAAAGAATTGTTTATTGGGATGATTTATCTACAAGCAAAATACATATAAATTTCTTTGATTAAATATGATACAATACTCTCACTTTGATAATCAAGATGATTTTGTTTTCTGAATTGTTTAAATAGATTAAGGAAGATGTGGTTTGAGGGTCAATGAGACACCTCTACATCTAAGTACTATGTACAATTTATAAAAGTGAATCATTATAGGTCAAGGTACAGTCTTCAGCACGGATCCTTGGCTCTCACCGAACAGCAAGCTATAAAGGGTCCTCAAAATTATTAGTGGCAAACCATTCAAACAGGAAAACCATCGGTCTTATCTATATCAAAACAAGAAACATGTACAGACCTTCTAAAATTCAAACTGACCACACGCACGATACACGCACGCACGATACACGCACGGTGAATGCACGATACACGCACGGTACACGCACGATACACGATACACGCACGATGAGCGATGAGCGTTACACGGAGGATTAACGCAAAATGAATGATGAATGATGAACGCACGATACACGCACGATGCACGATGAATGAGAAATACACGATACACGCACGATACACGCACGCACGATACACGCACGTTGAATGATTCAATGACGACTGAACAACGAACGCTTTTTACACGATTCTCAAAGCTATTTTATTTAGAAAAGTATTTAAAATTGATATGCATTTTCATTAAAGGCAATACTTGTAGCTGTTTTGCCGATACCAGCATAATAGATCATATGCTATTTTGCCAGCTCAGATTCAAATAACTTAATTAAAGCAGGCTATTTTATAGGCACCGGAAATATTTGTGAACTTGGGCAGAAGCTCCTAACAATCAAAATATAGTGTCTTGATTTTGTTCAGCCTGAGAGTTCAAGTTTACGGCAAACGAAGGCGAGACATTGTCACGGTTCCGCGAGACCCTTACTAATTTTATTTCATACAGTTAAAATCTAAATTTTATTTTTATGCATACAATGTCCGACGCATTATATCTACAGAGACTGAGAGAGTGACTGGTTTCTTGAAATTATTTCAACTACATGTTTGATATAATTGATTGCAATAAATAAATGATCTATGTATTTTCATTTTCAAAAAAAAAACAACTTAACAATTTTCTATATTTTTTCATTAAATCATAAACCGATGCATATTAAATGATTTTTAAAAAATTTAAAAACATGTTTTTATGGTAAAAATATCTAAATGTCTGGGTAATTTTATTCTCCAAATAATTATTTTTTTCATTTTTTAAGGTAATCGTGTTATCAGTTATGTAATTTGACACGTGTGTTATAGTTCAGTGATTTTCGGAAAAATTAACGAAAACCGGCACAGGCATTGTTCAATTATTATTTGTGACCTTTTATTGGTTAAATTAAACTCTTTCTTCTAAAAACTTTTAGCATTTTAACATTTTTTTCGGGATTTAACCATTAGCTTAAGAGCATATGTCCCTTCATTTTAGAAATTTGGCTTGATACCGTATGGAGATTTTTGTTCCAACTATTATGAAGAAATTAACGACTTTTTTTAACTAGATAAATATTCAACAAAAATACTGTTTTTTCTTAAATCAATTTCTTTTAACAAAAATCAATTATTAACAAAGAATTAATACACATGTCAAATGTAGTAAGAACCCAATTTTGTAACAAAGATATTCCTTATCTCTTTACCTAAATCTGCATATCTTTATAAGGGTGTCTACTCAAAGGACAGAAATGTCAAAGAAACCGAAATATTAAGTAAATGTCGAATAATTCAAACTCATTTGTCTTTTAAATTTAGCACATGAAGATATATTTTTTAGCGCATATACACATGAACAAATTGATTTTGTAAAAAAATCACTGTCGGTCTAAAACTGTATCGCATGCCCATAAATGTCCTTAAGCTTTAAATGTCAGATCATGAGGTCTGAATGGGGAGTCATTATTTCTGTATTCTATAATTTTAGGCAATTTGTTTTATAATTCGTTTTACCTTTTGTCGATCATTCTTTATTCCATATATTCTAGTACCTCATCATTTTCTTTTCTATTTGTCTGGTTATTTTTTGTATTCTTTATTTTTTTGTCTATTTCCTTCTATAAACCCCCATTCACACCCTCATGTATAATGGAAGACGATGAACATTTTGGTATACATACCACCCGTTGTCACTTTCACCTGACATACAAATCACATATTGTTATTACGGCCCGTTATTTCCACCTGGACACAGGATTTATATAATAAACATATTACGTAATAATAACGGATATAGTAAATTCAGTAGAATATAACATGTATCAACGCACTGACTCCTTAAATGTATTCTGTACTGACAATTGTAAAAAGTATTTTTAGTTATTTTAAAACTAAGAATGAAAATCGAGAATATGTCAAAGAGATAACAACCCGTAAAGAACAATTGACAGCCGAAGGCCACCAGTTATATTTGCTAATGTTTTAGTTTCGAATAAGGCAAAAGCCATTGTATTTTCAGAAAATCTCTAAACGGATAATGAGAATTTAGCGACCTTGACTTGCTAACAGCCCTAGCACTGTCTCTAAACATTGCCGAATTTAAGAGCCTATATCAATTAAGGGATATGCTACCTAGCTTTTGGTGTTTACAAAAATATCCGTTTCAGAACCAAATTGTGGCTTCTTTATATTTATACCAAAATTGAGTTCAAGGCAGTATTTTGTCGAAGAGAACTTTTACCCAAAGTGCAAGAAGAAGTTTCATTTCCCTTATTGTTTTTAGTGATGTGACTAATCTTTCGAGGTTACGTCACGGAAATATATCTTAAATGAAAAGGTGCAACTGGGTGCATCCCTAAAAAACAAATTAAAAAAAAGTCTAAATATATAAAATGACGGGTATTCGTCAATCAGACAGCAATCCAACATATGAACATAAACTCAAGAAAGTTACCTGACATCTAGAATAAGAGGTACATAAGCATACATGTACCCCGCGCTGGTATCAACTTACTGAGTTGTGAGTAAAATTCAATATACATGTAGGACTGTCAAACGGGAAATACACGAAAGATTTGGTTTTATACGTACGATTGAGTGTCATTCCCTAAATACATACGGGTCCAAAAACTATTCTTACGATTATATAATGGTAAATGAGGATCTCATTAGAGGAACAAATTAAGTAACGATACATGTAGAAGCAAGAATAATGTATACTTGCAAAACATCAAATAGGACGATCTCTCAATAAGATCGCAGCAAGTTGAACTATAACATCCATAGACAATAACACTGTAGTAAATGTTTTATATACGGACATTGAAACAAATATACTGCTCATAGTAATTGCACATATGTAGACTTTAATTAAGGTATCCCGCGTTTTATAAACCATCGCACTCCATTGCGCCAAAGTCTACTGGTCTCCGACGAAGTGTGCTGAGCTACTATTTCATTATTCAACCCAATGTATTAATACCGTTTTGAGCTATAAAACAAAGGCAACCCTTTATAGATCTTTATAATAGTCAAAAATTGCTTGGTCTTGATAGATGCATACGAAACTTCAATTAATTGTTTGTATTTTTCAATCTATTATATCCGAATAAAATGAACAAAAAATGGATAAAAACTACCGATTTTTCTATGAAACAAAATTTATCCTTAATGGAGTCTTTGTCATATGGATTCATAAAGGACAAAAAAATCTCCTCAGTAACAGAACAAAAAACACCCCATGGTAAAAAAAAATACGGGTGCGTCTAAAGGAGTCCTTAGTGCACTAAGAACTTATAACAGGCCACTAAGGACTAGATGGGATTATGTTACATGTCATTTCTTTTCATATTATGGTATATATCGATATTTGATGCATAAATTTCAAATTTTATAGAAAAATAGTAATAAATAAACAAGATATTTAACATTATCAAGACACGTGCCTGTTTTTCCTTGATATGCCGAAAATCAATGAACCGTCTTACACGTGTCAAATTACATAACTGATTACACGGGAATCCTCCTATCTGATGTCTTTAACGTTTAATCGACAAGATCGGTAAAGTTGGATACACATAAATGAATAGTTGTTGGAAAAAAATTTCAGAACGATGAAGTATTTTCTCAAGTGTATTTTGTAAATATTTCAAGTAAATAATAAATTTGTCAACAGAGTAATATATCTAATGTCGGTTTTTAAAAGACCGCATACACATTTTGCGTTCGTATATTGGTATCACTTCGTCGTCGTCCGTCGTCAGCTTGACTTGTTCGTGGAGCGTTTTCACAAATTCTGGTATACTTTATTGTTTCCAATTGATCGCCATTTTGAATACATGTTTTATATAGATTTGCAAATGATACTTGTCCACACATGAACATGCTGAAGCTGGTTATAAGGTTTCAATACATATGCGTACAATCGTTCTTTAAGTTTTTGAAAATACGTGTTGAAGTTTTGATAACAAGAAAAAGATGTGGTATGATTGGGGATGAGACAACTCATCGCAAGAAATAAAATGACACAGAAGTTTTCACCATAAGTCACCCCACGGCCTTCAACAGTGAGTAATGAACATACCACAGTCATTATTTCATAAATTATCTCATACAATATGTTAAACAGACAATTTGTTAAAAAAAATCGTAAAGTTTCCGCGGAACCCAGTGTCTCGCCTATTCTTTCTGTTAATCGCATGCTCAACAAAAATGAGGAAATATAAATCAATAAAATATTCCTGTTGATACTAGCTTTTGATTGAAAAAAGCTTCTGTCCAAGTTTGGTAAAAACCCAGGACATTTTATGAATCTGATAAATGTTTAAAAAATTCTTGATGCTATCTTATGATTATAAAGAAGCTTCTGTCCAAGTTTAATAGAAATCCAGGATAGTTTAAGAAACGTTCATTAAAATTTCAAAAACTTTAACCACAGAGTGAATGTTTGTAGACGCCACCGACGCCGACGGAATGTAGGATCGCTTAGTCTCGGTTTTTCGACAAGAGTCGAAGATTCGACAAAAAATATACAAATCAGATTTCTTTCTGACATACGGGCGGACTGCGCTTTTTTTTTATACACCTGTCAATATTTTGACGGGACGTTTTATGGTATACCAATGTCTGGCGTCCGTCCGTCCGCATGTCGCACTGTAACTTGAGAACCGCTTATCCATTTCATGGAAGTTGTTTCTTATGATGGTTTTCGGATTTTAGTCATATTTTTAGTGAAACAATTTGTATATACACGTATCTTTGTCGGAATTCAAATAAAAACCAAAAATTTATAAATATATATATTCCTTTTGTCTTCGTATATCTAACATAAACATTTTAACAAACTGACCACACTCTTACTTGTAAGTTGGCGCACATCAAAGTCGTGCTCATATGGCAAACAATTTTGTTGGGAAAGAAATAAAACAACAGCAAAATTATTTTTCCTTTTTATCAACACATTTAATTATAAATATTTGAAGCATATATATTTTCGATACAATTGTTTTAAATTACTTAAAATAAAAAAAAAGATCGTCATTGTTTAATCAGTTGCTATGTTATTTGGCACGTGTCAATCGGTTCATTGATTTTCGGCATATCAAAGAAAAACCGGCACGTGTCTCAATAATGTCGAACATCTCGTTTATTTATGATTATTTTTCTGAAAATTTGAAATTTATGCATTAAATATCAATGCCTAACATGATATATAAAAATAATACATAAACAGCAAACCTTCTAGTCCTTAGTGGCATTGTATAGTCAAAGCCTTCGTGCACTAAGGACTCCTTAGCAGTGTTTAGACGTACCAAAAAAAAAAAAAACCATCCGTCATTCTTTGATAATCATAGAAGGTTAACAACTAGTCTGTTTCCCGGCCGTTAATGAAATTCTTGACCATACCTTAATATTTGTATATTCCGAAGGCATACTGAATGTTTTACAGAGGGGACCAACCTAGTCAGTAACAACGTACTATTGTGAATTATTTTTCCGGATAATAATCTTTTAGGCATACATTAAAAACGGTGTCATTGATAGGCAATCATGAACACAATGAAAAATGAATCCGTGAAAGTGTTCCGTGTTTATTCCATTCAAAATAAAGACTTGTTATGATAATACCATATATTTAACGATTTTATATAAAAAAAAGAAAGCAAGCAAAAAAAAAAAAAAAAAAAAACAAGATTATTATATCTTAAACTTGTAAATCCAATTTCAATTTTTAAATGTCCTTAATTTAAAATAATACATGATATATTTGCGTGATCTTATATTTGTTTTATTAAAATAATGCCTTCAAATACATATAATGTTTATTTTTATTCAATTTTCCACAAAACATTTTAGCTTTGTTTAAATTAAATTCAGAACAGAGAATTCAAACACTGTTGAAGAGAATATACATATTCATGTTCATTCGCCTCAGTTTAATTTGTTAATTCAAGTTTGACATTTAACATTTTAATCCGCAATCCACATTTACCCGACAATCTTGTATATTGTATTTTCTCAGCGGAATAACATAACGTGCATGTGACCATCAGAAATTAAGACAAAAATGATATTTATAATGGTATTTATCAAAACTTAAATATTTGAAAATATCTTAGTAGCATATGAATTTGCCAAATAAGCGAAGAATTATCATCTAACCTAGGATTTACAACCAAGGATTTGTATAGTTTCTTTTCGATAAAATATTGTTGGTGTTTTTGGCGACTATAGCAGCAACATTACCGTTATTAAATAAAAATATAAAATTTTCGCGATCTGATAATTATTGGTTAAAATGCTCATTAAAATGTATAATATTTGTCTTAAAACTACATAGAATGACATGAAGCTCATCTTCAATAGTAGAGTACAACACATGTCATCTCGTGGACTTCTTTTCTTTCATACTTTCCATTTTCTATTTTTTTAGTGGAGCTACCCCACATTTAAATTTTGCAAAAGCATATTTGTTTTTAATTGACATAATATTTTTAACAAATAACAGTTGGCCAACAGTATATTTTTAAGTCCATTTTCACTCAGTTGAATAGAAGTTCCAATTTTAACTCTTCTGTCGTAGAAATGTCAATATCATGTTATTGTTTGTACGTACAACATGTATCATTATATCCAAATGTGTCAGTCCCAGTCAAGATTCACTGAATAACCACGTCGAAATATTTACAGATGATAAAATATTTACACAAAAAGTCATGAATCTGTATGAACGTTATGTACGATGAAGTTAATTAAGTGTTCACAAGAAAGTAAGTATGACTGTAAATTTTATTTAAAGTCGGAACATACATATATATATATTGTATATACATTATGTACAAAGCCGTGTATCACAATCATTGATTGCGATCCGATGGATACATCTGTTGTAGAGTTGTCACTGACTCAGACGTACTTATAAATATAATTATTTTCTGTGACTGTATATTACATTAATTTGTAGGATCCTTTACTATAGATAATTTAGCTGATCTGTAACAATAACATCTTCATGCCTTATATATCATGTACTGTAGTACGCCGCTAGATTAAAACTGACGAGGAAAGGTAACACACGGCCAGCGAAAGCTCTTTTTTTGAGAGCCCAGGTGGTCGTGTGGTCTAGCGGGACGGCTGCAGTGCAGGCGATTTGGTGTCACGATATCACAGTAGCATGGGTTCGAATCCCGGCGAGGGAAGAACCAAAAATTTGCGAAAGCAAATTTACAGATCTAACATTGTTGGGTTGATGTTTAGACGAGTTGTATATACATTATGTACACAGCCGTGTATCACAATCATTGATTGCGATCCGATGGATACATCTGTTGTAGAGTTGTCACTGACTCAGACGTACTTATAAATATAATTATTTTCTGTGACTGTATATTACATTAATTTGTAGGATCCTTTACTATAGATAATTTAGCTGATCTGTAACAATAACATCTTCATGCCTTATATATCATGTACTGTAGTACGCCGCTAGATTAAAACTGACGAGGAAAGGTAACACACGGCCAGCGAAAGCTCTTTTTTTGAGAGCCCAGGTGGTCGTGTGGTCTAGCGGGACGGCTGCAGTGCAGGCGATTTGGTGTCACGATATCACAGTAGCATGGGTTCGAATCCCGGCGAGGGAAGAACCAAAAATTTGCGAAAGCAAATTTACAGATCTAACATTGTTGGGTTGATGTTTAGACGAGTTGTATATATATATATATATACATATATTATTATGTACACAGCCATGTATCACCATCATTGATGGCGATCCGATGGATACATCTGTTGTAGGGTTGTCACTGACTCAGACGTACTTATGTATATATACATGATATACATATATATATATACATATACTTTAACCGTGAGAAAAAATATAAGCTTTGGTATGCTCTATAACCGACTATCATATAAAAACCGCAATGTATGAACGTTACACAATTAGAGATGAACGTTTGACAAATGCACGTTATCTGATGTACACAATTATACACGATTGACGAACGCACGATACGCGGTAAAGAATGAATGATTGATACACGCACGATACACGCACGATACACGGTTAAGAATGAATGATTGATGAGCGCACGATACACGCACGATACACGCACGATACACGATTAAGAATACACGATGCACGCACGTTACACGGAAAATACACGGAACGATGAATGATGAATGCACGATTGGTACACGCACGATACACGCACGATGCACGCACGCAACACGCACGATACACGATGAACGCACGGAATAATGGTCAGTTTGAATTTTAGAAGGTCTGTATGAACTACATTAACATACGACAACCACTGTACATCAGATTACTGATTTAGGACAGGTGAAAACATTTGAAGCGGGATTAAACGGTCTAATGATACCAAACCTGCTCCCTTAAATGCCTTGCAACAACATTAATAGATTGACTGCATTGATGTCAATGACTTGCATGATGCATAGTGTTCGTAAGACAATTTGACATATACACTTAGAATTCGAAAATAGTTCTGTCCATCTCGTATGACATGATACGAAGAAAAGTTTTAAATAAGGGGACATTTATTACAGACTACCGTTAAGTACAACTATCTTGGTGTTATGTTTTTTTTTAACTTTAAGACAGTTCAGTAAAGTCCTGGTCACAACGAATCCACGACTCATCTATGCAGCACCCCGACATAGAATTTATTATTAGGTCAAATCACGGATCATCTGTGATCGTCATATGACAGTCGCATGATATCTTAAGCATACTGGCGCTTTCGTGTGCCGTGGGACGAAACATGGACATGCACCTTTTGTGCTCTTCAATTTGTTTGTGGCACAGTCTTGTTGTTGCCGTAAAAGTGTCTTCCACAGCCGTGAGATAAACACATTGTCATGGGTACCAACTCAAATAATTTTAGTAAAATAATCGTTCGACTGTCGTACGACAATATCACGTCTGTCGTAAGAAACTCGTGATACGGTAGAAATGTCTCACGAATATCAGATTTCCTACAAAATCGCACTTTTATTATCTGTCAAATTAATGACAATGGTACGTTCGTCGTGCCACATATTTTCATTTTATTTATAGCAATACAATTTGCGGGAATGAATGTTTGGAAAAATATACCGTTTGCCGTTTAAAAAGGATGACTACTCCACCAGAGCGATTACGCCTGGTCCTGCCGAATAGGCACCTTGCAGGACTCCGATAAGAGCATAATATCGTCCTGTTAGCGTTGATTCGAGCCCATGAATATAATAGGAACCAGCGACATTGGTGGGTTATGCCATGAATAGAACGGCGGCTGATGTTTTGGTACTGATGCAAGAGTTGGAACGGGAATCTGTTGTGATTTGGTTTGAGTAATGCGGATGACGCCTAGCCTGTTTCAAGGGCTTTTACTGAGAGTCGTCCAATGCTCGACAGTCGTACGACAGTAACACGACTGTAATACGCGCATTCCATGACATGAAAACCTGATAAATAGCCACATAGAACTAACAACTGCCGTATGACTGTTGCACAACAAACGGCAGTACAATGGCATAATGTTCCTTTCCTGTACCCAACGTGGGACCATCGTGGACAAATCGTAGCTGAGGTGACCCCTCGAAATATTTTTTGACATTTTGCACGATATTGCAACGACATTGATCTGTTGATACCGGGGCTTCAATGTTTAAATATTATCAAAAGATCAAACCGAACGCTAGGTGACATATTTAAGAAAAAACTACTGATGGTATATATTAGTCATTAAACTTCTTTTAAACAGAATTTTACTGTGCGTAGCTGTATTTTTTTTTTTAATTGGTTGAAGGTATAGGGAAAGGTTACTAAACATGTTTAACCCCGCTTCATGTATGCACCGGTACCTAGTCAGAAGCCAATATGATGCTGAAATTATCAACACCTGCTATAAAATACAAAGGACAAAAAATATTTATCTATTGAGATATAATGTGTATTCCTATAGGCTATTGTATTTACAAAAATGGCAACACCAAATTGCAAAGGTGTCGTAACAATGTATATGCATATAACTACAAAATAAAACATGGAGGTTAAAAAAAAATTTCAATACACCAATTCATTTGATGCATTAAAATACCAAAATGACGTCACTCTGAGTTTTTTTTTTTATTGTTTCACGTTATGCAGTTTACTAGACAACAAACAAACTGTAGCTACCGATATACTAAACCTTACAGTGTACAATATCCTAATATATAAAAGTCAAACTTACAGTGTACCTCAATATATATAGTATTAGAAAGTGGGTTTTGTAGAACACCATTTTCAGCCTGACACTCTAAAAACTCTAAATGATAATTTTTGGTAGCAGTAAACGTTAGAGATGTTGTCACTGCTGTACCAGCAGTAGTTGTAGAAATGCCAGTTGTTATTTCCGAGTCGTCGAAGAACCATTTCACTGACGGTGGGGGATCACCTCTGGAAGACGTGCAAGTTAATGTTATCTGTGAATTAAGAACTATGACTTGAGGTCCGTCGATGACTGGTGATCCAGGAGGAATCTGAGATGAAGCTATAAATATAATTTAAATCGTTAACATTGAGAGTTGTTAAGTTCATAGATTTGTAAATTGCATTATACACAGTAGTACTATAGTTATTTTATCTCTAAATTCCGAAAAACGACATGAGGTTGAATCTGTTTAGAAGTTTTTAAGAATGATTATGATTAATGTCATTCGTTAAAAGTGTATGATAAGTGAAGAAAACTAGATTTTTTTTCGAAATGATATTTTAATTAAATATAATTACATGAAAGCATGATATCATTTGAAGTAATAAATTCTCATACATAGCAACCTATTTTGTGTAATGTTACAAAGAGAGGTTAAGACCTGTATACAATATTAATGTTGATTAAAACAGTATCTAGTTATGATTGTTCATATTGCTGTAATAGGTGTTTTGTCCGTTCAAATGCAATTCGTGATTTGTAGAATTGACGCGATGATGACTCGAAGTGATCACAACTACGAAATACAGAGTGTGGCCATATTTATTCGTCGATAGAGATTTTTCGCTATATATTGGGATAAAAAATACATTTTTTTTGTGATCTTTTTTGTTCGATTTAAAGTAACTTGGTACCAATTGAGGCTTAATTGACACATGTTTTTTCTGTTCAGAAATTCGCTATATATTCAACCAAATTAAATTATAAAATTGAATTGCATTCGTTCGCGTCAAGAGAACACACACACAGCTAAAGACAAAAACATGACCAAATTAACAAACGTACTTCAGACAATTTAACATCTTTAAAGGTTGATAAAAATTAAACTGTAAATGTCTTGAAAATATTTGTTTCTAAACAAATGTGTATTTATATGAAATATATAGCAATCAAGTAAGGATGACGAGTACTTTCGGCCAGGTACTGTATCTCATGTATAACTGTTCTATAAGGATAAATGTTTATATGCACTTCTTATTTGCATTAAACTGACGTATCAGAAAACAGACATAAAACCTATATGGCCTAACGTTATATCCATCAAAAGAATATTTCATCCTAAATCTTCATAAACTAAATGGACATTTATTTGTTTTGAATAGATTGTTTTCTCATACATATCAGTATTCTATTTTTCCGCTTTTAAAAAAAGTATGATATTCAATGAGAGAATTATCCACCAAAGTTCAAGTACAGTAGGTGTGGATCAGTTATTTGAAAATCAAATATCTGAACGTAGAACTTCAAACCAAAAAAATGTAAATCACCCTTTTCTTTTATTTTCATATATGCTAAAAAATATGTTATACACGAAATAAAGAGATATGTTAAATAATTTGACAATGAATTATTTTCATTGCAGCAACATATAGATATAGGAAGATGTGGTGTGAGTGCCAATGAGACAACTCTCCATCAAAATAACAATTTAAAAAGTAAACCATTATAGGTTAAAGTACGGCGTTCAACACGGAGCCTTGGCTCACACCGAACAACAAGCTATAAAGGGCCCCAAAATTACTAGTGTAACCATTCAAACGGGAAAACCAACGGTTTAATCTATATAAACAAAACGAGAAACACGTATATATTACATAAACAAACGACAACTACTGTACATCAGATTCCTGACTTAGGACAGATGCAAACATTTGCAGCGGGATTAAACCCTTCTCCCTTTTTCTGAAACAATAGCATAACATCACAACAGTGAAAAACACACGATAAAATATCAATTGGCAGACTTAACTCAATCAAAAAACGTATAATTACACAATGAACGAATAAATTTGATCTGCGATATCTGAATACAAATGCACAGTTAATTAAATATTAGAAACAAACATTCATTACCAACAAGCTAACAAACAAGTTCAAACAAAGCCATGGCAGGACATCACTGAGAAACATTTAACCAATCAAAATTCACTTTAGAAAAAAACTATTTGACATTTTACAAAGATTGTTAGTTGTTTGCCTTGACAAATGTAATACGAATTTCGCTGCCAGTTTCTCTAAACGCCTTAAATATATCATAAAAACGAGTAACTAAAAGCTAGCATGGACACGTTTGTAGAAATTAAAATAAAATAGTGACATCTTTTGTTTAGTCGAGTGAAATATTTCAAAACGACTCTTACAAAAAAATGTCTTAGTTGAGGACTTTTATAAACCTACCTAACCTAAGACTCTATTTTATATTGTTCGATGACTTTTTTTTTTTTTTCGCCGCTAATGAAAAAAAAAAAGGATTCCATCACTGCAGAATTCAAAAGTAAGTGAATTGTGTTATTTACACTATTTCTATGAACGGAAAACCTACATGCATAAAACTTTTATAAGTGACTAAAATTACATTTCTGGTTTGTTTATGGTATACATAAGCAAAATTGCTATATGATTGTTTTCTTTTTTTCGTGGAATAATTGATTTTTTTAATTTGCAAAAAAATATATGCAATAAAAATAGGTGGTGCTTAACTTTTGGCGGACTGTATATAAGCTGGGTCAGAAGACTTCTTTTGAATTTAGAGGGATCATGGCAGACATTATTACTGTCTGAATTAACCAAATTTGGTGGTGACAGAGTCTTTTCTTTACAAAAAGAAAAACTGCTAGAAATTCATGGCTTTGTTAAAAATCTTTTTTGGAAAGATGTTTTATTTTGCTTACATACTGCAAAGCCTTATACTAAGGCTTGTACAAATGATATATTATCGCTAGATATTTTAAATGGTGTGCCACTTTCAGATTACACTATTTATATGCAATGGAAGGCCTTTGGTGTACAGTATATAAACGACCTTGTAAATAGTCAAAACAAAGACTTCTTTACATTTGAAAAGATAAGACATAAGATTCTTACAAATAATTTTCTAAAATATTAAAGTCTAATCTCCAATATTCCAAAATTTATTAAAGATCACATAAAAGAATATTGTGATTCTCAACAGATTGAAAATGTCACCATCTCTGATGCTTTTTGTACTCAGATTTATTAATAATAAGAAACCAAAATTTGTGTATAAGAGTCTTATTGATCATTTATTTCAACCTCCCCTTGAAAAATTTCAGAAATGAGAGCAGTTGATCGACTCAGAAATTGATAATTGGCAAAAATATTTTATGCTACTAAGGAAGTCTTGCAAAGATACCTACTTAAAAACCTTTCAATACAAAATACTGCTCTAAATAATTCCTAAAAACTCTTTTTTGTACAAGATAAAGAATTAAGATTCTAGTTCATGTACATTTTGTAAACTTGATGACGAAACTATTGTACATTTTTTCTATGATTGTCCAATAACATATCAATTTTGGTCATCATTATTACAGCAAATAAGATTGTATAGCAGGGATTTTGCCATCAGTAAAAAACAGATATTCCTTGGTTTCTATTCAGAGAGCTTATTTATGAATCTTTTATTTATATTAGCAAAAAAAATTATATATAAATGTAAGTTTAAGGAACTTACTCCTAATATGTTTGGTTTTAAAAATAGAATAAAATAATATCAGTCATATGAATATTATATTGCAAAGAAAAATAATAATATTGATGTAAATGAAAAATGTTGGACCCCATTACAATATATATTTCCAACATAGAGTATGATAGAGCAATTCTTTGATGCATATAATTGTAAACAATAACTACAATGTATGTACATAATCAAGTAATGTATGTGTGTGTGAACATATATTTGTTCCGCATAATACTTGTTCCTTAATAGTTATCCCATAAGGACGCGGTGTGTCAGTGTAAGATCACCCCGATGGCCGGAGGCCAGAGGGTGATCTAACACTGACACACCAAGTCCGAGTGGGATAACTATTTTACATCCCAGCTCTTTTAGATTAGACGAAAAAACATTTACAATTCATAAAATCTAGTTTAGAACGCCACACAACCATTATAAATTAATATACTTTATATATTATTATATGATATATACCCTTTATGACCCCCGAACCCGATGAGTAGATATCAAACAATGTCAACTCGCCCCACTTGCCTATCGGCCCACACTATATCGCCACTTTATAAAAAAATCTCCCCACTCTTGTTTACCGAATCGCCCACTTTTAAAAAAGTGTAAAATCAAATTGAACAATCAGTCTGACAACTCACTTATTAACGAAAAGGGTTAAAACCCCACCGAATAAAGGTCTGCCAACTCGCCCCACTTATAAAAAGATCTTGCTTCCTTTAAGTATGTTAAATTACTGTAAATTCATATCCAGTCGTCCTGGTGTAGTGGTATGTTTCTTGGCTTGATATGCTATAGGTCTTGAGTTCGAATCCCAGCATATCCTCTGGATTTTTTCTACGTGAATTTTGGTAGATAGTCTATTCCGTATAATTGATTATAAGTTTTATAGTGGATTTGACATTCCCGCCAAAATGATACAGAACAAAGGAAAGCATGCACAACAAAGAAACTCAAACTGGGGTGATCTGGTTGGTACGATCCGGCTCAGATCACCCCTGTTAGAACAAAGGAGCTGGGATGTAACTCTGGAACAAAACTATGGATAAGAAAAGTTCATAAATTTTTACCCTTTCCTTTTTTTTTCTTTTTTTTTTTTGCTTTCTTATTTCTTAATGACCTTTAGTGTGTTTAATGGCTTATCTTAGTTATTTATTTTTATTTTATTTATTTATATTTTATTTTCTTGTGAGGGAGGAGTTAAAATTTAATAAAATCATTTAAACATTTATTGCTTTAAAAAGGGAGGGAAGAGAGACGAAAGAGAAAAAGAAATGAAACTTCTCTTGATTTATAATCTTTGTTTGATTCCTTAAAATCCAAAACTAAATAGTATGTCATTTATGAAGACATGTTTATTTTTTGTTTGTTATATTAGACATTTATGTCGAACCATCTTTATATTTGTTAGCATTTAACTTACATGTATTTATACCGGTATATTATATATATATTTGGTGAATATTACTAACAACCACTAACTCCTGTGTATATAAATAGCATTACTAATGTTAACGAGGCCGGGATAAGGTACCGGTAATCGATGTTTTAAACTAACAAGTGTAAAGATTTCAATAAAATATATAAACCTAAAAAAAAAAAAAGGAAATGATGCATTATCTTTGAAACAAGGTCAAAAGGTAAAAAATGAACATTGCAATCATTTGTCGTTTGTCGTTTTAAGCATTATGTCATTTTTATGTTCTTTCGGGATAATTTTAAAATATCATATTTACCTCATAGAACCGTATACATTTCATAAAATCATACAAGTATCAAGACGATAATTGGACAAATTTAGCAGAAATAACTATGTTATAGTCTTTTAAAAAATCCTTTCAAAAGAAAATGATTATGCTTTTACCATACTCTAGCTTTATTTATTCAATTTATACTTATTTAGACTGAGTGAATATATTAAGAAAACATTGAATCCTTTATGCCACTAAATTATTTCGCGAAATTGAAACAGATTTAATTAAACATTATTTTGTTTGCTGATGGGTTTTTTGACAACACTTTGTTAAAAGAGGTAATGGGCACATTACAAGAAAAAGAAATTGCAGACTAAGGAATGATATCCTCCTATCTGCCTTAAATAATGGAATTCTTGATATTTCTTCTATAACTTCGCTAATAGTAGATTGGACAACTCAATTTCAACATTTTAATCCATTATTCCCATGGTGGAAAGCTAACTCAGCGCGTAGCAGAAATAGTGCCTGTTCTGATCTCATAGCTGGAAGTGATAAACCAATTTCTTAATATATGAAAATAATTTAACTTAACTTTTCTTTCAATTTTAAAAAGATTCTTAAATATATGCTAAGGTTAAGGACGATTTTTTTTCCAAGTTTTTGGTTTTCTTAATTGCACCTTTGATACTTTCCATTGATACAGTCCAGTATTGGATGTAACACTACATTCATATTGGTTGTTCATTAAATCTGTCCCTTGAAAGGGTAAGTTTTAGTTGTTGCTTGATCGAACATGCTATAAACAAAAACACGTCTCAGAGATTTAATTCTGACGTAAATTGTTGCTGAAGACCATTATGTTTTTTTTTTTTGTGGATATCAATATTTTAATGCTTAGATAGATATTAGAATATGTAGTATGAGTGTCAATGAGACAATTTCGATCCGAAGTTACATTTTATAAAAGATAAATCATTTGAGGTCAAAGTACGGCCTCCAACACGTAGCATTGGTTGTCACACAACAGCACCAAAAATAAATATTGAAAACTCATGTAAACAGGAAAACAAACGGTCTAGTTTATAGACAAGAAACACCACACACGTATTAACCACATACACAAACGATAACCACTGAACAAACATTTCTATATGGAATAACTTCACTATATTTTTGATAGGCATGAGTCACGATACATGTACAATCATCCTTCTTTTCATCCCTCTTCATATTACAATATATTTTTGGCCAATGAGGTAATGACTGGTTGTAGTTTTTAATTGCTGCATAAAACAAAATATGCGCATTAAAGATAATCATATTTGGTTGTAGGCAAGAGGCTGATACAGTGACTTCAAATCCTTATCCTTGTGGAGGTCGAACCCTGAACAGTTGAGCAAGTTCTTTATAAGGTCAATATCCAAAATGTAAGAACATTGTTAAAACTAGCATATAATGAGAACACAAGAATTCAATTTATGATGAAATCAAACAAAACATTTGACCCTCAATGTTTATCAATTTAATAAAGGCGCCAACAAATCCAAAATCATGTGTAGATTTAGCATTTCAAAGCACCCAATGAATTTTACTTTTGTTGAAATCAAACAAAGTGTAATTTTGGACCCTGATTTGGAACACTTTGAAAACTAGGTCAAAATATCAAAAATTTAAATAGCGGTTTATATTCAACATTTGAAAGATATATGTATTTAATTGATTTTAAAATTTGGTTTTTAGACCAAAATGAAAACTGGGTGCAAAATCAGAGTTAAATCTGTCACTTGAATAAATTATAATTTTGTTAGTTGAAAATTTTTACATGTGAGTTATTGAAAAAAGGGAAAAATTATTTGTATGAAAAAACTTAGGATTCATACCTTGTTCTAATTCCAATACATGTTTAAATGTGTATATATAGTAATGGGGGATATCTATTATACAAATTTGGTGCAGTTGTATAGGAAGAATAAATATCGATTATTACGTATCGAATGGAAACTGTCTTTGCAAATCTAGACTTATTCACATGATCTCAAGTAAAAAATAAACATTCACACACACAAAACAAATAAAGAAATAAAACAAATAAAACTGTGACATCTATATATACCTTTAAAACACCTAACTTTAAAAAAAAGGAACATGTAAATTTTTAACAAATCCTGTCAATTGAACAATTACAGTCACAAATAAGCTATCTATTCATATACTAAGCAATTACACCATTAATGATGAACGGGATAAACCTCGAAATGAATAAATCATAGAATAATCAGTTTTGCTACTGAAAGGTTTTCAAATCATATCAAGAACGCGTGGAAATTGAACTTGCCCTTAATTAAGACACAGGACACATCATATCTAGATTTGAAAGATTTCGCCAAAGAGTTTTCATTTTAATGAACGGACACATTTGGTAGCCGCCGACCTCCCGGTCGCGTACCCTACCGTCGAACATCCTCATATTAATAACGAATTTCTAAGTAAATAAATATTTGCCACGTGCTGATTGTAGATGCGCAACAAGTTTTACCCTGAAAAAATTTAACAAAGTTTTAAATGTTTGTTATCACTCATTAAGGTTCCTGCATGTTTCTTGTGCAACTGCTGAAATGTAAAAAATATTTGCGTTTCCTGAATTATTTAGTCAGAATTGAAGTGATTTTTATCTACTAGCAGATGGAAATTTATTCACAAATGTTGCCTTTATTTCAACCGGTGCAGAGGGCGGTCTTGGATCGCAACCCTTGACTAGCGAAGATAAGATACACTGATATTACGTTTTGTTTTAAAAAATATTAATGATTTTATGGGTTTTACCAATCCAGAGAAAATATTTTAAACATAGCACTTCACAATACTTCACAATACATGCACGCATTACAAAGGAATAATCTATTGAATGTTATTCGTAAAGTGGAATACAATTGCATGCCCATTTTAAAAATAAATCTATATATTTTTAAGGCAAAAAAATTGAAAATGGAAATGGGGAATTTGCCAAAGAGACCCGACCGACCAAAGAGCAGAAAATATAACAAGGTCACTAATGAGTCTTCAGCACAGCCAGAAAATCCCGCAAACGGAGGTTGATTTAAACAATGCAAGGTTTGTTTGACGATGAACACTTTTTCCCTGGTTTGTGCCTCAAAATAGGTTTCTATTAACCTGAAATTTTTAAATTGAAACATGAATATCCTTATGAATACTTTTAAAATTCAATAGATCCGTACACCCATTTTGTAATTCAATTGGTCTGTTACAAAGAAATATAACCGTTGATCGACTGTAAGTTATTCCAATAGACTGCACTAAAACTATTCATGGGGAATTAAATACTTTCTTAAATATATGAAATACTTACCGAGCATCAGGACCATATAGGTTATTACCAACAAAATCAAATAGTCCATTTCAACATGAAAAGGGAGTATGTAAGTTCTTATACCTCTAAGTACATCGTCGGGATTAACGAAGCATACAAGGTAAAACTACTCACTTATGTTCATTTGTTTTGACATTTAAACATTATTTTTCCAAATTTATACTATTGTTCGGTTTGTTATAAATATTTGCTATTTAAATCATTTGTGTAGTTGGTAAATACATTTCACCGATATTTGTTAAATTTATGAAGTTTAAATGTAAAGAATCACATTTCCATTGATCCTGGGTCTATCAGACTTTTGATCGTTTTGTTTATTTGTATGTATCGTCATTACCATTAAGTGTGTGGGATAAGATGAATTTTGCGGGAAAATCTGTATACCATTTTTAAACGTTTCAATAAATGGCACAGGCCCAGTGAACATGCCATGCCGTGCATCAATCATTTAAATTAATAGCTCGTGCAATATTTCGTATATTCGAACAATTTCCGTTTAGGTCATTTTGTTTTTGGTAAAAATACATGACATAAGTTTTGTCGATTAAATTGTTTAATATTTTGTCACGTTGTAGCACTTTATATAAATGTCTTCTGTACTATTATTTGTCGGTCATTTTTTTTAGCCATGGCGTTGTCAATTATTTATTTCTAACTATATGAGTTTGACTGTCCCTCTGGTATCTTTCGTCCCTCTTTTATACACCTCGTACGTAAAAAAGAGAATGTGGTATGATTGCAATTAAGATATTTCTTTATTAAAGAAAATTGACACATACACACACACTAATAAACTAATATAATAGGTGACTTTACAGCCGTAAATAACAGGAAAAACGAATATGGCGCATTTTCAGCTATAAATGGACCCGGAATGAAACATTTTAAACCAAGGGCACAAGTTTCATATCAGGAAAGTCGCCTCCAAAAACATCAATATAATAATAATGTAAAACCATTGAAACGAGATAACTAACAAATAATAAGCAGCACGGTAACAAACAAACAACCTCTTATAACATGTATACCCATATGACTTGGTTCACGTAATCATAGGTTTGGACGTTGTTTTCAATTCAGTACTAAGGATTTCTTTTTTATCTCTTGCAGATATTACTTTATCCGTAGTTAGAATATACTTTTAAAATGTTAATCCTCAATGCTTTTCAACCTCATACTTGCTTCGCTTTCCAACTATTTTGATCTGAGAGTTTCTTATCATTTGATGGAGACGAAACCACGTCTGATGTATCAAATTATAAACCTGGTACCTTTGATAACTAACTACATAACTATATATTTAGATATATAAGTATGAACATTACACCCAACACTATTAGAATAAGATTATTTTTTTTGTCACTCAACGGTATTCGAACTCTCATCCCATATGGAATTTACTGACCCAATCTATATCGTATTAGGTCAATAACACACCTGATACATTGTTGCTAATAATCTGAACGCCTAAAATAGTACAAAACAACACTGATAACAAAACAAGGAAACATTAACTGTGTTAACACGGCATGGCATGTTCACTGGGCCTGTGCCATTTATTGAAACGTTTAAAAATGGTATACAGATTTTCCCGCAAAATTCATCTTATCCCACACATTTAATGGTAATGACGATACATACAAATAAACAAATAAACATATTCGTTTTTCTTGTTATTTACGGCTGTAAAGTCACCTGTTATATTAGTTATACATTAATTGTAATTGTCTATAAATATTTCAGATAAAAGATATCCTTCATTAGTATGATACCGATGAAAAAAGAACTAACAAACAACTCTGATTAAATGATAACAGTCTTCAAATTTATACAATAAAACAGTAAACACCTGTTCCAAAATGACGTAGGTTATATAGTTTGTTTACAACACAGGACCTAAAGATATGCTTCAAATAAAAAAAGTTATTTTATGAATGTATATATGATCTGTAACATTAACATCTACATGCCTTATATATCATGTACTGTAGTACGCCGCTAGATTAAAACTGACGTGAAAAGGTATCATATGGCCACCGAAAGCTCTTTTTTTGAGAGCCCAGGTGGTCGTGTGGTCTAGCGGGACGGCTGCACTGCAGGTGATTTGGTGTCACGATATCACAGTAGCATGGGTTCGAATCCCGGCGAGAGAAGAACCAAAAATTTGTGAAAGCAAATTTACAGATGTAACATTGTTGGGTTGATGTTTATACGAGTTATATATATATATAGGGAAATACCAAAAATTTGCGAAAGCAAATTTACAGATCTAACATTGTTGGGTTGATGTTAAGACGAGTTGTATATACATTATGTACACAGCCATGTATCACCATCATTGATGGCGATCCGATGGATACATCTGTTGTAGGGTTGTCACTGACTCAGACGTACTTATATATATATATATATATATATCATATACTTAGCATTGATATGATGGCTTTTGTATAATATGTGTAATGAGCAGAAGAACACAAGCCATAATTTCACACCGGGCTAATTATCCATATCAGCGGCATCTCGTGCACAAAACCCATACTAGTGCATCTCGTGCAAGTGACTTTCAGTATTTCCGGTAACGGTTGTTTACTTTTTCGATGTGACGTCAGATATTTTTTATGACGACGTCAAAATTTACGGGAACTTTTTTTGGGATAGTTAAGTACTTGCTAGCAAATGCCATTGACAAGTGTGAATATAAAATACATAGAGTTATAATGATCATAAAACTCTTTCAAATTTTCAATGTTTCAAAATGCCTTTATTGAAAACAGTAACATGAATTAATATGGAGGGAGTGATGTTTTTGTTAGGCAATAAACGTATTTACACTTTTGGTATTTACCTGAATTTTGTCTCTAAATCACCTTAGATCGACTACGAGTAACCTTCTGACGTCAAACTACAATCACTTTTTTATTGTTAAGTCAATTATTTGAATTGTTATGTCAAAGTTTACGGGAACCTGTAAGATTTTACATTATGGCAGCGGAATACAAGTATAAGTACGTCTATTATAGTGTATTTGTTGGATTCATCATTCAACTTTTTTATAAAGTTTTTGACTGTTTTAGTTATTTTTTTTGCTAATTTGCCAAACATGTCTGAAGAATATGATGAAGTGATTAATACATGGCCTATTCCATATCAGCCCGGGTATCTTACCTTACTCGTCTCTGGATGATATGTTGGTCTCGGGATGATACCGTGGACGATATGGAAAAGGCCATATATCAATCTCTCTCTATATATAGCTTAATAAACGGTATAGAATGTGCTTTCAATAAAAGAACAAGAATTTGAAAAGGTCAGAGATATGTTTATAATGAACAAATTTATATATTTAAAATAACGCATTCCAATTCATAAGCCCGCATGACGTAAAAATGATGAAGACTACAACTTTAGATAACTTATTTACAAATATTGGTGTTGGTTGAAAATAAAAAAAAAAGAATGATTAATATTACCATTATGTTCCTGGTCGAATCGGATACCGATTCTAACAGTATAGGTCACATAGGTCTGGTGTTGACAATGAAGATCAATAATGGGGTCATTTTTTATAGATTTCCTGTTTACCAAATTTTGATTTTTTCGAAAAACTAAGGATTTTCTTATCCCAGGCATAGATTACCTTAACAGTATTTGGCACAATTTTTTGGAATTTTAGATCCTCAATGCTCTTCAACTTTGTACTTGTTTGGCTTTAAAAATATTTTGATATGAGCGTCACTGATGAGTCTTAAGTAGACGAAACGCGCTTCCGGCGTACTAAATTACAATCCTGGTACCTTCGAATCAGTTTTACGCGAAACTCAAGGCTGTAGGAAATGTATTTGTTTCTATAATTTGAATTGAATTGGTTTTTTTTTTGTGCATAAGTCATGTTTGTCAAGTTTTAAAATCCCCCTATATATCAACCCGTACGTTTTGTAACAGGGATCCTTGCTTTAAGGGGTTACTAGAAAATATTGCATTATCAAGATGTATTGCTGACTACTTGTTTTTTTTTTTATCAAATGATTTTTTTTTAAAGGTAATTTATAATTCCATTTAAGGTCAAGGAACAGTAAATGGGCTATGTCGCAGATTTTGCTAAAAGTTTGCATACAACCTTGGCATGTTGAACTACAACTGATATTAAAAAAAAATACATTTATCTCTTTTATTATCCGAAAAATTGCAAATTGATTTCTTTTAATATTGGTGAATATGTGTATAGAAAGCACATAAAACCGGCGAAAAACCTTCTAAAATTTGTCTTAAAATCGCCAAATCTCTTATTCCACTCCATAGATTTTTCATAAAAAACTATATATTGTTGACAAATAAATTTCTGTTTTAATGATATAAAATAATCATAGGGTCACCGACTTCGTTTTTTGTCTAAAAATCAATTTGTTACCTTGTTGGTAGTGAAAAACGTCAAAAATCAACGTTTTACGGCCTGCAACGCGATAACGTTACGATTATTTCGACGTGTTGTTGGATTTTTTCACAAAGAACGCAACTTTAAATGAAGTATACCGTAAAAACGAAGTCGGTGACCCTATCTTTATTTTGCATCATTATAACGAAAATTTATGTATCAACAACATATAGTTTTTTAAGAAAAATCTATGGAGTGGAATAAGAGATTTTACTGAAATCTGTGACATAGCCCATTTACTGTAACTTGACCTTAAAATCATCTGTCTTCATCTTACATTTTCTTATACATTGCTAATACTTTTGACTCAACTGCTGTTCTACAATACGTTTTCTTAAGCACTTTTCAAAGACAAACATAATTAGTTCGTTTTATATAAAATATTCTATCGCTATTATATTAACTTTTCCTTTGATCTTGCAAACTGATAATTTCCTTTCTCAGCGGAGTCGAGTGATATACATATTTAAAAAGTATCGATAGAAACTAAGAGAGAGCGTGTCTGTTGTCAATGAAATAAACAACGTCGTCACAGGAAAAATTCCGATTATCAAATTACCCTTCGCATTCTCAACTCGGATATTTTTTTATCAATTTCCTCGTACCGCCTAAAGAGAGAAATTTAACCAATCTCGTTGAGAAAACCAAGTATAATCTATAAATTTTTCTTACCATATGGCAAAATCAAAGGTACTTTATTTAATTGATTTGCACCACGTGACTTTGTGCCTTTTGATCACATTACTTTCCTTAGCTTTGAATTAAATTATAATTTATTTTAGATATGCGGATAATCAAGTCCTTTTCCGTCATGTATCTAAAACTAATGTATCTTTAAATAAAATTGGGGAATGTGTCAAAGAGACAACAACCCGACCAATTAAACAACAACAGAAGGTCACCAACAGGTATTCAATGTAGCGAGAAATTCCCGCACCCGGAGGCGTCCTTCAGCTGGCCCCTAAACAAATATATACTAGTTCAGCGATAATGAACGCCATACTAACTTCCAAATTGTACACAAGAAACTAAAATTAAATTAAAAACCAATTGTTCAGAGAACAATTGCAGGTCTTTCCATCAAAACAATATATTTTGATATGAAAAGTTGTGAAACTAAGTTTAAAATGTCATTTCAATCGTCAAATGATAGCTCCTAGTAAGCTGATTCCAAAAATAAATTGTTTCCATACATTTTTTTTAAATAAGGGAGATAATTTGTTACTTCCGGTTTGAAAAATGTTACTTCCGATTATATTTGAATATTTACTTGACACTGATTCCAAAAATATCTGGTTCTATATATTTTTATATTAATAAAGTACAAAAAATAGCTACTTCCGGTTTACAAAGGGTCACTTTCGGTTGTTTTTTTTCAAGGTTAAATGGTTTGATACCTTTTTCTAAAAGTTGTATATCTTTATCATGTATACATATAGAATAAAAGCAAAGGTCAAAATCTAGAACATCAAATTAAGCTATGACCTTGAGATCAATTTCAAGGTCATCAACCAAGGACCTCAAATCAAAAGACCATAGGTCTTAATTATATTTAGTTAATGAGTTATATCACCAAACGCGTATTTTTAAATACAAGAGGGGAGAAAACTCCCTTTTACATTCAACGTACCCTTGCAATCACAATTTACATCTTACGACATGTCGCAACTAACAATTTAGTAAAAATGATTTGTTGATATTTTATACAGTCTTTGGATATAAGTGAAAAAAAGCCAAATTCAAATATTAGAATATGACCTTGACCTTTGACCTTGACCTAATTTTCATTTTTTGGGACCAAGGACCTCAAATCAAAAGATCCTAGGTCTCTATCACTTATGGTTTATAAGATAGAAGTTCATATCACTTATGTTAGATGCATAAGGGGGAATAACTCTCATATGGAGCGGTCATATCGCTTCGGTCAAAATAGGACAAATCATGCGAAGGATATAACGAGCAATTTTATAAAATAAATTTGTCATAATCTTTTACGTTTGCGAAGGAGATGCGATAACAAGGAAAACCGTGTTTGGGGAGATAACTCCTACAAAGAAAAGTATTCGTTTACGCAGGGTAAATTTCAAAAGCGCATAAACTGTTCGATATCATATACAAAATATCTAAGCGACATATTGCGAAACAAATGTTTATCGCAAGAACAAAATTAGGCGGAAGAAAAAAAAAATAATCAGAAGAAAAACAATAGGTCTTTCCACAGAAAAGTGGAAAGACCTAATTAATACAAGACTAACAAAGGCCAGAGGCTCCTGACTTGGGACAGGCTCAAAAATGCGGCGGGGTTAAACATGTTTGTGAGATCTCAAACCTCCCCCTATACATCTAACCAATGTAGAAAAGTAAACGCATAACAATACGCACATTAAAATTCAGTTTAAGAGAAGTCCGAGTCTGATGTCAGAAGATGTAACCAAAGAAAATAAACAAAATGACAATAATACATAAATAACAACAGACTACTAGCAGTTAACTGACATGCCAGCTCCAGACTTCAATTAAACTGACTGAAAGATTATGATTTCATGATATGAACATCAGGCACAATCCTTCCCGTTAGAGGTTTAGTATTATACCATCATAACATATATGAGAAGAACATAACCTTGGTCATGCCAACAACAGTTTTTAGAATAAATGTGTTTAGTTTCGACGCAAAGACCTTATCAGTGACTCAATATTAACGCCAAAATATGCAATCTTTAATGACTTGACAACAGTATCGTAATTATATCCCTTCTTAATAAGTCTATTCAAAGGTTTTGTAAGTTTCTGAGGTGAATACTGACACCTTTGTGCTTTATAAAGAATATTTCCATAAAAAATTGAATGTGAAATACCGGAACGTATAAGAAGTCTGCATGTTGAGCTATATTTACGAATAATGTCTTTATACCGATGATAAAATTTAGTAAATGTTTTGACTAGTTTGTGATATTGAAAACCCTGGTGTAATAACTTTTCAGTAATACATAAATTTCTCTCGTTAAAATCTGAAACATTGTTGCATACACGAGCGAATCGTACAAGTTGAGATATATAAACACCGTAAGATGGTGACAAGGGAACTTTCTCTGACGGATATTTTCCAAAAAAAAATGTAATTCTAGGGGGAAATTTGACTTTTTAAGAAATGGGAAGGTTGAAATCATCATGTTTTTAAAAAATACTTTAAAAATGTAGAAAAGTAAACGCATAACAATACGCACATTAAAATTCAGTTTAAGAGAAGTCCGAGTCTGATGTCAGAAGATGTAACCAAAGAAAATAAACAAAATGACAATAATACATAAATAACAACAGACTACTAGCAGTTAACTGACATGCCAGCTCCAGACTTCATTAAACTGACTGAAAGATTATGATTTCATGATATGAACATTAGGCACAATCCTTCCCGTTAGGGGTTTAGTATTATACCATCATAACATATATGAGAAGAACATAACCCGTGTCATGCCAACAACAGTTTTTAGAATAAATGTGTTTAGTTTCGACGCAAAGACCTTATCAGTGACTCAATATTAACGCCAAAATATGCAATCTTTAATGACTTGACAACAGTATCGTAATTATATCCCTTCTTAATAAGTACATGTATATTCAAAGGTTTTGTAAGTTTCTGAGGTGAATACTGACACCTTTGTGCTTTATAAAGAATATTTCCATAAAAATTGAATGTGAAATACCTGAACGTATAAGAAGTCTGCATGTTGAGCTATATTTACGAATAATGTCTTTATACCGATGATAAAATTACGTAAAAGTTTTGACTAGTTTGTAATATCGAAAACCCTGGTGTAATAACTTTTCAGTAATACATAAATTTCTCTCGTTAAAATCTGAAACATTGTTGCATACACGAGCGAATCGTACAAGTTGAGATATATAAACACCGTAAGATGGTGACAAGGGAACTTTCTCTGGCGGATATTTGCAAAAAAAAAATGTAATTCTAGGGGGAAATTTGACTTTTTAAGAAATGGGAAGGTTGAAATCATCATGTTTTTAAAAAAAATTGGCCGAAAACTTAAGAAAGCATTCAACTTTAAGATTCAACCTACAAGGTGTTTCCCTATATGAAAACAAATCATGAACGTTACATCCCAGCTCCTTTGTTCTAACAGGGGTGATCTGAGCCGGATCATCCCTACCAGATCACCTGATTTGGGTTTCTTTGTTATGCATGCTTTCCTTTGTTCTGTAACGTTTATAATCCTGGTACCTTTGATAACTATTTGGCGAAATGTCAAATCCACTATAAGGATTTTAATAATTGTAAATGGTTTTTCGTCTAATCTAAAAGAGCTTGGATGTAAAATAGTTTTCCCACTCGAACTTTGTGTGTCAGTGTAAGTGGTTATCAAAGTTACCAGGATTATAAACGTTACAGAACAAAGGAAAGCATGCATAACAAAGAAACCCAAACTCAGGTGGTTCTGTTAGATCACCCTTTGGGTTCCAGCCATCGGGGTGATCTTACATTGACACACCGCGTCCTTGTGGGATAACTGTTAAATATCCTCTTGCATATGTATTGATGTTTAGCATCTTTCTATTTTGCCATTTTCTGTCATTTAATATGATCCTTTACAGCAATTATACTATGGTTCCGCTACCGATTAAAAAGTAAAAAGGCCGAAAGATTTCAGAGTAGACAATGTCTATTTGTACACGGGCAAAAGACTAAAAACATGTACAAATCACCTATAGGTGTAATACCACCATTGATTTCCCCTATTAGTCTTTGTTAAATTTGCACTTTTCAAAAAATTGTGCAGAATTTATCTTTGTTTCAAATAAAGAAATACTTGGCATGAGTAAAGTTGTATCCTGTCCAGTTCTATAGAAAAAGTTTCACATAACATTTCATTGCATATAAGAAAATAACCATCATTGAAAGTTAACCAATCAAATTTCTCCCCGTATTCTATCTGCGTACAAGGTTTAGTCACCATGTAACCTCAAGATTACAAAATTTTCTATAGAAGTCACAAATAAAAAATAATGGTGTGTTGAAATACCCAAGACATATGTTTATGACACAGAAATAGTTTTACTGCAATAAAATGTAGGATTAATTACCTACAACGGTCAAATTCAAGGGAATTTTTTTTTAGACCTACTTTCGTATGCAACCGGATGTGACGTACCATGATTTGGTGGTATTACACCTAAAAAAGATCTTTTTGTTCAATAAACTGAATGTGACTTTTTCCCTTTGTAAAACTGGTTATTTCAAGCATTTCTGTCAAGTTTTGTCATAATCAGTTCAATAGTTTGAGAAAAATCTAGTATATTGAAAGACGACATCTACAGCGATTCGAGCAAAATTTCTTCGACAAATCCTAACTAAGCCGCATCAAGATAGAATAGAGTGTGGACCAATAAATGATCAAATATCTATCTTATCTGCCTACAAACAGTTGAAAATGATACACAAGATGATTTTAGGAAGATAAAATACCACTAATAAACCTCTTTGTCTTCTTTATATGGTCTCTTTGGGTCAATTTATACCTCTCATTTCCTCAAAATTTCAACTTTTTAGGTCAATAAATAAAAATATTGGGGTAACTTTCACTCATTTATGGTAAAAATGTTATAAGAAATGAGTAATTGAAGCATTTTAGCAGAATGAACAATCCATATAAAAGTTTACTGTCTCCATGGAGGTTTCAATAAGTCCTTACGTAAAAGTTAAATTTACGCCGCGTTCCAAAGAAGGACATAAAAGGCTTCTCTTTTAGTGAATAACTTGTCGTTACAACATTAAAAATAATTTCATCTACTTATAACTATATATTTATTTAAGTACTACCTAAGAAGATGTTATATCATAGCAAAATATAAGAAATAAGGAGAAAAAGCCCACCCCCCTCCAAAAAAATAAATATATGCACTTAGTATGGCTTGTTCTGTCAACTGAATATTCATGGTACACTCCTATTTCAAGACAATTTTCTCATAAAATGTGTTTTGGAGACTCAATCCTCTCAGAATATTTCATATTTTGTATTATTTCACTTAAATTACAAGAAATTTTAACACATGAGATTACTCACAAGGCCATAGGTGCATGTACAGCTTCCCATATTAGGTGTAATACCACCATTGATTTTCCCCTATTAGTCTTTGTTAAATTTGCACTTTTCAAAAAATTGTGCAGAATTTATCTTTGTTTCAAATAAAGAAATACTTGGCATGAACGAAGTTGTATCCTGTCCAGTTCTATAGAAAAAGTTTCACATAACATTTCATTGCATATAAGAAAATAACCATCATTGGAAGTTAACCAATCAAATTTCTCCCCTTATTCTATCTGCGTACAAGGTTTAGTCACCATGTAACCTCAAGATTACAAAATTTTCTATAGAAATCACAAATAAAAAATAATGGTGTGTTGAAATACCCAAGACATATGTTTATGACACAGAAATAGTTTTACTGCAATAAAATGTAGGATTAATTACCTACAACGGTCAAATTCAAGGGAATTTTTTTTAGACCTACTTTCGTATGCAACCGGATGTGACGTACCATGATTTGGTGGTATTACACCTATATGCGAACAAATTGTTCATTCTACATAGGTTTTTGCATATTGACATTTTTATTTAAGGGGATTATATAATCCAATTATAATGGCTGCCGTCATAATTAGCAAATTAACAAATTAAAAAATCACCCAAATGTTGCCATATGCGTTACCGAAGATGCAAAGGAAACGATTTTTAATAGTATATTGCATGTAAAGAAACTTATATTTATTATAGTATTATTCTCTACAAAGTAGTATATATTATGATGAATTATCAATAACAAACAGTTTTTTCAAGTTTGAAGTATGTGCCTGTTGTCATCTGCAAATTGCTTTAAAGTAATTCATAATCAATGATATTAATTATTTTTATGTCAGGATCACCGTCTAATTTCAAAAAAAAAAAATCAACACCGTTTACATAGAGAATAATACATGGCAAAATCCGTATCATATGTCGTATCATCCCGCGACATCAATATCAGCCCAAGGGCCTTTGGCCCGAGGGATGATATTGGTAGAGGGTGATACGGCATGTGATACGGATTTTGCCATGTATTATATGCTTTATCATATATTTCAACAGAAGAGTATTATATTATATGAACTGATTTCTGATCCATAGCACTGGGTTACCTTCAGTTCTACTTTTGTCTTGTTGAAAAGGCCTTAAAAAAACTCCTCAATTACTTATACGAAGCACCTTACAGTGTGCGTGCTGTTGTTTTAAAAAAATATTTTGGCTATTATTGCATTTATTCTTGTGTTTTGTACTTTTTATAGTTGCATTTATAGTGTGCCAAAAATATGAAAACTTGACGTTCGTGACGTCACATACAATATAGAAAACTTGATGTTCGTGACGTCACATACCAAACAATGACGTCATTCAAAAAAATTACCTATTTTGAGGAAAAATTTTCTTGAGCAAAAAAAAAAAAAAACTGACTAAATGTAAAAAAAAAAAGAAAAAAAAAGTAGGGGTGTGATAAAGGGTAGGGGTGCGATAAAGGTAATGCGATAAAGGGTAGGGGTGTGATAAAGGGTATGCGATAAAGGTTGCGCATCAAAGTTGCGGGATACGGATTAAACAGTAGGCTATTTATCACATATGCAAAACTACTGTATTTACTACTAAACATATGATAAAAATTTATATTCAAAATGACGAAGACAATTGTCCAATTTTTTAACACAATTTGATGTGTATCAGTATCGAATATAGTAATTCAATACAGATCAAAATGAAGGTGGCGTTAAATGTCTCCGTATCTGCAATCTCTTTCTTCATATCAAAACTTAGAAAAGTCATCAGCAATTATAACTCAACATAATGAACCCAAGTAAATTCAGTAGTTCAACACCTATTAAAATGAATAAAAAGTAAATGTGTCTCACTGTCTTCAACCTCTTTCTTAATTTCAAAATTAAGACAAGTGTCCAAAAATTATAACAAAATTTGATTTTTGTATTTCTATAAATAATGTTCAAATTGCAGAAGAAAACAACAATTGTAAGAAATCAAGAACCTTTTCAAAATCAACAAACAATTGTCGCTTTATGCAGCCGTTTCACTTTTTCTAATGCAAACGCGAAATCGAGAGAGTGAGAAGGCGAAAAAAAAATTGAAAAATTGAGAAATCGGGAAATAAGGAAATCGAAAAAGCAAAAGCAAATTACCCGAGTTCTCTTTTTGTCAGTATCCCCATTTTGCTTAGTTGATTTTACGATTTCCCTGTTCCCCGATATCCGGATTTCTCGATTATGCATGAAAGTGAAAGTGAAGTGAAAGTAAAAAGGAGTAAACGCGAAACGGCGAAATTGCCGCATTCGGCCACCATAACATACACCTGTCTTGTACAGTTATAACAAAGGCAAATTCGTAAAGTCGTTTCATGCGAAATTCATCTCAAACGAGGGTTGCTTTTTCAATGCAGTGTAAATTATCTCGATCATTACATGTCAACTTCCAAGCAGTAAATCGAAGTCTTAAATTACAAGATCAGCTAAAATATAGGCGAAGGTCTTCTTTTGAATGATACTTTAATCGTAAATTCATTGTGCTAATAATGTTCCTTCATACAAGCATATTGGATGTGCGGGAGGTTTGTCATTCTTTGACTTTGAACCTGAGGCTCGAAAGTAATAAAATAATTTTACTTGTCTGTGAGGGGTGAATAGTTATCAAAAGTACCAGGATTATAATTTTATACGCCAGACGCGCGTTTCGTCTACATAAGACTCATCAGTGACGCTCAGATCGAAATAGTTAAAAAGCCAAATAAATACAAAGTTGAAGAGCATTGAGAATCCAAAATTCCAAAAAGTTGTGCCAAATACGGCTAAGGTAATCTACTCCTGGGGTAAGAAAATCCTTAGTTTTTCGAAAAATTCAAAGTTTTGTAAACAGAAAATTTATAAAAATGACCATATAATTGATATTCATGTCAACACCGAAGTGCTGACTACTGGGCTGGTGATACCCTCGGGGACGAAACGTCCACCAGCAGTGGCATCGACCCAGTGGTGTAAATAGTTATCAAAAGTACCAGGATTATAATTTTATACGCCAGACGCGCGTTTCGTCTTCATAAGACTCATCAGTGACGCTCAGATCGAAATAGTTAAAAAGCCTAATAAATACAAAGTTGAAGAGCATTGAGGATCCAAAATTCCAAAAAGTTGTGCCAAATACGGCTAAGGTAATCTACTCATGGGGTAAGAAAATCCTTAGTTTTTCGAAAAATTCAAAGTTTTGTAAACAGAACATTTATAAAAATGACCATATAATTGATATTCATGTCAACACCGAAGTGCTGACTACTGGGCTGGTGATACCCTCGGGGACGAAACGTCCACCAGCAGTGGTGAAGCGTACATGCATTTTGTTTATATAGATTAGACCGTTGGTTTTCCCGTTTGAATGGTTTTACACTAGTAATTGTGGGGCCCTTTATAGCTTATTGTTCGTTGTGAGCCAAGGCTCCGTGTTGAAGGCCGTACTTTAACCTATAATGGTTTAATTTTTAAATTGTTATTTGGATGGAGAGTTGTCTCTTTGGTACTCACACCACATCTTCCTATATCTATGTAATATATCTGTTTAAAGAAACGAACTATAACCACCAGACCATAGATGGCAAGTGATATTGACCCTGGTTTATAAGCACCTGTTACATAATAACTTATTCACTGCTTCAACTTTATTTTTCTCCATGTTTCTATAATGGAGCGGTCTCACAGATACTGCATTAAAAGCATGTACCACAAGACCAATAAACGATGCAAAACATCTTACAATTACACACTTGATTAAAAACTTTTCCAAAGGAGATACTTTTGACTCATCTGTTAGAAAAAAACCGTTGATTTACTCAGTATCAATGATGTGACCAACAACAACAATGTGTTTTGAAGGAATGAGGACAGACTTCTTATAACTTATTCTTAACGAATTTTGTTCGTAAATTTTTCAAATTGATAAACAAGCCTTAAAGACCATCTTTCTTAGGAACTTAGAAAATATTGGAAATGAACTAATTATACAATGATTCAACCTCTTAAATAGCTTCATTAGCTATCAATGTTTGTACTTTTTATGAAAATATTTCAACCTTATGTAAAGGGAAATGTATTTTATTTCAAAAAGATGAACCGTGTGCCATAACATCAAATTCAATTCTATAACTATTCATCATTGTATCTTATATCCATAGATCATATGTAATGTTTTCCAACTCAAAATAAATAAGTTCTCTGACCTGATCTACTAAAGATAAGATTGTTTTGGAAGCATACTTTCAAAGTTGTGATCCCTTGAGATCCTCTGTTACCTATGTGCAAACCTCTCCCTTTGCCTCTCAATGAGGGTAATTGCCATCCACCTTGTCGACCGACTGATATGGGAATCTCCCATAACTGTTGAGAGTACTATAATTGTTAGACCTGGAAGGAATCTATGATTTTTTTTTTATAGAAATCTTGCAAAAATCACACAGTTCCTTCATTTGTTTCATGTAGTCATAACCGAAAAGTGATGAATGAACCAAATCATCAGATTAACAAAGTGGTGAAAATTCATTTAGATAATGTCGAAGAGCTGAGCGTATCTTAAGGGTTAAACTAGCAAACTAAGATTTAATGGCGCATTCTTACAACAGAAAATAGCCAACTGAACAATAGGTGTCAACAAAGTATTACTGGGTTTCCTGCATTTTTGAATCCACAGTGTGAGTGTCTAGGCAGTGTCATTCATATCTCTTCATTTACCCTAGATTCTCACGATTCTCAGGTTGATAGTATTTCTTCATTATCAACTTGATACTATCCTGATATGATATTACTAATATGGCAGCAAAAACAGTCTTACAAAAACCAGAAGAAAATGTATACCCAGTTTCTACTCTGTGTTCAACACAAGAAAATCCTCAAATAGAGATTTTGCAGCTATACCAGAAGGACTGTACCTAAACTTTCTTTTGACAGGTTTATGTGTTGTGTCACTTGCACTGGCACTGCCTTTTAATTCTACCAGGTTTATTAAAACTACCATTAGTTTTTCTATCAAATTCATCATCTTTGATTTTATCAGCAACCTCATTAATGTCAACAACATTTTTGGGATCACTACCTTCTATGGATATGCATAGCTTAGTATACTTATGTACTAGCACATGTAATTGATTATTCACGTATGACGCAAATATTGTTGACCTGGGTTTTTGTTTTTAACAATGCATGATGGACTACTACGTGTTTACAATCAACCGATAACACGTATTATTTACTGAAAAAACAACACTTTTTTCCGGAACTGTGGGATTCACAATTTTGCTTAGATTTTCATTTTGTGTATCCATATTTACAGTTCGTAATATACAGTATTCGTTCCATGCTCAGATTAACGAAGAGTTGTTTCTATGCAAAGAAACCAGTGTTTGAATTCAGTCGGAATTTAGCCTTGATATGATTGATGGTTACACGAAGATTTCAGATATTCGTTCACAATACAGCAACAGAACAACAGTGAAAAACACTATTGCCCATAAGTTAAACTTTCATTGAGAAAGTTAGAAAAATATGGTATCAATGCATTTTGTGGGTTTGTAAAAAGAGGAAAACTTTTCTATTATCTATCATATCAAAATTTCTAAGCTTTAAACAACATTGATGTTATACATACTTTAAATTGGGGTCGGGTATGTATTCATTTGTTTGTCTTTAAATAACTAAACACGTGTATTTATCAATCGGGCCTATTTATGACTGACTATATAGTATAGGGCTTTCTCATTGTTGAATGCCTTCGGGTTGCCTATACAAGTGATTACACCCACTTTATTTAAACTTTAGTTGATAGTTGTCTCATGCACAATCATACCACACCTACCTTTTTTATATACAAACACCTTTCAGAAACATTAGTTTTCCATTATCTTGAAAAGAGATATCTACTATACATAACACTGTGTGATATTTTTATAATTAAAAATTGACAAAACATATATCACACCTATATCAGCTCTTAAATTTCATCAAAACTGTTGATGACATTTCCTAATTCTTGTCTGACAATGTTAACAAATTTAATTAGTATTGCTTTTTTGGCATATTTCATTTTTTTGGCCTTTTTTTCTAGTTTAAACAGTTGTTATTCATTTTTACAAACAACGATATGTGAAATAACTTGACTTAAGTTATATTCAAAAATGTCAAAATATAAGGATACAGCAATTTAAATTACTATAAAGAAAAAACAGATATGCATAAAGACAAATCACACTAGCCAGAATGAAAAACAGGAACATACAAATGTAGCACAGCACAATAACGAATATATACAGGATGAACAAATACGAGCAACGTTAAATAGACACTTCAAACAATTCTCAACAGGAAACGATTTACAAATTAAAACAAAAATACAATAATATAACACGTTATAAAGACGATATTCAATGCTAGTACTTAGAACCTTTGCATCAAGACTGTCGCATATTTTTTCCGAAGTTGATACGGAATATTTATCAATTTTAGAAAAAAAAACAAGACGTTTTTGACATACCTCTGGTTCATCAACTTGCTGCTCGTTGACGTTTTGCAATATCTGATTAACATCTGCAAGCTTTGTCTACAACACCGAAGGCGTTGAGATATGTATATCACATATGCAGGTAAGTTTGGTATTTGGTACTAACACGCCTAAGTTTGGGAAAATTGATAATTTCAAACTATAGATCGTCTCGTGTGTTATGGAATCTAGTACTGAGATGACCTAATATGTCAAATTCGAGGTATGAGTCACACAATGAGGCGGATGAAGTCATGTCTTTTCCTTCTTCAATTTCTAGTTCTGGAGAATATTTAATGGATTTCTATTGACTATATATCTGGATGCAGAATTAAATGATCTGGAATCTTTGATCTTGTTGTTTTTGACAAGCGTATGAAGGAATTCCGACTAATATGAAATGAGGTTCCATTTATCGGTTCAATGTTAATCTGACCTGGCTCCAAGTAAACATTGTCTGGGGTCAAAATAGAATTGACCGGTTCTAAATAAGTATTGTCTATTTTCAAGTAAGTATGGTCTTCTTTCAAGTTGGAATGGTTTGGTTCCAAGTAAGTGTTTTCTCGTTTTAAGTTTGTATGGTTTGGGTCCACAAACACATGATCTGCTGGTATTGTCGAATAATGACTATACTCTAAATGGTCTTGTGGTGTGTTAAATACGTGCATCTCTCGTCTGTTTGAATCCAACCCTTCATAATCTCTATAGATAATAGAAAAAAATATAAAGTATTTCATTGTATTCCTTTATTATTACTGGTCAAGTATCAAGATAAGGTCACCAATGATAAAACGTGGTAGATTTCTTGTAAGTTCGATTATCAGGTTCGGTAATGGCAGTTTGATAGGTAAACATTGATTCCAAAAAAATACCAATTACGTTATCATTATTTTGCTATAATATAGCAGAGTTGTTGTTCTAGACCAAATAGAAACGTGAGTTCTATTTTTTTGATGATAATCAAGTGATTAATCATGGGTGTGTCAGTCATTACGTGAACTATTTGATTCAACTAATATATCAAATTACTTCAAATGTATTGCTGTTTGTTGCATATTCGGTGTCACTTATATGCTCGGGAAAGTTATTTGATAAGAAAGCTGAGGACAGTTTCCTCAGAGGGCATTAATGAAAAAACATAAAAGAGTCACTCATTTTTCCCTCCATCACTAATTTTCTCTCATCACTTGTGGCCAGTTACTACGGCTTCCGTACTGGACCCTTACACTTTTCAGGAATTTTCGAATTATATTAGTTTTGATTACAGTTGGCAAGGATGTGTAAGTACGCAGCCACGTTCTATTACTTAACCTTAGTAAACATTTATTACTCAATTTTCTTATCATCAAATTACTATATTTTTTAGATGTTTAAATACGCAGTCTCTGATGCAACTGCCCTACCGTTGTCATATTTTAAATATCATACCAGTTTAGATCGGTCAGGACTGTTTATTGCGACTGTATTTCCACGCAGTTGTTTAACATCTCAACTGCCAACACCTTTGGGAATTTAGAGTTGTGCCAGTTCACATCGTAAATAACTTTTTTTTATTTTTGGCATATTTTTGTAGTCTTTGCGGTGTGTTTGAAAATTTTAAAATTGTTCCAGCGTTCGCTTAAATTGTATAAATCAAGATTTTGATAGAGTCTTAATTTGAATTGACATGATTCATTTTTCATCGTGCAATTACCGAAGAAGGATATCTGTTATCCGAAATATCTAACATATTGTTCGTTTTATTGTGTTTTTTTTATGTTGTATTCTTTTAGACTTGTTATATATATATATATATATATATAATTTAAAAGTAAAAAACACAAAAAATCACATCATAAATCGAACATTGTTTCTGTTAGCGCTTTCACCGCATCTCCAGCGGTTCATCAGACAGAATTGTTATCGTTAATAGTAACGACTTGTGACGTTACGTTATAGTAACGTCATGCGGTAATTGTATATATCTTACGGAATTTTATTAACGGACCGAATTTCACTTCCTATTTAGTGTGGGCTTATAAAGTTCAATAAAATATTGTTCCTTGGCTTCACGCGGAATTTTATCTTCGGTCCACATCTTAAAAAAGGGATATATTTTAAATTTTCCCTTTCCACATCGGTCAAAGTGTTCAGAACAGGGAGAATTTCGAATTGACGGGTCTTTTATCTGCTGTTTATGAACTCTCACTCTATCAATTAGTCTATTTGTTTGACCTATGTAGTTTTTATTACAAGTGGGACAGGTTGCACAATAAATGACATTTTCCGATTTGCAGTTCATGCTTTTATTCGGTTTGATTACTGTGCCGGATTTCAGAGTTTTACTTTGTCCCACTTCTAGCATTTCGCACGTTCCACATCTGGGATCCCCGCATTTTTGTATTTCTGCTACCTTCTGTGTACTGAATTGTGCTCGTGTGAGAAGTTTCTTCAGATTTGGTGCTTGTCGACGGCTCCAAATAAGCTGTGATTTGTCGACAAGATCTTTCATTTTCTCTGATTTGTGAAGAAAAGGTAAAAACCCTTTAGCAGAATTTAAGATCTGGTGATTACGTGGATTATGAGTTATAACAAAAGGAATTGATTGTTGTTTATCTTTTTTGTCTTCCCTTGATACTGTTTTTCTTAGTTCAGCGATTGGAATTTTCAATGCATTTTTAATTCCATTTTCAATTAATCTGACTGGGTAGTTTTGTCTTTTTAGATAATTTTTCAATTCCTGTAGTCTCTTATCACGTAACTCCAAATTTATTACTATTGTGCATATACGTCGGGCTAAATTAAAAGGAATATTTCGTTTGGTATGTGACGGGTGACATGACCTAAAATCCAAATACTGATGGGTATCAGTGGGTTTACAGTATAAGTCCGTTATTATTTGTTCTTCTTCCTTGATAATATTGATGTCTAGGAATGGGAGTTTTGAAGAGCTGGAATCGTAAGTGAATTGTATTGATTCATTTAAGGCATTCAGCATTGAATGAAATTTATCTAGTTCAACTTCACTTTTTGTCCAGAAAATAAAACAATCATCAAGATATCGCTTCCAATTTTCTTCAATGTAAAGTCTGAATTTTTCATCGAATTCGGAAGGTATCTTTTCGTATAGTTGTTTTTCTATGTAACCCATAACCAGAGTGGCATATGTTGGTGCCACCTTTGTACCCATCGCGGTTCCCTTGATTTGAAGGTAATAAGTGTCGTTAAACTGGAAATAGTTGTTCTCAAGGATAAGTTTTAATCCTTTGATGATGAAGTCATTAGAAAAATGTTCCGGAATTTCATCTAGATACTTTTCCAACCAGTATTGTACAGCTTTTAATCCTAATTCGTGCGGGATGTTCGTGTAAAGGCTTATTACGTCAAAACTCACTAGTATTGTATCAAGAGGTACCCGGTCTGGAATATAGTTTAGAAAATCCATGTCATCTCTGACAAAACTCGGCACTTTTATACAAAGTGGTTTAAGTAGGATATCAAGGAGGTTGCTTAGCCTTTGGGTACTACATGAAGGTCCTGCAATAATCGGTCTTATTTTAAGATCAGTAGGCCTGTTGATTTTAATATTCATAGAATCACAGTTTTCTACATGGTCTTGAATTTCCTTGGATTTGTGGATTTTCGGAAGGCCGTAAAAATTGCTAGTTTTAACCTCAAAATTTTTAAGATAATCTTTTTCCTTATCGGTAAGATTGTCAGAATATTCCTTTATTAGTTTTCTTATTTTCGACATTGTGCTTTTGTCTCTATTTCCATTTAGTTTTTGGTAGAATACCCCGTCTTCAAGTTGATTAAGAACCATGTCTTTGTAGTGATCTTTGTCCATAATCACTATACCCCCGCCTTTATCCGCCTCTTTTATTATAATTGATTCATCATTTTGAAGTTTCTTTATAGTCTTTTGTTGAGACTTCGGCAGATTTGATTTTACGTGTGAATCGACAATATTTGTGTTGGCGGTTTGTTTTAAACAATTAATATATTCTTCTAAATGTTTGTCCCTATTTGGTTGAGGATTAGTACCCTTTTTGTTCCGTACCAGGGATCCATCTTCATAATTAGTGTTTCCAAAGAATTCATTGTAAGATATATACAATTACCGCATGACGTTACTATAACGTAACGTCACAAGTCGTTACTATTAACGATAACAATTCTGTCTGATGAACCGCTGGAGATGCGGTGAAAGCGCTAACAGAAACAATGTTCGATTTATGATGTGATTTTTTGTGTTTTTTACTTTTAAATTATACTTTCTGTACCAAGGACTTTTTATTTATCAAAATATATATATATATATATATATATATATATATATGTACTTATTAGAGGGAGATAACATGATGCTTTGCAAAGACCATCAAGTGTCTGATCACCAATATCTGATTACGCGATTTTGATAAGGTTTATTATTCTTGAAATTATATTTTAAGTTTAGCATTATTATTTTTTCTTTGGTCTCTTTAATATTTATTAATCACGACGTGTCTGCTTTTATTTTATATCGAACGTATTTTGTTTGTGTATGCTCTATTTTAGATACACCTATTCTTATCTGACATACTTGCATTTGTTAAACAAACGTACCTGTCGCGATCTCGATTTGTACTATAATCTGAAACAAATAATAACATTTAAAATTGTTCCAGTACTTAATTAATCACTATCAGTTAGTATTAATATGGTCATACTTATAAATTAACTGTTAACGAAATGTTGAATTTTTGAAGTACCAAATGAATGTTTTCCTACGTCAGGAATAGATAACCTTTGCTTGGCAAAACGTTTTGAAATTTTTGTTCCTCAATGCTCGTCAACCTCGTTCTTATTTTTTACCGTTTTTACTTTTTTGGATTAACCTGATGAGTCGTTTGTAGACGGAGTACGCGTCCGGTGCAATTACAACATATCATCCCTGGTATCTATGATGAGTTTTTTTGCTATCTCATATAAGGGGTGAAAGATACCAAAGAAACAGTCAAACTCATAAATAGAAAATAAACTGATCGGTAGGTCACAAGGAAGGGGATTGTAGTAACGATGTAAGGAACATACACGATATCATATGTGAAACGGTTATTCAATGACGGTCAACGAACTCCTGATGGCGTCCGTAAAATTTGCGAAGGGATGCAGCTTCCTTGTGAGCAGCAATCCTCTATCATGGAAATCCTAATAGGAAATACAATGACATGAATATCGAATCAATTGGGAGATATATACTCAGTAATCAGTAACTCAGTGAGAGAACATTATCTATATAGCGGAAAGTAAAGTTTCGGGATATTGTTAACTTCTTATCTTTTTTTCTAATACGTTCCTGCATGAAACCAGCTTGAAAATAATAATGAAACAAGTCTGCAAGTAGAGGGGCACAATTAGTTCCCATTGAAATGTTGACACTCTGTTGAAAAACACGGCTATCAAACGTGACAAATATGTCGTCAATCAAGAAATCAAGCATTTTGATAATGTCAATTTCAGAGCTTTTTTAGTTTAAATTGGTGTGATCCTTTACAAAGTAGGATGTATCCTTCCCAAATACAAGATAATTATTTCTACGTTGGCCATTTTTTTTAATTAAACAAAACTATGCCAACTCTTTCAATTTTTTTTTTTTAGATTAAAATGGGGAATATTTTTGTAAAGTATAGAAAAGTCAGATGTTTTGATACTTTTGCAAGATGAAAAGTCATAGTTTGTATCTTCTTTAAAAGATTTATGGATTTTTTTAGGATTCATTAATGATTCACGCCACCTCTAGAACATGCACTTTCACAATAATTTGGAAGCCCGGCTTTGATTGCTGATAGAATAGATTTAAATAGTTTAGAAAGAGGTTTCGTGGAGCACTTGGAAAACCCAGCAATATATCGATTTTTGTAAGGACACTAATGCAGTTTAGGTATACAGTGATGGAAGATCAAGTTCTTCAGATTATAGTTTATCTACTGGTATTTTATTTTAAATACATATTTAGCAGTAATTAACGTTTCGGTTATAAATGCCCTTCTATTTTGTATACTATTTTGCTAATGTTTTGATTCAATCGAACTAATAAGTTTCATGTGGTCGTAAAAGTGTCAGACAAATCAAATTTTGAGCCTTGTACATCTTCAATGCGTTTCATGTCAGGTTTACTCATGATTTATCTTGCAATAATAGTATGTCTGCTATCATTAACATATTTCAGCATTTTTAATCATTCTTAGGTTGTAAAGAGTGCGGTCTTACAAAAAAAAAAGGTTTTAATAACGAATATGCAAATAGAAAACTAGAGGTACCGTTTTTTTTGAACTAACGTCTGTTTTGAAAACCAATTTAAGATTACGGACACTTTGGTCAATAGCTCCGCATTTGAATTAGAATCAGAACGCTGCAGTCAAACGGTGTTCATGAGCGTCGTATCGCTGTTTACTAAAAACAAGTTTAGCAACATAAACTGATTATTTAAAAATAATGATAACAATTTTAATATGAGAAAAATACAAATGAAATAAGGTCTTTAGATATATGTAAACTCCAAATAAAAATAAATAATAAACTCAATTGTAACAAACCATGGCTAAATCAGCAACACTATTATATTACTTCAGGAGAGTCATAAGGTTATATCTATTAGTTTGTAACGGGATATTCAAAGATTATTATCATTGTACTCTTGATACTTTATTTGTAAATGATATCAGTATATATCAACTGTTTTACTTAAAAGGAAACAAGAAAATTCGGAAAAGAGTGAAAAATTATGTCAATAATCGAAAGAAGAAAAATGAAAAAAAAAAATCTACATGAAAAATGATTATCGGAACATAAAAACAACTCAGCTATCTCTTTTAACCATTTACAGAGTATGCTAACAACTATCCATCTGGAGTACCTGGTTGCACTTTTGTTTTGGTAAGGTTCGTGTTCTCTGTAGTGTTTTGTTTTGTTATTATTCGGCTCTTCGTGGCTTTAGTTTTTTTATAATGGCGTTGTCAGTGTCCGTGCATTATAAGTATGAGATAATGTCCTTTTGTATGTCGCGTCTCACTTTGATGACAGATTGCAAATAAATGAAGTGTAGCTGATATTTGAAATTTATTTCTTTTACCTGCATTATCCTGCCTGTTGGACATAGCTGTCTGTTCGGATACGTGTTTACTTCTAAAATGGAAGTTAATAGAATTAAATCTGTATATATATATAAGTAGCTAAATGGTTATAGTTGTCAAAAAAAAGTATCAGTCAATCTGATTGATAAGATGTGATGTTGCCAGTTTTTCTGGACTTTTTAAATTTCCCTTTTTTTTGGGTATTTTTTGTTATACGTTTTCATCACTTATAACACGTTAGACCTACATGATTTCAAATAGTTTTTGTTTTTATTTACATAATATATTTGTTTCAAGTATTCGCTGTCAGTTGTAGTATTTTCCGTTAGAAAGTCATGATGAGTAACAGAAACTAAGACCAAATATCGAAATCACTTTTATTTTATTGTAAGATCAGGTTTTCTTTACACATACAAGTACGATAGATAAAAAAAACACTGCTGTTTTTATTTTGAAGACAATATTTTTTGAAGCGATAGACAATTAAAACAATATCAAAGTGAACAGCTTTTTTATATTTGTACTCACTTTGTATTATCTTTCTTTTTCTCTCGACCTAAACGCATATATGCCGTATTAATAAAACACATTTTCTTTAAGGATAATCATAGAACGCCCCCTACCTTTCCTTGTTTTGAATTGTTTGTGGTAGGGTTCGTGTTGCTCATTCTTTAGTTTGCTAAGGTTTTTATTTTGTTCTGTTGTTTGCGTGTTCGTCTTATTTTCTTCTTAGCAATGGCGTTGTCAAATACACAAATCTAAGTCTTGATATTTTGTTCGTCTTTTTTATAGATACTTTTAAGCGTATTACAGCTGAAAAGACGAACATTTAGCTAAAACTGTTTACAGTATAGAAACAGACAAAATGAACATATTAATTTCAGAATTAGAATATTGAAAGTTTTGTGTCATAGGTCTTGCTTTAAACTTCGTTAACAAATCCAGATATGACATATTTCGTTGAGTAACTAAATCTGTTGGAATCATCATTGCGGAATCATTCTTGTGTCTTATTAAAACAAATAAAATGATGTAACACAGTAGTACCAATTGACAGCCAGAAAGAGAGCAATGCCTTCTACTGAGCCATTTTAGAGATAGGACATTAAGAAATAAAATGTTGTTTAAAGCTTAATTATAACACATCCATTGATATGATGTACAATTTTCCTTTAAAGAACCTAACTGCCTATTGCTAATCTCAGTGTTTGTACACTTAATGAAGATAACGTTACGTCATTGGTTAAAATTCTATTGTTTATCACAGTTTGAACAAATCGTAACTTTTTGCTGTACGCTTTTGGAAATTTTACCCAGAATGCATTAGTTTTGGAAACTGCGAATTTAAGTAAATAAAGTTACTAAATATGGTAAAAAAAAGCTAACATGTTATTGACTGGAAATGCATAAAGTACATTTGAGTAAGAATTTAGTAAACATACCTCTTCTGTATGGTATGATCACAACAAGTAAAACAAATAGAACCAATACTGCCAAAATTCCAATCACGACATAATTTATGATATTATCTTCATCTTCATCTGCAAATTATTATTTGATCTTTTAAAGTTTTTCAGCGATTTTATTTAGTTTAATTTCTAATAGCAATATACAATATATAATGTTTTAGAGAGCTGCTAGGTGAAGCATATATGATGTTCAATATTATGCAATATATGATATTAGAGCGCATTTTGTAATATGATTGTTTTTCGTTCTGCATGTATATCGTTTCTATAATGTGAATGATTAATCCAGAAAAAACGTATCGAATGTTTGGAATTTATCAAGTGTTTTTTTATTTTTATCGAAACTGCTGCTGGTTGGTGTTTACATCCCGAGAATATCGCTAGCTTAGTAGTGAGTACTTCGTTACTGACATGATTTATAGCTTTTTAAGATATATTTGTAAATAAATTTAAAAATTATTTTAGTTTAAAAAAAAAAAAAAAAAATAGATTCTAGTGTAAAATAATGGGGGATGTCACGGAGTATGACTATACATTGAAGAGGAGAAACAGACGCAAAGTATCGAGTGGTGCTATGTTAAAATATTTGACACTAGGTCAAGAATTTGGAAAAAAAATGGAAAAACAGTGGGGTTGGCCAAATTAGGAGTCCCACTTTTAGATTTTTGAACATAGCGCAACTTGATAACCTGTGCAAAAGATGTGCCTGTTTCTCCTTCACAAGACCTATATAGTCATACCCGTGACTCTCCGTGCAAATGTGTATGTTAGTTTAATTAAACAATTATAATATTGAAGGTGCTATTTCTTTTACAGGGAAGGGTTTCTATCATATATTTTCTAACTTGAAGTCGGTGCATTGGTGGTCTTACACCTGCAAAGTCCGTTGACAGATGCATATTTACTGTGGTACTGAATATTAACCTTAAACGATATGTGACTTGTTTTATAAATGGATGGGATAAATATCATTTCACGATAGAGTTGAAATTACAATATATGGACTGTTTACCTTTTTTTTGAATTATTTAACGGTGGTTGCTGTCTTTTGTTTTCGGTTTTTATGTACATCACCTTATTGTTCAATTGCTTATTGTTTGCTGATTGTTGTTTGCTAGCTTCATCCTTGTACTGAGGTCTCATGCTTTAGGACTAGAGTTCCGGAAGTCATAGAATTATGATACGAGATATTTTCGTGCCCATTATTTGATAAAGTAAATAAATGTTTTAATAACAATACGCGCGTCTGGCGTATCAAATTATAATCCTGGTACTTTTGATAACTATTTACACCACTGGGTCGATGCCACTGCTGGTGGACGTTTTGTCCCGAGGGTATCACCAGCCCAGTAGTCAACACTTCGGTGTTGACATGAATATCAATAATATGGTCATTTTTATAAATTTTCTGTTTACAAAACTTTGAATTTTACGAAAAACTAAGGATTGTCTTACCCCAGGAGTAGACTACATTAGCCGTATTTGGCACAACTTTTTGGAATTTTGGATCATCAATGCTCTTCAACTTTGTATTTATTTGGCTTTTGAACTATTTTGATCTGAGCGTCACTGATGAGTCTTATGTAGACGAAACGCGCGTCTGGCGTATAAAATTATAATCCTGGTACTTTTGATAACTATTATATGTGTTACTGTCAAATACTTAGTTTTTGTTTGAATAATGTCATGTTCAAAAAAAATTTGGAAAATAAAAAATCCATTAGTACTTAACTATTTATAAAAGTTTTGCGGTGTTAAAATATTTCGAATACTTCGGATTTGTTATGTTCAATTTTTTTGGAAAATAAAAAATACTTAACAATTATCAGACTTGGAGTGAAAACCATTATTCATGAATGTAATTAATTAAATTACACATTAGATTGCAAAAATTATCGATTACACTATTTACATGTACACATTACACTGATTTTGAAATGTTATTAATTAGATTACAATAATTTTAATAAAGTTATTAATTAAACTACACATTACTTTCTTAAACAACATTTATTACATGTTTATCATGTATTTATAATCCTGGTACCTTGATAACTATTATAGCATGTGTAAAATATGCTTGTAAGCTTACACCATAGTTATAGCATTGCATTTGATCATTATTAGTATTTTCAATGTTTTATCAATTAGTCTGCATTTAGGGGTGCTTTGACAATTCAGAAATGGAAGCCATTTGATTAAACATAATTTGAATAAATAAATAAAAAAAATGTGTTTCTTTTTTTGTTAAAAATATTCAAAGTATGCTTGTCACTAGATTGAAAATTATTTTTAGTACAAACAATGTATGATGTCTAAATATAAGCAATATTTTGCTAATTAAATAACACACATGTAATAGTAGCATTATCTCTAAGCTGTTTCATTATACATTTAGTTTGATAAATTGCCAGTTGTTTTACAGCTGATGATTTTTATTTCTATTATTCTACTGTGTATACTAATTTGACAAAATGAGTGTTTGCAGTGACTTAAAATTTTAAATGAACTGTCTAACAAGGAGTTGCACAAATGTACATGTATACATACATTGAGGGAAATTATATACAAGTTATCAATTTATTTAGATAAAGATCTTTTTAAAAACTGAACAACATCAATATATGATACTCTAAGATAAAAGACTATCCAGCAAACATTTCTGGATGTCAAATAAATTATTATTATTGTATATATATATACGCGCACCTATATTGAAAAGGAGGCCTAGATAAAATGTCAAGTGTACTTGTAGGTATAATTATGTAATCTCATTGTTTGACCTTATGATGTAATGAATCTAACAATTAAACTATGAATCAAAGGCATTAAAGAAATTAAGATTTATTTGGCTGTAAATTTGTCATGGCATTTATTGCAACAAAGAAACACAACCAACTTGTCAATCAAAACTTGATGACGATTGAATTACTGAAGGGCGATCCAGCAGTAATAAAGTTATACCAGGAGCCACTGGGTAATCCATAGCAGCTTAAAGTAAATTCGGCCTGTCCATTCACACTAACAAAAGCACTTAACTTGAGTCTGTTATTTATGCCATGACGCTGGTTCTATAATCACTCTTCCAAAACTGAAAAGATAAATGAAAAGCAGCAGAAAAAATTCATAATGGGAAACTGGGAGGTCGGGTAAATCTTGTAGCTTTGGTCAAGCTCCGTGTAAAGTTTGATTCCAAATGACCAAACGACACGAGGTAAATTGCACGGACTAACATTTCGCGGGCTAAACTAATTAGCATATTGAAGTGACCAGTAAGAAATGAATCAAACACACCGGCAATTAAAATCATACCAAGTTATATAATTACAATAACCGAATTTAATTATTATTGAATTAAATTCTATTATTGTATATATACAAACGCGCACCTATATTGAAAAGGAGGCCTAGATATAATGTCAAGTGTACTTGTAGGTATAATTATGTAATCTCATTGTTTGACCTTATGATGTAATGAATCTAACAATTAAACTATGAATCTAAGGCATTAAAGAAATTAAGATTTATTTGGCTGTAAATTTGTCATGGCATTGATTGCAACAAAGAAACACAACCAACTTGTCAATCAAAACTTGATGACGATTGAATTACTGAAGGGCGATCCAGCAGTAATAAAGTTATACCAGGAGCCACTGGGTAATCTATAGCAGCTTAAAGTAAATTCGGCCAAAATTACCAGTAGAGTAACTAGTTGCGCAACTGGTAATCCGCCATAAAATTTACCGCATGACAAATTTAACAGCCAGAATCAACCTTTCAAATAACATCAACTTCAAAATCAATATCATTATCAACTTCATCAACATTATCAACTTCAACAACATTATCAACTTCAACAACATTATCAACTTCAACAACAATATCAACTTCAACAACATTATCAACTTCAACATCAACACATTTATCAACATCAAATCAAATACAATATTATAAAAGTTATTAGACAATTTAATTGAAATATTAAAATCAACTTAAATTCAATATTGTCAACATCTAAGCTATTTTATTCATTGTAAGGGAAAACCAAACAATGAGGAAATTTGAAAAACATTTCCAGAGCTCCTTGAATCTGATTTAGGAATATATCATTGCCGATGAAGGAAAGATGAACCCCATCATCACTAAAAAGGCCAACATGTTTATCCTCAAAATCTGTATGTTTTATAACGTATCCTCCTATTTTTAGCAAATACGAACGCATTCCCCTATTTATTCTCCGTCTAGTAGTTTCCATAGCTCCAGTATTATTAGAGAACCTCCATTTATATCTAGGTAAAATATTTGACCATACTTAAGCAGTGTCCGGTAACATCTTTGAAAGAATGGCTATGGTAAACTTCATATGGTAGAGTAAATCACCACATGATGTGTCCCCAATGTCATTACCCCCACAGTGAATGATAACAGAAAACGGAATACTTCTCCAATTGAGAATACTTTGTATTAAACTAACCAAGTTCTGCCATTTCATACCCGACATACCGATCCAAACTAAGTCACATCCAATTTTCTCTAATCCTAGCGAATCACCTATAGGCCTAATGTGAGCGTGCTCACTAGCTCTTGTGACAATTGAAGAGCCAATTATCCAAATATCTTTCTGGTACCCTGAAAATAAGTATTTTAGTACTATACGAGGTTTGTTCTTATATAACCTTTGTAAGCAGCCGATTTCCATCGACCTTTCAATTTAATACTATTTTCATCTAAACCATCGAGAAAAGACTGGTTTGCAGCTCAAATACGTAATGAATGTGTATTAAATTCAGAAGGATTATAACCTAGAAATGCTAGTGTTTTCTTTAAAATATTAGAAAATTGGTACCTCGTTAGGGTTTTCATGTTTGCATGACAAAATAAATGTCCATCATCTTTATGTCTCATAGCAATATAGTCCGACATTAACTGAACAGGACAAATCGAACTAATTTTATACCTTTCCAGAACGATCGTTGCTGAATTACCCAGCTGATCAGTTTTTGAAGAAGGAACTACTATATAAAGTGACCCTGAATTATTTCCAAATGTTATATTAGATCGTTTTACGATATGATTCTCATTAAAATTAGATTTTGCAATTTCTCCTACACGAAGAAATCCAAAAAATGCAACTGAAAATGAAGCTTTAAATAAACATGTTTCGTATACTGAATAACAAATTAAGTTCAGTGCATCTAAAAGTCTAGTTAATATATCAATGGTAATAGGCTTACGACAGTCATGTCGCTTATCTAAACGAAGCATGCCACGGAGCATTTTTTGAACTATAAAAAATTGAGTGTTGTCCACCAAACCATTAATCTTATGATAAAAACAAAAGCCCGAAAGGTACGCTTTCACAGTTGAATAAGAATATTCTTCCTTAAACATGTAAGCTATATAATTAACTAAATGTGAAACAGGGCATGGCCATACGTCGTACAAATTTACTTTATGTTTAAAGTTTTGAAATGAATTTAGTCCATTTTGATACGTAAGCCAAGTATTTGAAGAATTTGAGGCTTCAATTAGGCTCAGCACTTCTGGTCTAAAATTGTCCAAAAGTCCGCTGGAACTAATGTTGGGTGCGGTTCTGCACATGGAGCCAATTCCTTGTATTTCTGAAATTTTCCACGAGAGATTAAATCGGCAAAAACATTTTTATAACCAGGAATATGAACGGTTTTAATGTGAAAACTACCCAGCAAGGACCACAATACGATGTGTCTAACAAGTGACATAACACGAGGTGATTTTGATGAGCAGGAATTGATAATGTTAACAACGGACTGGTTATCTGAATGAAACATAATTTTCTTTCTTTGCCATAAGCTACCCCACAAATAAATCGCTAATGCGATAGGGATCATTTCTAAATAAGTTATGTCTCTGAAAACGTCTTCCTTCCAATACATAGGCCAAGGTAAATACGACCATTTCCCATTAAAATATATACCACATCCGCCTCCTATTCCCCCAGCACTATCGGTAAAGAGATTTAAAACAGAACTCGACAACCACTCGTCGTCCAAAATATAAGAAATCCCATTATATTTTTCTAAAAATAATTTCCAAATTGAAATGTCATTCAAAATCTCCTTTGATATTCTGATTAAGTGATGCGGTTTTTCCCCTCGCTGACATGCAATATATAAACGTCTGCTGAAAGCACGACCGGCTGGTAAAGCTCTGGCACAAAAGGCCAATGAACCGCATAAAGATTGTAATTGTTTTAATGTTATCTTTTAACGATTACTGGTATCGTTCAACTTTTGGAGCAATTCAACTATTTTGTTTTTTGGGATTTGAATTTGCATTTTTTCTGTGTCAATTGTTATACCTAAATATGTTATTCTCGTGCTTGACCCTTCAACGCATACATTGCAAAACGTGCTCATTAATTTTCGACAGTTGTCGGTATTTTCCGCTCCAGCAAATAAAAAATCGTCTAGATAGTGATCAATATCACTAATTCCCGAATTTCTTTCTACAGCCCAGTGCAAAAACGATGAAAATCTATTGAAATGACTACACGACACAGATAACCCCATAGGCAACGTTTTCTCTATAAAATACCAATCTTCAATTTTAAAACCCAATAAATCATGCAAACTCGCCAGGAAACATAGGCAATAATCTGAAGGCGGCCTTTATATCCATTTTTGCAATTTCCGCCTTAAAACCTAGCTTTTTAATCATGTTTACTGCATGGTCAAAAATTGAATATTTTACTGAAGTATAGCACTCATCGATAAAGTCATTGACACCGCCATTAGCTGGTGAAGACATTTGCGTTATTAAACGAAAACCACCTGTTTTCTTTGGCACGATGCCAATAGGAGAAACTCGTAGATTTGAAATAGGCCGATAAAAAAGGGGCCCGCAATTCTGCCATTTTCCACTTCACTCATGACTTTTTTCCAAGCTAAATTTGGATCTTGTAAAACAGATTTTAATTTTTTGCTTTCATAAGCAACCCTTGGGCCTGTATAATGTGTACGAAAACCATATTTAAAACCATTGTATAATATATTTGCCGAAATTATATCGGGGTAGTCTATCAACATATTCCCTAAAACCATGGTATTAATAGGGGTAAAACCCAAACACCAAATATCGTACTGATGATTGAAAGCTGTAAAAAAAGAAGATAATTCAACATTTGAACATGTTAAAATTGCATTCGTGGAACGTTTGCCTGGTTACCAGGAAATCTGTAATTAGTATATGAAAAACGAGAATTTTGGTTAAAATTTCTTCGTGGATTCGAAAACCTATTGGACTGTGTTGCAGCTCTGGCATTGGACTGATACCTTGGTGCAAAATTTTGTGTAACAGGTGCCCTAGGGTAATTTTGATACCTAGGAGCAGAAAATTGCGAAGTTGTAGAACTTCGAGGATTACTCCTACTATTTGCGTTATTTGTACAGATATATATACATCAAAGGATGGAACTGGCTACATCTTATACATGAATGGAGGTATACACAATTCATGCGAGTACAAACGCCCTTAAAATTATAATCGTAGCAAGGGTTGTTGACTGTTTAAGATGTATAAGTAGGTGTCTGTTGAACACGATTTATGCCTACTGCTATAAACTGAAGCCATAGCTGCCCATCAATGACGTCCCAAGCACGCGTATGATCTCTAGCTTTTCTAAGTCGAAATTGCATGTCATATTTATAAACATTCTCAAAAGGTACACTAGCCCCCCCCCCCCCCCCCCCCTAATAATCGTCATGTAGCTAATCAATTCATTTGCCAAAGCCGGAAATCTTTGTAATAATATTTTCATGTAATTTATAAAACCTTCAGTCCACTCCCCAATGCTAGATAATGCTTTGACTTTCGAAAACTTGTTTCTTTCAATTAAAATGTCCCCATCTTCATCAAAACCTAGCACTTTTTTTCGGTTGATCAATATTTGAAACAAAATTTTTGTACAGTAATTGGGCCAAATCAACATAATCTAAATTCCAAATTTGATTTATAATTTTTTGTGGTACAAACACATCAACATCATTACTAGTAGGTATAACTAAATTCTCACCATTTTCTACAGTATTTCGAGCTGCTGACTGCCCTAGTTGTACACCTCCCTGACCCGGGACTTGTTGTTCAGTGGGCTGTTGAGGGATGCTTGAAGCTCCAATCTGTTGTGGTGGTAGAATTGGCTGTTGAGGCAAGTATTGTGGCATTAGTGGCTGTTGTGGAGGCATTAATTGCAATTGTGGAGGCATTAATTGCTGTTGTGGAGGCAAAATTGGCTGCTGTGGAGGCAAAATTGTCTGCTATGGATGCAAAATTGGCTGTTGTGGAGGCAAAATTGGCTGTTGTGGAGGCAGTATTGGCAACTACTGTGGATTGGCTTCATTTTGTCCAATGATATCAGCTCTCTTGCGCGACGCCTTCTGTTGACAGGTAGCTGTACCTGATTGTCCTGCCTGCGTGCAGTACGGTTTGGCAGTACCCTCTGTCCTTTTCCTCTCGGGATACTTAAACAAATATATACGCTATTAGTGAATGCATAAGTGAAACAATTTTAACATTTGACAATCCTGTTTGTCAATTTAAAAAATTGAATCAATATGAAAAACAAATATTTCAAAATGTTCAATGACTGGTTAGTATTAATAAGATGCAATGTATAAAACCACGTATATAAAAACAAAAACAAGACAAGAACGCAAAAACATGATTATTTCTTTCAATGTCCAGTGGCAGATATTTCAGTTATATTCACAATGATAATAACAAAATTATGATGACGATAGTCATACAAAATTTAATTGAGGTATAATCCCTCAAATATAAAATGACGTGGCTTTTATAAATGAGAAATTTCTAACCCTATAAATGGCTATTAACATGAATGAAACTATGAAACAATTCAAACGAAAATTTATCTAATTAATCTAGCCAACTATTAACATCCTTGATAACTAGCAATAATTTACGAAAATAATGATTTATTGTTGGTAGCTTTATGTCCAGTGTCGCATATTTCATACATATATTGGGCAAACAGAAATGTATCTACATTTATGTCGAAACTTATATATGCCGTACTCACCAGTTTCTTAGTACTGCCAGATTTGTATTAAAATTCAATTGCATGGGAAATGTTCATTAGCATAGTAAAACAGTTAAACAATTATGTTTTACAATTCGCATTATAATTAACTATTCACCGATTTACAAATAAAATTATAAAATAATATCTAAAAACAGACTGTCGACATTTTACGCTATAACAAAATTAAATTACATTTATATTACACCAAAGAAAATTACGACTATTTTTAAAACCAAAACTTTTATTTAACAAAGTTAAATTATCAAACAAAAACAAAAAAATGACATTAAACTTCAACCGTTTATATTATCTATCGACTATTCTTTATAACGTTGTTAATTCAAAAGCTTAAACTAGAATTAAAAATACTCATCTTTTCTTCTGTGTAGAATTTTCTTTTAAATCTTGTAGCTTTGGTTAAGCTCCGTGTAAGGTTTGAATCCAAATGACCAAACTACACGAGGTAAATTGCACGGACTAACATTTTGCGGGCTAAACTAATTAGCATATTGAAGTGACCAGTAAGAAATGAAGCAAACACACTGGCAATTAAAATCATACCAAGTTATATAATTACAATAACCGAATTTAATTATTATTGAATTAAATTCTATTATATCAACACAATATCTTATCATTAAAACGTTAAAAGTACATTTAATTGAAATGTAATTCAAAAGTAATTTAGCATTACATGCTTTTTTAATTGTAATTAATAAAATTACCAACACGTGTAGTTAAACAAAATGCTCAAATACACATTACTTTCAATAACATGTAAAATTGTAATGCATTAAACTTAATTACCTTACATTTTCAATTACCCCATCCCTGACTGTTATCAAAATTTTGCAGTGGGAACATTTGCACATGCTCCGAATTAAAATTCTACCAATACTTGGAAACGAAGATATTTCAAGTAAAAAAGTGATTTATGACCGTGAGTAAAACAATTTTTTATACGCCAAACGGATATCGTGCAGATGAGCTCTAGATGCCTTTATAGCATACTATTATATAGGTTTTATTTGTTTTTTAAATTTGTATTGTCTACATCGATATTATTTGTTTACGGTGAAACATTTTGTTAACGGTTAAAGATTGCGTCATTGACACAATGTTTTCATATAAACATCTAAAAGACATCTTTTGATTCAACCAGTATTTAATGATGTAGAGTGCTAATGTGTGTTTGGAGCGAACGCACCAGATACCGTCGACATCGTTCTGGTCAATTTTTCTTTATTTTTATTTTCAATGTTATGTTTATATCATGTTTTTTTTTGCCCTTTTAACTTTTATATGAAAAATTAACAAAGCACTCCGTATTTCTGACCGTACATATTTCCTGTTTTGCAGAACGTTTTGCATCTCTTGTTGATATCAGGAAAGGGTTCTCTAAGTCACGGCAGCGTTCATAAGTGGCTATAAAACTATTTTTAGAAGACCCTAAAAAAACGACCGTTTCAAAGGCGCTAGTCGTAAGAAACATGCTTTAAAATATGCGCACTGTTTAAGGACCGAGCCGCGTTAAAAACTTCGTACAATACAGGTACTTACCAACAGGATTAACAATAATGGTATTTGCATTCACCAGTTGCAGCATCAATGCCCCGGCAAACGTAGTTTCCACCATCAGACTGTTGCACATTGGCTATAGTCAGAGATTCATTGACGACTGTGCCGCCAGAAAATCGGGAATTACTGGTTATATTTAGTTGAACGTTTTCTTTAATCCATATTATTTGAGATGCAGTACCTTGAGTAACATCACACTGCAGAGTAACCGATGACTGTATATTTGAACTATACTGGGTTACGGGAGCGTTAATTGAAATAGGTTCTACAAATAATAAGCATTACAACTAATGTAAGTGTTTTTCTTCCACATGATAATGGAACAGCAACCAGCTAATAGCTGTGAACATGCAGATAAGTTCCCAATAGATTTTATTTTACCCTTCTTTAGCTTATGATGTTACTCCAGGTTTTTGGGACGGTTTGTGTTGTTCATTACTTTTTCTGTATGGTGTTATCTATATACTTTTTTGTTTGTTTTTTAGTTACTTGCTGTGGCATTGTCAATAGATATGAGAAGATGTAAAAGAAAACTATTATAGGTAAAAAAAATGGCCTTCAACACTGGAGCGTTGACTCACACTGTGTAAAACCTCTCAAAGAGGAAACTAACAGTAAAATCTATATTTAAAAAACGAGAAACACTGGTGAACCACAGCAACAGACGATAAACCTCTGAACAACAGTTTCATCACTTATAACTAATAGAACGAAACAAATGCAGCGGATTTTAATGTTATTACAGACACCAACCTTCATCCCAACCTGTTTTCGATGATGAGTTTGCATATCCTGTTTGATACCTCACCATCGACCCCATTTTGTGATTGCTCCAGTCTAAAAGATAGGCTAGGAACTCGTGTAACAAACGTCATGAATAATAATAAGCTTAAAGGGAAGATAATAAAAAAACTAAAAGTTTACTCTGTTTCAATCAATAATGTGTTTGAAATTGTATCATAAAGTTCTCATTGATGATTAGATCCATTCACTTGTATGTAAATATAGTTTTTCTCACTGTCGTAAGTACTACAAATGTGGCATGTATTTGTGATTACGAGTGTTAAACAATTAAAAAATATGCGAGAGTAATCAATACAGTTTCAGATAATTCTCAGTCAAATGATGGTATTTAGATTAAGACATGTAAGACTGCAAAAATTTAATTTTGCGAAACCTATCCTTTCACATATTTTCGTAAATATAAAACATTTTTTAAATGTGTCTGTTTTTTTAAACAGTAACTATAAAGTGTTAACACGTGTTTATCTTAACTTGTTATACTATTTGAGTGTCTGATAATTTATGCTTGCAGACTTGGTTGGAGAACCATACATTCTTATCAATGATTGAGAATGTAGAAAAATAACCATTTAAACTATAACTTCCACTGCATATTGATTTTTTTTGTTATGTGATACTGCTGTGTTTATAATTGTCAGTGTTAGTCTAGTTCGCCTGTAATTTTGAAGAAAAAAGTATTGAATTTTTACAATGTCTTACAGTGACTTTTATTTTTAGTAAATTATGAATACTAGTAGCCAATTTTAAATGAAAATGTGTTAAAATACATTAGAATAATGCCATCGTCTAACGTGCTGACGGTCAATACTAGTCTTTATTTATTCATGTATTCTCTGCAATAAATAAGCAGTTATTATTGAAATAAAAAAATACTCACGAGCGACAGTAATTTGTCTGCAGACTGTCTGTGGAGTACTTCCTAGTGTAGTTGTATGTGTTACATCACAGCAAATGGTATCTCCATTGTTAACAATTACGGGGCTCCAGGTAAGGGTACCAGTAACATCAAAGGATTTTTGATCTAATACACTGGAAGATGTAAACTCAGTAGTAAACTGAGTATTTTCATTTTTATTTCTCATGGTCATTATACCAGCTGGATAACCATTTGCAGAAATACATGTCCTTCTGCCTTGTTGTCCTGGTGTCAAAGTGGATGGTCCAGTCAAAGTTGGTGAGTCTGGTGAAACTATTCAACATATGTATACGAAATCAATATAACATGTATAACACGATTGCATATAATATTGAACAGATGGAATGAGAAAAAATGATTGAATAGTCGTTCCTGTAAGACACATGCACTTAAACATGTTTAACAAAAGTAACTGTTGCAAATAATAATCTGATGAGAATGTTTAAAAATACGAGAGAAAGTTCAATATTTCTTCAACGCATGTTTCTGGCTCTTGTCCCCATATATCTGTTTCAACCATGTCAGTTTATCAGCTTTTACTTATGTACACTATCATGGTTGTGTACTCGTTCTATCCATTAGAAGATGTCATGTCACACCTTTCCACTGGATGTTATATTATTCTGGCCATTAGTTGATTATATCGCTTTTATAAATCACTGAATTTCAATGAAAAGATACTAACATTATGTTTGCACTGCTTAGCAATGCAAATATTTCTTTTTTTAAAGTAATAATGCAATGTCAGTTGCAATCTGTCATTATACAATGTCGTCGTCTTCTTCCTAGTACATGAAAGATTCTGATGCCGCAGTGTGAAATATCTTCGAACAGTAGTGCTATGTAAATGAAAATGGAGGTCGAAAATTGTGATATATATATATATAGAAAGTATATATACAACTCGTCTAAACATCAACCCAACAATGTTAGATCTGTAAATTTGCTTTCGCAAATTTTTGGTTCTTACCTCGCCGGGATTCGAACCCATGCTACTGTGATATCGTGACACCAAATCGCCTGCACTGCAGCCGTCCCGCTAGACCACACGACCACCTGGGCTCTCAAAAAAAGAGCTTCGGTGGGCATGTGTTACCTTTCCACCTCAGTTTTAATCTAGCGGAGTACTACAGAACATGATATATAAGGCATGAAGATGTTATTGTTACAGATCAGCTAAATTATCTATAGTAAAGGATCCTACAAATTAATGTAAGATACAGTCACAGAAAATAATTATATTCATAAGTACGTCTGAGGCAGTGACAACCCTACAACAGATGTATCCATCGGATCGCCATCAATGAAGGTGATACATGGCTGTGTACATAATGTATATACAACTCGTCTTAACATCAACCCAACAATGTTAGATCTGTAAATTTGCTTTCGCAAATTTTTGGTTCTTGCCTCGCCGGGATTCGAACCCATGTTACTGTGATATCGTGACACCAAATCGCCTGCACTGCAGCCGTCCCGATATATATATATATATGAATTAAAGCCCAACTTCAAATTTATTGTAGCTTCATGTTAAACAGGCAGGATCCTCCAAATATTTAGGTAAAAATGACAACTTTTAAGGATAACGTGCAAATTGACTCCGAGAGATCATTCCATATTGCAATAGTGATTGCGAAAAATACTTAAATTTGTCTTTACTAGTATATAAAAAAACTAAACTTATGTTGTCCTCTATTAAGCCTGTCCGATTGTTTCAGGACGTCATTAATGACCTCAACCAACCCCAAAGTAATCCTTTAAATCGAAACAAATTTGCTTTAATTTGTTATGCGGGATTGCAAGTTTTCCTATTCAAGACGTCTATCATATCAGTGACAGATCCTGATGACCCATCGTGATTATAATTGAAAAGTGAAATCACAAAACTACTGAACTCCGAGGAAAGTTCAAAAGGGAAAATCCTAATCAAGTGGCAAAATCAAACGCTTAAACGCATCAAACGAATATTCCAGACTTGGAACAAGCGTTTTTTAAAAGATAATAGTGGATTGAACCTGGTTTATAGCTAGCTAAACCTGGTATGCCAACCGCAAAGAATTCCATTATATTGACAACGATGCGTGAACACCTATCGTGTTGCCTTAAACTGTATCTGCTCTATTTAGGGGAGTGACAAATCGGACAAAATAGCTTATTTAAAGAGTTAAATGAACCGAAATACCTCACGGCTGACATTTTGCGTGAAGAAAGAGGCAGTCTCCCTGTCATAGAGTTTTCACACTGTGCAGTTTTTTGTAAAATTGCCTTAAAGTGTGATTTTCGGATTTTTTTCATTTTCATTTGGAACGCTTTTGATGAATTCCTGAATGAGGATATCATAAAACAATTGGTATCAGATGAAAGAGTGATGTATAAGCTTTTATTTGACATCAAACTTTAATATAATATAAACATTTAAATTGAGTTAATTGGACGATTTTCAAATGTATGTAACATTTTTTTCATTCTTTCTGTACCGTCTGTCAAAGTATATTACATATCTTTTTATTTTTTATTTTTTAAGACTTGAAATACATTTATTGAAAATCACCTGAATATGATTTACCATATATAACTTAGGAAAGTATACACAAGGAGCCCAGTGTTAACAATGATCCATCGTAAAGGGATAAACGGTGGACTCTATTATAAAAAAAAATCTATTTTATTATTTTTGCATACATAAGTTAAAAATTCATATTAATTACACAGACAGAGTTTGCTTATAAAAGAGGGACGAAAGATTCCAAAGGGACAGTCAAACTCATAAATGTAAAACAAACTGACAACGCCATGGCTAAAAATGAAAAAGAATATTTATAACATTCTACAGTAAATAACATTCTACAGTAAATAAAATACATCAAAAGTCCTCAAAAGACACACTACAATCTACACAATAGTTTACCTTTACTTATGATTGACATTGAATTGTTTGTACTTTTTATATTGTATACTGTCCAGTTCATAATTTGCATATAAGGCAGCAACCATTTGATTTTCGGGGGGGGGGGGGGGGGGGGTGATATGTTTTTTTTTCTGTGCGAAGAACAATCAGTTTTTTTAGCGACAAACCGAAAACAATTTTTTCTTTCAATTTTAGCATTACATATAGTGGCAGCTGAGGGTGAAACGAACAATTTATTTTTTTTCAAGGTTCAAAACAAATTTTTCACCAAAACCTGGAAACAAACTTTTTTTTCCAAAGAAACAATATACTGAATATTCCATTGTATTTGACAGTTTGGAACTATATCTAAATTTAACGAATATTGGATTTATTTCAAAGATATTCACTTGGGATTACTACTTTATTCTGTTTATCGTAAAATTAATGTAATCAAAAAAATATAGCAAAGGGCGGGTTTGCAAAGGGGTCGTGATCAACTTGGACGTTTTTTTAGTCTGTCCTTGAACAATTTTTGAATAGCTAATTTCAGCCTTGTCCATTCCGAAATCCAGTTTCTTTTATCTTTAAGAATATTGTATATACAGTTGTCGTTTTTGATTTTTCCGAAGTTTGCGAAAAAAATAGGTTTTTTGTTGTATTGAATTTTTATGTTTCTAAAAGTTGTTGGTTTATGATATCGTTTATATTTATTGGACTTTATATACTTGAAAATTTTGACCACGTTTTAATTAAATCATGATAGTATTTTGGAAAATTTTCCATTTGTAGTCCTCGTAAATCCGAAAACAATCACAACTATATTTGATATCAAACTTCTGCAGGCACCATTTGGCTATTGTGTTTCAGTTATCGGTTTTTGATCTTAAAATCTTTTACATATTTTTGATTTGTTTGGATTTAATGAACGAGTCTATATTGATTATACCAATCCCCCCTGCCTCTACTGGTAAGCAACACACGTCCCTTTTAATTAAATTTACTTTTCCCTCCATTATAAAATTCCACATGACATTGTTTATTTCTTTTTTTCATATCTTTCAGGTATATCTCGCATTTCGATTTCGAACCCTATTTTAGATATACTTAATGATTTTCATACTTTTGATTTGGTGAAGAAGAAAAACATTCGTGTAACAATGAATCAACTTTCGTTAAAACTCGCTTCATGACATGACCATGATTACCATGACTAATAAAAATTGCATATTCTGATCGCAAAAGTCATACAAGCTAAGCAATTATGGCATATTGCGACATTTGAGCGTGCTGATATTGTTTAAATGAAAATTATCAGGCAGACCATCCAGTGGTAAGTTTACTCGCTATAAATAACTTCAAGGACAAGCCGCTTCAACATTCAGCATGCTTGTTAACTACTTGAAGAAAAATTGCTTCTGATGCTTCAAATTAATCGGGGCATGATGTTGCTTTTGAAATACTAATAGAAAGTCTATATGATAATCTGTTTGCAAAAGAAAAAAAAACCTTTTCGTTGTGGTATATAAAAAGGAAGATGTGGTATGATTGCCAATGAGACCACTATCCACAAAAGACCAAAATGACACAAACATTAACACTATAGGTAACCGTACGGCCTTCAACAATGAGCAAAGCCCCATACCGCATAGTCAGCTATAGAAGGCCCCAATAAAACAAATGTATAGTTTACCAGTTACATTTGCTCACAGATATTGAATTTAGCGGAAAAAAATTGTGAAAAGCTGTTTACGATCGTTCAAAAATTCAATTTATTTCTATTTTTACAATGTATTCCAAACGAATGATTTTTTGTGGATCACATCAGTCAATCAAATTATTTACCTGTGTTACATTTTCAATGTTGACATTATTTTCCTTTAAATATCAGTACACGGACAATACATGCGCTATTCTATCTCTTTCTACGGGGTTAGATTGGAGTTCACATGAATACAGGTTTAACGAGGTTGAACTATGCTCTTGCAAGTGAATAAGTAATTTTTAAATTTAATTAGATTAATTTGACAAAATTGAACCAATTTAGCTGCTAAAATTGAATTATTATTTCACTATTTCATTTTCATTTAATGATTGAACAAACAAAAAATATATTTTAGATTGTTTTTACATATTTCGTAGCTAGTGCCCCTTTTAGGCAAATGAACAAGAGTTTACAGTTTCTATGCATTTAAACAAAGTCAATATGATGCTGAATTTGTAAACCCCTGCTAAATGAAAAGGAAAAATGTCATTCACCTATTTATATTTAATGTGTACTCATATATGCTATTGCATTTACAAAACTAACAACACCAAATTGCAATGTTGTAGTAAAACCTGTAAACGGTGACAAAGGTGTCGTAACAATGTATATGCATATAACTATAAAATAAAACATGGAGGTTAAACAAAATGAAAATTTGAATTCAATACACCGGTTCTATCACATATACACGTCTTTTTGTATTATTCACAACTGCACTTCGTTTGTTATATCCGATGCATTATTAAAATACCAAATGACGTCAATCTGAGAATTTTTTTTTATTGTTTCAAGTTATGCAGTCTACTAGACAACAAACAAACTGTGTCTACCGATAGACTAAACCTGTCCAACATCCTATATAAAAGTGAAACTTACATTGTACCTCAATATATTTAGTAGTAGAAAGTGGGTTTTGTAGAACACCATTTTCAACCTGGCACTCTAAAACCTCTAAATGATAATTTTTGGTAGCAGTAAACGTTAGAGATGCTGTCACTGCTGTACCAGCAGTAGTTGTAGAAATACCAGTTGTTATTTCCGTGCGATCGAAGAACCATTTCACAGTCGGTGTTGGATTACCTCTGGCAGACGTACATGTTAATGTTATCTGTGAATTAAGAACTTGGAATTGAGGTCCGGCAATGACTGGTGGGCCAGGAGGAATCTGAGATGAAGCTTTAAAAACAATTGATATCGTTAACATGGAGTTAAGTTAAGTTCGTCGATTTGTAATTTGCTTTCATATATAATAGTAATTTTATTTCTAAATTCCGAATAACGACCTGAGGTGAAATCCGTTTTGAAGTTATGATTATAGCTAATGTCATTGATTAAATGAAGTATAAAAAGTGAAGTAAATTAGGAATTAAATCGAAATAATATTTGAATAAAACATAATAAGACATAAAATAATGTTCAGTACTCATACATATTAACTAATTTCATAAGTGTTTCGACAATTCAATGTATATTAATAGTATCCAGTTATGCTTTTTTAAATTTGTTACGTCCGTTCAACTGCAATTTAAGGTTTACAGAATTGACTCGATAATGACTAGCAGTGATCACAACGACGAAATAGCTCTCAAGTAGGATTGTGCCTTAAAGAGACATGCTTTCATGTACTTTTTATTGGCATTAAACTGAAGTACCAGGAAACAGACAACAAGGTTTTTTTCTAATACATATCATGCATGTAGTTTAGAACTTCTTTTCCCGCTCGACAGATGCTTGTAATAAGGAGTATGATTGCCAATGAGACAAATATCCACAAAAGTTCAAATAACGTTGATTTGAGCAGTATATTTGAAAATTGAATATCAGAACGTAGAACTTCAAACAAACAAACATGTAAATTATCATTTTATTTTATTTTCTAATGTGCTGAAAATATAATTAATACACAATATAAAGAAAAATGTTAAATAGTTTGACAATTTGTCAACATCTGGTTAAATTCCGTTAAATTCTTTCATTTAAGCAAAATATCAATTTGGCATTTAAAAAAGATTCTGTGTTGTTCGTCTAGACAAATGTATTGCGAATATCTCTGCAAATTATTTTCAGTTTCTTTAAACGCGTTACATATTTTAGAGACACGAGTATGTATAAGCTAGCATGTACACTTTTGTTGGAATTAAAATTGAAATAGTAACATCTTTTATATAGGCGAGTAATATATTGCAAAAAGACTCCTAGTTGAACACTTCAATACACCCAACTAAACCATGGTTTTAATTTAAATTGTTCGAAGTCTTATATTCTGGACTTTCTGTTTTGTCCGCTCTAAAAATAAATGTATAATGCAATATCTTTTAAATCTAGGCCAAAAATTTTAAGTAAACCATTGCAAATGTTTGCCGATTCGAGATAAAATATCATATTCCTTATAAAACTGGTATACATTTCACCAAAACAAACAAATACCAAGACGTAAATTGCATAATTGTTAAAGTAAAAATCAAATTATAAACAGATATATCATGTTAAAAGGAATATTTGCGAACAATACCAGTCTCAAGACTGGTATTTTTCGCAAATACCCCTTAAGAACATGCTATATATGTTTAATTAAACAGAATGATAATGATCAATGATCGCATTGTTGATCTTGATGTTACAAGCGTCCAATCGGATAGAGTATTTGTTGGCAAATACCACGGCAGAGAGGGTTTAAAGGCATATTCTTTTTGACAATACCCCGGCGTTAAAAAAATACACGATATTCATTTGATAACAGATAATTGGTGAAAAATACACTGTCTTTCAATCAATCTAAACCCAGGATTCCTACATAAGGTGTAATTATTCAAAAAAATCCTTTCTTAAGAAAATAATACTTTGAGAGATAAGAATTTGATTTGGGGGATCGGTATTCATAATAAACTTAAACACTTTATAAAGGTTTTTATGTGGAGGCAATTTTGATAGTTTTTAAACCCCAATAAAATTTGATTTGTCTTATTTTTTTAACAAAAAGTCTAAGTCAGTAAAAGATTTAATCAACCATTGTTATTAAATGCGTGTAAATATGCTTGAAAATTAAAACTGTTCTGAAATAATATTTTTTTTTTTTAAAGTTACCACTTATACATAAATGTAGTATTAATATACATACATGTTGTATAAACAAGTTGCAGGGAAACAGGAAAAGCTTTTCGGTTGTATTCAGTTTCAAAAAAAGAAGTAAAATCACAAAAATACTGAACTTCGCGGAAAATTTAAAACGGAAATCCCCTTATCAAATGGCAAAATCAAAAGTTAAAACACATCAAACGAATGGACAACAACTGTTCAATCAATTTTCAGATAAATATGTTGCGCTTTTTTTCATATGACCCTACAAGGTTTTCATTTCGAATTATTATTTGCAATGTTTAAAATCTACATAGTGTATTGGTTTGAATGTGCATATAATATTGGATATACTTCTGCGATGCCTTTTGACAGTAATTCTGCTTCTTAAAACGTGACTTGTTTTTTCAAGAATCTATTGTCATGAAGTTACCAAGGAGGAAATAATGTATTCAGAATGTTTTGTATAGATTTTATATGAAAATGTACATGTCAAATTGGAAATAATTCTAGAGTATTATATCTTGTAGTGTTTTGATTTGAAATCTACTGTGATAGAACTTTAAAGCATTAAATTCTGTGTTTACTAACGGAAATTCAATTTTCATAAGAAGGGATTTAGTTACGTAAAAGATTTCAAAACGGGAATGCAAATATGAGATATAGTATGAGTTGAACCAACATGTTTCTGTGGTTTTAAATGTGATTTTGAAAACATTAATTATTAATTTTAAGATCAAACTAAGATGGACTTAAGATGACATACGTTGATTCTTATAAGTATCACTGCATGGCAGTTATAGTTGGGTTCTAAAATTAAGTGAAGATACAAATGATAATTAGATAATCATTCCAAAAAACCCATTTCAACAAATTTGGAAAAAAATCCGCTTGTATTTTTAATATATTAAGACAGATATATAAGACATCGATAATAACAAGTTACAAAATGTACAAGACATTTACCAGCAACTAATCAAAAATTAAATAAGTGTAAAGTGATGAAACACAAAAAAAGGGTTCAAAGAAGATCAATGTTATATAACAGCAATATTTTAACCGATAATCGAAATAATCGATCGATTATCGAATAATCGAGTACTAGTTGCCATCCTTAGTATATATACAATTAATCTAAATATCAAAACAGCAAAATTTTGTCCTTCCCTTGCGGGGATACGAAATCATGCTATTGAGATACCGAGACAAGACCATCTGTATTGTGTTAAGCGCTCTAGCCCATTCGGCCACCTAGACTAAACATATCAGCTGTCGTTGATCTTATTTTACCTTTCTTAGTCAGAAGAAGATAGAGGCGTTAAACAATACACGATATACATGTATTACACATCAAGATTTGCTAAATTGTCTGTCGTAAAGGATCGTAAGTTGCAGTCACAGAAATATTTATGTCAGTCTACATATGTGACAACTCTATGATAGATTTATTCATTGGGTCACCAGTGAATGTGATATGCAAAGCTAATAAACATCAAACGAATGGATAACAACTGTCATATTCCAGTTTGTTATGTAGAAAATGATGGATTAAATCTGGGGTAATAGCTTGCTAAACCTATTATTTGAAGTACAATTGCAAATAGTTCTATCAAAATGCCAAGAATTTGTAAACAAAGCAAACAAACATTATAATTAACAATGTATAATATAGGGTTACAGTAGTGATCAATGTGTTATAATCTTAATCACTATTAAAAAAAATGCCAACAGAGAAAAACCAAAAGTCATAACATGATTTGTGTCGTGTATGTCTAACGATTACAGTGAAAACAAAAACTGTAAAACTGCCTAAATACGTTAGACATTTATTAACCATAAGATAACAAATGCATCTGATGTCAACTTTGTTTGATATAAAAAAAATCAAAGTATCTGTCAGATGTCAATATCAATCAGAAAATGAGATATTCCTAGAAGGTTTTATGACTCTCCAAAAATCTTTTTCAGTCGTCGATAGATTTTTCCATTTCAACCATAAGAAATGTTAAGTTTCGCCCCTAAATTCACTCGTTCACGTTTCTATCGGTTCTCTAGATTAGAGACCGATTAGATATTCAGGCAACTTGTTTGCGTTAAGTGATCATTGACATTTTTTGACGTTCAGCAGCAGTTGAGGGCTCTCATCAGTAATCTATGTTACAGCTTTGTGATTCATTGTTTAGCATCGAATTAGCACTTCCTGACAAGTTGTTCTCCTGTTAAAACTGATACACTATAATAGTTTTAACAAAATACTTCCATAGAGGTTGGTAAAAATTACTTTGATTTCGGGGGAAGTATAACTATGTATTAACTGTGTCGTAAATTGTTGAAGAACACTGTTGAAATTATGATCACAAGTTAATATAGAGTCATTAAATAAGTACAAATGCATTCACAACTTTGGAATGCACTTAAAATGTGTGATCATGTTATACAGAATTGATTCAAAAATGGACAAAATCCTATGTCATTATCACGCGAAGTTGAAATAATTTAATAACATATTGTTTTGTGAGTGCTTCCTGATGGCCGTGATGACAACACCTTTGTTCAAATGAAGTAACGGGCACATCATAAGAAACAAAAATGACAGACTTGGGTATGATATCCTCCTTTTTGCCTAAAATTAGTTTATTTTTTTTATTTTTTTCACTTTGCTAATATTAAAATTTCAATAGTTTTGTCAAGTATTCATATTGTGTAGGGTAAAACTAACCCAACCCGCAGAAGGAAGAAAAGAGGGACGTAAGATACCAAAGAGACAGTCAAACTCGTAAATCTAAAACAAACTGACAACGCCATGGCTAAAAATTAAAAAGACAAACAGAAAAACAATAGTACACATGACACAACATAGAAAACTAAAGAATAAACAACACGAACCCCACCAAAAACTAGGGGTGATCTCAGGTGCTCCAGAAGGGTAAGCAGATCCTGCTCCACATGCGGCAACCGTCGTGTTGTTTATGTGATTACAAATCCGGTAAATAGTCTAATTCGGTATGTCAAATTCATGAAAGGGAAGGGGATTGTAGTAACGACGTAAGGAACATATCCGATATCATTTGTGAAACGGTTATTCCATAACGGTTAACCAACTCGTGATGGCGTCCGTAAAACACGTGTTCGGATCTCATAGCCGGAAGTAAAAACCAAATATAAGCAAGTATAGACGCAACATTTAAGCTTAAAACAGATCTGAGTTCGGATTGTGATTAAATATTTAAAATATTAGGTTTTGAGAACTGAAATATTGAAATTGAACATTTCCCTATTAGGGTTCAATATCCAAAATCTAAGTACAGTGTTAGAATTAGCATATAAAAACAAGAATTCAATGGCTGATGTAATCAAACAAAACATTTGAACCTCAATATTTACCACTTAGATTAAGAAGCCAACAATCCAAAATCTCTAAACACATGGGTAGAGTCAGCATTTCAAAGCACCCCATAATTTCTATTTTTGTTGAAATCAAACATGTTTAATTTTGAACCCTGATTAAGAACAATTTGAAAACGAGACCCTTAAATCCAAAAATTAAATATATGTTAGGACTGATAATTTCCGCATGTTTGTTATTTTGAAAAAAGGTGAAAAATACTGCATTTCCTTAATTCAAAAACAGTTGTAAATGTGTATATATAGTTATGGTAAAAATTTACTTTACAAATTTGGTATGGTTTAACATGAAGAATACACATCGATTATTATCTTCTGAAATAAAATTAACGGTACCAATTTTCTTGCACCAGATGCGCATTTCGACAATACATGTCTCTTCAGTGATGCTCTCGTGACCAAAATATTTGAAATCCAAAGCTTATATAAAAGATGAAGAGCTATAATCCAAAAGGTCCAAAAAGTATAGCCAAATTCGTGAAAGGAATCAAAGCTTTGCATGAGGGAGATACATTCCTTAATTTATAATAATTTCTAATATATTTTAACAGCAAATTTTAATAACACAAAAAATCTGTATTTTCATGCCAGTACCGAAGTACCGAAGTACCGAAGTTCCGAAGTACTGGCTACTGGGCTGAAAATTATGTTTGCAAATCTAGACACAATCACATGATATGATATGAAGTAAGAATTAAACATTCACACACACAAAACAAATTAAAAAATAAAACAAAAACATCTGGGACATCTAACTTTAAAATAAAAAAAAATTAAAAATTAAAAAAAAAGCACCACCGAAATTTGTAACAACACATGAATAATAAGTCAGAAATAGAAGATCTATTCATATACGTATCATTTACATCATTTATATTGAAAGGAATATACCTCAAACTGATAAAGTCAAAGAACAATCCCTTTTGCTACTGAAAGGTTTTCAAATCAAGAACACGAGGAAATTGAACTTAATTTAGTCACAGGAAACAGCATATCTAGATTAGAATAATTTCGTCAAAGCGTTTTCATTTTAATGAACGGACACTTTTTGGTAGCCGCCTGACCACCCGGCCGCCTAAACTACATATTTTTATATATTCATAGCCTTTGTATTTTACCGTTGGAGAGATGGATCTTGGATCGCAACCCTTGGCTAGCGAAGATAAGATACACCGATTTGACATTTTGTTTCAAAAATAATAATGATATTCATGGATCTCACGAATGCAGAGAATCTATTTTAACATAGCATTTATGATTATTTGAATAACCAAAATACTATACAATACATGCACGCATTACAAAAGAATCTCATTGTGACTAGTATTAGTAAAATGGAATACAATTTCATGCACATTTTTTAAAGGGAGAAAATGGAAAATGGAAAAGGGGAATGTGCCAAAGAGAACCGATTGACCAAAGAGCAGAAAACAGCAGAAAGTCACCAAAAAGTCTAAAACACAGCAATAAAATCTATGAATTTTCTATGACTTGTTTTATTAAAGTTGCATTTAAACTCGTACACATGTATTTATAGTATGGTGATATTTTAAATTTTTAACAGACTAGAACCGAGTTTCGACATCGTTCTATTAACCTGAAAATTATAAACTGAAACACAAATGACTATTCTTACGATCATTCAATTCAACAGATCCGTAAAAAAGTGTTTGTAATTTTAAGGTCTGTTACAAAGAAATATAACGGTTGATCGACTGTAAACTTTATCAATGGACTAAACTAAATGTATTCATTTGGGAAATAAATACATTTGTAAATATATGAAATACTCACCGAGCCTCAGTACCATATAGATTATTACCAACAGACACAAATATTCCATTTCAAAATGAAAAGAAAGTATATTGCTTATACTTCTTAGTGCATTGTCATGATTAACGAAGCATACAGGGTAAACCTACGTAATTATGTTTACACGACCACATCCGATATATAAAGATGTAACTTCCATAGTCTTAGTAACGGAAGGCAAATCTAGAAATAGACATAAGATATGTGTTTAAAGAGTTTAGATATATTTTATTTTTTTACACAAACTATGTTTATTTGTCAGCAATCTTACTTAACAGTTTGTATACACAATATGGAATAATGATTCAATTCATTATACAGTAAATAGAAATAAGTATATCAAACATACAAGTCATACATAGTATATCATACTTACTAAGTGAGGAATTTTATGAACAGTAGTTGCCGTTTGTTTATGTAATTAATACGTGTTTATCGTTTCTCGTTTTTTATGCAGATTTGGAGGGTTTTACACTTGTTATTTTGGGGCCCTTTATATCTTTTTGTTCTGTATGAGCCAAGGTTCTATGTTGAATGCCGTACATTGAACTATAATGGTTTACTTTTATAGATTTTTATTTGGATGGAGAGTTGGCTCATTGACACTCACATCACATCTTTCTATATCTATTTCCAAGTCTAAACAAGTGACAACCATACAGTGTATATGCCCTCTGGATTTCAATGTGTTTGAGTTGACGAGTTAATACTCACATCTATATTTGTCTGCAAATGACACCTCACAGTGTTAGAATTAGATTCTTATGCTGACATATTTTTGTCCCTAAACGGGATTTGAACTCACGCATTTGTGACACAATAGCACCAATCTCTTAGCCGCATGACCAACAATCTAGACCATATGTTTACATGTCACATGTCAAAATTAAATGATAAAACACATCAAATACGAATAGACAACAACTATCATACTCCTGAATTGGTACAGGCATTTTTAAATGTAGCAAAGAATGACTAGCAGATACGATATTACAGATGATTACCACTTGATATCCATGTGTTGCTGTCTAGCTTGAAGGTGTAATCTAGACTTCAGACAGATTTTGAAGAAAAGAAATATGAAAGACGAAACAAACTTACTTGAGGCAAATAACAGAATTTTTTACACATGATTCCAATTCAAATGACAGGCGCGTATAGTCCATTAAACTTTACTCAAATTGGTCACCAAAAAGATAATTTCGATCGTTTGTGAGAACAAGTCATGAGAAGTTGTATATAGATAGTATTTCAACGTGTACATCAACTTTTATAAATTATTATGTGCTGCTTGTAAATACATGTTTTCTCTTGGTATGATCTTTTTGTTTCTTTATTGCAAAACAATCATTTAGACACAATCATGGTTCTAATTTTTCTGGGTCTGTCACCCTGAATCCATTGCAATGTATGCATTGATATTTTTCTATGTTTATAAATTAAAAATGGCTTCCACTTTACTTTGAATGACTACGAAAATATGGTTTGAGTAGGATTGAAACTCATAAAATATGTTTAAATTGGCAATATTTGTCTGTTAAAAAAGCAGCCTTTAATCTAGTGGTTATGGTTTATTGTTGTCTGCAATCATGCGTTTTATGTATTGCTTTAGTCTTAATAAGACTGTAAAAACTGTTAGTTTTCTCTTTTTAATAGTTTGAATTTTTTTATTTATTTTGATTTATTTACGAAGTGTTGAACACTGTACAATTACTAATTTATTTTTGTTCATGATACTATAACTGATTTTGTCTCATTTTGACCATACAACATACATGTATCCTTATTTTTCAAAATAATTACAAGTACACTTACACAACATAGAATAAACCTACTACTTGTTACAGTAAGAGTTGTTGTCGGATTGTTTCTGCTGGTCCCAACAAGATTTCTGGCCTTACAGCTATACGCTCCTTCGTCCGTAGATGCCACATTGTGGATGGTCAAAGATGGACTAGATGTTGTTGATCCTGAATACTTTCCATATGAGGTAGAAACGAGGATATGATCTATCACTTGTTCTACATACTGGTTAGTGTCCATGCATTGTAGTTGCTGTATAGGACTGTTTGATGAGCTGACTGAACAGCCCAGAATAATTTGTTTTCCGTTTTTTTTATTATATGTTGACTGTGAAATAGTTGTTACAGGTGTTGATCCTAAAATTATTATGAATATACGTATAGTTTGAACATTTATAAACATAACTGTAAATTGTATGTATCTTGCTCTAATGTGTATTAATGCTATAAAACCAGGTTGAATCCACGATTTTCAACACAGTTAGATCAACTAAACCTTCATAATGTTGATCCCCTTACACAATAGTTGTAGCCACTTTACATTAAATAGTCGTGTGTTCTTTATTCTTGCTACTCTCAACGTAAAAGGACTTTTATTTCCTTTTTATAGTAGCAAATATTTTCGTAAGGTGTTAGTAATATAATATTACTTTTATACATACAATCAAATTTCTAAAAATCAAACATCGTTGTCAATATAATGGAATTTTCTGCGACTGTCACCCAAGTGAGAGTTTTAACTAGCTTTAAAACATGGTTTAATCCACTGTTATCTACATTTAAAAATTCTTGTACCAAGTCCGGAATATGACAGTTGTTATCATTCGTTTGATGTTTTACACCTAATTCAGTATTTTTTGGATTTTACTCTAAATTATATATAACTTTGTATATCATGTCTCTTTCTGGAATATTATAGATCCTCCCAAAAATATTTAGGTCATTAAAATTTGTCGAATTTACTACTGACCTTATATTGACATCATACTAATAAATGACAGACATTATGTTTATAATATATGCATAAAATTTATACTTCCTATTCATAATAATTGCTATCTCTCTTATATCTAGATATTAAAATAAGAGGTTCATTTTTTTGGGCCCTTTAATTTTCAAAAAACAATTTTCATTTCAGTGGAAGGGAATGGTCTTGAATGCTTTAAGCATAACATCTCAATCAAATACAGGTCCAGGCTCCTTATAAATCTTGTTTGATTAAATGATGGAACGAACAATCAGATTAAATGATTTGAGTATGGACAATTGCAATGTTTTCCGTCTGTTTTAACCAACAATTGTTTTCAGAAAAAAAAATGAATGCACACAAGCACTTACCAACAGGATTAACCGTAATGGTATGTGTATTCACAACGTTAACAGTATCTGCATTAATGCCCCTGCAAACGTAGTTGCCTCCATCAGACTGTTGAACATTGGCTATTGTCAGAGGTTCATCGGCAATTGTACCTCCGAAAAGTCGTGAATTACTTTATCTTTAATCCATATAATATGAGATGCAGTACCTTGAGTTACAGCACACCGCAGAGTAATCGAAGACTGTAGAATTGGACTATACTTGGAGAAGGGAGCGTTAATTGCAATAGGTTCTACAAGTATTTAGCATTATGTAAGATGGAAGTGCATGTTAGCGAATATACATTAACCAAACATGATGTGCAATTGTAATTAGTCACTTGAGCGTTAATTGAAAAATCAAAATACAATTCTAATATGACGTGCTTCTTTCGCTTTGTAAACAACACTGTGATAAAATTCTCGATATATCTATACTTAGCGCAGACTCTGTGGTGAACATAAAAATGGCTGTTACAATAAACTTCCCACGTAAATCCACATGTATTGAAACCTATTTGCAAACCCTTTGCCGAATTTATTGTTTTAAAAATTAAAAAAAGCCAAAATCACTTTTATTCTTATTCGGATGCATAATAACAATTTTAAAATGCACAAGAACTCGGAGAAACCAACAAAATAAAAATAGAAAAAAATTTCGCGAAAGTATATTAATGTTTTTGGCGCATTTAAGTCATTTCAAAACATGACGTCATACAAATGAAAACGCCAGAGTTGAAAGTTTTCTGTTACGTGAACCATTGAAATGTTGTTTACTATTGTATTAAAATTGATTATCAAGGTAGGATTTGTTTTATTTTATATTCTATTGCATTATTCGCATATTTACTGATTTCAGCAAGTCAACATGGCGGCTCCTTAGTTACGAAATGTCATCATTGGATTTGACGGTAGCTTACGAGACAACATGTAAATTAAAATGACAATTGTTGGTTTTGGGAATGAAACAGATTTTTATTTTAGCGGTTATTCACGAAATAATCCATGCAAGCTACGGGTTTATTACAATGTTTGAGCTTTATCTAACAGGGAGTAACATAAAACAGCTACACACACAGCTTTACCCACCTCGCTTAAGTTTTTTTAATGATCGTAGTTGTCCTATTAGAATCGAAATGATTCTTGGAAACCATAGATTATTGGAAATTTACACATGTCCTGGGCCGTGATATTCGTTAATTTTATCCCTCGCTAACGCTCAGGATAAAATTCGAATATCACGTCCCAGGCCATGTGTAAATTTCCAATAAGCTATGGCTTCCATGAATTATTTCTTAAATCAAATACAAGCGCTTGTTCTCTTCATGTCGATAGAACTGACCCCAAACAAACAATTGTGGTGTGCAATTGTACAGATATATTCCAAATACGATTTTCAACCACTAATGTATGAGAATTTGCGTCATAGAGATTTTAATGGGTGATTGGATCCATTCACTTGTATTTTAACTGATTTTTTTTTGCAAACGTTGTATTTATTCAGTATTGGGTATGTTAAACGATAAACAAATATGCAAGAGTCATCAATTATGTGTAGGAAAATTCTTGGTCTAGTGATGCTATTCAGATTTAGAATATAAGTTTTGAATTTAGCTGAATTCATCCTATCACATTGTTTGCTCAACTGGAAAAAGGCAATTATGCCACTAGTAACCCGAATTTAACTTGATCGGACAAAAACGTGTTAACGCTATTTAAATGAGATTGATCGTTATTTGATAAAGATTGACAAAAATTAAAAATTATATTTAATTCATTTCAATTCATATCAATTCATTTTAACGCCAGTCAAATAGATTTCTCTGCAGTCGATCAATTGAAATCAAGTTAGTGGTTAGTTGCGTCAAACTAATAGGCCACGCCCCTGTTAAGCTATCTCAAACATGCATTAATTCGTTTTAAACATGGATGAGACCCGGACTTTTTACAGGTAAATCACTCAAGCAAAACGACCTCGATGTATCTATCGTTTGGGCAGAATCAGTTTTTTGTTTCAAACTTTAAATGCGTACAGTCTTAGTAAAGTCACATGTTTCACAATTTAAACAAGCGAATGAATAATAGGGCGCCCGAATAATACACGTGACATGTTCATATATATAAGGAATTATAATAAAAAACATTAAAATATATATGCACACGCGGTTTAAAAATGCAAAACTTGTGAATCTGTTGAAAATAAAATAGTTAGATATATAACATGATTTTAATTTGCTCAAATGCACTAGATCTTTATCGCATATATACATGCGTTTCAAAAATTGCCAAATTCTATGAAAACTCGTGGCATGTAGGTTACGTGTGGTCCTTTGCAACTATTTACAAAACTTTTTGTATTCCTGTATATTTACCGTTTCTCTTTTTTCTGTTTTACTATAATAATTCTTTATTCCGTAAGAAAATATAGAGCTCATTGGATCAAATACATACACAAATTATACAGTTTACTGTATTGTATACTCGTATGTAAATGTAGACACGGAAAACTACACAGAAATTATTTATTGTGTACATAATTTAAATCGATGTATTTCATATTTTCGGTATTGACTGTAAAAAGAGCTTAAGTGCAGTATGAGTAAAATACAGAATTAACTCTACCTTTTTTATACTTCTTTATTTTAGAGGTAAGCTGCTGGCCATGTTTCACTTATTCTGTCGCAAATCATTTAGTTCAAGATTCAGATTCAGATTCAATATTTTATTAAAGTCTCACCACATACAATTACATATATTTACACAATAAAATATTCATACAGGTACGTAAAACATACATGTATAACAACAAACTTTAAATTCACATTGTATGTGCCAATCTTAAAAGATTTATGAGAGACTGTATAACCAATATTATTTAAAAAACAATAAAATATTGTACATTTTATATATATTATATATTTGCTTATGAATACCATTAAAATACAGCATAATCAATTATATAAAAAACCATTCCTTCTGATTAAAATACTATAGCAGGTTCTGGCGACACTGTCAAAAACTTTATCATTATTGAATAAAAAAATTAATTTTTCATTATCTGATAAAATGTTAAAATCCACATTAAAATTTGAAACTTCATAAAACAATATATGTCTAAGATCTTCATATAGTGGACATTTCAATAAAACATGTAGTTCATCTTCAATACTATCATTACAATAAAAACATGTTCTTTCGTGTATTTCTTTTCTTTCATATCTACCCGTTTTATTCTAAGGGGAGCAACTCCGCATCTAAACTTAGCAAAAGAACTTCTAAATTTAAGTGGCATTTTATACTTTAAGTAAGGTTCAGTACAATAATCATGTTTAAATAACTTATAAGTTCTTAATTTATTACCTTGAGCATACGCAGATACTCTATTACTCCATTCTATTTTATATTTATCAAACATTATTGTTTCTAATTGTACAATAATACTCTTATTTAATACATTAGTTTCATAGTTACAATAATTATCAAAATTATGATTTAACCAATCAATTAAATTCTGAAAGAAGTTGATTTGTTATCTGTACGAATACATGAAATATTTCTCACTGAACGTTATGTTTGCAATCGATGATCAAATACAAATCTACAGTATTTATATGAAAGAGACTTAATGATATATTTTTATATTATTATTCTACATATATTTGAAGGATCGAAATAATCAGTTCTACAAATGGATGTTATTTAAAGACTTAAAATTTTACAATTATCAAGTGCATCCATGAAATTTTTATCGACGCACCAAACTTTTCCCTTTCATCGTGCATAGCTCATTTTCCGATTCACTTAAGATTTCTAACGATCTTCTTACTTGTTCATTGCATTCTAAAATTAAAATCCTACACAAATTGCAAAAACTTTTATTCTCCGGCTAGACTGCGTAAAAGATCAATATTGCTTTGTTTGTGTATACACAATGTTTTGAAGGCCGATATCCAGTTTGGCTAAAAAATAATTAATTTGCGCCACAAGTTAATTACGCGAATTCTTTTTTTTTGTATCACTTTATCATAAAAACTGCAACATTCATTTGCGCCAATAAAACAATCATTTAATTGTGCAAATATTATAGACTTGTTTTCAAATGTTTCTTCTTAGAGCACTGAGGAGGTCCTTTTCGGTATTTACATGTAGGTTCAGAATTCGCAAACTGAAAGGGCCTCCTTAGTGCACTTAGACTGACAAAAAAAGTGCACAATGGACCTGATGGAAAGATAGAATTGACACAAACAACATGGCATACGGAAGGAGAAGTACATAATTTCGAATTTTAGTAATTATAAAGTTATTTAACAGTTGAAGTAAGTATTCTAATGTTACATGTACGTGTAAATATGTTAATAGTTTGGGCAATAGTTTCGAGGTAAATATGACACAATTAATAAAATTAAGAATGGAAATGGGGAATGTGTCAAGTTCCATTTATTGGCGCAATTAATATTATAAAACAGAAGAGATGAGCGCTATTCAAACGTTTACAATATGACAAATTACACCTAACTGTTTTCACAAATCAGTATTTTTTTCGCCCGGGGATATACACCTGCCAGTAATCTAACTTCAGTAACTTTAAAATACCCAGCCGTGTCATTTCCGTATATTGTACATGTAGATATCACGTGTTATACATGTATATTAATAATCGAATATTTTTAAGAATTTGTGATTCGTTAAAACTTGATAACATGTACATTTGTATTTACTCAGATTGCACGCCAATACTGTAAGGTTAAGCTTTTCGTAGGTCAAAAACATCATATTGCACAGGGCATACAGCATGTTACTTAAAATACATTCTAGAAATCCCCAATTTTACATTGTTCATGCAATAGTTGTTGATTAATAATATAACAATTGTAGCCTTTAGTAGAAAATTCACTATAATTTCACTTTTTTTAAATGACAACTTGTAATTACCGGAAGATTTGCAGATATTGACACCTGTGCGTTTGGATTAGCATTAAAATGTTCCTGTATTTTTATAAGAAATACTTTATAACACAATCTTGGACTTGTACAAGTATATATATGCATCTATAAGTCCAAGCATGTGCATACAATAATGCATGTATGTATACGCATGAGTTTCTCGCTACATTGAAGACCTGTTATATAGGCCTTCCTCTTTTGTCTGCTCTATAGTCGGGTTTTTGTCTTTTTTACACATTCCCCATTTCCATTCTCAATTTTTGTAATATATACGACGCTATATTGGGGAGCGTCTAAACACCACCTCGGCCGCCTTGGTGCACTGTCAGTCTAAGCTCAAGAAACTGCACTAAGCCCATGATGGGATGGTGCTATGAATGTAAAAAAGATACCATCGGACGCTGATTTTCATGAAGATAATGTATCTGATTTTTTTAGTCATTAGAAATTGTAGTTAAGTCGTAATTTGATTTTTTCCGGTACGTCTAAACACTGCTAAGGACTCCTTAGTGCACTAAGGACTATACAATGCCACTAAGGACTAGAAGGAGTGTTGTTATGTGTATTATTTTTACAAATTATGTTAGAGATCGATATTTAATGCATAAATTTCAAATATTATAGAAAAATAATCATAAATAAACAAGATATTCAACATTATTTAGGCACATGCCCGTTTTTCTTTGATATGCCGAAAATCAATGAACCGTTTGACACTGGCCAATAACATAACAACTGATTAAACAATCATAATCTTTTTATTTAGTAATAAACAATAGTGTTGAAAAGATTTATGCTTTTAAAATATTTATAATTATATGTTATTCTTATCAAAAATGATTAAAAGGACAAATAATTTTGTTTTTGTTTTATTTCTTTTCCAACAAAGTTATTTGCCATAGGTGCACGACTTTGATGTGTGCCAACTAAATGACTGATAAGTTGAAGGGTGGTTAGCTTGCTATGTAAGAGAAACGGAGACAAAAAGAATAGATATATTCATAAGTGTTTTGATTTATTTTGATTTCGACAAAGATGCGTGTATATATAAATGGTTTCAGTAAAAAAAATACGATTGAATTGAGAGAAAAAAATTCATGTGGCGTCCTTGGGTTTATCATAACAACTTAGCTTTCAAACAGTTTGATATCTGTTTACAAAGGCTTCATGCGGTACTTATTTGTGTGTATATGTTCGATTTTTTTTTTCTAAAAGTAAAAGAAGTTGAAAAAATCATTTCCAGATTTTTAGTCAGATTTAGTTCATTTTCAAATATATAACAAAGACAATTTTTTTTTAAATGTTCCACAGTTTTTAGTGTATTATTCACGAAAAAATTTCAGTTTGTGTTAATTTAGAGCTAAAATTATAATTTTGACAGAGAAAGAGATTGCTTCGTATGAACGCCTTGAAAACATGTCTTTACCCCATGATGTGTAAACAGTGTATATAAAGTGCGAATCCAGCTAGTTCATTTTTACTGTCATATGCGGGTATGTCTATTGTAGAATAAAGGATCATGGGAAAACTGTATTTGTTTACGTTTTAAAAATACCACGCTTATACCCCAACGCGACCCACTAATCTATACTCTTTTCTGACTCATATTAAGCCCATTATAAATATTAAAAAAGGGTGTTTTTTATCCCTTTTTATCCCGTCTCGTTTCGGTTTGAGCCATAGATAGATAAGATGTCTTATGTGACAATGAGACAACTCTCCATCCGAGTCACAATTTATAAAAGTATACCTTTAACGTCAAAATACGGTCTTCAACATGGAGACTTGGCTCACACCGAACCGGGCAAGTTATAAAGGGCCCCAGTGTAAAACCTTTTAAACGGGAAAACCAACGATTCAATCTATATCAAGATGTACGTAATTAGTGGTGAAGTGTCATGGAAATGGATAAAAAAAACAAGGAAGGATATGGAAATGGATAAAAAAAAAAACAAGGATAAAGATCCCTATACGATTTTTAAGAAATTAAATGGAATACATTTGAAATAAATGTTATTTCTATTGAATTTATTTAGAGTGTTTTAAAACTAAACTTTCCTCCGTAAGTTAAATTTGATCAAATCCGTCTCTTACTTTATCTATAATTGTTTCTGCAAGTCGGCTAAATTAAGGCTTTACAGCTAATTTCCTAATGCATGTAAAGCAAAACTTTGGTTGACTTGCTTGCTAAGTTTGTATATTTTTTTTATACAAACTTTGTAAATAAGATTGACATCTTTAAACCATATATATCGGCATAGTTTAACCTGTATTTATATAATTATTATATTTGAATTAAATTGGGTGGTATCATAATGATTGTACAAAAAAAAACTCAAAGCAAGCACGCTAACTAAAGTCTTGCTTTACATGTTTAAAAAATACGCTGTAATAGATAAAAAAAAAAAAGAATATATATAATACAGTGAAAATGCGCCGCATATAGAAAAATAATGAATCGCTCTACAGTGAAAATGAAAGAATAGTATCATTATTCGACAGTAAACATGACTCGCATAAAGAAAGCATCTAAGTGGAATTCAGTTCAATATAAAGAAACTGAATGACAAATTCTATTCTACGTTAAACAACTTTAATAATTGTGTTGAAATGAATATTTTTTCTGCAACAACATCTTACCTGTTAGTTATAAAACACATGCACGATCTGTTCGTGAAATGTACTAAATATTCACCTATTTTGGTATATATTTCACAGCTATTTGGATTTAGGCGCGAAAAAAACCCCGTTCGCATCTCTTACTTTGTTTTATTAGTATTATGTGTTTCTTAACATATACTTTTTAACTATTTTTCTTCATTTTCTTCAAAAATAAAAAATAAAAAGTCGTCTGTTTATTTATCCTTCTACATCAAAAATTTCTGTCATATACCGTGCAAATGATATTTTAGGATCCGCACTTTACATACACTGTGTAAATAATAATTTTTGTAATACAATATAATCTGAATATTTAAAGCATGAAAAAATGAAAATTTTCAGCCGACAGAAATATTTTCAACTATAATTTCTTTAAATCTGTTTTTCTTAAAGAAGAACAAGTATGTCAGAAGATAATCCGATTTGCATTTTTTTTTAAATTGTACGCTTAACATATTGTATGAAATAATTTATTAAATAATAACTATGTGGTATGTGCTTTTAAATAACGCATTTAAGATAATCTCTGCCCAAACAGGTCATATATAGACTAAGTGGGATTGCATGTAGTAAAAATGTATTATCTTATTGGTTTCGTTTTGTCCAGCAATACAGTGCTTAATGTCTTCATATATGAACTTAAATTTTGAAAAGTGCACCACAAGAAACAAACTTAAGTGTTCCAGTTACATAATAAATACTGTCTATTGTTCGAACGCATGCATGTCTGTCGTCGCCTGTCATCACAATAAAACACGCTTGCAAGAAAAATAAACAGTAGAGAGATACGTGTACAAAACACATCATAGGTCATGTGGCCGACCACCTGATAATAAAATAATTTCCAACGACAAAGAAGGCTACGAAATATAAGATTCAATTTTAGGTTTTACCGGACTTAAGGCAGCCAAGATCAAGATGAGTTTAATGAAAAAGCAACAAATAACTCTGCCGGCTATCCAAACTTCAACACGTACTTTCACAATATATATATGTGAATTAAAAGATTTAAAAAAACATATATTTCAGTCACTTATTAATATGAACATGATGATGGTCAGTAAATAAATAAAAACCGCAAAAACGTTGCACGGAATATAAAAATCGGAAAAAACGAAGCACGAGAAGTAAAATTGTAAATATTTATGGAAAAAGTAAAATAATATATTTATTAGCCGTTCTAAGAAATCATCTTGTCATTATTAAATGGACATGATGACCCTGCAGTCACTTTTAAGCGTCCGCTAGTTGCAACCAGAGACCTCTGTTGCAACTGATTTGAAAGAAACATATTATTCATAATAATTAATTTGATAGCAATTTTAAATATTCTGGGAACACGTTATTTACAACAATTTAGTCCCGTCAAATAGTGCTGTTGGTTTCTGCCGAAAAAAATCTTTCAAAAAGTTGTAACCTTTGGAACTTCTTCAGATAATTTGACCACATGACAAGAAATTATACAATATACATTGGTCACGCACGATAGATTCTGATGTAAGACACGTACCGTTACAATACCCAGTTAACACGCATCAGCGCACACAGGTTTATCGAATAGGCCAGTTGATTGGAGGAAAGTTACCAAAAACCACGCCTACCTTTAACTATTATCCAATCAAACGCCTTTGACATAAACATAAATAATACATGGGTAATATTACAGAGATTTTGAAAAAAGTTGAGACTCTAAATTCTAACTTAAAAGTATAGATTAATGCTCGTAATTTCGCAATTTACATTAAATTTTATTCATACTTTCACCTAGTGAGGAAAAAATTAAAATTTAAAACAATTGCAAATTACAACTATAATGCACAGCAAGGACGTATATTAGTTATCCGTCCTTGTGCACAGTTTGTGATAAATGGGTGTCAAAATGTATTAAACAAAAACCCAAATACCAGTTTCAAGAAGAATTCTTTGCTTTTATTGCAGAATCGCATAAAACATAATGTTGTCGTATTTTCAAAAAGAATTATCAATTTGAAAACTACTTTTCCTTTTTACCTTTCTAAATTCATATATTACGCAGATATAGATGTGGTAGTTGCCGATTGAGTCTAGAAGGTGTCAGGATTTACACAGAGAAGACAGAATATGCCGTCTCTGTGACACAAACAACATTGATGACGAGTACCATTACATTATGAATTGTAAAACATTTAAACTATAGAAAAAGAAGGAAATGTTTAAGGAACTACTGTTAGTCAAACCCTTATATCTTTAAAGCTGTTCAACAGTTAAACTCATCAAATATTGTAATATTAGAAAAACCAGAGACATATATGTGTATATATGTCTCTGGAAAAACTATGTAAAAGTTATAAATGTGAAAGTCAGTCCTCCAAGTTAATTTAATTGTATCGTTTACACATGCATGTACTAATTTTACCTTATAGTTATGTTTATGTATGTTCTTGATAACTAGTAATTGAAGTTTTATGAGAAATAAAGTAGTCGTATTCCTTTAAACCATAAATTACAGTACACGAAGACAGCCTACGGGTAAAGTACAAGTGAATATATCACAAAGATCATCCGTACGCGTCCTTGTAAATGCAAAACTCTGGATTTTCTTTGATAATTACCCGAGAGGTTAGAAAAGACTTCCAAAGGTGTTTGCCAAAAAATTAATTGAAATAAAAGATTTTTGTGTAGACGAGTTACAACATTGCATAAGCATAATTAGGAAATTTGAACAAAAAATGTAAGTGCACATCTTTCTAGTGGCGAAAAACACGCATATCGAGTTACGTAGACGAAAAAGAATAAGTACATTCATAATGATTATGATGTAAATTCACGAAATTATAAGGTTATAATTAGAAAACAATCTAAAACACGATTCGTCATTCCCCATGTGTATAGATTAAAACAGAATTATAATTTCGTCATTCCCCATGTGTATAGATTAAAACAGAATTATAATTTTAATTCTTAAATTAAATTCTGAAATTCAAAAGACATGTTTCTGATACTTGACAGTTCAGCGAACACTATTACATGAAATGCACGATGATATTGACCGAAAACAATGGTGAAAGATTCAAATTGTAAAATCAGCCGCTGAACGGTAGAATTTCTATCAATCATTCAACGACATAAAAAGACTTTTAAGTGTAAAAGTATGATAGAAATACTTTTAATTTATTGAAATGCCTGTTAAATTAATATTGTTCCAGTCATTGGTTACTAGTGATTGTCAGTCCATTTCGATATTTCATAGCACTTTTACAAATTCTGAAAAAAAAAGAAAAAGAAAAAACTAATATTCCCATGGGAAAAATATATCTTCCCATGAGAAGAAATTTGTCCCGCACAGTGTTCAACTCCCAAAAAAGGGAGTCTAACCAACAAAGAAATACTTTATCATCTGTAGATTGATTTTTATATATGAAACGATGTGTATTGATTTTACTTGGTTCAATGTTCAGTGGCAAGTATTTTATGTATGCACAGGTCCAGAGACAGAAAATCAAATTATTCATTCACTTATGGTCTTCAAAAATAACGATTGCGGGATGACGGACAGGAAGACTTCAAACGTAACAGTGTGAACTAGCTGTCAGAAACTTAAGTACTCTTAGATCCTTTCGTGCTATTGTCGTTTTGTTCTTCTGGTAAACAAGTGATTCTTTCATTGTTGAAGACCCTCTAGCGACTATAAAGATGAACAGGAATAAAACGCTGACCATTGATAATTTGTATTTTTGTTAAGCTCTGACTTTGTGTTCGATTTAAGGTCCCGTGTACTTTTACTCCATATTCCTTTATTTTCTATAAAGGCGTCTGTCTTGACAGTAAGTTGACACGACTTAATACAAGTTAAACCCTTAAATGTAAAACACCAGATGGAAATACTCAAAAAGGAGAGCCAGTTTGGTATTCTGTAATGTTAGAGTTCAATTCTTCATGAAGAAACGACTATAATGTTTTCTGTATTCAGCATATAATCATATCTTCTAAACTATATTTTTTCGCACAATGTATGAATATTGGTGGACATGCATCATTGCGAAACCAGACATTTACAAATGAAAATTAACACTTATACTATAGCCATTTAGTAGGAAAGTAAATGCACAAAAGACAAGTAATTCAGAAACATGCATGATCATGCATGGATCACGCAAAATTATGCAGGGGCGACACCGGAGTAATGGGAGTTTTCTTCTTGCAAGACATTCGCCGTGAAAACAATTTGATATGAAGACAAGCCTTTATTTCAACTTTGTTTTAAATTTTCAAACATGAGGCTGTTACGGCCCAGGTCAATGTTCTTAAGCAACACATATTTTCATTTCATTTTGCTGTTAGCTTTCTGATATAAATTTTTACATATTATAGACTATTATGATTCTTTTTTTTTTCAATTTCAGTGAAACACTATTTCTGATTTGCTTTTAAATAAATTTTAACATGTTTAAATGTCTTTTTCTTTTTCTTCATCTTTTTGAAACCCTGGTTTTGTATTACCACTGACCAGTTCAGTAAAGAAACAGCTGCTTCATGTTTGCATAAATGTGTTTGTAACCAATCTAACATGCTATTATTTCCTTATTTTTTTATTCCGTGTCTATAGATAGTCTTCATCGGGGAGGCAAGATTTATTTTGTCTGTTGGTTGCTTGGCTAGCGTAAACTAATCGATTTACCTCACATTTTGAAGTTGGATGGAGACTGTTTTTAAATAAATGCCGTACCTTTGTACTTTGGTTTCCTGTCGGATTTTTCTCAATTTTAAATTGGGAAGTTTTATCATTTGTTTTGCATAATTATTATTTTTGACTTACAAATGAACGATTAATAAATCTAGTCCCATGTGTGCTAGCGAAATGTCTTTAGTGTAATCTCGGAGTGTAATTTTTATTTCAACTTTTACGTTTGCATCAGGAGGACCTAAAACACGAAAACTTTCTTTTTTTTTAAGAATAACATTCTTTACTTCAAACAAAAATCGCTTTTATCTTTTATTTTTTGCAGTAAAAGACCGGTTTCTTTTAAAAAAAACTTTCATACAATCGACTGAACGAAGTATAAGCTTCGGGAAGGTCAAGGATTATAACATATTTTTCGTCATTCTGAAAAATTCAATGGTCGAATTGAAGCTTAATACCTACAAAAAAAATCTCAATGAGCGAAAAGACTTTCATTTTAGTAATCTCTGGTGTATTTATGATGGCTTGGTTTGAAGCGAGAACAGACGAACTATGCTTACTAGTGCTGCATAAAAGAACATGAGGATATGGTTTGTCCTTTATTACAAATTTGACTCCAATAAGGATAATTTTTGTCTCATAGAAAAATCGGTATTTTTTACCGATAATTTATTTTTCGATCTTTATCTGATATAATAGTTTGGAAAAATACAAACCGGATAATTATTTATTAAAGTTTCGTATGCATCATAAATCAAGCTCCGGCAACTTTTGACTTGTTCTAATATAAATAGTAATGATTTTCATCGGAGAAAAAGATAGATATTTTTGTCGTGATTGAAAGAATCGTAAATGTGTTATTTTTCTAAATTCTGTTTGTTTAATCGGACATCGTAGAGTCTGAATTTGATTTCTTTTTGCCGAACTGGACTTCATATTGTGTACTGATTTGAAACATGAACGCGGACCTCGATGAGAACACCTGGATTGAAAGTTTGCAAACGTTCCGACCAATGAAATTCATTTTAATATGTAACGAGAGAACTTCAACGAGAGCACCTAGATGAAATATTTTAACTATACTACAATCAGTTTTAACTTAGAAATTTCCGCTCAAATATATAGGAAATATAATTATATGAAAGCAACAATGCAGAATGTTTCTTTTCCATTTTTTTTTAACAATGTATATGTTCATTTCAATTTGGTAAGTAGACTTATATTAAATGCCCAAAACGTAAATGTATGTTTTCTTTAAAACATTAAAAAACGTAAAAGTATGCCGACAAATAGCCTGTCAAGGTCGTTAAACTTAAATCAACTTACCCATCTTTATCGTAGACTAAAATTTATCTCATATATACAGAATACATGTTCATTTATTACAAGTACGTCAGGGTGCATGACAGCACAATAATCTTTTTACAGAATCGTAAGAACAATATTTTTGTTTGGTATTTGTTTCTCTTCCACAATTAACGCCCGATTTGGCCATTGACCGGTATTACAATTTAACACAGTTTTAAAAGTTCAGTGGGCTGCTACTTCATTTCGAATTTTCAGCATGCCTTTCTGTTTATCATATTCAACGTCAATATTATCTTCGTCAATTCTATTATTCAACAATATCTTGTTTTTCATTAGAAGATTTTCCAAATATCAATATCCAGCAAGAGAATGCATATATGTTGCTTCCCGGAAATATAAGACACATCGATTTAAATTATGTACACAATAAATAAATGTGTAGTTTTCCGTGTCTACATTTGATTTACGAGTACAATATAGTAAACAGAAAAAAAGAGAAACGGTAAATATACAGGAATACATAAAGTTTCGTAAATAGTTGCAAAGGACCACACGTTACTTGATACATCGAGGTCGTTTTGCTTGAGTGATTTACCTGTAAAAAGCCCGGGTCTCATCAATGTTTAAAACGAATTAATGCATGTTTGAAATAGCTTAACAGGGGCGTGGCCTATTAGTTTGACGCAACTAACCACTAACTTGATTTCAATTGATCGACTGCAGAGAAATCTACTTGACTGGCGTTAAAATGAATTGATATGAATTGAAATGAATTAAATATTATTTTTAATTTTTGTCAATCTTTATCAAATAACGATCAATTTCATTTAAATAGCGTTAACACGTTTTTGTCCGATCAAGTTAAATTCGGGTTACTAGTGTGCGTGTGTACAGCAAATATAAAATGTTAACAAATGTTTATCTTTTACATGTTTAACCATTTAACTATTAGGGTGTTTTTATACTTAAGAATGTACACTATTGCTTAACTGAAATTGAAATTGTGCAGTGATATCTTTCAAAAAGATTCTTAGTGTATTGGTGTAACACCACAATTGATTTACCCGTATTAGTCTTTGTTAAATTTTAACTTTATGATGAAAGTGCTGAATGGATGTGTTTAAATAATGAAATGCTTGGTATGAGTAAGATTTATACTGTCACGTATTTGATACAAAATTTTACATAACATTTCATTGGATACAAAGGTAAACATCACTTGAAGTTTACCACTCAATCTTTTACCCATTTTTCCTGTGATCAACATATCCATATAATCAACATGTACTGCTGAAACAACATACATAAACATTATGGTGCTTTGAAACACCTAAGGTCTTTGTGTTTAGGACTGAGAAATAAATTACTGCAATGTATATAGGATTGATTTCTTACAAACAGATCACCAAATGTAACACTATTGATCTTAATCATTAATTTAATACCAAACAGAAAACAATAAATTAGTGGAACGGTGGAATAACGCAAAATTTCGTTCACCTTACTTGGATCTCGAAAATAAATGCTCTTCAGTGATCATTGAATCAAAACGGTTTTTGGGCGGCTAATAGTTTATCTTAATTAAGGATTGACTCTTGAACTTTGAATTCCTTCATACCCAAAGGCAAATATAATATAAGCCTAAACGAATAAATATAAACAAGTTTTAATTGAAAACAACGCTAAGAACATATGATTAAATTGGATTACATCCGCAATTTCAATATGAGTGCATGTAAAACAAATTGCAAAGTAGGGGGTTTCAATACAGCACACAAACATTTTTCAAAACAATAAAAAAGGAAAGGCATATTAAGTATATATCAATTTTGATATTACTAAGTGTTTTTAACTGATTTCACCTGTTAGTCAATCGCCTAACTTTAATTGTAGTGACAGAATTATTTTAAAACTTTTCAATTTATTAAAATTTAGATTGAAAATAAATACAACATCAGATCTAAATATATTACCTAATTTAATATTTACATTATTGGTAAATGGTAACAATGTTTTTCCCTTTAAGGTGGTACCCAACAGCTTAACTTAAATTTATTTGTCTCGTTTAATTTTCTTTAAATTTTGACAAAATATTTTCTTTGATCCTTTGACAAAAATATAAAATTTTCAAAAAATTTGAACCAACCGCTTAATCAGAAAAAATGCACTGGTTATATAGCAGTTTGACGAACACTTAATTTGATCAATGAGAAGCTTAAAATTCCCTAACAACACAATGTCATTAAAACGTTCTGCTGATTTTACAGAGTTATCTCCATTCAGTGTTAGGTACCACGTTAAATAGAAATGGTTTAACTAAAAAGTATTTGAGCAAAATTTGAATTCTTGGGGTTTCTAAATTTGACTGATTCTTCCAATATACATATATTTCGGATATTGTACCATAATTGGTATATGTCCAATTTTATCTTTTTTTTAGTTTTTTTACCACATTTTTTTTGTGTCACAAACCTTTGCTGTATCAAATACTCAATCACAATGCAAATTCAGAGTTGTTATAAGTGTCCATAAGTATACTTACTAAACTGATTTCCGAGATAAAGATTTCCCGAATCAGAAGTTCCCATTATAAACCTAACACCTATGCTAAGTTAATTCAAACAGTGCATATAAAATGTATAATAACCTACTTTTCAATGCATGCACGCATTACCAAAGATTTTAAAATTCAATATTATTGGTAAAGAGGCATCCGATCATGTACATTTAATTTAAATAATATTTTCACGGAAACAAAATGAGAATGAAAATGGGGAATGTGAAAAAGGGAAAACAACCTGACCTGAACAAAAAGCATCCTATGGTCACCATTTTGTCTTTAAAACAGCGATACAAACCCGCAACCAAAACGAAATTCAACATTGCGTATCGTAAGGTTTTTCCTAACTCTTAACATACAAGTTTCCATTATGACTGTACTAGTATACACATTTTTTAAGGGGCCAGCTGAAGGACGTCTCCGGATACGGGAGTGTCTCGCTACATTGAATATCGATTGGTGGCCTTTGTTTGTTGTCTGCTCTATGGTCCAGTTGTTGTCGCTTTGAAACATCCCCTATTTCCTTTTTCAATTTTATACATGGGTGTCGCATGCTAGATATAATGTTGAAGTTGCATTTAAAAAGGTACAAATGTGAAGTATGTAAGTTATTGTTATATTTTTTAATAGTTTGTGTCTTTAACAAAAGTTAATACCATGAGTAATTATTTGAACACATTTAAAATCGTGTTTCGAAATCATGTAATTTCCCTTAACATTTCATACTGTAACATGTGAAACTTAGATGGTTTAATATGATATTTATCCTTACGACAGTTATATTCCATAGTTCAGTAAGCCCGTCATGGTCTTTAACAAAGAGGTGTAACGATTTAATGTAAACTAAATCAATGCAGTAAAGAATTATCATTGTTTGTGGTATCATATACTGTCGTAAATATTAAATACTTACCTAGTATAATGATCATATAAAGTATAACCATCCTAAACACAGATTCCATCTCAAAATCATTTCAGAGTATATTGCTTATACTTACATGTATAAGTACATTTTCGTGATAAACGATTCATATAGGGTAAACCTACGCAATTATGTAAATATATTTTACTTTTTAAAAAAGTATCTCACTTTAATTTTAATGCTTGGTTAGTTATTTATATATAATATTCAAAATATTTGTGTAGTTGCTAAATACATTATAGCGATATTAGGTTAATTTATAGAGATTTAAAAGGTTGAGTGGTCTAGCGCATCGAAACAAAGCAAGGCGATTGGTGCCACGATATCTCAGTAGCATGAGTTCGAATCCCGTTGATGGAAGAGCAAACAATTTACAAAAGCAAATTTACAGATCTAACATTGATTGGCTGATGTTTAGTCGAATTTTATAGACAATAACTGATTATTGTCTTAAAATATCAGCTGTATTTGTACGAGGCTATGAAACAAGGTGTATGCAAGCTTTTAGCAAGCTGTTACACCTGTTTAGAGGCGAGTACAAAAACTGCTGATATTTAAAGACACTAAACAGTTATTGTCTTTATCCTGCAATTAATTCTCTATATTATTTGTGTTTTGAAAGACACTAAAAAACACATGTTTCGCATTTATTTTCGATTCAAATTCCTTGAGGCCCGTGTAGTAATACGATACAGTAATCATACATTCAGTTGAAGACGGGTTCGCAAAAAAGAATATCGAGTGGTCAACAATAATACATCACTCCAGGTGAATAATTATTTATTTTTACATAACAACTAATTTGAATAGTTAAAACAAATAAAAAAACCATTGTCCAATTTGAAACAGAAGTGTACGGGTTGACCTACGCTCCAGATTTGACATTCACTAAACATGCATGCTGAAATTGACATGTTTGATTTTGTTACACAATCATACACATTCAAGTTTTGAAATCGACAATTGAACGTCATTGGAATGCGACTGCAATACACATTCTGAGGTCACGCAGGTTTATAAAATACTCAGTCTGGGAGTGGGCAGAGCATTAAAGCGATATATGTAGGGCTGTATCTGTATAGTAGGACACCAAATTGCAAGATAAACATATATATGTCATTGATCATTTAGTCAGAATGCAGGTTTTTGGAATTTAATGGAAAATGGCGAAGCATTTTATTCACAAATGTTGCTTTAATCAATTCCTGTATATTTGCCAGCGTTATACTACTTTTGCTTTTATAACTAATATGTGTGTTTTGTAAATGTAGAACTTGAATGTTATCATAATACATTGTTTTTATTAACGACAATTGTGGTTTTAATCGTCATTTTAATCGCAATGGTTTGCTTTCCTCGCCATATTTTATTGTTAATAATGCAGGTGAGTTAATAAAAATGGATATATGGTCTTAATTCCTTTTTTTGAATTTTCTCTTTCCGACCACATGATTTCAACTGGCTTCTTGTATGGTGTTTGTTTCTAGATAGTTTTGTTGTCAATGTACTATGATTATTATTAAGCTTCGTATACATATCATATACAAGGTAGATACAGTTTATTGTTTAATGTTTTTTTTTTTTGTTCAAATAGAGCGTATTTTTCTAATTAGATAAGATCTATAGTAATTTGATATCAATTAAGAAGTATCATGTACATACAAGACAAAACACTAGGATGTATCATAATAATAAAGCTATGTTACTTTGCGTATTTTTATTTAAATGTATTTGTATTTAGGTGTGAATACAACAACTGAAGGATAAACCAATTATATAACTCCTAATTGGAATCCATTTATTACACATTTTTCAATCTGTTAAGAAGTATACAGGTTTTTTTATACATAAATACTAGGGTAAAATAATTTTGACTGTTCAGTTCTCAAATGTTTTGATATGATTAGCGCGTCAAGGATATATCAAATTAACACATCATGACCATTTTCCCATAGTTTTAGTGAAATTGAATATGAGACAATACCTTACCAAAAAAAAAAATCATCATAAAAAAATCTATTTAGGGTAAAAGCTGGAGCTCATACTTGAATATTTATGACAATGTCTGAAATTGTGTAGTTTTGGTTATATATAACAAATGAACTTCGAAGAAACCTTAAAACGGAATGTCCCGAATAAAATGCAAAATCATCTTAAGCTACGCATTTTTCGAATGACGACTACCATGATAACCTCTACTCATGTATGTATCGACATAACAGTGCAACAATAACTTGTGATCATTAGGTTAAATGCACTTACATTTCGTTGGAAAATAATGTTGATAAATCTACAGAGGACAAAACATTTTAGTTACAAAGTGTAAACACTACATTAGTTGTTAGAATTGAAAATAATCGTTATATGGCGTTTGCCTTCCATTGATTTATTTTCCCATAAACTACTTATTATAACAAAAATGGTTTGTTTTGCAATGGAATCACATTTTAACAAGTAGTGAGGCATTGTTGATGCTCGGGACAACAGAAAACAAATTGCCGTATATAATGTAACAGTTAAAAGCTGATCAAATCTGAAATGAGGAAAAGTAAATAAGCCCAGAAAAGTTTTAGTCCATTACATACACAGGCGGAGGTAGCCCTAAAAAGAAATAAATAACAATACATTACATATACCGGTTTAACTGCATCAGGTGTACATGTACAATTTAACCATAACTTGCTCTTAAGTCATCATGATAATCAAAGCCACTTGTTTTAAACAAATATACCAATATCGTACTGTCGTTAATCAAGCCTAAATTTAGCTTATTGCAATTAATGTAATGCATTGAACAAACAACTATATCTGTTGGCCTGCGTTAAGTAAATGCACCCCATTACAGCACAAGAAGCAGTTTTGTCGTTTCATTTATTTTATTTTTTTCTTTCTCTCTTATTGTCAATATCCGTTTCCTTATGTAATAAAACATGAGAAACTAAACGATTTCACCTAAAATACCTCAAACGTTTAGATTTATGTCGATTTTTGTTCAATCTTTAATTCAAAAAGATTTATAAATTTGAAAAAATCTTATCTATATTAAACAAAGTAGGTACGAAAGATACCAAAGGGACAGCTAAACTCATAAATCGAAAAAAAACTGACAACGCCTGGCCAAAAATGAAAGAAGAAAAAAACAGACAAACAATAGAACACAGGAAGCAACATAGAAAAGCTAAAGAATGATCAACACGAACCACACCAAAAACTAGAGGTGATCTCAGGTGCTCCAGAATGGTAAGCAGATCCTGCTTCACATGTGGCACCCGTCGTGTTGCTTATATTATAACAAATCCGGTAAATAGTCTAATTCGGTAGGTTACATTCATGAAAAGGAAGGGCATTGTAGTTATGACGTAAGGAACATATCTGATATCATTTGTTAAACGGTTCTTCCATATCTTATTGGGAACGATTTCAATACCTAAAAAACAATGTTGCCAGAAAAGTTGTAAGCTCGAGAAAAAAGTCTTTTAATATCTGTGGACTCTTTAGACATATCTGAATAAGAAAATAGTATTACGAGTTTTATACAATTAACAACTCTTCACATATGTTACACTAGACAATAAAATGTAGATGTAAGCAACCACAGTTTATAGTCCGGCCTTTGAAAGTGGAATTTATATTGTATACCTCGCTATAACATGCATAAAGGGCAGCAACACGACAAGATAGAACAAAATAACAATATAATTGAGAAAACCTTTGTCCTGGTTGTGTATAAAATTATAATTTAAAACAAAGGAGAATGTCCGGTAAGGACCGATTTTGGCCTCAAATTTCAGTTTCATCGAACGAAAGATTTCGACCACTTTTTGAACACTTAAGTGTCTATTTCAATTGATTCAATTATTTTTTGTGAAAGATTTTAACTCATTTAGTCATTAAAAACGATCCGATTCAAGCTAAAATATGAAAAATCTACCAAATATGCGAAAAAAATGTCCCTTTTCAGATGGTTTTTGTCAAAAATGAAAGTGGCCGCATCCGTGTTCATCCTCAATCTTTATATATGTTATGTATTATCATCAAATACAACTTATATTTCAATATTTTGGATGAACACGAATGCGGCCACTTTCGTTTTAACACGGAAACCGTCTAACATTTAACTAAAATGCTGGAATTGTGAAGATTTCAGTAATTTAGCATGGCTTAATGGTGGTTGTACCCAATATATGTGCATTGTATTGTCAAAAACAGGTTGCATGAGCAAGCCATGTTGATGATTCGAACATAGCAAACAGGTAAACTAGTGGTGGTTTAAATTTTACAATATATCAAAGTTTGTAAACAGATTATTTCTCAAAATTCATGTTCTCACACAAGTTATATATTAATTACGATAGAAATATTTAATAAGACAAAAGGTCTGGTTAGCTCCGAACGAGAACAAGAAATTCTATTCTTTCATCCTTTAAATTTAACAATGATCAGTGAATCAAATTTAACAACAACAAAATTATTTTAATTATCTAATCCTTATCATTAACCTATCATTTCAATAAATATTTATAAAGAATGTTTAGCAATCAACAAATATTCAGATAACTGCGTTTGGTTACCAAAAAACTTGTACCTGATTCTTTAGTCATTACAATTTTCACAGAAGTATAAGTAATTTACGGCCTAGTGTTTTGAAATGGACTATTTGTGTTTATTGGTAATAATCTATATGTTCCTGATGATGGGTAAGTATTTACAACAGAACTTAAAATACCTCGTAAATTATATTGTACTTTGTTAGTATAGTTTTCATTCGAACGGCCGTTAAATCTCTTTGTGAAAGATCGACATTTACAAGGACGGGCTAACAAAATTAAGAATGACATTGTTTTTATTGTAATATTTTAAGACATTTTCATTACTTTTACAGTTTGATATTTTCAGATATAATGCGTGATTTCGAATCATGACAATTAAAGTGTAGAATAGATAAAATACTTTATCATGCAATTTCCAACTACTGTACAAATAGCAGGTAAATAAATACAGTTTTGCTTTATTTGTACTTGTACAACTAAAGTCTCCTGTTACCCAACAGTCATGTTGAGAAAACCGTTATATGAATATTGCTGTTTCCTAACCAGTTCATTTTGGTGACCTCTTCGCGGTCCGCGTTTCAACGATTTCTTTGAAAAATTAAAGAAAATGATTTGGATTAATAACTACAGTTTCAAGTTTTGGGAAACATTTCAGGATAAATAAAATATATGTATATCGTCGGAAATATAAATTAAAACATGTACTCGCTACGTTAACATTACTATGTACCAGTAAATGAAATTATCGTGCCCTTACTGACGATATCATTATATGCCAAAAATCACGACTTGAGCTCTTTCCATGTTTTTCAAATGATTATGGTTAATGTTTGTCAAATATCATGAATAAATAACAACTATACAACTGTTCTGTATATTTTTCATTATCTGATTTATTTTATGTTCAGATCAAGTTTATCAGATATATGTAGTGTGTCCACTTGCTTTTATTTAAGGCCGTTTCAAAATATTCAGATCCTGTAATAGTTGGTCGAACAGGTTTTTTTTTCACATGTCATTTCAATTCCAATAAAACAATTCATGTAAGTATTACATATAAGAACAAAAAGTTGTGGTATGATAGCCAATGAGACAACTCTTCACAAGAGACCAAAATGACATAGAAATTAACATCTATATGTCACCGTATGGCTTTAAACAATCAGCAAAGCCCATACCGCATAGTAAGCTATAAAGGGCACCGAAATGACAATGTAAAACAATTCAAATGCGAAAACTAACGACAACCACTGATTTACAGGCTCCTGACTCGGGACAGGCACATACATACATTATGAGGCGGGGTTAAACATGTTAGCGGGATCTCAACCCTCCCGCATGTCTTTTTACAGAACAATCGTCTTTTGGAGTGTTTTTTCTTATTGTAATCAAAGTCATCATCACGTCGATTCCCAAAATCATCATTCCAATTGAACGTAAATAAACACGTAATAAAAAGCTGAATTCAGCTCCCCAATTGTGAACTTTTATATGTTTATGTAACAACATTTCCACAATGCCTGCTTATCAAGCATATATTTCAAAGTTAAAACCATATTCTAGGTCTATTACTTCTCATTATGATTTCCAAGAAAGATGGTTGCTCCTCAAAAGAAAGCTTTCAAACCATGAGTTTAAACCGTTCCTTAGTTATTTCTTGAATGCCATCACTAGCTGACCGTTATGTTTATATATATTTCACATATGACATGTGTTACGATCACCGAAATAATATTGAACTAAATGTTTGAGCATTTATTCAAAATGTTAAAAAAGTTTGTTATAATTAAAATGTTATTGTATATCGGTATATTTTCAAACTAATTACACTTCATATTAAAACAACTAACTATATATACATATTTATAGCTTCATCTCAGATTCCTCCCGGACCACCATCCATCGACGGACCTCAGATCATTGTTTTGAATTCTCAGACAACTTTACATTGTACGTCTGCTAGAGGTGATCCAACACCCACTTTGACATGGTTCAGGGACAACATGGAACTAACAACTGGAATTATTACAACAATATCCGGTACAGCGGTGACAACATCATTAACATTTAATGTTACCAAAGACGATCATTTAGGGATTTTTGAGTGCCGTGCAGAAAATGGTGTACTACAAAACCCACTTTCTACCACTAAATTCATCGAAGTTCACTGTAACTTTATTTCTGGAATCAAATTCTGGATTACAAAACTACCTCTTGAATAAAAACATAATTATTCCAGCCATCTTATTTTTGATTTTGCAAAATTAATTTTTTAAGTGATCAATAGGGACATTTTAACTACACGTTTCGTTTGCAATTACGTATTTACTCTATTTTGGAATCTCGGGAAAACGGTTTTATCACAAGCTTTCATGTTGTCGTTTAAATAAATACAAAAACAAATAATAGGAGGATTTAACCTCAATGAATACAAAAGCGTCATTTTCCTTTTCATTTAGTATTTAGAATAACGAACCATGACAAAATTGATGGCTAATAGGTGTTACTGCGGCAGTTCTATTTTCACTATTTTTTAAATGAGAGTGGAAACTCAAAAAACAAACTTCGCGATAATCTAGAAAAAACAGATTCATAGAATTATAGCATCAATTAACGTTTACTTACATGAATTAAAGTTATATTTAATTTATTTGAAGAAACTGAAAATTATTGGGATTGTTATATAAGCACTACTCGTGACTATAGGGAAATGAAACCATTTATCCTTTTTCGAATGATTACCATAATATAATTATAATACACTGATCAATATGATAAAAGTTAAATTAATTTGCCATATTCCTTGCATCTTCTTGTCTGATCTAACAAGTTTAAAAGAATTTAAAATATATGTTGAAAATGTGTGTTTTATAACAAGTACAGTAAAACCTGTATAAACCGGCCGGCTACGGGACTATGAAAAAGGGCCGGTTTGGACAGTGAGTCGGTTTATTCAGGTTTCCGTTTTGACCGAAAGTAAATGACTTGTGACGTCTGACATTTTGCATGTACAAGTTCTCTCTGATTGTTAATTATATCTGATAAATTAAAATACTTTCACTTCGTTTTTCATTGTTTGCATTTGCATCATAATGCTCGCGTTGTTTGTATATATACATGTTGTGATTTATTTTAGCTTGATGACGCAAATTCATCAATCGCCTTAAATGTGGGGTAAGATCTGCCTACCCTTACATAGCACCTAGTTTTGGGTTGTGCTTTTGTTAATCAATGTTAAGTTTGTGGACTGCTATTTTTTTGTTTTATTTTTTTTTACAAAAAGGGTTTTATCAATCTCCGGCGCTGAGTTCATTTCCGTTCGATACATGCTCCGCAATACTACACTTAATATTGAGTGTAGTGTTACATAGTATTGAACGGAATAAATATTGGATCCCTGCGCCAGAGATTTTGGTTTATATCAATTTTCAAGACTTGCTTAATAAGAGATGTATAAATGTGCCGATTTAAAATATGTTTTAAAAAATCGGTATTATGTATGTTGGCATTTGTGTGTTAAGCAATTTTGTGTATCTGTTGTTCTGTTGTTTGTTCCTTAAAGTTAATATCGTTCCCTCAGTTTTGGTTTGTGACCTAGATTTTTTTCAGTTAAATCTAGTCCTGACTATTAAACAGTGGTATACTATAATTGTTGTTGATGTTCAGGATTCCTCAAAATTGCTAACTAAAATCTGCACGAATTCAGCATGTTAAGGTTCAGTTGGTAAGTCGCCAAATAAAGATGGCGCAAAATTTCCGGTTTACGGTTTCAACATAAAATAAACTCATCATAGATACCAGGATTAAAATTTTATATTTACGCAAGAAGCGCGTTTCATCTACAAAAAAACTCATCAGTGACGCTCGAATAAAAAAATGTTTACTCCAAATAGAGTACGAAGTTGAAGAGCATTGAGGACCTAACCTTCCCTAAAGGTGTGCCAAATACAGCTCAGGTAATCTATTCCTGAGGTAGAAAAGCCTTACTTTTTCAAAAATTTTAAGTTCTGTTAACAATTGATTTATAATTATGAACATATCGATGATAACTCAAGTCGACACAGAAGGGTTGACTACTGGGCTGGTGAATGGGAATATGTAGTACAAGCATTATTGTCAATAAAAAAATCACAAAAAGAGAGGAAACGACAAAGAAAATTAACAAGTATAGGAAGTAACATGTATGCAACAGAAAACTTTTAATATTTTTTTCTCTTTTAAAAATATATGAGTCATTTGATCATTGAAATGAAAAAAAAGACTATTCTTTTTGTTATCCCTGCTCATAGAGGGGTGATAACATGGTTGACCAAATGCACCACATGCATGCTAAAGTTGATGGCATTCTATATGGGATACAAAAAAAATCAGTTTACATGAAAGAATACAAAAAAGAAATTTAGCTGAAAACATACATAACAAATAACTTAAGATTTGGGTTTACAAATCACCAACACTGTTCCTCATTGAAGACTTGCACATACATGCTAATAATATTTGCTAAAACTCAAACTCTCCTTAAGAACGTGTATATTCACGATAAATGCGAATGAGTACTACGAATCAGCCATTGTCACTAATATTATACATTAATGCTTTTTGTTCAGTCTTTTAAACAATTGAAAATTAAAAGGTTAGTATTTCAAATAGCAATCCATGTATTTTATCGCATCTAATTGAAGACAAAACGTCTTTATTCACTTGTAAAAAGAGTTTTCCTTCAAAACAATTTATTTACTTTTCGTTTATTTTTCTTCAAATTTGTTGAAACACTTTTACTGAACCACATAAGCTCTCATAGTTTATCATCTCAACTATGTATTATAGTGACTTTTTGTTTTGTCTTTGTAAATAATTAACCCTTAATGAATCTTGATAAAAAAATCCTTCCGTGCCCTGACCATATTGTACCCTGAACATGCCGTACCTCATGAAAGCTCTATATGTATACCATGTCGTTCCTCACGGAATGTCTACATGCATATCATTTCGTGACTCATGAGAGTTTATATGTATACCATTTTGTACCTCATTGAAAATTTGCATTTATGCCAATGCGTACCTCATAAATGATTTGTATGCATTGTTTTACAATTTCGTACATCATGTAGAATTTGTTGGTATGTATGCTTGTATATAATGTTGTACATCGTAGAAGGTTGAATTGAATGTACTTTTTAACGTTTTACAATATGGAAGGTTTGTTTGTGAAAATGGGCCATTTCGTTTCTCATGTGAAATTTGTATGTAAAATAATTCGTATCTTATGTTAGATTTGTATGAAGCTACGGAACAGTTTGTTTTCGCATTTCGTACCTCGTAGGTGATTTATATTTGTTGTAGTTCTTCTAGTTGAAATCAGCCGAGCCTTGGGCGCGTCTCGCGTAAATACAAAATTTAATCTTGATATCTATGATGAGTAAATTTATTAACAGGAACACAAGATAAACAAAACAGCGATATATGTCGAAACTTCTATATAAACTCAATATAGATTTAATTTGGCATTGACGCTAGACGCGTGTTTCGTCTAGAAAAAACCAGACACAGAGATTGGCAACTGTAACAGTGGTCAACGAAATCTAATCCACGTCACGCATCTCACGAGACTTTAACGAGATCGGCATGTTGATTCTATCACGACAAGTACACCACCACGCTTCGATTTTTATTACACATCAAGCATTTCAAAACAGCATAATGTAAGTATATATTTCAATTTCTAGTATGAATTACCTTGTTTTTTTCAGTTTGCAGAAGTTATTATTTAAAATATTGAGACGATTAACGTTTTATTTTATTAATAAGGGTAAAAACTGGGCCGATATGCACGTTATGAACATTTTTGATGTTTAGACGAGTTGTATATACATTATGTACACAGCCATGTATCACCATCATTGATGGCGATCCGATGGATACATCTGTTGTAGGGTTGTCACTGACTCAGACGTACTTATATATATATATACAACTCGTCTAAACATCAACCCAACAATGTTAGATCTGTAAATTTGCTTTCGCAAATTTTTGGTTCTTCCCTCGCCGGGATTCGAACCCATGCTACTGTGATATCGTGGCACCAAATCGCCTGCACTGCAGCCGTCCCGCTAGACCACACGACCACCTGGGCTCTCAAAAAAAGAGCTTTCGGTGGGCATGTGTTACCTTTCCACGTCAGTTTTAATCTAGCGGCGTACTACAGTACATGATATATAAGGCATGAAGATGTTATTGTTACAGATCAGCTAAATTATCTATAGTAAAGGATCCTACAAAGCAATGTAAGATACAGTCACAGAAAATAATTATATTCATAAGTACGTCTGAGTCAGTGACAACCCTACAACAGATGTATCCATCGGATCGCCATCAATGATGGTGATACATGGCTGTGTACATAATGTATATACAACTCGTCTAAACATCAACCCAACAATGTTAGATCTGTAAATTTGCTTTCGCAAATTTTTGGTTCTTCCCTCGCCGGGATTCGAACCCATGCTACTGTGATATCGTGGCACCAAATCGCCTGCACTGCAGCCGTCCCGCTAGACCACACATATAAATTACTCTCAATTTAAGATTGACTCTTGAATTTAAGAGTCAATATAGGATGAACGGATCATATAAACCGGAGGGAAAATATGATACATGCCCAAACAAAAAATATAAACGAGTCTAAATTGAAAACTACGTTCAAACCTATGATTGCGTTGGATAAAAACGTTATATATATATATATATATATATATATATATATATATCCAAAGGTGTGATAAATCCTGTTACTATGATGAGTTTATTTACAACAACTTTAATGCCACTGCTTGTGGAGTTCCAATTCCCCGAAGAATCACTTCTGTGCTGAAATGAATTATTATTGACATGGTCCTTTTTATAAAGAAACTGCTTAAAAGAACTTTTGAATTTTTGAAATAATCAGATTTTTTTTACCTCAAGTATAGATTATCTTTGCTGTGTTTGGCAAAACCTTTTGGAATTTTTGTTCTCAATGCTCTTCAACTTCATACTTTATTTGGCCTTTTTAACTTTGTTGGATTCGAGCGTCACTGGTATATATACACAGAGATTGGCAACTCCGTGAAATCCCGTTAAAGATCGCGGCCCGGGATGAGATTCTCGTCGATAAACTTTAGGACATGTAATCAAATCAGGGATGAATAACCTCGATAGATAATCAAGAAAAGCAATGGGAAAATTATATAAAATCATATTATAAATTCTTTTCTAAAAAAAAATATACTTGAATGTTATAAGCATTTATTGTCAATTTGAGAAAAATATTTTTATCTGCATTTCATAATTTATAATTCAAATCTGGTAATGCTCAATTGTTATTACAAGAAAGTTTTCTGTACGGCATATCTTTGCAATAGTTTGCTCAATTACACAGTAAAATTTTGTGTGTCCGATTTTCCGGTAATTAGGTCTTTAATAGAGTTGTGACTGTTGATTCACAGGTATGCGATTACGCAATTTATTGCCCTCCGATCACCTGAATATTGCCGGAGGTGAAGTTCTAAATTGATTATTACTTCGCAATTGTTTTTTAAAACTAAACAAATTCTGATATATTATTTTAACCATGACCAGAACTTTATTTTAACAGAAGCACTCTGCAATACTTTAGTGTATGTTCAATCAGGAAAACAAAAATAGTCTTTTAACATGTCAAAAAAGGAAATGAAGCAACTTTTTCATATATAAAAAAATATGTAGCCAGTAGAATTTTGTGGCCGAATTTTGTCTCGTGAGAAACTGAATTTATATCTGTTTTAATTTAATTTAATTGTTTAATTGTCGATTGACCTAAAATAAAATAAAACTATGTATGGAACCTTTGCAAGCTGACTATGCGGTATGGGCTTTGCTTGTTGTTGAAGGCCGTACGGTGACCTATAGTTGTTGATGTTTGTGTCATTTTGGTTTTTTGTGGATAGTTGTCTCATTACAATCATACCACATCTTCTTTTTTATTTGTACATTATAGTGTTTTCGAAATCACTATTTTTGCTGCCATGAAATATTGAATATGAATCAGTCATTATTTGTATTTTTTTAAAGACTTAATATCAGACTTTGATTAAAAACAATATGTATCATAAGTACAGTTAAATGCTCTGCTAACTGTAGAATTTTAATGTTTTGTTTCATAGACCTCTGAAGTACTACAACATTCTTATCTTTACTCTTTCCTATCAGGTAGTGAAACTTGAGTTTGAAATTAGAAAGATCTAAAATTGTGCACAAGTTTTTATATCTGATCTTTTGTGGGTTTTTGTTGTTCTCAAGGTACTTTTCTGTGCAGTTATTTTCTTTTCATTTGTTATTTTTTTTCCTCTGTGTTACAAGACCTTGTACTTTTTGTATTGCCCCTTGACATCTCCTGCTTCTGTTAAAACCTTTAACACAAATATCTCATCTGTTTTAAATGAAATAGTCTCATTCCTGGAACTTGTTATACAGAAATTCATTTTAATATCAGATTTTTTATAAGCATATAAACTGCTTGGTCTCTTCACACAACTTTTGTTTAGGACGGAATGCATGAATAGGTATATACATGTACCAGGTCATGGATATATAAGTACACGTTATGTGCTTTTGACCTTCACAAGAATTCTTAAACATTCATAGATGTGCAAAGAATATTGTTGTCGTTGGGTTGTTGTCTCATTGACATATACCTCACATTTCTGTTTAGTCATAGCATCTGTGCCTTTTCAATTTATTGCAGAAAATATTAGCATAAACATTTTTTTCAAAACAGGAGAGGTGAAAGAGTGATCACAGAATGAGGACATGTAAAACTGAAACAACACGACACAACAGATAAATATAAATAAGCACCACTGATAATTTGTTAAAGGACTGAAACAAACATAGATGGTGACCAATGAGAGCGACTAAAGTACAGTAGTAGAGTGAACATTACTTGCTTCTTTTCCTACACATTTTGTCATTTTATGTAAACAATTACATATGTTACTTTCCATGGAGAGGAAGGAATTTGTGAATAGAGTGGCCTTCCAATGATAGTCATATATGCAAATCCTTGTCTCATTAGCAATCATACTTCATCATCATATTGTTATTCATCTACATGTACATGTAGTCATGTAAGGTTTCTGGTAAAAACTATGTAAACATAAAGACGACTAATGAAGTTGAACACAAGATATTTATTTACTTTTTTATCCATTTTACAGTCAGGATGAGCACATGTACTTTTCTCTCTTACATAACCATTGTTAGTTTAAGTATCACATTGATAGTAGCAATCAGTCCACTACATGACTGTGCCGTCACATTTGGAAAAAGTCATCACTAGTTGTTCCTGTTTGCCAGGGAGTCTTATTTTCAATCTGAAAGACTTGGGAGTCCAACATTCAGCACATGTATGATATTATATCTCTTGTATGCTGCACTGATAGGTAAACTTGATCAACATCTTTGTTCTTTTATAACATGCAGGATCCTGTTAAAAAAAAGCAAGCTGTCAGTTTCTGAATGTAAATATATATAAAATTGTATATGTCATCAAACATGTCAAAGTGGTGGAAATAATGGAAAAAAACCTTCTATACCAAAATCCAGTATCTCATAGGAAAGTAATGCATGTGCTGGGTACAATAATTCTCTGAAGATGGAAAAATTTATAAACTGTAAACGGACAGGGGTCAGTCTTGATATTGAAGCAAAACACCATGGCTGACAGCTATAATACTGATTTTTAATTGTAAATTGCATCAAAGTGGATGAAAATATGATAAAAACAACCTCTATATGCAAATTCAGTATGTCTGGGGAAAGTAATTCATCTCACAATTTGTTTAATTCCTTTTCAAATGAAAATGTTTTGATAAAAATTACGACCGTGCTAAAAATGTTCATAACGTGCATATCGGCCCAGTTTTTACCCTTATTAAATTCTGCAATAAAACGTTAATCGTCTCAATATTTTAAATAATAACTTCTGCAAACTGAAAAAAACAAGGTAATTCATACTAGAAATTGAAATATATACTTACATTATGCTGTTTTGAAATGCTTGATGTGTAATAAAAATCGAAGCGTGGTGGTGTACTTGTCGTGATAGAATCAACATGCCGATCTCGTTAAAGTCTCGTGAGATGCGTGACGTGGATTAGATTTCGTTGACCACTGTTACAGTTGCCAATCTCTGTGTCTGGTTTTTTCTAGACGAAACACGCGTCTAGCGTCAATGCCAAATTAAATCTATATTGAGTTTATATAGAAGTTTCGACATATATCTCTGTTTTGTTTATCTTGTGTTCCTGTTAATAAATTTACTCATCATAGATATCAAGACTAAATTTTGTATTTACGCGAGACGCGCCCAAGGCTCGGCTGATTTCAACTAGAAGAACTATAACAAATATAAATCACCTACGAGGTACGAAATGCGAAAACAAACTGTTCCGTAGCTTCATACAAATCTTACATAAGATACGAATTATTTTACATACAAATTTCACATGAGAAACGAAATGGCCCATTTTCACAAACAAACCTTCCATATTGTAAAACATTAAAAAGTACATTCAATTCAACCTTCTACGATGTACAACATTATATACAAGCATACATACCAACAAATTCTACATGATGTACGAAATTGTAAAACAATGCATACAAATCATTTATGAGGTACGCATTGGCATAAATGCAAATTTTCAATAAGGTACAAAATGGTATACATATAAACTCTCATGAGTCACGAAATGATATGCATGTAGACATTCCGTGAGGAACGACATGGTATACATATAGAGCTTTCATGAGGTACGGCATGTTCAGGGTACAATATGGTCAGGACACGGAAGGATTTTTTTATCAAGATTCATTAAGGGTTAATTATTTACAAAGACAAAACAAAAAGTCACTATAATACATAGGTTGAGATGATAAACTATGAGAGCTTATGCGGTTCAGTAAAAGTGTTTCAACAAATTTGAAGAAAAATAAACGAAAAGTAAATACATTGTTTTGAAGGAAAACTCTTTTTTACAAGTGAATAAAGACGTTTTGTCTTCAATTAGATGCGATAAAATACATGGATTGCTATTTGAAATACTAACCTTTTAATTTTCAATTGTTTAAAAGACTGAATAAAAAGCATTAATGTATAATATTAGTGACAATGGCTGATTCGTAGTACTCATTCGCATTTATCGTGAATATACACGTTCTTAAGGAAATTTGAGTTTTAGCAAATATTATTAGCATGTATGTGCAAGTCTTCAGTGAGGAACAGTGTTGGTGATTTGTAAACCCAAATCTTAAGTTATTTGTTATGTATGTTTTCAGCTAAATTTCTTTTTTGTATTCTTTCATGTAAACTGATTTTTTTTGTATCCCATATAGAATGCCATCAACTTTAGCATGCATGTGGTGCATTTGGTCAACCATGTTATCATCCCTCTATGAGCAGGGATAACAAAAAGAATAGTCTTTTTTTTCATTTCAATGATCAAATGACTCATATATTTTTAAAAGAGAAAAAAATATTAAAAGTTTTCTGTTGCATACATGTTACTTCCTATACTTGTTAATTTTCTTTGTCGTTTCCTCTCTTTTTGTGATTTTTTTATTGACAATAATGCTTGTACTACATATTCCCATTCACCAGCCCAGTAGTCAACCCTTCTGTGTCGACTTAAGTTATCATCGATATGTTCATAATTATAAATCAATTGTTAACAGAACTTAAAATTTTTGAAAAAGTAAGGCTTTTCTACCTCAGGAATAGATTACCTGCGCTGTATTTGGCACACCTTTAGGGAAGGTTAGGTCCTCAATGCTCTTCAACTTCGTACTCTATTTGGAGTAAACATTTTTTTATTCGAGCGTCACTGATGAGTTTTTTTGTAGATGAAACGCGCTTCTTGCGTAAATATAAAATTTTAATCCTGGTATCTATGATGAGTTTATTTTATGTTGAAACCGTAAACCGGAAATTTTGCGCCATCTTTATTTGGCGACTTACCAACTGAACTTTAACATGCTAAATTCGTGCAGATTTTAGTAAGCAATTTTTAGGAATCCTGAACATCAACAACAATTATAGTATACCACTGTTTAATAGTCAGGACTAGATTTAACTGAAAAAAATCTAGGTCACAAACCAAAACTGAGGGAAAGATATTAACTTTAAGGAACAAACAACAGAACAACAGATACACAAAATTGCTTAACACACAAATGCCAACATACATAATACCGATTTTTTAAAACATATTTTAAATCGGCACATTTATACATCTCTTATTAAGCAAGTCTTGAAAATTGATATAAACCAAAATCTCTGGCGCAGGGATCCAATATTTATTCCGTTCAATACTATGTAACACTACACTCAATATTAAGTGTAGTATTGCGGAGCATGTATCGAACGGAAATGAACTCAGCGCCGGAGATTGATAAAACCCTTTTTGTAAAAAAAAAAAAAAAAAAAAAATAGCAGTCCACAAACTTAACATTGATTAACAAAAGCACAACCCAAAACTAGGTGCTATGTAAGGGTAGGCAGATCTTACCCCACATTTAAGGCGATTGATGAATTTGCGTCATCAAGCTAAAATAAATCACAACATGTATATATACAAACAACGCGAGCAATATGATGCAAATGCAAACAATGAAAAACGAAGTGAAAGTATTTTAATTTATCAGATATAATTAACAATCAGAGAGAACTTGTACATGCAAAATGTCAGACGTCACAAGTCATTTACTTTCGGTCAAAACGGAAACCTGAATAAACCGACTCACTGTCCAAACCGGCCCTTTTTCATAGTCCCGTAGCCGGCCGGTTTATACAGGTTTTACTGTACTTGTTATAAAACACACATTTTCAACATATATATTAAATTCTTTTAAACTTGTTAGATCAGACAAGAAGATGCAAGGAATATGGCAAATTAATTTAACTTTTATCATATTGATCAGTGTATTATAATTATATTATGGTAATCATTCGAAAAAGGATAAATGGTTTCATTTCCCTATAGTCACGAGTAGTGCTTATATAACAATCCCAATAATTTTCAGTTTCTTCAAATAAATTAAATATAACTTTAATTCATGTAAGTAAACGTTAATTGATGCTATAATTCTATGAATCTGTTTTTTCTAGATTATCGCGAAGTTTGTTTTTTGAGTTTCCACTCTCATTTAAAAAATAGTGAAAAAAGAACTGCCGCAGTAACACCTATTAGCCATCAATTTTGTCATGGTTCGTTATTCTAAATACTAAATGAAAAGGAAAATGACGCTTTTGTATTCATTGAGGTTAAATCCTCCTATTATTTGTTTTTGTATTTTTTTAAACGACAACATGAAAGCTTGTGATAAAACCGTTTTCCCGAGATTCCAAAATAGAGTAAATACGTAATTGCAAACGAAACGTGTAGTTAAAATGTCCCTATTGATCACTTAAAAAATTAATTTTGCAAAATCAAAAATAAGATGGCTGGAATAATTATGTTTTTATTCAAGAGGTAGTTTTGTAATCCAGAATTTGATTCCAGAAATAAAGTTACAGTGAACTTCGATGAATTTAGTGGTAGAAAGTGGGTTTTGTAGTACACCATTTTCTGCACGGCACTCAAAAATCCCTAAATGATCGTCTTTGGTAACATTAAATGTTAATGATGTTGTCACCGCTGTACCGGATATTGTTGTAATAATTCCAGTTGTTAGTTCCATGTTGTCCCTGAACCATGTCAAAGTGGGTGTTGGATCACCTCTAGCAGACGTACAATGTAAAGTTGTCTGAGAATTCAAAACAATGATCTGAGGTCCGTCGATGGATGGTGGTCCGGGAGGAATCTGAGATGAAGCTATAAATATGTATATATAGTTAGTTGTTTTAATATGAAGTGTAATTAGTTTGAAAATATACCGATATACAATAACATTTTAATTATAACAAACTTTTTTAACATTTTGAATAAATGCTCAAACATTTAGTTCAATATTATTTCGGTGATCGTAACACATGTCATATGTGAAATATATATAAACATAACGGTCAGCTAGTGATGGCATTCAAGAAATAACTAAGGAACGGTTTAAACTCATGGTTTGAAAGCTTTCTTTTGAGGAGCAACCATCTTTCTTGGAAATCATAATGAGAAGTAATAGACCTAGAATATGGTTTTAACTTTGAAATATATGCTTGATAAGCAGGCATTGTGGAAATGTTGTTACATAAACATATAAAAGTTCACAATTGGGGAGCTGAATTCAGCTTTTTATTATGTGTTTATTTACGTTCAATTGGAATGATGATTTTGGGAATCGACGTGATGATGACTTCGATTACAATAAGAAAAAACACTCCAAAAGACGATTGTTCTGTAAAAAGACATGCGGGAGGGTTGAGATCCCGCTAACATGTTTAACCCCGTCTCATAATGTATGTATGTGCCTGTCCCGAGTCAGGAGCCTGTAAATCAGTGGTTGTCGTTAGTTTTCGCATTTGAATTGTTTTACATTGTCATTTCGGTGCCCTTTATAGCTTACTATGCGGTATGGGCTTTGCTGATTGTTTAAAGCCATACGGTGACATATAGATGTTAATTTCTATGTCATTTTGGTCTCTTTTGAAGAGTTGTCTCATTGGCTATCATACCACAACTTTTTGTTCTTATATGTAATACTTACATGAATTGTTTTATTGGAATTGAAATGACATGTGAAAAAAAAACCTGTTCGACCAACTATTACAGGATCTGAATATTTTGAAACGGCCTTAAATAAAAGCAAGTGGACACACTACATATATCTGATAAACTTGATCTGAACATAAAATAAATCAGATAATGAAAAATATACAGAACAGTTGTATAGTTGTTATTTATTCATGATATTTGACAAACATTAACCATAATCATTTGAAAAACATGGAAAGAGCTCAAGTCATGATTTTTGGCATATAATGATATCGTCAGTAAGGGCACGATAATTTCATTTACTGGTACATAGTACTGTTAACGTAGCGAGTACATGTTTTAATTTATATTTCCGACGATATACATATATTTTATTTATCCTGAAATGTTTCCCAAAACTTGAAACTGTAGTTATTAATCCAAATCATTTTCTTTAATTTTTCAAAGAAATCGTTGAAACGCGGACCGCGAAGAGGTCACCAAAATGAACTGGTTAGGAAACAGCAATATTCATATAACGGTTTTCTCAACATGACTGTTGGGTAACAGGAGACTTTAGTTGTACAAGTACAAATAAAGCAAAACTGTATTTATTTACCTGCTATTTGTACAGTAGTTGGAAATTGCATGATAAAGTATTTTATCTATTCTACACTTTAATTGTCATGATTCGAAATCACGCATTATATCTGAAAATATCAAACTGTAAAAGTAATGAAAATGTCTTAAAATATTACAATAAAAACAATGTCATTCTTAATTTTGTTAGCCCGTCCTTGTAAATGTCGATCTTTCCCAAAGAGATTTAACGGTCGTTCGAATGAAAACTATACTAACAAAGTACAATATAATTTACGAGGTATTTTAAGTTCTGTTGTAAATATGGAATACTTACCCATCATCAGGAACATATAGATTATTACCAATAAACACAAATAGTCCATTTCAAAACACTAGGCCGTAAATTACTTATACTTCTGTGAAAATTGTAATGACTAAAGAATCAGGTACAAGTTTTTTGGTAACCAAACGCAGTTATCTGAATATTTGATGATTGCTAAACATTCTTTATAAATATTTATTGAAATGATAGGTTAATGATAAGGATTAGATAATTAAAATAATTTTGTTGTTGTTAAATTTGATTCACTGATCATTGTTAAATTTAAAGGATGAAAGAATAGAATTTCTTGTTCTCGTTCGGAGCTAACCAGACCTTTTGTCTTATTAAATATTTCTATCGTAATTAATATATAACTTGTGTGAGAACATGAATTTTGAGAAATAATCTGTTTACAAACTTTGATATATTGTAAAATTTAAACCACCACTAGTTTACCTGTTTGCTATGTTCGAATCATCAACATGGCTTGCTCATGCAACTTTTCGTATCAAAAGTTATTAAAGGTACCAGGATTATAATTAAGTACACCAGACGCGCGTTTTGTCTAAATAAGACTTATTAGTGACGCTCATATCAAAACGTTAAAAAAAACCAAACAAATTCAAAGTTAAAGAGCATTGAGGATCGAAAATTCCAAAAAGGTGTGCTCAATACTGTTAAGGTTATCTATTCCCGGGATAAGACAATCTTTAGTTTTTCGAAAATTTGAAAGTTTTGTAAACAAAAAAGTATAAAAAATGACCACATAATTGATATTCATGTCAACACAACAAAGGAGTAGGTCCGGTAAGAGCACTTTTTGGCCCCAAAATATAGCAGTTTTACAAAATTGTTAAAATGTAAACTTTTAGTTATTAATTGGATAGTAAAATGGTTCTGCTACATGAATATGGGCTGTTTTTGACAATACAATGCACATATATTGGGTACAACCACCATTAAGCCATGCTAAATTACTGAAATCTTCACAATTCCAGCATTTTAGTTAAATTTTAGACGGTTTCCGTGTAAAACGAAAGTGGCCGCATTCGTGTTCATCCAAAATATTGAAATATAAGTTGTATTTGATGATAATACATAACATATATAAAGATTGACAAAAAACATCTGAAAAGGGACATTTTTTTCGCATATTTGGTAGATTTTTCATATTTTAGCTTGAATCGGATCCTTTTTAATTACTAAATGAGTTAAAATCTTTCACAAAAAATAATTGAATCAATTGAAATAGACACTTAAGTGTTCAAAAAGTGGTCGAAATCTTTCGTTCGATGAAACTGAAATTTGAGGCCAAAATCGGTCCTTACCGGACATTCTCCTTTGTTTTAAATTATAATTATATACACAACCAGGACAAAGGTTTTCTCAATTATATTGATATTTTGTTCTATCTTGTCGTGTTGCTGCCCTTTATGCATGTTATAGCGAGGTATACAATATAAATTCCACTTTCAAAGGCCGGACTATAAACTGTGGTTGCTTACATCTACATTTTATTGTCTAGCAATGCCAGAGAAAACCAGGCAGGACTGTTCAACTAAAAAAAATTAATTTGGTCAAACTTATATTTTTCCCTTTCAGTATAACATACTGACTGGGAATATATAATTTTTTTTCAATTTTTTGTGAATTTGACATTTTTTTTAATGAAATTCAATATAAGGGCTCAAACCGCTATTTTCCTTTGAAATGTATGGGGAAAAGGCCAGTTTCTTACTGTTTTCAATTATCCGTCATCAAAAAAACAATACAAAACATCAAAAATGACAAAACTACCTATATGAAAGTCAAGTACTATGTTGGTGTAAAAAATAATGAAAATAAAATTTTTGGTATCTTTTTGATTTTTTTCAAAAAATAAGGTAAAAAAATGCTAAAATAAGGAAAATTGAAAAAATTGAGAAATGCCAGTTGCTAACCGTTTTCAATGAACCATCATTGGAGAAAAACAGCCCTTATGACTAAACTACCTATATGGAAGTTTAGAACTATGTTGGTGTAAAAAATAATGGAAATAAAATTTTTGGTATCTTTTTGATTTTTTTCAAAAAATAAGGTAAACAAATGCTAAAATAAGGAAAATTGAGAAATGCCAGTTTCTAACCATTTTCAATGATCAATCATTGGAGAAAAACAACCTAAATGACTTAACTACCTGTATGGAAGTCTTGTACTATTTTGGTGTAAAAAATAATAAGAATAAAATTTTTGGTATCTTTTTGATTTTTTTCAAGAAATAAGGTAAAAAAAATGCTAAAATAGGGAAAATTGAGAAAGTTTGAGAAAAGCCGTTTTTTTACCATTTTCATTTATCCATCACCAGAGGAAAACAACACTAATGAATAAACTATCATATGCAAGTCTAGTACTATTTTGGTGTGAAAAATGATGAAAATGAAATTTTTGGTATCTTTTTGATTTAAAAAAAAAAAATAAGGTAAAAAAATGCTAAAATAAGAAAAATTGAGAAAATTTAAGAAAAGCCAGTTTCTAACCGTTTTCAATTATCCATCACCAGAGGAAAACAACATTTATGACTTACTACTGATATGGAAGTCTAGTACTATGTTGGTTTAAAACAAGAATGTGTCCACAGTACACGGATGCCCCACTCGCACTATCATTTTCTATGTTTAGTGGACCGTGAAATTGGAATAAATTCTCTAATTCGGCATTCAAATTATAATGATGTTATCAAAGGGAACATGTACACTAAGTTTCAAGTTGATTAAATTTCTACTTTATCAATAACTACCTTGACCAAAAACTTTAACCTGAAATTTGCACTATCATTTTCTATGTTCAGTGAACCGTAAAATTGGGGTCAAAACTCTAATTTGGAATTTAAATTAGAAAAAACATATCATAGGGCACATGTTACTAAGTTTCAAGTTGATTGGACTTCATCTTCATCAAAAACTACCTTGACCAAAAACTTTAACCTAAAGCGGGACAGACGGACGGACGGACAGACGAATGGAGGCACTATCGTAGGTGGGGCATACAAATAATGAAAGTACAATTTTTGGTATCTTTTTTACTCTTTTTAAAACAATTCAGTAAAAAAATGCAAAAAATAAGGAAAATTGTAATATTGAGAAAATTATGCTTTGGCAAACCAAAATGGTATTACATGGATTAAGTGGCAAAATAACATACAATTTTGCATCTTTATTGTATTTATCATGTTTTAGTGAGTTTTTGATGAAAAAAAAAAAGAAAAAAGTTGTAGTCTTGTCGCCACTTTGTTCCTTTGGTTACCATAGCAAGCATAAAATGTACACTATTCATTTCCTGTAGGCCTTTTTTGTACAAATTTTCACCATGAAAGTACTTAGTTGGAATATGCAAGAAAATTCTCACTGAATTGGCATCTAGATCATAAGTCAATGCCACAGATACCTATAATACAATTTTTTGCTGTACTTTGACCTTTGACCTCAAAGTTAAAAGATGACTTTTGTTTACAATTTTGTGTCGGGAGCATTATCTGTTTGCCCTTTGACAAAATCTTTCGATATTTGGCACATGTGTGCAGCACCTCAAGACAATCTGTTGTGTTCCAAGGACCATCATCCCCAAATTTATCAAAACCTTCTTTTAAGGGAATTGAACCTTATAACAAAATTTCATAGATATCCATTAATTTAAACTGAAGGTATTGTCCGGAAACCAATGTGACTTCAGACAACAACAATGACGACATCATACCATTATACATTCCCAAAAATTGTTTGCGGTCGAATAATAAATGATTAGATCCTCATTTCTCAACCTTATATATTCTAAACTCCCAACTGGCATGACCATCATGACCATGGATCTTTTCCATTTATAATTAATTTTTTTTTGGGGGGGGATTTCAAATCAAGGACGAAACCACATGAATACATGAGTACATGCACGTATATAATTGATAGTGACAAAATCTATAAATAAGCATGCTATTTGGTCCGAGTACACAGTTATTTCGTAGTGCATTTCTTTTAGACAATAAATGAAAATTCAAAAAATCCCACCTGCGCTTTCTCAATAATATTTTTACAGTGTGTTGTACTACTTTTGGGACAAATTATATCAGAATTATAGAAAACTTCATCAGCTCTAACTCAAAATATGGACAATCTTATGTTAAGGGGGTCTTGAAATCTTTTGACAGCTTCCGAAGTGCTAATTTTTGACCTTTTTCAGCTGGACCTAATCACTACTTTACATTTATATTTATGACCCAAATTTTTTTACAGTGTCATTTCACCCCCCAACTTGCTATATGAGGCATAAACATGGAGAAATTAATTTGGAAGGGGTATAACAAAAATTGGCAAGTAACACACTGTCCACACTAAGGACTATATTCGTGGACAACGAAAATCAAAGGACGATAACTGTGTACTCGGACCTAATAGGATAGAAAAAGTTGACCAATCTTAATAAAACTTGGTATGACTAAAGCTTAATATATTACAAGACTGCTTACAAAGTTTCATAGCAATAGGATATATATTATAGACAATATGATTAATTCTATATTCAACTTTGCGTGTTAAATGTAGACGTTAAAATTGAGAAATTTTAACTATCAACATTTGGGGCTTTTAAAATTTAAATATTGCAAAAAAATACTTTTAAAATGCCTTAATATATAACATATCATGTATTTAAAGCAATAGAGTACTCATTTGATATATCAGACTTAGCATAATTTTTCAAAAGTCAAATTTATATGAGCCTGTGCATAAAAATGGAGGTTTTTCAATGAAAGGGGGCCTTAAATGAAGATGTAATATTTTCCAGCAATTTTAAATTTGTGAAGCTTTTTGATTGTAAATAATCCTTACATATGTATTTAATGTACTTTAAATGGAAAGAAAACTTACAAATAACATATCATATTAGTTTAAAAGGGTCTTAGGCCAAGTAAGACTAAAAATAATTTAGGGTCAATTTAGGCCGTAGCACATATTTACATTTAAAAATGCATATTGAAGCTATAGGAAATAAAAATTTGTGTCTTTTCTATCATTTCTATACTCAGGTGACATGATACAATAAATCTGAGCACAAAAAGGCTCTTACATTCAACTTTTTTAGCAGACAGTATGGTCTGATACAAAGATTTTTCACTTTTTAGTGAAAAACTTGCATGCAATTTTAGTCTCAACAGGCTTATATTTGAACCACATGCTATCCTACAGAAGTAAAGAAACATATTATGTGAAATGAAACAGGTACAAAAGACATTGTTAAGTGCTTTCAATACAAATTTAGTGAGGTCTTTATTATGGACTTCAACTTTTATGTGCCATGCTCCTCACATTTAACTTGATCCAAAAAGGGCGTTAGACGAGGGTCATTTATACAACACATTTTGCTCATATTTTCTGAGATAATCTTCTTTTCTGTAGATTCAGAGTTCACAAATGAGTAATAAAACTGGATTAAAGCATAGAAACACAAAAATTGACACATGAAAACATGTCAGATAGAAAGTCAGAATGCCACTTATGCATCAAAATTGAAAAAGCTATGAAATGCTTATTTTGACCATATAATGCCAAAATTGGTCATTTTTGCAGAAATTCTATCAAATAAAAGTTTAAATCCTTTAGTTTTATGCTATTTGACAAATTGACACCATCAAATCATTCAGGGAAGTTGCCAAAGTACAGATTCTATATTTCCTGATTTCACCTCTTAGGTCCGAGTACACAGTTATTTCGTAGTGCATTTCTTTTAGACAATAAATGAAAATTCAAAAAATCCCACCTGCGCTTTCTCAATAATATTTTTACAGTGTGTTGTACTACTTTTGGGACAAATTATATCAAAATTATAGAAAACTTCATCAGCTCTAACTCAAAATATGGACAATCTTATGTTAAGGGGGTCTTGAAATCTTTTGACAGCTTCCGAAGTGCTAATTTTTGACCTTTTTCAGCTGGACCTAATCACTACTTTACATTAATATTTATGACCCAAATTTTTTTACAGTGTCATTTCACCCCCCAACTTGCTATATGAGGCATAAACATGGAGAAATTAATTTGGAAGGGGTATAACAAAAATTGGCAAGTAACACACTGTCCACACTAAGGACTATATTCGTGGACAACGAAAATCAAAGGACGATAACTGTGTACTCGGACCATTTGTTTTTGCAAAATCAAATATGATTATGCAGAGTGGTTTAATTCTTTATTGAAGGCTGTACCTATTACTATAAACTTTTACATTGTATGGTCTCTTAATGGAGAGTTGTCTGATTACGATTATGCAGAGGCGGATTTAGGGGGGGGGGGCAGGGGGGGTCATATAGGGAATCACTGAAGCGTGACTGGAGGGGGCCCCCTTAGGTCAGTCAGTGGGCCCCCCTTATGAAAATTTCTGGACCCGCCACTGTTATACTACATCTTCTGATTTTTATTGTGTTCCATAGCAGTTTCTTCAAAACCTTTGGAAATAGAAGCACCCTTTATCTTCATCACCTGGTTTGTATAAAAGTCAGAATATGACAACAGAGAATTATTTCCATACATCACAATGATTATGGCCTAAAGAGAACTGTGATAGGTTCATGTAGCCTTGAAATTGGCAATCATATCAAACCTCCTTTGTTAATAAGACGGATAACTTGGCCTGATTAAATGTGACATATACTTAGCAACAGTGTTAACATAACAATTAGTTTATTCTGTTTAGTAATTCAATCCATAAATTTTGATCAAGATTCAAATGCATGTACTGCACAAAACAAAAAATAACAAGGGCATACTACATTGATACTTATAAGTTTGTTCTTTTTTGTGTACATATTTTTAAATAGCACAACAATGTTAACACAATTATTTTAAAAAATACAATTTTTGACTTTTCATTCCCTTATAACAGATTTGTTTTAATATAAATTGATCCCATTTTCTGTTACTCTGTAATAATTTGGAACTAATTTTATCAACACATATATATACATCTTTTTAGAAATTCATATAAACCCTTGCATAACATAAATGACATGTATAAATATTTGCCTATATAAACACATGAAACATGATAAATATCTAAATAGTTTCAGAAAATTTTGAAATATTCTTTCAGATACCCAGTAATATTTTAAACGATAAAGATTCATAAACAACTAAGTTGATATTCTTAAAATTGTCCTCTATCAAAATTGTCATTTTCAACATTGAGGTCTCTCAATTACTAAAGTAACTTCCAAAATATTACCAAAAGTCAAACATATACATAAAAAACTTAATAGGTATTGAAATGTTCTGTTGTATGAGTCTCCCAAACTGGTTACAGTTTCATGTGTGATTTTCTTTAAGCTCAGTCACCTGAAAACAAATGAAGGAATAGTCAAGCTATACATTTATACATCAGTTTTTTGCTTGAAAATGTTTTAAATTAATTATATTAAATAAGATGAATTTTAATATTATATACATATATTCAAGTACACATATTTGAAGTTTAGTATAATTTTTTAGAAGATTTCACATTCAGGAATTCAAATATATTTGTAGTGAGAGATTAAAACCCTTCTTGCATATCTGGAAAATACACACTTGGTCTCATTAATTTTTATGTGTGTGTCATCTGTGTTTTTATTTGTTCTTAAATTAAGCTGACACTGGTCATATTAAAATGTTTAACAATTCATTTGTTATGCATTCTTATTCTGATTTACATTATGCACTGATGTAATGTTTAGTTTATTTACAGGATTTAAGATTTCACATACTTTATCTCATATGGTACTTTATCAAAATATAGATAAACACGTAAAAAATGTACTTTAAGAGATACTGGTACTCACTTATGAATTTTCATATTAATGCAGTAGGTTAACTTCAAAATCAAGTTGATCCATTTCTCTAATTATAGGCTCCTCTATATGTAAGTCTGTCATCTGATGTATCTTTTATCTGTTTAAAGAAATAACAGATTATAAGGTGATCAATTATTCTTTGAATTGAATTTGGAAAATTGTATTTAAAATCAAATTAGTTATTTTCTTATCTTAAGAACCAGTGGAAAATATATAATGAGCTGTTAGCATCTTACTACATTAAAACATTCAAAGTTACAAGACTTTTTTGTATGATTAATTCTATTTTTAAATGGACAGGTTAATGAATAAAATGATCTAAATGAACACTTTAAAGCAGAAAGGTAAATTGTGATTAACTTATTACTAAACAACTTTACTTGATATATTTGAGTCAAATTAACCTTATATGTTATGCGTTTCAGGATCACACATGTACATGTACAAATGTATCTAAATTCTAATGACAAGATCTCAAAATGTGCTAATTTTAAAATATTTTTTTCAGTTTTGAACTAAATGTTAAAAGTTTGAAATCCTTGCAATTGTATCATGTATATATCACATGTCTAATTTAGTTTCTAAGGACACGAAGGACAATAAACAACAATTTTATGATACAAAGGTATTGCTGTCCCAAAAGTTCCCATCTAAATAGTGGATTAAGAATCTAATTATCTTAAGATTTGATATACAAGTTTTATTTTTATAAATAAATATATATGTAATCATGATAACCACTTTTCAATATATGTGTGTCTTTCATATGTCATAAAATATAGGTACACTGTATATGTAGCAATCAAAATTACAGAAAATTTTAATTTGACGTTCCTGATTTTTAACAAATTAAGCTTACTGTTTACATGTATATCTGACATAAACATACATACATGTATGACTATCCTGATAACTGTAGGATTGTCTTTACTTTTATAAATTGTGACTTGGATGGAGAGTTGTATCATGATCTATCATTGACACTCATGCCACATCTGTTTATACATTTATCTATTCTACATGTACATGTACATGCAAATGTATTCAGTTGTACATGTAGTCGCATTTTGCCTACATGTACATTCATTTTGGCACATGGACATACCTTACTGACATGTACATATTAATGATAAGCATAATAAATAAGGTGACATTCATGTATGGTCTGTTTTGTATATGGAGGATAGTTGTACATGTGATTTTCTCATTGGCAATCATAATGATCATAACCAAATCTTCTTTTTTTATGTAATGTTTGAGTCTGATACATGTAGTTTTTTTTGTTTTTTTTTATTTTAAATTATTATCCTATTCAAATAATGTTTAAACATGATGAATAAAATTGTATAAAATTGCTTTCAGCACAGATCATACATTTGCAGAGAATAATTTCACATTGTAACTAAAAATAAAAGGGAAAGGGGGGATGTATTAAAATTATTGAACGGGCCATATGATTTATCCGAGAAGTAATTTAAAACTTTCATAATTTAAACTATTACCTGTTCCAACTGGTATAACTGTCGCAAAGAATTCTTTTAAACACTATCACTATCATCTGCTTCAAAGTGATCCGCCTTTCCAGTTTTCAAGATGCACAAAATTATGGCATTTAGATCTTTATAGTTTGCTTTTGGTGTCCATGATATACCATGTACTGAGTCTGTTTTAAGGTGGGAGAAAACTGTATAATTTCCAGCATTTGTCCAGCTGAATCATCAAAAACTACTCACGAATGGCTTTAAATTCCTCATATTCCACATTTCCAGCAGATAATACAATAATTTCAGTCTTATAAATAATCTTCATTCCCGTACAGATATAATTTGTAACTACCTCTGTCTGGAAGTGATCACCCGTACATGTATGCAACAATCTCCTGGTGAGGGAAATAAGTTTCCCAACACCACAAAGTTATGTACTTTTCTTAAATCTTATCAAAATGTTCAATTATGTATACAAATATACAACAGAAGTTCATTTTTCTGTCAAAACTATGGGGGTGTTTGGATATACGCCTAAGGCAGACTATGGTTACCCATAGGTACCTATGGTTTGATATTTTATATGTAAAATATCAAACCATAGGTACCTATGGGTAACCATAGGCTGCCTCAGGCGTATATCCAAACACACCCATTACCAGCTGGTCACAACCTTTATCGGTTTTTAAATTGAAGAGCATCACTTTTGGTATGTCTAAACACCAAAAAGACGAAAATAAACTGCTGTTTCCTGACAGTTTACTGCATTAGAACATTTACATATCAACAGATACCAAAGATGTTATTATCATTTCCTGTTGTATTCATGGTCATCTTTTAGAATATATATCAATTGTTATATTGTAGGCTGTTTTTGTTGAGAAATTAATACCCCTATTTCCCTATATAAGCAGTCAAATTTACTGAAAAATCAAATTCATTTTTTTATACATAATAACCCAATATGACTTTTTAAAATGTCATTTCCCAACAAAACAAGGTGGATACATTACAAAAACACATTTATCTCAAAAAGGCTGTTGAACAAAATTTCCAAGTTCTGCCTGGTTTTCTCTGGCATTGCCTCTTAAAATATTACAATAAAAACAATGTCATTCTTAATTTTGTTAGCACGTCCTTGTAAATGTCGATCTTTCACAAAGAGATTTAACGGCCGTTCGAATGAAAACTATACTAACAAAGTACAATATAATTTACGAGGTATTTTAAGTTCTGTTGTAAATATGGAATACTTACCCATCATCAGGAACATATAGATTATTACCAATAAACACAAATAGTCCATTTCAAAACACTAGGCCGTAAATTACTTATACTTCTGTGAAAATTGTAATGACTAAAGAATCAGGTACAAGTTTTTTGGTAACCAAACGCAGTTATCTGAATATTTGTTGATTGCTAAACATTCTTTATAAATATTTATTGAAATGATAGGTTAATGATAAGGATTAGATAATTAAAATAATTTTGTTGTTGTTAAATTTGATTCACTGATCATTGTTAAATTTAAAGGATGAAAGAATAGAATTTCTTGTTCTCGTTCGGAGCTAACCAGACCTTTTGTCTTATTAAATATTTCTATCGTAATTAATATATAACTTGTGTGAGAACATGAATTTTGAGAAATAATCTGTTTACAAACTTTGATATATTGTAAAATTTAAACCACCACTAGTTTACCTGTTTGCTATGTTCGAATCATCAACATGGCTTGCTCATGCAACTTTTCGTATCAAAAGTTATTAAAGGTACCAGGATTATAATTTAGTACACCAGACTCGCGTTTCGTCTAAATAAGACTTATTAGTGACGCTCATATCAAAACGTTAAAAAAAACCCAAACAAATTCAAAGTTAAAGAGCATTGAGGATCGAAAATTCCAAAAAGGTGTGCTCAATACTGTTAAGGTTATCTATTCCCGGGATAAGACAATCTTTAGTTTTTCGAAAATTTGAAAGTTTTGTAAACAAAAAAGTATAAAAAATGACCACATAATTGATATTCATGTCAACACAACAAAGGAGTAGGTCCGGTAAGAGCACTTTTTGGCCCCAAAATATAGCAGTTTTACAAAATTGTTAAAATGTAAACTTTTAGTTATTAATTGGACAGTAAAATGGTTCTGCTACATAAATATGGGCTGTTTTTGACAATACAATGCACATATATTGGGTACAACCACCATTAAGCCATGCTAAATTACTGAAATCTTCACAATTCCAGCATTTTAGTTAAATTTTAGACGGTTTCCGTGTAAAACGAAAGTGGCCGCATTCGTGTTCATCCAAAATATTGAAATATAAGTTGTATTTGATGATAATACATAACATATATAAAGATTGAGGATGAACACGGATGCGGCCACTTTCATTTTTGACAAAAACCATCTGAAAAGAGACATTTTTTTCGCATATTTGGTAGATTTTTCATATTTTAGCTTGAATCGGATCGTTTTTAATGACTAAATTTAGTTAAAATCTTTCACAAAAAATAATTGAATCAATTGAAATAGACACTTAAGTGTTCAAAAAGTGGTCGAAATCTTTCGTTCGATGAAACTGAAATTTGAGGCCAAAATCGGTCCTTACCGGACATTCTCCTTTGTTTTAAATTATAATTTTATACACAACCAGGACAAAGGTTTTCTCAATTATATTGTTATTTTGTTCTATCTTGTCGTGTTGCTGCCCTTTATGCATGTTATAGCGAGGTATACAATATAAATTCCACTTTCAAAGGCCGGACTATAAACTGTGGTTGCTTACATCTACATTTTATTGTCTAGTGTGACATATGTGAAGAGTTGTTAATTGTATAAAACTCGTAATACTATGTTCTTATTCAGATATGTCTAAAGAGTCCACAGATATTAAAAGACTTTTTTCTCGAGCTTACAACTTTTCTGGCAACATTGTTTTTTAGGTATTGAAATCGTTCCCAATAAGATATGGAAGAACCGTTTAACAAATGATATCAGATATGTTCCTTACGTCATAACTACAATGCCCTTCCTTTTCATGAATGTAACCTACCGAATTAGACTATTTACCGGATTTGTTATAATATAAGCAACACGACGGGTGCCACATGTGAAGCAGGATCTGCTTACCATTCTGGAGCACCTGAGATCACCTCTAGTTTTTGGTGTGGTTCGTGTTGATCATTCTTTAGCTTTTCTATGTTGCTTCCTGTGTTCTATTGTTTGTCTGTTTTTTTCTTCTTTCATTTTTGGCCAGGCGTTGTCAGTTTGTTTTCGATTTATGAGTTTAGCTGTCCCTTTGGTATCTTTCGTACCTGCTTTGTTTAATATAGATAAGATTTTTTCAAATTTATAAATCTTTTTGAATTAAAGATTGAACAAAAATCGACATAAATCTAAACGTTTGAGGTATTTTAGGTGAAATCGTTTAGTTTCTCATGTTTTATTACATAAGGAAACGGATATTGACAATAAGAGAGAAAGAAAAAAATAAAATAAATGAAACGACAAAACTGCTTCTTGTGCTGTAATGGGGTGCATTTACTTAACGCAGGCCAACAGATATAGTTGTTGGTTCAATGCATTACATTAATTGCAATAAGCTAAATTTAGGCTTGATCAACGACAGTACGATATTGGTATATTTGTTTAAAACAAGTGGCTTTGATTATCATGATGACTTAAGAGCAAGTTATGGTTAAATTGTACATGTACACCTGATGCAGTTAAACCGGTATATGTAATGTATTGTTATTTATTTCTTTTTAGGGCTACCTCCGCCTGTGTATGTAATGGACTGAAACTTTTCTGGGCTTATTTACTTTTCCTCATTTCAGATTTGATCAGCTTTTAACTGTTACATTATATACGGCAATTTGTTTTCTGTTGTCCCGAGCATCAACAATGCCTCACTACTTGTTAAAATGTGATTCCATTGCAAAACAAACCATTTTTGTTATAATAAGTAGTTTATGGGAAAATAAATCAATGGAAGGCAAACGCCATATAACGATTATTTTCAATTCTAACAACTAATGTAGTGTTTACACTTTGTAACTAAAATGTTTTGTCCTCTGTAGATTTATCAACATTATTTTCCATCGAAATGTAAGTGCATTTAACCTAATGATCACAAGTTATTGTTGCACTGTTATGTCGATACATACATGAGTAGAGGTTATCATGGTAGTCGTCATTCGAAAAATGCGTAGCTTAAGATGATTTTGCATTTTATTCGGGACATTCCGTTTTAAGGTTTCTTCGAAGTTCATTTGTTATATATAACCAAAACTACACAATTTCAGACATTGTCATAAATATTCAAGCATGAGCTCCAGCTTTTACCCTCAATAGATTTTTTTATGATGATTTTTTTTTGGTAAGGTATTGTCTCATATTCAATTTCACTAAAACTATGGGAAAATGGTCATGATGTGTTAATTTGATATATCCTTGACGCGCTAATCATATCAAAACATTTGAGAACTGAACAGTCAAAATTATTTTACCCTAGTATTTATGTATAAAAAAACCTGTATACTTCTTAACAGATTGAAAAATGTGTAATAAATGGATTCCAATTAGGAGTTATATAATTGGTTTATCCTTCAGTTGTTGTATTCACACCTAAATACAAATACATTTAAATAAAAATACGCAAAGTAACATAGCTTTATTATTATGATACATCCTAGTGTTTTGTCTTGTATGTACATGATACTTCTTAATTGATATCAAATTACTATAGATCTTATCTAATTAGAAAAATACGCTCTATTTGAACAAAAAAAAAACATTAAACAATAAACTGTATCTACCTTGTATATGATATGTATACGAAGCTTAATAATAATCATAGTACATTGACAACAAAACTATCTAGAAACAAACACCATACAAGAAGCCAGTTGAAATCATGTGGTCGGAAAGAGAAAATTCAAAAAAAGGAATTAAGACCATATATCCATTTTTATTAACTCACCTGCATTATTAACAATAAAATATGGCGAGGAAAGCAAACCATTGCGATTAAAATGACGATTAAAACCACAATTGTCGTTAATAAAAACAATGTATTATGATAACATTCAAGTTCTACATTTACAAAACACACATATTAGTTATAAAAGCAAAAGTAGTATAACGCTGGCAAATATACAGGAATTGATTAAAGCAACATTTGTGAATAAAATGCTTCGCCATTTTCCATTAAATTCCAAAAACCTGCATTCTGACTAAATGATCAATGACATATATATGTTTATCTTGCAATTTGGTGTCCTACTATACAGATACAGCCCTACATATATCGCTTTAATGCTCTGCCCACTCCCAGACTGAGTATTTTATAAACCTGCGTGACCTCAGAATGTGTATTGCAGTCGCATTCCAATGACGTTCAATTGTCGATTTCAAAACTTGAATGTGTATGATTGTGTAACAAAATCAAACATGTCAATTTCAGCATGCATGTTTAGTGAATGTCAAATCTGGAGCGTAGGTCAACCCGTACACTTCTGTTTCAAATTGGACAATGTTTTTTTTATTTGTTTTAACTATTCAAATTAGTTGTTATGTAAAAACAAATAATTATTCACCTGGAGTGATGTATTATTGTTGACCACTCGATATTCTTTTTTGCGAACCCGTCTTCAACTGAATGTATGATTACTGTATCGTATTACTACACGGGCCTCAAGGAATTTGAATCGAAAATAAATGCGAAACATGTGTTTTTTAGTGTCTTTCAAAACACAAATAATATAGAGAATTAATTGCAGGATAAAGACAATAACTGTTTAGTGTCTTTAAATATCAGCAGTTTTTGTACTCGCCTCTAAACAGGTGTAACAGCTTGCTAAAAGCTCACATACACCTTGTTTCATAGCCTCGTACAAATACAGCTGATATTTTAAGACAATAATCAGTTATTGTCTATAAAATTCGACTAAACATCAGCCAATCAATGTTAGATCTGTAAATTTGCTTTTGCAAATTGTTTGCTCTTCCATCAACGGGATTCGAACTCATGCTACTGAGATATCGTGTCACCAATCGCCTTGCTTTGTTTCGATGCGCTAGACCACTCAACCTTTTAAATCTCTATAAATTAACCTAATATCGCTATAATGTATTTAGCAACTACACAAATATTTTGAATATTATATATAAATAACTAACCAAGCATTAAAATTAAAGTGAGATACTTTTTTAAAAAGTAAAATATATTTACATAATTGCGTAGGTTTACCCTATATGAATCGTTTATCACGAAAATGTACTTATACATTTAAGTATAAGCAATATACTCTGAAATGATTTTGAGATGGAATCTGTGTTTATGATGGTTATACTTTATATGATCATTATACTAGGTAAGTATTAAATATTTACGACAGTATATGATACCACAAACAATGATAATTCTTTACTGCATTGATTTAGTTTACATTAAATCGTTACACCTCTTTGTTAAAGACCATGACGGGCTTACTGAACTATGGAATATAACTGTCGTAAGGATAAATATCATATTAAACCATCTAAGTTTCACATGTTACAGTATGAAATGTTAAGGGAAATTACATGATTTCGAAACACGATTTTAAATGTGTTCAAATAATTACTCATGGTATTAACTTTTGTTAAAGACACAAACTATTAAAAAATATAACAATAACTTACATACTTCACATTTGTACCTTTTTAAATGCAACTTCAACATTATATCTAGCATGCGACACCCATGTATAAAATTGAAAAAGGAAATAGGGGATGTTTCAAAGCGACAACAACTGGACCATAGAGCAGACAACAAACAAAGGCCACCAATCGATATTCAATGTAGCGAGACACTCCCGTATCCGGAGACGTCCTTCAGCTGGCCCCTTAAAAAATGTGTATACTAGTACAGTCATAATGGAAACTTGTATGTTAAGAGTTAGGAAAAACCTTACGATACGCAATGTTGAATTTCGTTTTGGTTGCGGGTTTGTATCGCTGTTTTAAAGACAAAATGGTGACCATAGGATGCTTTTTGTTCAGGTCAGGTTGTTTTCCCTTTTTCACATTCCCCATTTTCATTCTCATTTTGTTTCCGTGAAAATATTATTTAAATTAAATGTACATGAAGCGGATCCCTCTTTACCAATAATATTGAATTTTAAAATCTTTGGTAATTCGTGCATGCATTGAAAAGTATTATACATTTTATATGCACTGTTTGAATTAACTTAGCATAGGTGTTAGGTTTATAATGGGAACTTCTGATTCGGGAAATCTTTATCTCGGAAATCAGTTTAGTAAGTATACTTATGGACACTTATAACAACTCTGAATTTGCATTGTGATTGAGTATTTGATACAGCAAAGGTTTGTGACACAAAAAAAATGTGGTAAAAAAACTAAAAAAAAGATAAAATTGGACATATACCAATTATGGTACAATATCCGAAATATATGTATATTGGAAGAATCAGTCAAATTTAGAAACCCCAAGAATTCAAATTTTGCTCAAATACTTTTTAGTTAAACCATTTCTATTTAACGTGGTACCTAACACTGAATGGAGATAACTCTGTAAAATCAGCAGAACGTTTTAATGACATTGTGTTGTTAAGGGAATTTTAAGCTTCTCATTGATCAAATTAAGTGTTCGTCAAACTGCTATATAACCAGTGCATTTTTTCTTATTAAGCGGTTGGTTCAAATTTTTTGAAAATTTTATATTTTTGTCAAAGGATCAAAGAAAATATTTTGTCAAAATTAAAGAAAAATAAACGAGACAAATAAATTTAAGTTAAGCTGTTGGGTACCACCTTAAAGGGAAAAACATTGTTACCATTTACCAATAATGTAAATATTGAATTAGGTAATATATTTAGATCTGATGTTGTATTTATTTTCAATCTAAATTTTAATAAATTGAAAAGTTTTAAAATAATTCTGTCACTACAATTAAAGTTAGGCGATTGACTAACAGGTGAAATCAGTTAAAAACACTTAGTAATATCAAAATTGATATATACTTAATATGCCTTTCCTTTTTTATTGTTTTGAAAAATGTTTGTGTGCTGTATTGAAACCCCCTACTTTGCAATTTGTTTTACATGCACTCATATTGAAATTGCGGATGTAATCCAATTTAATCATATGTTCTTAGCGTTGTTTTCAATTAAAACTTGTTTATATTTATTCGTTTAGGCTTATATTATATTTGCCTTTGGGTATGAAGGAATTCAAAGTTCAAGAGTCAATACTTAATTAAGATAAACTATTAGCCGCCCAAAAACCGTTTTGATTCAATGATCACTGAAGAGCATTTATTTTCGAGATCCAAGTAAGGTGAACGAAATTTTGCGTTATTCCACCGTTCCACTAATTTATTGTTTTCTGTTTGGTATTAAATTAATGATTAAGATCAATAGTGTTACATTTGGTGATCTGTTTGTAAGAAATCAATCCTATATACATTGCAGTAATTTATTTCTCAGTCCTAAACACAAAGACCTTAGGTGTTTCAAAGCACCATAATGTTTATGTATGTTGTTTCAGCAGTACATGTTGATTATATGGATATGTTGATCACAGGAAAAATGGGTAAAAGATTGAGTGGTAAACTTCAAGTGATGTTTACCTTTGTATCCAATGAAATGTTATGTAAAATTTTGTATCAAATACGTGACAGTATAAATCTTACTCATACCAAGCATTTCATTATTTAAACATATCCATTCAGCAGTTTTATCATAAAGTTAAAATTTAACAAAGACTAATACGGGTAAATCAATTGTGGTGTTACACCAATACACTAAGAATCTTTTTGAAAGATATCACTGCCTATAAAAGATCCACTATTTCAATTTCAGTTAAGCAATAGTGTACATTTTTAAGTATAAAAACACCCTAATAGTTAAATGGTTAAACATGTAAAAGATAAACATTTGTTAACATTTTATATTTGCTGTACACACGCATAATTGCCTTTTTCCAGTTGAGCAAACAATGTGATAGGATGAATTCAGCTAAATTCAAAACTTATATTCTAAATCTGAATAGCATCATTAGACCAAGAATTTTCCTACACATAATTGATGACTCTTGCATATTTGTTTATCGTTTAACATACCCAATACTGAATAAATACAACGTTTGCAAAAAAAAAAATCAGTTAAAATACAAGTGAATGGATCCAATCACCCATTAAAATCTCTATGACGCAAATTCTCATACATTAGTGGTTGAAAATCGTATTTGGAATATATCTGTACAATTGCACACCACAATTGTTTGTTTGGGGTCAGTTCTATCGACATGAAGAGAACAAGCGCTTGTATTTGATTTAAGAAATAATTCATGGAAGCCATAGCTTATTGGAAATTTACACATGGCCTGGGACGTGATATTCGAATTTTATCCTGAGCGTTAGCGAGGGATAAAATTAACGAATATCACGGCCCAGGACATGTGTAAATTTCCAATAATCTATGGTTTCCAAGAATCATTTCGATTCTAATAGGACAACTACGATCATTAAAAAAACTTAAGCGAGGTGGGTAAAGCTGTGTGTGTAGCTGTTACTCCCTGTTAGATAAAGCTCAAACATTGTAATAAACCCGTAGCTTGCATGGATTATTTCGTGAATAACCGCTAAAATAAAAATCTGTTTCATTCCCAAAACCAACAATTGTCATTTTAATTTACATGTTGTCTCGTAAGCTACCGTCAAATCCAATGATGACATTTCGTAACTAAGGAGCCGCCATGTTGACTTGCTGAAATCAGTAAATATGCGAATAATGCAATAGAATATAAAATCAAACAAATCCTACCTTGATAATCAATTTTAATACAATAGTAAACAACATTTCAATGGTTCACGTAACAGAAAACTTTCAACTCTGGCGTTTTCATTTGTATGACGTCATGTTTTGAAATGACTTAAATGCGCCAAAAACATTAATATACTTTCGCGAAAAATTTTTCTATTTTTATTTTGTTGGTTTCTCCGAGTTCTTGTGCATTTTAAAATTGTTATTATGCATCCGAATAAGAATAAAAGTGATTTTGGCTTTTTTTAATTTCAATTTTTTAAAACAATAAATTCGGCAAAGGGTTTGCAAATAGGTTTCAATACATGTGGATTTACGTGGGAAGTTTATTGTAACAGCCATTTTTATGTTCACCACAGAGTCTGCGCTAAGTATAGATATATCGAGATTTTTATCACAGTGCTGTTTACAAAGCGAAAGAAGCAAGTCATATTAGAATTGTATTTTGATTTTTCAATTAACGCTCAAGTGACTAATTACAATTGCACATCATGTTTGGTTAATGTATATTCGCTAACATGCACTTCCATCTTACATAATGCTAAATACTTGTAGAACCTATTGCAATTAACGCTCCCTTCTCCAAGTATAGTCCAATTCTACAGTCTTCGATTACTCTGCGGTGTGCTGTAACTCAAGGTACTGCATCTCATATTATATGGATTAAAGATAAAGTAATTCACGACGTTTCGGAGGTACAATCGCCGATGAACCTCTGACAATAGCCAATGTTCAACAGTCTGATGGAGGCAACTACGTTTGCCGGGGCATTAATGCAGATACTGTTAACGTTGTGAATACACATACCATTACGGTTAATCCTGTTGGTAAGTGCTTGTGTGCATTCATTTTTTTTTTCTGAAAACAATTGTTGGTTAAAACAGACGGAAAACATTGCAATTGTCCATACTCAAATCATTTAATCTGATTGTTCGTTCCATCATTTAATCAAACAAGATTTATAAGGAGCCTGGACCTGTATTTGATTGAGATGTTATGCTTAAAGCATTCAAGACCATTCCCTTCCACTGAAATGAAAATTGTTTTTTGAAAATTAAAGGGCCCAAAAAAATGAACCTCTTATTTTAATATCTAGATATAAGAGAGATAGCAATTATTATGAATAGGAAGTATAAATTTTATGCATATATTATAAACATAATGTCTGTCATTTATTAGTATGATGTCAATATAAGGTCAGTAGTAAATTCGACAAATTTTAATGACCTAAATATTTTTTGGAGGATCTATAAAATTCCAGAAAGAGACATGATATACAAAGTTATATATAATTTAGAGTAAAATCCAAAAAATACTGAATTAGGTGTAAAACATCAAACGAATGATAACAACTGTCATATTCCGGACTTGGTACAAGAATTTTTAAATGTAGATAACAGTGGATTAAACCATGTTTTAAAGCTAGTTAAAACTCTCACTTGGGTGACAGTCGCAGAAAATTCCATTATATTGACAACGATGTTTGATTTTTAGAAATTTGATTGTATGTATAAAAGTAATATTATATTACTAACACCTTACGAAAATATTTGCTACTTTAAAAAGGAAATAAAAGTCCTTTTACGTTGAGAGTAGCAAGAATAAAGAACACACGACTATTTAATGTAAAGTGGCTACAACTATTGTGTAAGGGGATCAACATTATGAAGGTTTAGTTGATCTAGCTAACTGTGTTGAATCGTGGATTCAACCTGGTTTTATAGCATTAATACACATTAGAGCAAGATACATACAATTTACAGTTATGTTTATAAATGTTCAAACTATACGTATATTCATAATAATTTTAGGATCAACACCTGTAACAACTATTTCACAGTCAACATATAATAAAAAAAACGGAAAACAAATTATTCTGGGCTGTTCAGTCAGCTCATCAAACAGTCCCATACAGCAACTACAATGCATGGACACTAACCAGTATGTAGCACAAGTGATAGATCATATCCTCGTTTCTACCTCATATGGAAAGTATTCAGGATCAACAACATCTAGTCCATCTTTGACCATCCACAATGTGGCATCTACGGACGAAGGAGCGTATAGCTGTAAGGCCAGAAATCTTGTTGGGACCAGCAGAAACAATCCGACAACAACTCTTACTGTAACAAGTAGTAGGTTTATTCTATGTTGTGTAAGTGTACTTGTAATTATTTTGAAAAATAAGGATACATGTTTGTTGTATGGTCAAAATGAGACAAAATCAGTTATAGTATCATGAACAAAAATAAATTAGTAATTGTACAGTGTTCAACAATTCGTAAATAAATCAAAATAAATAAAAAAATTCAAACTATTAAAAAGAGAAAACTAACAGTTTTTACAGTCTTATTAAGACTAAAGCAATACATAAAACGCATGATTGCAGACAACAATAAACCATAACCACTAGATTAAAGGCTGCCTTTTTAACAGACAAATATTGCCAATTTAAACATATTTTATGAGTTTCAATCCTACTCAAACCATATTTTCGTAGTCATTCAAAGTAAAGTGGAAGCCATTTTTAATTTATAAACATAGAAAAATATCAATGCATACATTGCAATGGATTCAGGGTGACAGACCCAGAAAAATTAGAACCATGATTGTGTCTAAATGATTGTTTTGCAATAAAGAAACAAAAAGATCATACCAAGAGAAAACATGTATTTACAAGCAGCACATAATAATTTATAAAAGTTGATGTACACGTTGAAATACTATCTATATACAACTTCTCATGACTTGTTCTCACAAACGATCGAAATTATCTTTTTGGTGACCAATTTGAGTAAAGTTTAATGGACTATACGCGCCTGTCATTTGAATTGGAATCATATGTGTAAAAAATTCTGTTATTTGCCTCAAGTAAGTTTGTTTCGTCTTTCATATTTCTTTTCTTCAAAATCTGTCTGAAGTCTAGATTACACCTTCAAGCTAGACAGCAACACATGGATATCAAGTGGTAATCATCTGTAATATCGTATCTGGTAGTCATTCTTTGCTACATTTAAAAATGCCTGTACCAATTCAGGAGTATGATAGTTGTTGTCTATTCGTATTTGATGTGTTTTATCATTTAATTTTGACATGTGACATGTAAACATATGGTCTAGATTGTTGGTCATGCGGCTAAGAGATTGGTGCTATTGTGTCACAAATGCGTGAGTTCAAATCCCGTTTAGGGACAAAAATATGTCAGCATAAGAATCTAATTCTAACACTGTGAGGTGTCATTGGCAGACAAATATAGATGTGAGTATTAACTCGTCAACTCAAACACATTGAAATCCAGAGGGCATATACACTGTATGGTTGTCACTTGTTTAGACTTGGAAATAGATATAGAAAGATGTGATGTGAGTGTCAATGAGCCAACTCTCCATCCAAATAAAAATCTATAAAAGTAAACCATTATAGTTCAATGTACGGCATTCAACATGGAACCTTGGCTCATACAGAACAAAAAGATATAAAGGGCCCCAAAATAACAAGTGTAAAACCCTCCAAATCTGTATAAAAAACGAGAAACGATAAACACGTATTAATTACATAAACAAACGGCAACTACTGTTCATAAAATTCCTCACTTAGTAAGTATGATATACTATGTATGACTTGTATGTTTGATATACTTATTTCTATTTACTGTATAATGAATTGAATCATTATTCCATATTGTGTATACAAACTGTTAAGTAAGATTGCTGACAAATAAACATAGTTTGTGTAAAAAAATAAAATATATCTAAACTCTTTAAACACATATCTTATGTCTATTTCTAGATTCGCCTTCCGTTACTAAGACTATGGAAGTTACATCTTTATATATCGGATGTGGTCGTGTAAACATAATTACGTAGGTTTACCCTGTATGCTTCGTTAATCATGACAATGCACTAAGAAGTATAAGCAATATACTTTCTTTTCATTTTGAAATGGAATATTTGTGTCTGTTGGTAATAATCTATATGGTACTGAGGCTCGGTGAGTATTTCATATATTTACAAATGTATTTATTTCCCAAATGAATACATTTAGTTTAGTCCATTGATAAAGTTTACAGTCGATCAACCGTTATATTTCTTTGTAACAGACCTTAAAATTACAAACACTTTTTTACGGATCTGTTGAATTGAATGATCGTAAGGATAGTCATTTGTGTTTCAGTTTATAATTTTCAGGTTAATAGAACGATGTCGAAACTCGGTTCTAGTCTGTTAAAAATTTAAAATATCACCATACTATAAATACATGTGTACGAGTTTAAATGCAACTTTAATAAAACAAGTCATAGGAAATTCATAGATTTTATTGCTGTGTTTTAGACTTTTTGGTGACTTTCTGCTATTTTCTGCTCTTTGGTCAATCGGTTCTCTTTGGCACATTCCCCTTTTCCATTTTCCATTTTCTCCCTTTAAAAAATGTGCATGAAATTGTATTCCATTTTACTAATACTAGTCACAATGAGATTCTTTTGTAATGCGTGCATGTATTGTATAGTATTTTGGTTATTCAAATAATCATAAATGCTATGTTAAAATAGATTCTCTGCATTCGTGAGATCCATGAATATCATTATTATTTTTGAAACAAAATGTCAAATCGGTGTATCTTATCTTCGCTAGCCAAGGGTTGCGATCCAAGATCCATCTCTCCAACGGTAAAATATAAAGGCTATGAATATATAAAAATATGTAGTTTAGGCGGCCGGGTGGTCAGGCGGCTACCAAAAAGTGTCCGTTCATTAAAATGAAAACGCTTTGACGAAATTATTCTAATCTAGATATGCTGTTTCCTGTGACTAAATTAAGTTCAATTTCCTCGTGTTCTTGATTTGAAAACCTTTCAGTAGCAAAAGGGATTGTTCTTTGACTTTATCAGTTTGAGGTATATTCCTTTCAATATAAATGATGTAAATGATACGTATATGAATAGATCTTCTATTTCTGACTTATTATTCATGTGTTGTTACAAATTTCGGTGGTGCTTTTTTTTAATTTATTTTTTTTTTTTATTTTAAAGTTAGATGTCCCAGATGTTTTTGTTTTATTTTTTAATTTGTTTTGTGTGTGTGAATGTTTAATTCTTACTTCATATCATATCATGTGATTGTGTCTAGATTTGCAAACATAATTTTCAGCCCAGTAGCCAGTACTTCGGAACTTCGGTACTTCGGTACTTCGGTACTGGCATGGAAATACAGATTTTTTGTGTTATTAAAATTTGCTGTTAAAATATATTAGAAATTATTATAAATTAAGGAATGTATCTCCCTCATGCAAAGCTTTGATTCCTTTCACGAATTTGGCTATACTTTTTGGACCTTTTGGATTATAGCTCTTCATCTTTTATATAAGCTTTGGATTTCAAATATTTTGGTCACGAGCATCACTGAAGAGACATGTATTGTCGAAATGCGCATCTGGTGCAAGAAAATTGGTACCGTTAATTTTATTTCAGAAGATAATAATCGATGTGTATTCTTCATGTTAAACCATACCAAATTTGTAAAGTAAATTTTTACCATAACTATATATACACATTTACAACTGTTTTTGAATTAAGGAAATGCAGTATTTTTCACCTTTTTTCAAAATAACAAACATGCGGAAATTATCAGTCCTAACATATATTTAATTTTTGGATTTAAGGGTCTCGTTTTCAAATTGTTCTTAATCAGGGTTCAAAATTAAACATGTTTGATTTCAACAAAAATAGAAATTATGGGGTGCTTTGAAATGCTGAATCTACCCATGTGTTTAGAGATTTTGGATTGTTGGCTTCTTAATCTAAGTGGTAAATATTGAGGTTCAAATGTTTTGTTTGATTACATCAGCCATTGAATTCTTGTTTTTATATGCTAATTCTAACACTGTACTTAGATTTTGGATATTGAACCCTAATAGGGAAATGTTCAATTTCAATATTTCAGTTCTCAAAACCTAATATTTTAAATATTTAATCACAATCCGAACTTAGATCTGTTTTAAGCTTAAATTTTGCGTCTATACTTGCTTATATTTGGTTTTTACTTCCGGCTATGAGATCCGAACACGTGTTTTACGGACGACATCACGAGTTGGTTAACCGTTATGGAATAACCGTTTCACAAATGATATCGGATATGTTCCTTACGTCGTTACTACAATCCCCTTCCCTTTCATGAATTTGACATACCGAATTAGACTATTTACCGGATTTGTAATCACATAAACAACACGACGGGTGCCGCATGTGGAGCAGGATCTGCTTACCCTTCTGGAGCACCTGAGATCACCCCTAGTTTTTGGTGGGGTTCGTGTTGTTAATTCTTTAGTTTTCTATGTTGTGTCATGTGTACTATTGTTTTTCTGTTTGTCTTTTTAATTTTTAGCCATGGCGTTGTCAGTTTGTTTTAGATTTACGAGTTTGACTGTCTCTTTGGTATCTTACGTCCCTCTTTTCTTCCTTCTGCGGGTTGGGTTAGTTTTACCCTACACAATATGAATACTTGACAAAACTATTGAAATTTTAATATTAGCAAAGTGAAAAAAAAAAAAAAAAACCCTAATTTTAGGCAAAAAGGAGGATATCATACCCAAATCTGTCATTTTTGTTTCTTATGATGTGCCCGTTACTTCATTTGAACAAAGGTGTTGTCATCACGGCCACCAGGAAGCACTCACAAAACAATATGTTATTAAATTAGTTCAACTTCGCGTGATAATTACATAGGATTTTGTCCATTTTTGAATCAATTCTGTATAACATGATCACACATTTTAAGTGCATTCCAAAGTTGTGAATGCATTTGTACTTATTTAATGACTCTATATTAACTTGTGATCATAATTTCAACAGTGTTCTGCAACAATTTACGACACAGTTAATACATAGTTATACTTCCCCCGAAATCAAAGTAATTTTTACCAACCTATATGGAAGTATTTTGTTAAAACTATTATAGTGTATCAGTTTTAACAGGAGAACAACTTGTCAGGAAGTGCTAATTCGATGCTAAACAATGAATCATAAAGCTGTAACATAGATTACTGATGAGAGCCCTCAACTGCTGCTGAACGTCAAAAAATGTCAAAGATCACTTAACGCAAACAAGTTGCCTGAATATCTAATCGGTCTCTAATCTAGAGAACCGATAGAAACGTGAACGAGTGAATTTAGGGGCGAAACTGAACATTTCTTATGGTTGAAATGGAAAAATCTATCGACGACTGAAAAAGATTTTTGGAGAGTCATAAAACCTTCTAGGAATATCTCATTTTCTGATTGATATTGACAGATACTTTGATTTTTTTATATCAAACAAAGTTGACATCAGATGCATTTGTTATCTTATGGTTAATAAATGTCTAACGTATTTAGGCAGTTATACAGTTTTTGTTTTCACTGTAATCGTTAGACATACACGACACAAATCATGTTATGACTTTTGGTTTTTCTCTGTTGGCATTTTTTTTAATAGTGATTAAGATTATAACACATTGATCACTACTGTAACCCTATATTATACATTGTTAATTATAATGTTTGTTTGCTTTGTTTACAAATTTTTGGCATTTTGATAGAACTATTTGCAATTGTACTTCAAATAATAGGTTTAGCAAGCTGTTACCCCAGATTTAATCCATCATTTTCTACATAACAAACTGGAATATGACAGTTGTTATCCATTCGTTTGATGTGTTTTAGCTTTGCATATCACATTCACTGGTGACCCAATGAATAAATCTATCATAGAGTTGTCACATATGTAGACTGACATAATTATTTCTGTGACTGCAACTTACGATCCTTTACGACAGACAATTTAGCAAATCTTGATGTGTAATACATGTATATCGTGTATTGTTTAACGCCTCTATATTCTTCTGACTAAGAAAGGTAAAATAAGATCAACGACAGCTGATATGTTTAGTCTAGGTGGCCGAATGGGCTAGAGCGCTTAACACAATACAGATGGTCTTGTCTCGGTATCTCAATAGCATGATTTCGTATCCCCGCAAGGGAAGGACAAAATTTTGCTGTTTTGATATTTAGATTAATTGTATATATACTAAGGATGGCAACTAGTACTCGATTATTCGATAATCGATCGATTAGTTCGATTATCGGTTAAAATATTGCTGTTATATAACATTGATCTTCTTTGAACCCTTTTTTTGTGTTTCATCACTTTATACTTATTTAATTTTTGATTAGTTGCTGGTAAATGTCTTGTACATTTTGTAACTTGTTATTATCGATGTCTTATATATCTGTCTTAATATATTAAAAATACAAGCGGATTTTTTTCCAAATTTGTTGAAATGGGTTTTTTGGAATGATTATCTAATTATCATTTGTATCTTCACTTAATTTCAGAACCCAACTATAACTGCCATGCAGTGATACTTATAAGAATCAACGTATGTCATCTTAAGTCCATCTTAGTTTGATCTTAAAATTAATAATTAATGTTTTCAAAATCACATTTAAAACCACAGAAACATGTTGGTTTAACTCATACTATATCTCATATTTGCATTCCCGTTTTGAAATCTTTTACGTAACTAAATCCCTTCTTATGAAAATTGAATTTCCGTTAGTAAACACAGAATTTAATGCTTTAAAGTTCTATCACAGTAGATTTCAAATCTAAACACTACAAGATATAATACTCTAGAATTATTTCCAATTTGACATGTACATTTTCATATAAAATCTATACAAAACATTCTGAATACATTATTTCCTCCTTGGTAACTTCATGACAATAGATTCTTGAAAAAACAAGTCACGTTTTAAGAAGCAGAATTACTGTCAAAAGGCATCGCAGAAGTATATCCAATATTATATGCACATTCAAACCAATACACTATGTAGATTTTAAACATTGCAAATAATAATTCGAAATGAAAACCTTGTAGGGTCATATGAAAAAAAGCGCAACATATTTATCTGAAAATTGATTGAACAGTTGTTGTCCATTCGTTTGATGTGTTTTAACTTTTGATTTTGCCATTGATAAGGGGATTTCCGTTTTAAATTTTCCGCGAAGTTCAGTATTTTTGTGATTTTACTTCTTTTTTTGAAACTGAATACAACCGAAAAGCTTTTCCTGTTTCCCTGCAACTTGTTTATACAACATGTATGTATATTAATACTACATTTATGTATAAGTGGTAACTTTAAAAAAAAAAAAAATTATTTCAGAACAGTTTTAATTTTCAAGCATATTTACACGCATTTAATAACAATGGTTGATTAAATCTTTTACTGACTTAGACTTTTTGTTAAAAATAAGACAAATCAAATTTTATTGGGGTTTAAAAACTATCAAAATTGCCTCCACATAAAAACCTTTATAAAGTGTTTAAGTTTATTATGAATACCGATCCCCCAAATCAAATTCTTATCTCTCAAAGTATTATTTTCTTAAGAAAGGATTTTTTTGAATAATTACACCTTATGTAGGAATCCTGGGTTTTGATTGATTGAAAGACAGTGTATTTTTCACCAATTATCTGTTATCAAATGAATATCGTGTATTTTTTTTAACGCCGGGGTATTGTCAAAAAGAATATGCCTTTAAACCCTCTCTGCCGTGGTATTTGCCAAAACATACTCTATCCGATTGGACGCTTGTAACATAAAGATCAACAATGCGATTATTGATCATTATCATTCTGTTCAATTAAACATATATAGCATGTTCTTAAGGGGTATTTGCGAAAAATACCAGTCTTGAGACTGGTATTGTTCGCAAATATCCCTTTTAACATGATATATCTGTTTATAATTTGATTTTTACTTTAACAATTATGCAATTTACGTCTTGGTATTTGTTTGTTTTGGTGAAATGTATACCAGTTTTATAAGGAATATGATATTTTATCTCGAATCGGCAAACATTTGCAATGGTTTACTTAAAATTTTTGGCCTAGATTTAAAAGATATTGCATTATACATTTATTTTTAGAGCGGACAAAACAGAAAGTCCAGAATATAAGACTTCGAACAATTTAAATTAAAACCATGGTTTAGTTGGGTGTATTGAAGTGTTCAACTAGGAGTCTTTTTGCAATATATTACTCGCCTATATAAAAGATGTTACTATTTCAATTTTAATTCCAACAAAAGTGTACATGCTAGCTTATACATACTCGTGTCTCTAAAATATGTAACGCGTTTAAAGAAACTGAAAATAATTTGCAGAGATATTCACAATACATTTGTCTAGACGAACAACACAGAATCTTTTTTAAATGCCAAATTGATATTTTGCTTAAATGAAATAATTTAACGGAATTTAATTAGATGTTGACAAATTGTCAAACTATTTAACATTTTTCTTTATATTGTGTATTAATTATATTTTCAGCACATTAGAAAATAAAATAAAATGATAATTTACATGTTTGTTTGTTTGAAATTCTACGTTCTGATATTCAATTTTCAAATATACTGCTCAAATCAACGTTATTTGAACTTTTGTGGATATTTGTCTCATTGGCAATCATACTCCTTATTACAAGCATCTGTCGAGCGGGAAAAGAAGTTCTAAACTACATGCATGATATGTATTAGAAAAAAAACTTGTTGTCTGTTTCCTGGTACTTCAGTTTATTGCCAATAAAAAGTACATGAAAGCATGTCTCCTTAAGGCACAATCCTACTTGAGAGCTATTTCGTCGTTGTGATCACTGCTAGTCATTATCGAGTCAATTCTGTAAACCTTAAATTGCAGTTGAACGGACGTAACAAATTTAAAAAAGCATAACTGGATACTGTTAATATACATTGAATTGTCGAAACACTTATGAAATTAGTAAATATGTATGAGTACTGAAAATAATTTTATGTCTTATTATGTTTTATTCAAATATTATTTCGATTTAATTCCTAATTTACTTCACTTTTTATACTTCATTTAATCAATGACATTAGCTATAATCATAACTTCAAAACGGATTTCACCTCAGGTCGTTATTCGGAATTTAGAAATAAAATTACTATTATATATGAAAGCAAATTACAAATCGACGAACTTAACTTAACTCCATGTTAACGATATCAATTGTTTTTAAAGCTTCATCTCAGATTCCTCCTGGCCCACCAGTCATTGCCGGACCTCAATTCCAAGTTCTTAATTCACAGATAACATTAACATGTACGTCTGCCAGAGGTAATCCAACACCGACTGTGAAATGGTTCTTCGATCGCACGGAAATAACAACTGGTATTTCTACAACTACTGCTGGTACAGCAGTGACAGCATCTCTAACGTTTACTGCTACCAAAAATTATCATTTAGAGGTTTTAGAGTGCCAGGTTGAAAATGGTGTTCTACAAAACCCACTTTCTACTACTAAATATATTGAGGTACAATGTAAGTTTCACTTTTATATAGGATGTTGGACAGGTTTAGTCTATCGGTAGACACAGTTTGTTTGTTGTCTAGTAGACTGCATAACTTGAAACAATAAAAAAAATTTCTCAGATTGACTTCATTTGGTATTTTAATAATGCATCGGATATAACAAACGAAGTACAGTTGTGAATAATACAAAAAGACGTGTATATGTGATAGAACCGGTGTATTGAATTCAAATTTTCATTTTGTTTAACCTCCATGTTTTATTTTATAGTTATATGCATATACATTGTTACGACACCTTTGTCACCGTTTACAGGTTTTACTACAACATTGCAATTTGGTGTTGTTAATTTTGTAAATGCAATAGCATATATGAGTACACATTAAATATAAATAGGTGAATGACATTTTTCCTTTTCATTTAGCAGGGGTTTACAAATTCAGCATCATATTGACTTTGTTTAAATGCATAGAAACTGTAAACTCTTGTTCATTTGCCTAAAAGTGGCACTAGCTACGAAATATGTATAAACAATCTAAAATATATTTTTTGTTTGTTCAATCATTAAATGAAAATGAAATAGTGAAATAATAATTAAATTTTAGCAGCTAAATTGGTTCAATTTTGTCAAATTAATCTAATCAAATTTAAAAATGACTTATTCACTTGCAAGAGCATAGTTCAACCTCGTTAAACCTGTATTCATGTGAACTCCAATCTAACCCCGTAGAAAGAGATAGAATAGCGCATGTATTGTCCGTGTACTGATATTTAAAGGAAAATAATGTCAACATTGAAAATGTAACACAGGTAAATAATTTGATTGACTGATTTGATCCACAAAAAATCATTCGTTTGGAATACATTGTAAAAATAGAAATAAATTGAATTTTTGAACGATCGTAAACAGCTTTTCACAATTTTTTTCCGCTAAATTCAATATCTGTGAGCAAATGTAACTGGTAAACTATACATTTGTTTTATTGGGGCCTTCTATGGCTGACTATGCGGTATGGGGCTTTGCTCATTGTTGAAGGCCGTACGGTTACCTATAGTGTTAATGTTTGTGTCATTTTGGTCTTTTGTGGATAGTGGTCTCATTAGCAATTTTACCACATCTTCCTTTTTATATACCACAACGAAAAGGTTTTTTTTTCTTTTGCAAACAGATTATCATATAGACTTTCTATTAGTGTTTCAAAAGCAACATCATGCCCCGATTAATTTGAAGCATCAGAAGCAATTTTTCTTCAAGTAGTTAACAAGCATGCTGAATGTTGAAGCGGCTTGTCCTTGAAGTTATTTATAGCGAGTAAACTTACCACTGGATGGCCTGCCTGATAATTTTCATTTAAACAATATCAACACGCTCAAATGACGCGATATGCCATAATTGCTTAGCTTGTATGACTCTTGCGTCCAGAATATGCAGTTTTTATTAGTCATGGTAATCATGGTCATGTCATGAAGCGAGTTTTAACGAAAGTTGATTCATTGTTACACGAATTTTTTTCTTCTTCACCAAATCAAAAGTATGAAAATCATTAAGTATATCTAAAATAGGGTTCGAAATCGAAATGCGAGATATACCTGAAAAATATAAGAAAAGAAATAAACAATGTCATGTGGAATTTGATAATGGAGGGAAAAGCAAATTTAATTAAAAGGGACGTGTGTTACTTACCAGTAGAGGAAGGGGGATTGGTATAATCAATATAGACTCGTTCATTAAATCTAAACAAATCAAAAGTATGTAAAAGATTTTAAGATCAAAAACCGATAACTGGAACACAATACCCAAATGGTGCCTACAGAAGTTTGATATCAAATATAGTTGTGATAGTTTTTTAGCAAAGCGTTCGGATTTACGCGGACTACAAATGGAAAATTTTCCAAAATACTATCATGATTTAATTAAAATGTGGTCAACATTTTCAAGTATACAAAGTCCAATAAATAAATAAATAAAAACGATATCATAAACCAACAACTTTTGGAAACATAAAAATTCAATACAACAAAAAACCTATTTTTTTCGCAAACTTCGGAAAAATCAAAAGCGACAACTGTATATACAATATTCTTAAAGATAAAAGAAACTGGATTTCGGAATGGACAAGGCTGAAATTAGCTATTCTAAAATTGTTCAAGGACAGACTAAAAAAACGTCAAAGTTGATCACGACCCCCCCCCCCTTCCTTTGCAATATTTTTTTATTACATAAAAAATACATTTTAATTCTACGATAAACAGAATAAAGTAGTAATCCCAAGTGAATATCTTTGAAATAAATCCAATATTCGTTAAATTTAGATATAGTTCCAAACTGTTAACTACAATGGAATATTCAGTATAATTCGGAATAACCCTGGAAAAAAGATCTGGATAAATCAAAATAAATAATGTCCCCTAAGAAAGCAAATCAAATTAGCTGGAATATTGTTCATATACGCAGCAAAAACTATTTAGAATCGGCTTATCAAATAATGGCAAATGCCATTTTTGTAAAATCGAAAATGAAACTCTCACACACCTTTTTCACAGCTGTAACATTATAATGGTTGTTTGGGAACATATTTTTGATGCGCTTAAAAAACATAATGTACTGAATAACACAGTATATATTCCATTGAACGAAGAACTTATCATACTAGGAATGTACGATTACAACGAAAAGTACAATATCACAACTAATACGATTATGAATACAGTTAAATGGATTATTTGGAAATGTAGGCTTATAATCAAATATCAGTAAGTTTTATTTCCAGTCAATTGATATTAGGCAGAAACCATTTGATTTTCTGGGGGGGGGGGGGGGGGGGGGGCTATGGTTTTTTTTGGAAAAAAAAGTTTGTTCCCAGGTTTTGGTGAAAAATTTGTTTTGAACCTTGAGAAAAAATAAATTATTTGTTTCACCCTCAGCTGCCACTATATGTAATGCTAAAATTGAAAGAAAAAAACTTGTTTTTGGTTTGTCACTAAAAAAACAGATTGTTCTTCGCCGAAGGGAAAAAAATTTCGCACAGAAAAAAAAACCAAACTCTATGACAGGAAGACTTCCTCTATCTTCACGCAAATTGTCAGCCGTGAGGTATTTCGGTTCATTTAACTCTTTAAATAAGCTATTTTGTCCGATTTGTCACTCCCCTAAATAGAGCAGATACAGTTAAAGGCAACACGATAGGTGTTCACGCATCGTTGTCAATATAATGGAATTCTTTGCGGTTGGCATACCAGGTTTAGTTAGCTATAAACCAGGTTCAATCCACTATTATCTTTAAAAAAAAAACGCCTGTTCCAAGTCTGGAATATTCGTTTGATGCGTTTGAGCGTTTGATTTTGCCACTTGATGAGGATTTTTCCTTTTGAACTTTCCTCGGAGTTCAGTAGTTTTGTGATTTCACTTTTTAATTATAATAACGATAGGATCTGTCACTGATATGATATACGTCTTGAATAGGAAAACTTGCAGTCCCGCAGAACAAAAACAAATTTGTTTCGATTTAAAGGATTACTTTGGGGTTGGTTGAGGTCATTAATGACGTCCTGAAACAATCGGACAGGCTTAATAGAGGACAACATAAGTTTTTGTTTTATATACTAGTAAAGACAATCTTCTAATGGATAGAACAAGTACACAACCATGATAGTGTACATAAGTAAAAGCTGATAAACTGACATGGTTGAAATAGATCTATGGGGACAAGATCCAGAAACATGCGTTGAAGAAATATTGAACTTTCTCTCGTATTTTTAAGCATTCTCATCAGATTATTATTTGCAACAGTTACTTTTGTTAAACATGTTTAAGTGCACGTGTCTTACAGGAACGACTATTCAATCATTTTTTCTAAAGTCAGAATAAACTTAAGTTTGAAGCAGCGCTTCGGAACAGCTATTCCATCTGTTCAATATTATATGCAATCGTGTAATACATGTTATATTGATTTCGTATACATATGTTGAATAGTTTTACCAGAATCACCAACTTTGACTGGACCATCCACTTTGACACCAGGACAACAAGGCAGATGGACATGTATTTCTGCCAATGGTTATCCAGCTGGTGTAATGACCATAAAAATCAAAATAATAATACTCAGTTTACTACTGAGTTTACATCTTCAAGTGTATTAGATAAAAAGTCCTTTGATGTTACTGGTACCCTTACCTTGAGCCCCGTGATTGTTAACAATGGAGATACCATTTGCTGTGATGTAGCACATACAACTACACTAGAAAGTACTCCACAGACAGTCTGCAGACTAATTACTGTCGCTCGTGAGTATTTTTTATTTCAATATTAACAGCTTATTTATTGCAGAGAATACATGAATTAATTAAGACTATTATTGACCGTCAGCACGTTAGACGATGGCATTATTCTAATGTATTTTAACACATTTTCATTCATAATTTGCAAACACTGAAAATTATAAACACAGCAGTATCACATAACAAAGAAAAAAATCAATATGCATTGGAAGTTATAGTTGAAATGGTTATTTTCTACATTCTCAATTGATAAGAATGTATGGTTCACCAACCAAGTCTGCAAGCTTAAATTATCAGATATTCAAATAGTATAACAAGTTAAGATAAACATGTGTTAACACTTTATAGTGACTGTTTAAAAAGACACACACATTTGAAAATGTTTTAGATTTACGAAAAATATGTGAAAGGATAGGTTTCGCAAAATTAAAATTTTGCAGTCTTACATATCTTAATCTAAATACCATTAAATGACTGAGAATTATCTGAAACTGTATTGATTACTCTCGCATATTTTTTAATTTTTTAACACTCGTAATCACAAATACATGCCACATTTGTAGTACTTACGACAATGAGAAAAACTATATTTACATACAAGTGAATGGATCTAATCCTCAATTAGAACTTAATGATACAATTTCAAACACATTATTGATTAAAACAGAGTAAACTTTTAGTTTTTTTTATTATCTTCCCTTTAAGCTTATAATTATTCGTGACGTTTGTTACACGAATTCCTAGCCTATCTTTTAGACTGAAGCAATCACAAAATGGGGTCGATGTTGAGGTATCAAACGGCATATGCAAACTCATCATCGAAAACAGGTTAGGATAAAGGTTGGTGTCTGTAATAACGTTCAAATCTGCTGTATTTGTTTGGCTCTATTGTAAGTGATGAAACTGTTGTTCGGAAGTTTATCGTCTGTTGCTGTGGTTCACTAGTGTTTCTCGTTTTTTAATATAGATTTTACTGTTAGTTTCCTCTTTGAGAGGTTTTACACAGTGGGAGTCAATGCTCCAGTGTTGAATGCCATTTTTTTTACCTATAATAGTTTACTTTTACATCTTCTCATATCTATTGACAATGACACAGCAAGTAACTAAAAACAAACAAAGAAAGTATATAGATAACACCATACAGAAAAAGTAATGAATAACACAAACCGTCCCAAAAACCGGGAGTAATATCATAAGCTAAAGAAGGGTAAAATAAAATCTGTTGGGAACTTATCTGCATTTCCACAACTATTAGCTGGTTGCGGTTCCATTATTATGTGCAAGAAAAAAACTTACATTAGTTGTAATGCTTATTATTTGTAGAACCTATTTCAATGTATGCTCCCGTAACCCAGTATAGTCCAAATATACAGTCATCGGTTACTCTGCAGTGTGATGTTACTAAAGGTACTGCATCTCAAATAATATGGATTAAAGAAAACGTTCAACTGAATATAACCAGTAATTCCCGATTTTCTCGCGGCACAGTCGTCAATGAATCTCTGACTATAGCCGATGTGCAACAGTCTGATGGTGGAAACTACGTTTGCCGGGGCATTGATGCTGCAACTGGTGAATGCAAATACCATTATTGTTAATCCTGTTGGTAAGTACCTGTATTGTACGAAGTTTTAACGCGGCTCGGTCCTTAAACAGTGCGCAGATTTTAACGCATGTTTCTTGCGACGAGCGCCTTTGAAACGGTCGTTGTTTTAGGGTCTTCTAAAAAAAGTTTTATAGCCACTTATGAACGCTGCCGTGACTGAGAGAACCCTTTCCTGATATCAACAAGAGATGCAAAACGTTCTGCAAAACAGGAAATACGTACGGTCAGAAATACGGAGTGCTTTGTTCATTTTTCATATCAAAGTTAAAAGGGCAGAAAAAACATGATATAAACATAACATTGAAAATAAAAATAAAGAAAAATTGACCAGAACGATGTCGACGGTATCTGGTGCGTTCGCTCCAAACACACATTAGCACTCTACATCATTAAATACTGGTTGAATCAAAAGATGTCTTTTAGATGTTTATATGAAAACATTGTGTCAATGACGCAATCTTTAACCGTTAACAAAATGTTTCACCATAAACAAATAATATCGATGTAGACAATACAAATCTAAAAAACAAATAAAACCCTTATAATAGTATGCTATAAAGGCATTTAGATCTCATCTGCACGATATCCGTTTGGCGTATAAAAAATTGTTTACTCACGGTCGTAAATCTCCTTTTTACTTGAAATATCTTCGTTTCCAAGTATTGGTAGAATTTTAATTCGGAGCATGTGCAAATGTTCCCACATCAAAATTTTGATAACAGTCAGGGATGGGGTAATTGAAAATGTAAGGTAATTAAGTTTAATGCATTACAATTTTACATGTTATCGAAAGTAATGTGTATTTGAGCATTTTGTTTAACTACACGTGTTGGTAATTTTATTAATTACAATTAAAAAAGCATGTAATGCTAAATTACTTTTGAATTACATTTCAATTAAATGTACTTTTAACGTGTTAATGATAAGAAATTGTGTTGATATAATAATAATTTATTTGACATCCAGAAATGTTTGCTGGATAGTCTTTTATCTTAGAGTATCATATATTGATGTTGTTCAGTTTTAAGAAAGATCTTTATCTAAATAAATTGATAACCTGTATATAATTTCCCTCAATGTATGTATGCATGCACATTTGTGCAACTCTTTGTTAGACAGTTCATTTAAAATTTTAAATCACTGCAAACACTCATTTTGTCAAATTAGTATACACAATAGTATAATAGAAATAAAAATCATCAGCTGTAAAACAAATGGCAATTTATCAAACTAAATGTATAATGAAACAGCTTAGAGATAATACCACTATTACATGTGTGTTATTCAATTAGCAAAATATTGCTAATATTTAGACATCATACATTGTTTGTACTAAAAATAATTTTCAATCTAGTGACAAGCATACTTTGAATATTTGTTAAAAAAAAAGAAACAATTTTTTTTTTATTTATTTATTCAAATTGTCTTTAATCAAATGGCTTCATTTCTGAATTGTCAAAGCACCCCTAAATGCAGACTAATTGACAAAACATTGCAAATACTAATAATGATCAAATGCAATGCTATAACTATGGTGTAAGCTTACATGCATATTTTACACATGCTATAATAGTTTTCAAGGTACCAGGATTATAAATACATGATAAACTTGTAACAAATATTGTTTAAAAAAGTAATGTGTAGTTTAATTAATAACTTCATTAAAATTATTGTAATCTAATTAATAACATTTCAAAATCAGTGTAATGTGTACATGTAAATAGTGTAATCGATAATTTTTGCAATCTAATGTGTAATTTAATTTATTACATTCCAATGGTTTTCACTCCAAGTCTGATAATAGTTAAGTATTTTTTATTTTCCAAAAAAAATGAACATAACAAATCCGAAGTATTCGAAATATTTTAACACCGCAAAACTTTTATAAATAGTTAAGTACTAATGGATTTTTTATTTTCCAAAATTTTTTGAACATGACATTATTCAAACAAAAACTAAGTATTTGACAGTAACACATATAACATTTTTATAAAAACATTTATTTACTTTATCAAATAATGGGCACGAAAATATCTCGTATCATAATTCTATGACTTCCGGAACTCTAGTCCTAAAGCATGAGACCTCAGTACAAGGCTGAAGCTAGCGAAAAATAATTAGCAAACAATAAGCAATTGAACAATAAGGTGATGTACATAAAAACCGAAAACAAAAGACAGAAACCACCGTTAAATAATTTAAAAAAAAAGGTAAACAGTCCATATATTGTAATTTCAACTCTATCGTGAAATGATATTTATCCCATCCATTTATAAAACAAGTCACATATCGTTTAAGGTTAATATTCAGTACCACAGTAAATATGCATCTGTCAACGGACTTTGCAGGTGTAAGACCACCAATACACCGACTTCAATTTAGAAAATATATGATAGAACCCCTTCCCTGTAAAAGAAATAGCACCTTCAATATTATAATTGTTTAATTAAACTAACATACACATTTGCACGGAGAGTCACGGGTATGACTATATAGGTCTTGTGAAGGAGAAACAGGCACATCTTTAGCACAAGTTATCAAGTGGCGCTATGTTCAAAAATCTAAAAGTGGGACTCCTAATTTGGCCAACCCCACTGTTTTTCCATTTTTTTCCAAATTCTTGACCTAGTGTCAAATCTTTTAACATAGCACCACTCGATACCTTGCGTCTGTTTCTCCTCTTCAATGTATAGTCATACTCCGTGACACCCCCCCCCCCATTATTTTACTCTAGAATCTATGGAATAGGACAACCATCTCGTTTTTTCTTATTTTTTTTAACACTAAAATAAGTTTTAAATTTATTTACAAATATATCTTAAAAAGCTATAAATCATGTCAGTAACGAAGTACTCACTACTAAGCTAGCGATATTCTCGGGATGTAAACACCAACCAGCAGCAGTTTCGATAAAATATAAAAAAAAAACACTTGATAAATTCCATACATTCGATACGTTTTTTCTGGATTAATCTTTCACATTATAGAAAAGATATACATGCAGAACGAAAAACAATCATATTACAAAATGTGCTTTAATATCATATATTGCATAATATTGAACACCACATATGCTTCACCTAGCAAATCTTTAAAACATTATATATTGTATATTGCTATTAGAAATTAAACTAAATAAAATCGTTGAAAAAACTTTAAAAGATCAAATAATAATTTGCAGATGAAGATGAAGATAATATCATAAATTATGTCGTGATTGGAATTTTGGCAGTATTGGTTCTATTTGTTTAACTTGTTTGGATGTTACGATACAGAAGAGGTATGTTTACTAAATTCTTACTTTATGCATTTCCAGTCAATAACATGTTAGCTTTTTTTACCATATTTAGTAACTTTATTTACTTAAATTCGCAGTTTCCAAAACTAATGCATTCTGGGTAAAAGTTCCAAAAGCGTACAGCAAAAAGTTACGATTGGTTCAAACTGTGATAAAAAATAGAATTTTAACCAATGACGTAACGTTATCTTCATGAAGTGTACAAACACTGAGATTAGCAATAGGCCGTTAGGTTCTTTAAAGGCAAATTGTACATCATATCAATGGATGTGTTATAATTAAGCTTTAAACAACATTTTATTTCTTAATGTCCTATCTCTAAAATGGCTCAGTAGTAGGTATTGCTCTCTTTCTGACTGTCAATTGGTACTACTGTGTTACATCATTTTATTTGTTTTAATAAGACACCAGAATGATTCCGCAATGATGATTCCAACAGATTTAGTTACTCAACGAAATATGTCATTTCTGGATTTGTTAACGAAATTTAAAGCAAGACCTATGGCACAAAACTTTCAATATTCTAATTCTGAAATTAATATGTTCATTTTGTCTGTTTCTATACTGTAAACAGTTTTAGCTAAATGTTCGTCTTTTCAGCTGTAATACGCTTAAAAGTATCTATAAAAAAAGACGAACAAAATATCAAGACTTAGATTTTGTATTTGACAACGCCATTGCTAAGAAGAAAATAAGACTAACACGCAAACAACAGAACAAAATAAAAATCTTAGCAAACTAAAGAATGAGCAACACGAACCCTACCACAAACAATTCAAAACAAGGAAAGATAGGGGGCGTTCTATGATTATCATTAAAGAAAATGTGTTTTATTAATACGGCATATATGTGTTTAGGTCGAGAGAAAAAGAAAGATAATACAAAGTGAAAAGCTGTTCACTTTGATATTGTTTTAATTGTCTTTCGCTTCAAAAAATATTGTCTTCAAAATAAAAACAGCAGTGTTTTTTTTTTATCTATCGTACTTTTATGTGTATAGAAAACCTGATCTTACAATGAAATAAAAGTTATTTCGATATTTGGTCTTAGTTTCTGTTACTCATCATGACTTTCTAACGGAAAATACTACAACTGACAGCGAATACTTGAAACAAATATATTATGTAAATAAAAACAATAACTATTTGAAATCATGTAGGTCTAACGTGTTATAAGTGATGAAAACGTATAACAAAAAATACCCAAATAAAAGGGAAATTTATATAAAGTCCAGAAAAACTGGCAAAATCACATCTTATCAATCAGATTGACTGATACTTTTTTTTTGACAACTATAACCATTTAGCTACTTATATATATATACAGATTTAATTCTATTAACTTACATTTTAGAAGTAAACACGTATCCGAACAGACAGATTTGTCCAACAGGCAGGATAATGCAGGTAAAAAAAAAAAATTTCAAATATCAGCTGCACTTCATTTATTTGCAATCTGTCATCAAAGTGAGACGCGACATACAAAAGGACATTATCTCATACTTATAATGCACGGACACTGACAACGCCATTATAAAAAAACTAAAGCCACGAAGAGCCGAATAATAACAAAACAAAACACTACAGAGAACACGAACCTTACCAAAACAAAAGTGCAACCAGGTACTCCAGATGGATAGTTGTTAGCATACTCTGTAAATGGTTAAAAGAGATAGCTGAGTTGTTTTTATGTTCCGATAATCATTTTTCATGTAGAATTTTTTTTTCGTTTTTCTTCTTTTGATTATTGACATAATTTTTCACTCTTTTCCGAATTTTCTTGTTTCCTTTTAAGTAAAAAGTTGATATATACTGATATAATTTACAAATAAAGTATCAAGAGTACAATTATGATAATCTTTGAATATCCCGTTACAAACTAATAGATATAGCCTTATGACTCTCCTGAAGTAATAGAATAGTGTTGCTGATTTAGCCATGGTTTGTTACAATTGAGTTTATTATTTATTTTTATTTGGAGTTTACATATATCTAAAAACCTTATTGCATTTGTATTTTTCTCATATTAAAATTGTTATCATTATTTTTAAATAATCAGTTTATGTTGCTAAACTTGTTTTTAGTAAACAGCGATACGACGCTCATGAACTCCGTTTGACTGCAGCGTTCTGATTCTAATTCAAATGCGGAGCTATTGACCATAGTGTCCGTAATCTTAAATTGGTTTTCAAAACAGACGTTAGTTTAAAAAAACCGGTACGACTAGTTTTCTATTTGCATATTCGTTATTAAAACCTTTTTTTGTAAGACCGCACTCTTTACAACCTAAGAATGATTCAAAATGCCGAAATATGTTAATGATAGCAGACATACTATTATTGCAAGATAAATCATGAGTAAACCTGACATGAAACGCATTGAAGATGTACAAGGCTCAAAATTTGATATGTCAGACACTTTTACGACCACATAAAACTTATTAGTTCGATTGAATCAAAACATTAGCAAAATAGTATACAAAATAGAAGGGCATTTATAACCGAAACCTTAATTAAAGCTAAATATGTATTTAAAATAAAATACCAGTAGATAAACTATAATCTGAAGAACTTGATCTTCCATCACTGTATACCTAAACTGCATTAGTGTCCTTACAAAAATCGATATATTGCTGGATTTTCCAAGTGCTCCACGAAACCTCTTTCATAACTATTTAAATCTATTCTATCAGCAATCAAAGCCGGGCTTCCAAATTATTGTGAAACTGCATGTTCTAGAGGTGGCGTGAATCATTAATGAATCCTAAAAAAATCCATAAATCTTTTAAAGAAGATACAAACTATGACTTTTCATCTTGCAATAGTATCAAAACATCTGACTTTTCTATACTTTACAAAATATTCCCCATTTTAATCTAAAAAAAAACAAATTGAAAGAGTTGGCATAGTTTTTTTTAATTAAAAAAATTGGCCAACGTAGAAATAAGTATCTTGTATTTGGGAAGGATACATCCTACTTTGTAAAGGATCACACCAATTTAAACTAAAAAAGCTCTGAAATTGACATTACCAAAATGCTTGATTTCTTGATTGACGACATATTTGTCACGTTTGATAGCCGTGTTTTTCAACAGACTGTCGGCATTTCAATGGGAACTAATTGTGCCCCTCTACTTGCAGACTTGTTTCTTTATTATTTTCAAGCTGGCTTCATGCAGGAACGTATTAGAAAAAAAGATAAGAAGTTAACAATATCACGAAACTTTACTTTCCGCTATATAGATAATGTTCTCTCACTGAGTTACTGATTACTGAGTATATATCTCCCAATTGATTCGATATTCATGTGCTTGTATTTCCTATTAGGATTTCCATGATAGAGGATTGCTGCTCACAAGGAAGCTGCATCCCTTCGCAAATTTTACGGACGCCATCAGGAGTTCGTTGACCGTCATTGAATAACCGCTTCACATATGATATACCGTATGTTCCTTACATCGTTACTACAATCCCCTTCCTTGTGACCTACCGATCAGTTTATTTTCTATGTACGAGTTTGACTGTTTCTTTGGTATCTTTCACCCCTAATATGAGATAGCAAAAATCTCATCATAGATGCCAGGAATGATATGTTGTAATTGCACTGGACGCGCACTCCGTCTACAAACGACTCATCAGTTTAATCCAAAAAAGTAAAAAAGGTAAAAAATAAGAACGAGGTTGACGAGCATTGAGGAACAAAAATTTCAAAACGTTTTGCCAAGCAAAGGTTATCTATTCCTGACGTAGGAAAACATTCATTTGGTACTTCAAAAATTCAACATTTTGTTAACAGTTTATTTATATGTATGACCATATTAATACTAACTGATAGTGATTAATTAAGTACTGGAACAATTTTAAATGTTATTATTTGTTTCAGATTAAAGTACACATCGAGATCGTGACAGGTACGTTTGTTTAACAAATGCAAGTATGTCAGATAAGAATAGGTGTATCTAAAATAGAGCATACGCAAACAAAATACGTTCGATATAAAATAAAAGCAGACACGTCGTGATTAATAAATATCAAAGAGACCAAAGAAAAAATAATAATGCTAAACTTAAAATATAATTTCAAGAATAATAAACCTTATCAAAATCGCGTAATCAGATATTGGTGATCAGACACTTGATGGTCTTTGCAAAGCATCAGGTTATCTCCCTCTAATAAGTACATATATATATAAGTGACACCGAATATACAACAAACAGCAATACATTTGAAGTAATTTGAAATATTAGTTAAATCAAAAAGTTCACGTAATGACTGACACACCCATGATTAATCACTTGATTATCATAAAAAAAATAGAACTCACGTTTCTATTTGGTCTAGAACAACAACTCTGCTATATTATAGCAAAATAATGGAATCAATGTTTACCTATCAAACTGCCATTACCGAACCTGATAATCGAACTTACAAGAAATCTACCACGTTTTATCATTGGTGACCTTATCTTGAAACTTGACCAGTAATAATAAAGGAATACAATGAAATACTTTATATTTTTTTCTATTATCTATAGAGATTATGAAGGGTTGGATTCAAACAGACGAGAGATGCACGTATTTAACACACCACAAGACCATTTAGAGTATAGTCATTATTCGACAATACCAGCAGATCATGTGTTTGTGGACCCAAACCATACAAACTTAAAACGAGAAAACACTTACTTGGAACCAAACCATTCCAACTTGAAACAAGACCATACTTACTTGAAAATAGACAATACTTATTTAGAACCGGTCAATTCTATTTTGACCCCAGACAATGTTTACTTGGAGCCAGGTCAGATTAACATTGAACCGATAAATGGAACCTCAATGACGTCTACAACGTAGTACACATTACGATTAAAATGAAACGTCTGGACATGTATAATGTTTTGTTAAAGGAGTGTAATAAAAATTGTTGCTCATGGTATCAATATAGTCAACAAATATAAACTTTAAGAATCGCCATGGAAACATAATTCAATCATTACTATCATAAATTGATCATATTTATTTTATAATTATATATAAAATAATGTTACTTCGAACTAACATGTAACTCTCATATTTTTATTAAGAATTCCATGCCATTAGTTACTTGTTTTTTTAATGATGACAACATCATTATAACGAAGTTATTTCTACCTAAGCTTTGATTTTTCAACCCTGTATACATTTTACTACCAGTCTTCATTTGAAATTAAAATTCGTATCACGGTAATAATCCACATGCTTTTTAACATAAAAATAATAGCATTCACTATTTATTTATCACACGGCATAAAAGAGAGAGATTTAAAAAGAATAAGATGCTCAACAGAGGTAGAAGTGATCAGTATGCTGGAGATTCTTATTGACAACATATTTTGTGAATTTGGAAGTTGACATTTTCAACAAATTGTTCTCATTCATATGGGAACGAATTATACGCATCTCCTTGCCGATCTTCCTCTGATGTTCATATTAGTCGGAGTTCCTTCATACGCTTGTCAAAAACAACAAGATCAAAGATTCCAGATCATTTAATTTTGCATCCAGATATATAGTCAATAGAAATCCATTAGATATTCTCCAGAACTAGAAATTGTAGAAGGAAAAGACATGACTTCATCCGCCTCATTGTGTGACTCATACCTCGAATTTGACATATTAGGTCATCTCAGTACTAGATTCCATAACACACGAGACGATCTATAGTTTGAAATTATCAATTTTCCCAAACTTAGGCGTGTTAGTACCAAATACCAAACTTACCTGCATATGTGATATACATATCTCAACGCCTTCGGTGTTGTAGACAAAGCTTGCAGATGTTAATCAGATATTGCAAAACGTCAACGAGCAGCAAGTTGATGAACCAGAGGTATGTCAAAAACGTCTTGTTTTTTTTCTCTAAAATTGATAAATATTCCGTATCAACTTCGGAAAAAATATGCGACAGTCTTGATGCAAAGGTTCTGAGTACTAGCATTGAATATCGTCTTTATAACGTGTTATATTATTGTATTTTTGTTTTAATTTGTAAATCGTTTCCTGTTGAGAATTGTTTGAAGTGTCTATTTAACGTTGCTCGTATTTGTTCATCCTGTATATATTCGTTATTGTGATGTGCTAAATTTGTATGTTCCTGTTTTTCATTCTGGCTAGTGTGATTTGTCTTTATGCATATCTGTTTTTTCTTTATAGTAATTTAAATTGCTGTATCCTTATATTTTGACATTTTTGAATATAACTTAAGTCAAGTTATTTCACATATCGTTGTTTGTAAAAATGAATAACATAACTGTTTAAACTAGAAAAAAAGGCCAAAAAACTGAAATATGCCAAAAAAGCAATACTAATTAAATTTGTTAACATTGTCAGACAAGAATTAGGAAATGTCATCAACAGTTTTGATGAAATTTAAGAGCTGATATAGGTGTGATATATGTTTTGTCAATTTTTAATTATAAAAATATCACACAGTGTTATGTATAGTAGATATCTCTTTTCAAGATAATGGAAAACTAATGTTTCTGAAAGGTGTTTGTATATAAAAAAGGTAGGTGTGGTATGATTATGCATGAGACAACTATCAACTAAAGTTTAAATAAAGTGGGTGTATTCACTTGTATAGGCAACCCGAAGGCATTCAACAATGAGAAAGCCCTATACTATATAGTCAGTCATAAATAGGCCCGATTGATTAATACACGTGTTTAGTTATTTAAAGACAAACAAATGAATACATACCCGACCCCAATTTAAAGTATGTATAACATCAATGTTGTTTAAAGCTTAGAAATTTTGATATGATAGATAATAGAAAAGTTTTCCTCTTTTTACAAACCCACAAAATGCATTGATACCATATTTTTCTAACTTTCTCAATGAAAGTTTAACTTATGGGCAATAGTGTTTTTCACTGTTGTTCTGTTGCTGTATTGTGAACGAATATCTGAAATCTTCGTGTAACCATCAATCATATCAAGGCTAAATTCCGACTGAATTCAAACACTGGTTTCTTTGCATAGAAACAACTCTTCGTTAATCTGAGCATGGAACGAATACTGTATATTACGAACTGTAAATATGGATACACAAAATGAAAATCTAAACAAAATTGTGAATCCCACAGTTCCGGAAAAAAGTGTTGTTTTTTCAGTAAATAATACGTGTTATCGGTTGATTGTAAACACGTAGTAGTCCATCATGCATTGTTAAAAACAAAAACCCAGGTCAACAATATTTGCGTCATACGTGAATAATCAATTACATGTGCTAGTACATAAGTATACTAAGCTATGCATATCCATAGAAGGTAGTGATCCCAAAAATGGTTGCTGATAAAATCAAAGATGATGAATTTGATAGAAAAACTAATGGTAGTTTTAATAAACCCGGTAGAATTAAAAGGCAGTGCCAGTGCAAGTGACACAACACATAAACCTGTCAAAAGAAAGTTTAGGTACAGTCCTTCTGGTATAGCTGCAAAATCTCTATTTGAGGATTTTCTTGTGTTGAACACAGAGTAGAAACTGGGTATACATTTTCTTCTGGTTTTTGTAAGACTGTTTTTGCTGCCATATTAGTAATATCATATCAGGATAGTATCAAGTTGATAATGAAGAAATACTATCAACCTGAGAATCGTGAGAATCTAGGGTAAATGAAGAGATATGAATGACACTGCCTAGACACTCACACTGTGTATTCAAAAATGCAGGAAACCCAGTGATACTTTGTTGACACCTATTGTTCAGTTGGCTATTTTCTGTTGTAAGAATGCGCCATTAAATCTTAGTTTGCTAGTTTAACCCTTAAGATACGCTCAGCTCTTCGACATTATCTAAATGAATTTTCACCACTTTGTTAATCTGATGATTCGGTTCATTCATCACTTTTCGGTTACGACTACATGAAACAAATGCAGGAACTGTGTGATTTTTGCAAGATTTCTATAAAAAAAAAATCATAGATTCCTTCCAGGTCTAACAATTATAGTACTCTCAACAGTTATGGGAGATTCCCATATCAGTCGGTCGACAAGGTGGATGGCAATTACCCTCATTGAGAGGCAAAGGGAGAGGTTTGCACATAGGTAACAGAAGATCTCAAGGGATCACAACTTTGAAAGTATGCTACCAAAACAATCTTTTCTTTAGTAGATCAGGTCAGAGAACTTATTTATTTTGAGTTGGAAAACATTACATATGATCTATGGATATAAGATACAATGATGAATAGTTATAGAATTGAATTTGATGTTATGGCACACGGTTCATCTTTTTGAAATAAAATACATTTCCCTTTACATAAGGTTGAAATATTTTCATAAAAAGTACAAACATTGATAGCTAATGAAGCTATTAAAGAGGTTGAATCATTGTATAATTAGTTCATTTCCAATATTTTCTAAGTTCCTAAGAAAGATGGTCTTTAAGGCTTGTTTATCAATTTGAAAAATTTACGAACAAAATTCGTTAAGAATAAGTTATAAGAAGTCTGTCCTCATTCCTTCAAAACACATTGTTGTTGTTGGTCACATCATTGATACTGAGTAAATCAACGTTTTTTTTTCTGACAGATGAGTCAAAAGTATCTCCTTTGGAAAAGTTTTTAATCAAGTGTGTAATTGTAAGATGTTTTGCATCGTTTATTGGTCTTGTGGTACATGCTTTTAATGCAGTATCTGTGAGACCGCTCCATTATAGAAACATGGAGAAAAATAAAGTTGAAGCAGTGAATAAGTTATTATGTAACAGGTGCTTATAAACCAGGGTCAATATCACTTGCCATCTATGGTCTGGTGGTTATAGTTCGTTTCTTTAAACAGATATATTACATGTACGCTTCACCACTGCTGGTGGACGTTTCGTCCCCGAGGGTATCACCAGCCCAGTAGTCAGCACTTCGGTGTTGACATGAATATCAATTATATGGTCATTTTTATAAATGTTCTGTTTACAAAACCTTGAATTTTTCGAAAAACTAAGGATTTTCTTACCCCATGAGTAGATTACCTTAGCCGTATTTGGCACAACTTTTTGGAATTTTGGATCCTCAATGCTCTTCAACTTTGTATTTATTGGGCTTTTTAACTATTTCGATCTGAGCGTCACTGATGAGTCTTATGTAGACGAAACGCGCGTCTGGCGTATAAAATTATAATCCTGGAACTTTTGATAACTATTTACACCACTGGGTCGATGCCACTGCTGGTGGACGTTTCGTCCCCGAGGGTATCACCAGCCCAGTAGTCAGCACTTCGGTGTTGACATGAATATCAATTATATGGTCATTTTTATAAATTTTCTGTTTACAAAACTTTGAATTTTTCGAAAAATTAAGGATTTTCTTACCCCAGGAGTAGATTACCTTAGCCGTATTTGGCACAACTTTTTGGAATTTTGGACTCTCAATGCTCTTCAACTTTGTATTTATTTGGCTTTTTAACTATTTCGATCTGAGCGTCACTGATGAGTCTTATGTAGACGAAACGCGCGTCTGGCGTATAAAATTATAATCCTGGTACTTTTGATAACTATTCACCCCTCACAGACAAGTAAAATTATTTTATTACTTTCGAGCCTCAGGTTCAAAGTCAAAGAATGACAAACCTCCCGCACATCCAATATGCTTGTATGAAGGAACATTAGTAGCACAATGAATTTACGATTAAAGTATCATTCAAAAGAAGACATTCGCCTATATTTTAGCTGATCTTGTAATTTAAGACTTCGATTTACTGCTTGGAAGTTGACATGTAATGATCGAGATAATTTACACTGCATTGAAAAAGCAACCCTCGTTTGAGATAAATTTCGCATGAAACGACTTTACGAATTTGCCTTTGTTATAACTGTACAAGACAGGTGTATGTTATGGTGGGCGAATGCGGCAGTTCGCCGTTTCGCGTTTACTCCTTTTTACTTTCACTTCACTTTCACTTTCATGCATAATCGAGAAATCCGGATATCGGGGAACAGGGAAATCGTAAAATCAACTAAGCAAAATGGGGATACTGACAAAAAGAGAACTCGGGTAATTTGCTTTTGCTTTTTCGATTTCCTTATTTCCCGATTTCTCAATTTTTCAATTTTTTTTTCGCCTTCTCACTCTCTCGATTTCGCGTTTGCATGAGAAAAAGTGAAACGGCTGCATAAAGCGACAATTGTTTGTTGATTTTGAAAAGGTTCTTGATTTCTTACAATTGTTGTTTTCTTCTGCAATTTGAACATTATTTATAGAAATACAAAAATCAAATTTTGTTATAATTTTTGGACACTTGTCTTAATTTTGAAATTAAGAAAGAGGTTGAAGACAGTGAGACACATGTACTTTTTATTCATTTTAATAGGTGTTGAACTACTGAATTTACTTGGGTTCATTATGTTGAGTTATAATTTCTGATGACTTTTCTAAGTTTTGATATGAAGAAAGAGATTGCAGATACGGAGACATTTAACGCCACCTTCATTTTGATCTGTATTGAATTACTATATTCGATACTGATACACTTCAAATTGTGTTAAAAAATTGGACAATTGTCTTCGTCATTTTGAATATAAATTTTTATCATATGTTTAGTAGTAAATACAGTAGTTTTGCATATGTGATAAATAGCCTACTGTTTAATCCGTATCGCGCAACTTTGATGCGCACCATTTATCGCATACCCTTTATCACACCCCTACGCTTTATCGCATACCCTTTATCGCACCCCTACCCTTTATCACACCCCTACTTTTTTTTTCTTTTTTTTTCATTAAGTCAGTTTTATTTATTTTTTGCTCAAGAAAATTTTTCCTCAAAATAGGTAATTTTTTTGAATGACGTCATTGTTTGGTATGTGACGTCACGAACATCAAGTTTTCTATATTGTATGTGACGTCACGAACGTCAAGTTTTCATATTTTTGGCACACTATAAATGCAACTATAAAAAGTACAAAACACAAGAATAAATGCAATAATAGCCAAAATATTTTTTTAAAACAACAGCACGCACACTGTAAGGTGCTTTGGATAAGTAATTGAGGAGTTTTTTTAAGGCCTTTTCAACAAGACAAAAGTAGAACTGAAGGTAACCCAGTGCTATGGATCAGAAATCAGTTCATATAATATAATACTCTTCTGTTGAAATATATGATAAAGCATATAATACATGGCAAAATCCGTATCACATGCCGTATCACCCTCTACCAATATCATCCCTCGGGCTGATATTGATGTCGCGGGATGATACGAAATATGATACGGATTTTGCCATGTATTATTCTCTATGTAAACGGTGTTGAATTTCTTTTTTTGAAATTAGACGGTGATCCTGACATAAAAATAATTAATATCATTGATTATGAATTACTTTAAAGCAATTTGCAGATGACAACAGGCACATACTTCAAACTTGAAAAAAACTGTTTGTTATTGATAATTCATCATAATATATACTACTTTGTACAGAATAATACTATAATAAATATAAGTTTCTTTACATGCAATATACTATTAAAAATCGTTTCCTTTGCATCTTCGGTAACGCATATGGCAACATTTGGGGTGATTTTTTAATTTGTTAATTTGCTAATAGCTGTCATTTTAACTTATTATGACGGCAGCCATTATAATTGGATTATATAATCCCCTTAAATAAAAATGTCAATATGCAAAAACCTATGTAGAATGAACAATTTGTTCGCATATAGGTGTAATACCACCAAATCATGGTACGTCACATCCGGTTGCATACGAAAGTAGGTCTAAAAAAAAATCCCTTGAATTTGACCGTTGTAGGTAATTAATCCTACATTTTATTGCAGTAAAACTATTTCTGTGTCATAAACATATGTCTTGGGTATTTCAACACACCATTATTTTTTATTTGTGATTTCTATAGAAAATTTTGTAATCTTGAGGTTACATGGTGACTAAACCTTGTACGCAGATAGAATAAGGGGAGAAATTTGATTGGTTAACTTCCAATGATGGTTATTTTCTTATATGCAATGAAATGTTATGTGAAACTTTTTCTATAGAACTGGACAGGATACAACTTTACTCATGCCAAGTATTTCTTTATTTGAAACAAAGATAAATTCTGCACAATTTTTTGAAAAGTGCAAATTTAACAAAGACTAATAGGGGAAAATCAATGGTGGTATTACACCTAATATGGGAAGCTGTACATGCACCTATGGCCTTGTGAGTAATCTCATGTGTTAAAATTTCTTGTAATTTAAGTGAAATAATACAAAATATGAAATATTCTGAGAGGATTGAGTCTCCAAAACACATTTTATGAGAAAATTGTCTTGAAATAGGAGTGTACCATGAATATTCAGTTGACAGAACAAGCCATACTAAGTGCATATATTTATTTTTTTGGAGGTGGGTGGGCTTTTTCTCCTTATTTCTTATATTTTGCTATGATATAACATCTTCTTAGGTAGTACTTAAATAAATATATAGTTATAAGTAGATGAAATTATTTTTAATGTTGTAACGGTAAGTTATTCACTAAAAGAGAAGCCTTTTATGTCCCTCTTTGGAACGCGGCGTAAATTTAATTTTTACGTAAGGACTTATTGAAACCTCCATGGAGACAGTAAACTTTTATGTGAATTGTTCATTCTGCTAAAATGCTTCAATTACTCATTTCTTATAACATTTTTACCATAAATGAGTGAAAGTTACCCCAATATTTTTATTTATTGACCTAAAAAGTTGAAATTTTGAGGAAATGAGAGGTATAAATTGACCCAAAGAGACCATATAAGGAAGACAAAGAGGTTTATTAGTGGTATTTTATCTTCCTAAAATCATCGTGTGTATCATTTTCAACTGTTTGTAGGCAGATAAGATAAATATTTGATCATTTATTTGTCCACACTCTATTCTATCTTGATGCGGCTTAGTTAGGATTTGTCGAAGAAATTTTGCTCGAATCGCTGTAGATGTCGTCTTTCAATATACTAGATTTTTCTCAAACTATTGAACTGATTATGACAAAACTTGACAGAAATGCTTGAAATAACCAGTATTACAAAGGGAAAAAGTCACATTCAGTTTATTGAACAAAAAGATCTTATTTATGGGAAGCTGTACATGCACCTATGGCCTTGTGAGTAATCTCATGTGTTAAAATTTCTTGTAATTTAAGTGAAATAATACAAAATATGAAATATTCTGAGAGGATTGAGTCTCCAAAACACATTTTATGAGAAAATTGTCTTGAAATAGGAGTGTACCATGAATATTCAGTTGACAGAACAAGCCATACTAAGTGCATATATTTATTTTTTTGGAGGTGGGTGGGCTTTTTCTCCTTATTTCTTATATTTTGCTATGATATAACATCTTCTGAGGTAGTACTTAAATAAATATATAGTTATAAGTAGATGAAATTATTTTTAATGTTGTAACGATAAGTTATTCACTAAAAGAGAAGCCTTTTATGTCCCTCTTTGGAACGCGGCGTAAATTTAATTTTTACGTAAGGACTTATTGAAACCTCCATGGAGACAGTAAACTTTTATGTGGATTGTTCATTCTGCTAAAATGCTTCAATTACTCATTTCTTATAACATTTTTACCATAAATGAGTGAAAGTTACCCCAATATTTTTATTTATTGACCTAAAAAGTTGAAATTTTGAGGAAATGAGAGGTATAAATTGACCCAAAGAGACCATATAAAGAAGACAAAGAGGTTTATTAGTGGTATTTTATCTTCCTAAAATCATCTTGTGTATCATTTTCAACTGTTTGTAGGCAGATAAGATAGATATTTGATCATTTATTGGTCCACACTCTATTCTATCTTGATGCGGCTTAGTTAGGATTTGTCGAAGAAATTTTGCTCGAATCGCTGTAGATGTCGTCTTTCAATATACTAGATTTTTCTCAAATTATTGAACTGATTATGACAAAACTTGACAGAAATGCTTGAAATAACCAGTATTACAAAGGGAAAAAGTCACATTCAGTTTATTGAACAAAAAGATCTTCTTTAGGTGTAATACCACCAAATCATGGTACGTCACATCCGGTTGCATACGAAAGTAGGTCTAAAAAAAAATTCCCTTGAATTTGACCGTTGTAGGTAATTAATCCTACATTTTGTTGCAGTAAAACTATTTCTGTGTCATGAACATATGTCTTGGGTATTTCAACACACCATTATTTTTTATTTGTGATTTCTATAGAAAATTTTGTAATCTTGAGGTTACATGGTGACTAAACCTTGTACGCAGATAGAATACGGGGAGAAATTTGATTGGTAAAGTTTCAATGATGGTTATTTTCTTATATGCAATGAAATGTTATGTGAAACTTTTTCTATAGAACTGGACAGGATACAACTTTATTCATGCCAAGTATTTCTTAATTTGAAACAAAGATAAATTCTGCACAATTTTACAAAGACTAATAGGGGAAATCAATGGTGGTATTACACCTATAGGTGATTTGTACATGTTTTTAGTCTTTTGCCGGTGTACAAATGGACATTGTCTACTCTGAAATCTTTCGGCCTTTTTACTTTTTAATCGGTAGCGGAACCATAGTATAATTGCTGTAAAGGATCATATTAAATGACAGAAAATGGCAAAATAGAAAGATGCTAAACATCAATACATATGCAAGAGGATATTTAACAGTTATCCCACAAGGACGCGGTGTGTCAATGTAAGATCACCCCGATGGCTGGAACCCAAAGGGTGATCTAACAGAACCACCTGAGTTTGGGTTTCTTTGTTATGCATGCTTTCCTTTGTTCTGTAACGTTTATAATCCTGGTAACTACTTACACTGACACACAAAGTTCGAGTGGGAAAACTATTTTACATCCAAGCTCTTTTAGATTAGACGAAAAACCATTTACAATTATTAAAATTCTTATAGTGGATTTGACATTTCGCCAAATAGTTATCAAAGGTACCAGGATTATAAACGTTACAGAACAAAGGAAAGCATGCATAACAAAGAAATCCAAACTCAGGTGATCTGGTAGGGATGATCCGGCTCAGATCACCCCTGTTAGAACAAAGGAGCTGGGATGTAACGTTCATGATTTGTTTTCATATAGGGAAACACCTTGTAGGTTGAATCTTAAAGTTGAATGCTTTCTTAAGTTTTCGGCCAATTTTTTTTAAAAACATGATGATTTCAACCTTCCCATTTCTTAAAAAGTCAAATTTCCCCCTAGAATTACATTTTTTTTTTTGCAAATATCCGCCAGAGAAAGTTCCCTTGTCACCATCTTACGGTGTTTATATATCTCAACTTGTACGATTCGCTCGTGTATGCAACAATGTTTCAGATTTTAACGAGAGAAATTTATGTATTACTGAAAAGTTATTACACCAGGGTTTTCGATATCACAAACTAGTCAAAACATTTACTAAATTTTATCATCGGTATAAAGACATTATTCGTAAATATAGCTCAACATGCAGACTTCTTATACGTTCAGGTATTTCACATTCAATTTTTTATGGAAATATTCTTTATAAAGCACAAAGATGTCAGTATTCACCTCAGAAACTTACAAAACCTTTGAATATACTTATTAAGAAGGGATATAATTACGATACTGTTGTCAAGTCATTAAAGATTGCATATTTTGGCGTTAATATTGAGTCACTGATAAGGTCTTTGCGTCGAAACTAAACACATTTATTCTAAAAACTGTTGTTGGAATGACACGGGTTATGTTCTTCTCATATATGTTATGATGGTATAATACTAAACCCCTAACGGGAAGGATTGTGCCTGATGTTCATATCATGAAATCATAATCTTTCAGTCAGTTTAATTGAAGTCTGGAGCTGGCATGTCAGTTAACTGCTAGTAGTCTGTTGTTATTTATGTATTATTGTCATTTTGTTTATTTTCTTTGGTTACATCTTCTGACATCACACTCGGACTTCTCTTAAACTGAATTTTAATGTGCGTATTGTTATGCGTTTACTTTTCTACATTGGTTAGAGGTATAGGGGGAGGTTTGAGATCTCACAAACATGTTTAACCCCGCCGCATTTTTGAGCCTGTCCCAAGTCAGGAGCCTCTGGCCTTTGTTAGTCTTGTATTAATTTAATTTTAGTTTCTTGTGTACAATTTGGAAGTTAGTATGGCGTTCATTATCGCTGAACTAGTATATGTTTGTTTAGGGGCCAGCTGAAGGACGCCTCCGGGTGCGGGAATTTCTCGCTACATTGAATACCTGTTGGTGACCTTCTGTTGTTGTTTTTTAATTGGTCGGGTTGTTGTCTCTTTGACACATTCCCCATTTCCATTCTCAATTTTATTTAAAGATACATTAGTTTTAGATACATGACGGAAAAGGACTTGATTATCCGCATATCTAAAATAAATTATAATTTAATTTAAATCTATGGAAAGTAATGTGATCAAAAGGCACAAAGTCACGTGGTGCAAATCAATTAAATAAAGTACCTTAAAAATTTATAAAATATTAGTGTTTCTTGTTTAGTTGATTTTTTTAATATCCTTTATTCGTGCCTCGGTACATATAGATTGCATTATTGTGTGATTGTGCTATGGTCATATTTTGTATACATGCTTTTTTGCTGGTATGCAGTTTTTGTATTTTAACTTGTTTTTCATTGATTATGTATTTGATTAAGATTTTAACAAAATGTTGACTGCTATAACCTTTCTTTGACAATTTTACCTAATATTTCTTTTTGTTATATTCACACATTGTTATACATTCATGTATAATAGAATTTTATGCGACATCCATACAAAAAGCTTTAGCTAGCTACAAAAGAATAAAAGCAGGGTTAATCCACCATTTTCTGCACATGGAAATGCATATGCTGAGTCAGGAATATGATAGTCCATTTCCATTCGTTTGATGTGTTTTGACTTTTAATTTTGTCATCAGATAAGGGAATTTCTGTTTTGAATTTTCTATCATTTAATTTTTTCTAAAATAATTGTACTGCATACATTGTTACTATCAGTTGAACATCCGGTCAATGCACCAGGACATATTCGCAAAAATGAAAGGGACATGACAGAGTATTGCTAAATTACTTATTCCAATGCAATTTCAATCAAATGTTGTTCGTTTTGTGATGGTATTGCTCTTATAAACAACTAATATGTTTTTTGGTGTTTTTTATCCCTTAAATGAAGTCACCGTATCAGTTGTAATATACATATATTTAACTAACTACAATGAATGCTTAGTTTTGATATTTCAATTAAATTTTATTAACACATTATGGTGATAGATAAATTCGCATTCATGTTTTGTTTTATTAAAGGTGATACTCGATTTCTTGTACAATGATTATTTATTCGTATGTAAAAGAGTTTCTTAAAACGTGTGACAAAATTTAACAATTTAATCTAGAAAACTTTTAAAAGCCTGCATATTTACTACGACTTAACAAAAATTGAAGGCGAAAAGTTTGCTTGAGCAATTATTGCCGATAATGAAAACATGGTAATGAGGCGTAACTGTTCTGATTTTTTTTTCAAATTACAAACTTCAAATATGGTATATAGATGTTTTCACAAAATTCATAATATCCTATAAACTTAAAGATAGTGACGATACAAACAAATACACAAAACGATTCAAGGTCTGATTGATCCCAAATCAACGTTAATGTGATTCTATATAGGCGATCGCCGATTTGAGAAAAAACCTCCTGTTAAGGTTTTTAATGCACCTATCTAACACACAGCTAATTTTGGTATCAAGTGAAAGAAAAACTTCAAGTGCATACGATTTGGGTGGTCGTCAAAGTTCCCTATGGTCACGTTTCTTGCCAACCTCACGAGAACATAGACATGTCGAAATACTTTGGATTATACGGTGACATTTAACATTGAATATATCGGCATTGTTATAAATATTTTATTCATTTTTATCTAAGATAGCTTTGACTACATTCTAAAAAGACATCGAATCAACAAAAAAAAAAGACTTTATGAAAAATAAGTTAATTCAGAGGCATCTGTCAGACCTACCCTAAAATGTAAAAAAAATACCATATTTTTTAAGATTGTCAGTGTCAAGGACTTTTTAAAACTCTAATATGTTTTGTTTTTATAAATTCCATATACCTTGAAAAGATTGCGACACACATCGAAGCTTAATTATGGATAATAAATGTTTGACGACTTCTCTAAAATCTGCATTATCGAATGGTATTCCGGAATTGTATCGTGTTTATCCCAGACGCTCAAAATATATATAAATCGAGTATTTAATATGCACAAGTAACATTTGAGTTGCCAAAACACAAGTCGTGTTTTACCATATTCATGATATTACTGAATAAATATTCGTATATGTGTTACCGAAAGACCATTTTTAGCATTACTAATTATATTGACATGTGATATGTAAGCATCAGACTGCATTTAGTAGAATAGTATATTCTTAATTATTATCATAATGATGAGTGTCCAAGTCCTGTGAAATGTGTGCCACCTCCAATGAAGCGCGGTCGCATGTCCATAAATTAGCAACACTGTATAATATGTCAAAATATTACACAAGAGACTCTCAGTATGACAACTAATAGAGGTTTTACAACCTTAATAAATGCTGTAAGGCAAAGACAAGATCATGTGTTTGTGTTGTTTTTTAGTGAGGTTGATACACTAGAGGCATTGTTAGTTTAACAAGGAAGAAGGTTTCATTCAGGCATGGAAGTATTATATTGACTCAATATAATACTTCCATGATTCAAGGCATGTGCTTAGTTAGATAACATCGACAATGAGAGCACATGCGTGTCTTGTCCAGGTTGATGGCCAATGTCACGCAGGAGCAAAAACAGCTGCAAAGAAAAGGGATGAAAAAATGTACAAGATCTAATTATTTATACAACAGAAAATATGACAAATCCACTTGACGCTGATAATCAACCCCGTCAGCTTCTTAACATTTCAACTCATCTCCATGACAGTCACGACATTAAAGATTCACTCTAAAAATCAGTTGACACTGGAAGAACTAAATAAATATATGTGTTGAGTCATCTCTATCAACAGACAAGGCGGTTAACTTTTACCATCCCATCCAAAGATCAGGACTGAAGACCTTTGGAGATATGAACCCAAAAGTATAACTTAAATGCAAGTCTTGGCAAGTTGTAAAAGTTCATTTGAATCCCGAGCTTCTTTTTAGACGTGCACTATCTGTAACTAAATGTAGATGACGTATATGTGGAAACTGTTTTGTCCTTTCCAATTTGTCCCATTCCCACTGCATTATTTAATGACGATGGAACTATAAGGAAGACACATCAGTCTGATCTTGCCCATAAATTGGAAAATTTGGTAGGATCAGTCCCTAACATTCCTCCATTCGACCACTGTATTACCGTACTAATAAGAGATGGCATGAACTTAGTTCAGTCACTTGATGTTAAAGGGATGTCCACATTTGGAGACTTGGCCAAATCTTATATCATGCTTCCAATCGCTATGACACTGAACATTCCATAAAATCTGCAGAGCGACATAGACGATCGGCAACAACAATTACGCAAAACGTTTATCATATCGCTGAAGGCCGAACTGTTCCAGACCGGAAAAAAAATTCTATCAAGTAACAAAAAGAATCAAGCTGTGATTACTTTCCTTGGTGATTATCTGAGCAGCAATTTGTCTAATATGTTCCAGGAGGAAAAGAAAAGTTAATTTCTTGCCAGTGCATTTTCCAACCCAGAGATAGTGCGACAAATCTTTAATGAGCATGTAATCATCTCCCAGACATTTTCTGTCCGCACGTAGAACGAGATACAAGAAGCTTGCTTCATGTGATACACTCTGATAAAATCTTTCAGCAGTTGAATAGAAGGGGACGAATCATAGTAAAGTGTTCCGATACAGATATTTTTGTGCTCTGTGTTCATTATTTCCTGGTTCCTGTGTCGACTGAACAAATGTGGTTTCTGACGGGGTCAACTAATTCTCTTAGACGTCCGATATCCTGCAAGATCTAATATGTTCTTGCAAGGTGAAATATATATGTAGCAAGTAATGTATTTGCCGAAAACAGTAGATGTCTGGCACTGAGCTTTGTCCATATCAGGGTAGTGATACCTGCCAAAATATATATTCTGAAGAGGACATGACCTCGAATATCAAATGAATTACGATAATGAAGATGAAAACGATACCATTGACTAATAGCGAAAGAGCATTTGAGCAAAGGGGCAACATAAAGTTTCATTTGCTTCACTGTTATTCAATGTAATCATGTATATTATTATTAATTTTGTGTTTTTGTAATAACTCTACCATCTGAAATAAATGATTCTGTACGTTAGTTCCGTATGCGATGATAGTGGTAGTTAAAAAAAATTACGGCTCTTCTACTTTGACGTGGTTGGCAAGCTTAAGACAATTAAATCATAATGTATTTATAACTGTCCAATTAACAGGAGACTAAATTAACATATATTTTTACAGTAACTGTGCTGTAAACATGGTAAATATGCGCTTTAAACCAGTTTTACGATATGTTTAAAAAAGTAAAATCACAAAAATACTGAACTTAGAGGAAAATCAATTTGGAAAGTCCATAATCACATGGCAACATCAAATAACAAAACGCATCAAAAACGAATGGACATGAACTGTCATATTCATGACTTGGTACAGGCATTTTCAAATTTTCAAATGTAGAAAATGGTGGATTAAACCTGGTTCTATAGCGCTAACCCTCTCACTTTGATGAGAGTCTCGTCAAATTCCGTTATATTTACATTGATGCGTTAACTAAACAGACACAATAAATAAAATAGTCTAAATAAGGATTTATCAGTCATCATCGTATAACAACAGTATCAATATTTTGTCGGTATAAAAAAACATGCTAGGCGAGACATTAGAACTTAAAAAACTAGTTATATATGTTATTAATATAAAACCAATAGAATTTGTGTGTTTTCGATGCAAAATTAAATATTACCGAACGTTTTGCATCAATACCCGTAAAAATTATGATTTTCACAAAAATACGAGATTTTTTCATTTTAAACACTTTTTTAAATTTTTATTTCAGAAACAAAAAAAATATATAGACTATAGTTTATCAAATGATATATTTCATATTATATTGCAGATGAATTTGTTTTTAAACTGCATTTTCCGAACAATATCGTCAAATTATGACTTATATTTTCCCCCCTTTTTTGCCGTTTTTAGAAAAATGTGACCATTTCCCAATTTGACGACCAGGCAATTCTGAATGTACAATAAAAGACCTTTCAAATGATATATCATATAGCCGTGTGTAAGGTAGGTGCACTAAAAACCTCCAAATCCTTGTTTTGGCGCTCGCCTAATACTTTTGTAGATTTATCATTGATCGGTGAATCATATTTAACAACTACAAAATATTTTTAATACATGTATTAACAAATTTCTATAACTAAACGATCATGTTAAAATCCATGCTGAAAATTGAAAAGGTTTTCAAATATTTACGTTGGTTTTACCTAATATAATTTATATGCTTCGTTAATCGAGAAAATGTGCACGTACACGGAAGTATAAGAATATACTCTCTAATAATTTTGAAATGGAATCTTTGTTTTTGTTAATAATAATCTATATGATCCTGGTGCTCGGTAAGTACTTGATATTAATGACAGCATTTAATACTACAAAAAAAAACTTCTATTTTTTTACTTTGTTGGTATAGTTTATAAAGTTTATTTAAAGTCAAACGTCCGGTTTATTTCTTTTTTTTTTGGTGATAGACCGAAACTTACAGAGGACGAGCTTACAAATTAATGGAATCGAACTGTCGTAAGGACAACGTTAATATGTTTTCATCTTTGTTCTGATTTGGAATTTCTAGATTAATTCGAAACATCACTCTCAATGTGTTAATCGAATTATTACGCAACGTATTTTCTTATGTGGTGAGACACAAAAAAGTTAAAATAACTCACATACTACGCACTCTTTTGGTCGGACTGTTTTCTCTTTGATATATTCTCAAATTTACAATCCTCATTTCATACTGAAAATTCTGAAATTATTGCGAGCATTTATTATTGCGATTTTGTCATTTTAGACTAAAATGCAATTTGATATACATGTATTGCAATATTAAAACAAAACCTGTTTAATGCACATAATAAATTATAAAAATTCAAAATGCGAATATAACCCTGTTGCATTTTTCACAATAATAATTTCATAAGACTTCAGTTCCGTAAAAAGATTATTTTGTAATACGTGTATGCATTGGAAAGTAAGTCATTATTTTGACTTTCTGAAAAAATGCTTCATAGATGGTGGAATTAAAATAAGTATTATATATGAATGCTATTCTAAGGATTTGTGACATCTTTGTCTCGAAAAGACAGATCATTAGAATGTTTTATTCTTGCTTTCTCTCAATATTCTGACTATTTGTAAAGGCTGAACAGTATGAAATCACTGGGAGGTTGCACAGACTCGTGTTGTACATCTAACACAAAAAGAGACGATCATATGCCCAGTACATTGTAAATCAAAACGATCTCAAACTTTTGTTTTATATGACCCCTACACATGCAAGTCATAATTAGTATTGCCTAATTAAAAAAGTGTTTTAAATTAGATGCAAAATTCACCAACACTTATTTGTGAAAGACGAAATGACAATGCCATGAACGACATTTTTCGTTTTGCAAAATGTCCAATTAGTGTAGCGAAATTTTGATACAAAGTGTAACGATCCATTCCCTCCTCTCCACCGTTAACAGATATAGCCAACACTTGTGATTACACTGCTAAGCCATCTTCCAGCAGATTAAAAAAGTCTTGATTCAAGGCATGACTTGGACTCTCTCCAGTGTGGAGGTCAAAATTGGTTATGTGTAGTGTTTGCAAATTTAATGAAACAGGATCCGAAATTATACGCCGACATTGCAACACTTGTACATGAAACATATACAGGAACTTTCAAAGTTTATCTTAATATCTTTCGGGGTAAACAAAATGTGCGCATATACCACCAACACGTGACAACTGTTTATTTACATTTACTACACTTAAATGCTATAAGACCGTTTGTTTTCCCGTTTGAATGGTTTTACACTAGTAATTTTGGGGCCCTTTATAGTTTGTTGTTCGGTGTGACCCAAGGCTCCGTGTTGAAGGCCGTACTTTAACCTATAATGGTTTAATTTTTAAATTGTTATTTGGATGGAGAGTTGTCTCATTGGCACTCACACCACATCTTCCTATATCTATTGTTAGATTTTCTAATTTTTTTTTACTGTTATCTTCTCAATGTTAAATCATTGACGTAGACCATTTCTTTTAAGATTAAGATTTTTTTTTCAGATGCACGAGGGTACGATTGATATTGGTCGTAATTGCAACTATATGCATCAAATAAAAAAAACTGTTTCATTAATAATAGATATAGGAAGACAAGTTCTAAAATCATAGCTAAAAACCTTTCTAAAATATATTCATTTATTTTCTTACATGTAGCTGTATCAAAAGTACGCATACCCCAAATTTAACAACCATACAAAAGAATTGGTTTTAGTGTATGCTCGTACATATGTATAAAATGTGTAATACTACGATTATAGGATGACACACACCTACGTATCGTAAAGTTATACACATGTATTTCAATTTTGTCAACGATTACGGAACAAGGTCATGTTGGCACGTCAACATTACTTTAAAAGATGAAAAAAGTGCGACTTACAAAATACATATCTGTACTGTAGTTAGATCTTGTAGTTTTGTCTTACTTAGAGTCTGAGACACCTTCCTTGTTTTAAGGATAATAAATGTCTTCTTTAATACATTTGTAATATTGACAGTACTCAATATGCTTTCAACATAACGAAAAAGATAGCTATCTACAGATATTTTTATATGCATCTGTGAACAGCAAAACAGATCCGCATTCTGAAAAAAAAAATGGTTAAATTGATATTTATATATGAAAACAACTATATTCAAACTGCAATTTTTTTATGTCTGTTATAAAGTTAAAGATTACTACGTTGTGTGTACACGTACTCGCCATGTAAAGTATTTTGATGTATATAATGTTAGGTAATGTTGGCTTGATGTTGGTTTGATAATATGTCATTTAATTGCCGAAAAAAGTAAATGTTAGCTTGTCTCTTCACACTACAGGTTGCCCTTTGTAAATACAGCTGTTTCTAAAACCAAATAATATTCATAGATATGTTAATTTGTTAACGTACTGGTTCCCATATATGGTCGCATAGAGACATCGCTAGGGAATTGAACCATTATAAAAAAAAATGTTAGCTCCGACATTTTATTTCTAAGGAAGTAAAAAAATGGAGGTTGGAATAATATATAATTCGAGTATAAGTTTAAACTCTTAGAAGTTCAGCGCAAATAAATGTTGAAAATATGACGGACAGCCCTATAATTTGACCTTTGAATATAAAAGTATTGCATATAGACTTTCCGTTCTGGGATATAATTTTTACGGAACTTCAAAATGAAATTAAAGTGTCACAGTTTTAGCTGCAAAGAGAGTTGTAATGGGCAATTGCATTATATTTATTTACAAGTTTGCAAAGTACAATCATATTTGCGAGCTATTATTATCATCGCAGATCATAATCATTATCGCGTCAATTACTCAAATCACTAATTGCAGTTGAACAAGCAAATTATCAATTATTCGGAATTTAGAGATAACATTTCAATGATATATGAAAGCAAACTTACAAATCGATGAACTTATTATACATTTTAACGATTTCAATTGTTTTTCTAGCTTCATCTCAGATTCCTCCTGGACCACCAGTCATCAACGGACCTAAAGTAATAGTTCTGAATTCACAGATAACATTAACATGTACGTCTGCCAGAGGTGATCCACCACCGACTGTGAAATGGTTCAAAGACGACACGGAAATAACAAATGGTGTTTCTACAACAACTGCTGGTACAGCAGTGACAACATCTTTCACGTTTACTGCCACTAAAGATTATCATTTAGAGGTTGTAGAGTGTCAGGCTGAAAATGGTGAACTACAAAATCCATTAAGTACTGCTAAAACTATTGAGGTACAATGTAAGTTTCACTTTTATATAGGATGTTGTACATTGTAAGGTTTGGTCTATCGGTAGACACAGTTTGTTTGTTGTTTGGTAGTCTGCATAACGTGAAAAAATAAACAATCGCAGAATTAAGTCATTTGCTTTTTTAATAATGCATCGATATAACACACGAAGTACAGATGTGAATATTACATAAAGACGTATATTTGTAAGAATATGTCTATTGAATTAAACTTGTTAATTTTTTTAACCTCCATGTTTTTTTTTGTAGTAATATACATATTCATTATTACGACACCTTACAAAACCAGGTTCAACCCACCATTTTTTTCTTTAAAAATGTCCTGTACCAAGTCAGCAACATGGCCATGGTTATATTATAGTTCGTTTCTGTGTGTGTTACATTTTAACGTTGTGTTTCCGGTGTGTCGATTGTTTTCTCTTATAATTGAGTGTGAATTCACATTTTTATAAGACGTGTGACGGTACTTTTCTATCCCAAATTCATTAATTTGGTTTTGATGTTATATTTGTTACTCTCATCGGATTTTGTCTACTGGTTAGTTTCTGTTTGTGTTACATTTTATTGTTGTGTCGTTGTTCTCCTCTTATATTTAATGCGTTTCTCTCAGTTTTAGTTTGTTACCCCGATTTTGTTTTTAGTTAATGCATGTACAATATTGGAACAGCGGTATACTACTGTTGCCTATATGACAGTGTTCCATCATCACCATATGAAACAATTTTTGGGTCAAAATTTAAGATCACCCGAGAAATAAAGAATGATTTTGTTTTACACAAACGTTACACATGAATTTTATTTTCTATACCGGACTGAGGAGCAATATCGATACGATACTAGATGTACAAATATATATAGTTTTTCAAAAGTCTTTATTTCAATGATTTTTTTTGATTTTTTAAAAATATGTCACCTAGTGTTTGGTTTCATCTTTTGACAATCTTTCAGCATTGATGCCCTGGTCACAACAGATCGTAGGATTTTTTGTCGTAGAAGATCTATAACATTTTTGTCGTGGCACTGTCGTGCAAAATGTCAAAAATATATTTCGAGTGGTCATATCAGCAACGACTAGATCACGATGGTCCACGATGGGTACACGACAGAAATAAAAGAATTGTAATTTGTCGCAAGTCGGTCATGCGAAAGTCGTGCGACAGTCGTACATCAATCGTGACTTGTATTGTGTTATTTTTTCTTCAGTTTTAATGTCACTGGATGCGCGTGTTACTGTCGTGTCACTGTCGTGTCACTGTCGTGTCACTGTCGTGTCACTGTCGTGTCACTTTCATGTCACTGTAGACGACTGTCGACCCTTAAGCGACTCTTAGCAAGGGCTCTTGAAACATGCCAGGTTCCACTGCAGGAATCCAACGAAATCAACGGCAGATTCCCATTTCAACTCTTGCATCTTGCATCAGTGTACTATACTGCATCATCTTTAGGCGCCGTTCGATCCATGGCCCAACCAATCCTGTTCGTGGTGTCAAATCAACGCTAACATAACCATATGTGTGCCACCCTCTTTAGACGGCAGAAAGTATGTTGTTCCAAACATTTATTTTCGCCAAATTGAATTCTTCTAAATAAAACAAAAATATGCTGCACGACGAACGTACCACTGTCGTAAAACAGACGGCAGACGTGCGACAGTAGTACGAGTCTTTTTATCAAAATGGTATGAGATGGTACTTATGAAAATGTGTTTATCGCACGACAGTCGCACGACCGTGAAAGACACTTTCACGACAGCCACAAGACAGTGACACGACAAAACATCGTATAGCAAAAAATGGTGCATGTCCAATTCTCGTCCAACGACACACAACAGCGCCATGATACTTAAAATATCGTGCGACTGTCGTAAGTCTTCGTTGTACTTAACGGTAGTCTGCAATGAATTCCTTCTAATTTAAAACTTTTGTTTTTGCTTGTAGGAAAGTCAAAATTTTCCCGTTAAACAATCCTTTCAAAGTGTTTTGATCATATTGAAATAATGCATTACATATGTATGTTTCATTGTATTACGTTATTTTGATTGACTACTAGCATTCCTGCATATTTCTGAAAGTAAACTTCATTTCAAAATGAAATGTGAAATTCATAGTGACACAAGTTTCCAAAATTAAAATACACAGTTAAATAAAAGAACAACTCGATATAAACCTTGTGTTCATGAACCTAGCTAAAAAACCACACGAGTGCCAAACATAACCAATCCTCATGCACAAAATGTACAAAAAAATAGGGGTTCATGATTTTAATTACGATAGTGACATAATTGCATTCAGCACACACAAAAGTTAAAATGTCAAACTATCTTTATCCTTATATCATTCAAATCTTATATACATGAATTACATTAAGGCATTTATAATGACGAATTGCAAATTACATTGCATTTTACATAAAGTAAATTATCTAAAGGCATTATAATTTATTTTAATATAAATTACATAATCATATTAAGGACATCGAGTAAGTGTTACAATTAGCAACGATATTGACTAGGGGTCCAACATTGATAATATGACTTCAAAGTCAAATAAAACTCTAGGACTTTTACGTAGAATCATTAAAAACAGCACACATTATCCTTACATACACTCAACTTGTGTGTCAGACCATCGAGTACTTCTCGCCTGTTTTGGATTCATAACAACAAAACCAAATTTGAACAGATACAACGTAAGGCGGCAAGATATGTGTTCATGCATCGTTGTCAATATAATTGAGTTTGATTGGACAATTGAGAGGTTTGGCTAGCCATAAAACCAGACTCAATTCACCATTTTCTAAATAAGAAACGTCTGCACCAAGGCAGGAATATGACAGTTGTTATTCATTCGTTTGATGTGTTTGAGCTTTTGATTTTGACAGATGACTAGGGACTTTCCGTTTCGGATTTATTCCACATTTCAGCACAAGAGTCTTCCACATACTAGGAAGAAGAGGACAAAGATGTATAATGTCAGATTGCAAATGATATTCCAATATTACAGTTAATGAAAGAAATGTTTGCATTTCAAAGCCATGCAAAAATAATTCAAGTATCTTTTCCTTAAAATTAAGCATACTTTAGACAATTAATCCTAATGTACGAATAATACTAAAATCTAATAGCGGTTGCTAATTTGGCAAACATTATTGCATTATTGCTTATTGATACATATAGAATAATACATGGCAAAATCAATATCGCATGTTGTATCACCACGAGAAACCAATATCAGTCCCGAGGGCTGATATTGGTCGAGTGGTGATACAGAATGCGATACTGATTTTGCCATGTTTTATTCTGTTCATCATAACATATCTTAATAGAATCAGAAAAAATGAGATATCCCTTTTTTTCTTTTAATCGTCCGAAATTATAAGCTAGAAAAGAACATTATGATTTCCTGTATTTTTCCAGCTGACTTGTTTTTTCTATATAGACTTCCTTTTTTGTTTAATATCCGCATCGTAATGTCCTCTATAACCTTATTACATTCTCAAATTAAGTTTAAAGGCCATGTTTTAAAATGTATATACCAACGATACTGTCGAAGCTATTATTTCAACTAAAATTAATATTTCTCAAATAACTATTATAAGGTGTAGAAATATTTAAAGCTTTAATGCTTATTTGGCGATGATGCTATTCATGATCATTTTAATGTTCTGACGAGGTAAACAGCTAGACAAAAATTTCTTGAAAGGTTTGCTAACTATTCTTAACAAATTAAAATCGTAAAAGTTCGCATTTGTATTTAATGAATCAGGTGATTAAAACAAACTTCACAAAAATTATGCGGACCAAATAAACAATAAAACTTCAGATATTTCTACATCTTACTGTGTCTTTATATATATATATATACACACATCGCTCGTAAAGTTAGTGGGTATATTTTTTTTTGAAAAAATATCGATTTTAGTTGTGATGATAGGACATTTGTCCTATGCAAGGAAATACAGCAACTAGACGTCATAGGTCAAACGTTGACGTCATTCGAATTATGACGTCACGCCAGGTATGCGATACGGGGTATGCGATACAGGGTAGGTGATATAAACTGGAAAAAAACCCTTCCTCAGAGATACAAAATTTCTGTATTTTGTACTAAATATATGATAAAGAAACATTGACATTATTTTGCATTTATGTTATCTATCTTCAAGAAAAATAAGTGAATCGTTATGGAAAAAATACAGATAATTCGTGAACAGAAGACAATACGCAATTATTTTTAATAAATAAAGGCAACAGTAGTATATCGCTGTTCGAAATTCATCAATCGATTAACTAAAGAACAAATCCGGGTACTAATTTAAAACTGAGGGAAACACATCAAATATAAGAGGAGATTTTTAATGTGTTAAGGCGACAAAGATGATAACAAATAAACGAATAAGAGTGTCTTCGTCTAGATTTGTGTATCGTTCGCCACTCTATTACTTGCTGACGATAATTTTAACGGACTTTATATTATCTCAAGCGTCTAGTATTATATTAAAAGCATCCAAAATAAATATTAAAGGGAAACAATAAATATGATAGCGATTTGATCAATTAATGACGAGAATAAAATAACACCAACTGGAAAGGAAATATATGAGTCAGACATATCTTGAGAATGACAATCTACAGCACTAGAGTCATATAACATCTTTAAACGCTGATTCAAAATAGAAAGAACAAGTATACCACCACAATTATGTACGTTATTTGTATAAGATATTGTTTATGAACATGATCTGATAAACAGACATGTTTGAAATAGTTCTAAGGGGGAAATTTTGAACTGTCATTCGTATTTTGAAACATTCTAATCAGATTATTTATTGCAACAGTTACTTTTGCTGACGTACATATGTCTAACATGAATGACTATTCAATCATTGTTTTTAAAGTAAGAATAAACTTAAAATTGGGCAGCGCAATCGTGTTATATTGATTTCGTATGTTTACATATGTTTAATAGTTTCACCACAAGCACCAACTTTGACTGGTCCGACCACTTTAACACCAGGACAACAAGGCATATGGACATGTGTTTCTGCCAATGGTTATCCAGCAGGTGTTATGAGCATGCGAAATAAAAATAAAAATACTCAGTTTACTACTGAGTTTACATCTAACAGTGTATTAGATCAAAAATCCTATGATGTTAATGGTATCCTTATCTGGAGCCCAGTGATTGTTAACAATGGAGACACAATTTGCTGTGATGTTACACATACAACCACATCTACTACTCCACAGACAGTCTGCAGACAAACTACAGTCTCTCGTGAGTATTTCTAATTTGAACATTTAATATCTTATCTAGTCAAGAAAATACACATGTTTGTTTGTTTGACACGTAACAATCATTGTAGTTTTTCATTCTCATACTTTTATAATATAAAAGACTATAATTTATCGGTCAATGATTATCAAACGACACAAAGAAAACAAGTAAATTCGTGCATTACATTTTTGTAAACCGTCAACACGTACTATATTATTCAATTGGTTTGAAAAATAGGATATCCTTTCTTAAAGTAATGACAAAGTGCACGTGCAAAAAATTCAAGATATTTTGAAACTAATGTGTTTTTTTCATGAAATGAGGTTCCTTTAAAAAACAAATTATGGTTTATCAAATGTATGGTTATAAAATTGAAAATGGAATGTAATCATTTAAAATTAGTAATTACGCTTTTATTCTCTTTTGTGTTTCTGTGTAAAAAAAATAAATGTTATTTATCACTGAAAAAGTAATATTCAAAACCGTTAATTCTTATATTCTCAATCATCGATTAGGAATATATTGGTCGCCATTCAAACCGACAACCTCAAATTAAAAAAAAAAGAAAATCAACCTTAAACAGTTTAACGGTTAAGATACACATTTGTTTACACTTCATGATAACAGTTTAAAATTTTGTTTGCAATTGTTAGTTCTGCAAAACTTGGGAAAGGAAGTGTTTGTGCAAAACTGCAAAACTGCAAAACTTAAAACTTACCTTCTATGATGAGGTTATCTAAAACATTTCCAATAGCATTAATTGAGCCAACATTATGTAAAACCGTATTGATTACTCTCGCATATTTGTTTAATGCGTAATATCAACGGAATGTACATTACCCTTTGCAGAGAAGATTATATAATGTCGGATTATTATAATAAAGTTAATTAGTTTGATCAATTCTTATAGATATATTTTTCTAAGACTAATTTCAGTTTATATCTGCTGCAAAGTAATAAGTGTATGTCTTGTTTTGTTTTCATAGTTTAATTTGATTTTGATGAGGATAAACATGTATAAAAGTATTAAACTTGTAGGGGTGAAATGTGATCTTTGCGTGTTTGTTCTATATATAACTGCATGTACATTAAACTTGTTTCACGATAGACGGAAAGTAAAAGGTCAGATATTTAGGTTTCATGTGCAAAATATGTTGGTGTAATTTTTCTTCAGTAAAAACACAGAAAGTGCCAGCAATATCATTTTCTCACAATCTGTTCTTGTTTTTATTCATATATAACAACAGTTTTTTTTAATACAGTACAGATGATTTAACTTGGTATGAGTTTCTGTGGTGATATAACTTTTTCAATCAGCGACTTGAAAACATATACTATTTAATCCCAAACAATATCTTACTTTGTACAATACAGTGTCTAACATAAAAAATAACAAATACAAAAGTCGTACGATTATTAAGTGCTGTAGATGAAATCCATGTATCACAATTTTCCAACAGAACTGTATCATTACATATCAACAATGTGTATAATGATTTCCGATTGTATAATACAATGAGAACACATGAGGATTTTTACAAGTTTTATCTTTTCCGGGTAACCATTTGTAGTCAACACTAAGTGGTTTATCCAGTATTTGAACCACTGTGATCTACTACTTGTTGTTATTTTTAATGATATGTTATAAATGAATTCCAATTAAAACTGTTTTCGGCTAATGGCTTGCCTCGACGTAATCACTGACCCTAAACAAACATGTGCTGCTACTTATATAAGGGAGGCGAGGAGAATGCCATAGTTAAAATTATAGAAACGATTAAAAAAACTAAGCAGTATATACAAAACAATATTCAAAAACTCGCTGAACACAATCCCAACAGAACACCGGTTGATCTCAATTGCTACGGAAAGGTGATTAAAAAGCTACTAGACAACATATATTTAAATTGCACATGATTGTTGTTTGTTTGGTTCTAGTTCAATTTATATTTGTAAATAACGTGCTTATATTTGGTGTTATGCTTGTCATTTGTAGATCCTATTGCAATTAACGCTCCTGTGAATCAGTACACTCCAACTCTACAGACAACAGTTACTCTCCTGTGTGATGTTACTCAAGGAACTGCATCTCAAATTATATGGATTAAAAATAACGTTCAACTAAATATAGGCACTAATTCACGACTTACTGGTGGTACTGTCGCTACTGAATCTCTGACAATTACTAATGTACAGCAATCTGATGGTGGAAACTACGTCTGTAGAGGCATTGATGCTGTCACTGGTAACATTGTGAATACAGATACCATTAATATGAACCCTTTTGGTAAATATCTGTATACATTGAGTTTTGTTAGTGAAAATAAAGTCATCTTATAATTATAGAGGGGGAAATAAGATAACTTTGTAATAATATTGAAGGTATTTATATTACAATCACCAAATCTTCTTTCCATACCACAAATATGCTAAACATGATATAACAAGATTAACACGGATTGTGGACCTGTGTACAGCTGCGTGTCATTGAATTAGACTACATGTATACTGAATCATTCTAAAGTATTCCCCTTAAGTAGAGACAAAATAGATGTGACACAAACGTTGCATGTATAATGAGAGTTGTAAAAGTTCAAAATATTAACAAAAAGGAAGTGGCTGCATGGTAAGTGTTACATATGATCACGCCTTACAACTTACACCAGTACTTAAAACCTTTCATCCTTTATGGGTGGATTTTACATAGAGAAATAAAATCGTATAATATAAGCAAAATGAGGATGTTTAATTTGATGTATGCCTTTTTGTGCTTCTTCGTTACATTTGTTATTTTTGTAGTGATTAAGATGATAACACAATATTGAATGCTGTACCACTATTTTTGGCATTTTTACCTATTGTGTCTGTTAGTTTTGTTTACGCATCGTTGACAATATAATGGAATTTGATGCGACTGTCATACAAGTGAGAGGTTTAGCTAGCTATAAAACCAGGTTCAATCCACCATTTTCTGCATAAGAAAATGCCTGTACCAAGTCAGGAATATGACAGTTGTCATCCATTCGTTTGATGTGTTTGAGCTTTTGATGTTCCGTTTGATTAGAGACTTTCCTTTTTGAATTTTCCTCCGGGTTCAGTATTTTAGTGATTTTACTTTTCACTAATTAGTATAATAGAACTGCAGTTAAATACATAAAATCATTCACTTCAAAAAGAGCCATGGAACATTTCACAAAATGTTCATTGTAAAATATCATAAATTATCGCAAACAGGAAGTGCTTGACAGACATGACAGATATGTGTATACATTGCTTACACTTTACAACTCATTAATGTGTAACTGTAAACCAAATATTTAACCATTCCCTGCAATCGGAGCTAAGAATATTTTTGATTGTATAAAGATGGATTTGACGAACAATGTTCTTGTCCAATCAGCAATCAGGAAGTGAATGCACTGTGAAATCAAAAATTGCTTACTCAGTACAAATTAAAATCATTCAGCTTCAGATAAAACATAAATAATTTCTTCCATATGAGTCATAAAAGCTTTTAATAAAATATCTTCCAAAAATCTGCCGAACAGACGGACTACCAAACAGACGGATGAACGGATTCGCGACAATGGTGAACAGAGGGTTATTAAACGTATCAGTTTTACGCTATATTCAAAGATGAACTTTTTCTGCATAGCAGACGCATATTCATGCATGTTGCTTTGATGATCTGTATGAGTTTTACTGTTTGATTGAGAATTCTCTATTGCTATCGGAGATTAATAAGTGATGAGTTAGGTCGTTTTTAATTTGATTCATATATGCACAGAAAACTAGTTAATTTATATATAATTTACAAACCTTGCGCATGTGTTGGTTTTCAAACCAGAGGTTTGCTGGTACACATAGTCTGTAATTAAAAGTGGGATTTTACAAACCAGCAGAAGAGACTTTTTATCCGATATTGTCATACATTGCACATGATAGTATGTTTTCATAAATGTGCATCCTTTGCAAAACATATTTGTTTGTTTACACTGCTATTCGGATATATTCTTTTCTTTAAGGTAGATGGGGTGCCTAAATTTTAATCCATAGAATTTCATAATAGTTTGCCAACATGTAGTTTATATCCTGCTTGTTTAAGAACATTAATGAAAAAAATGGGTCACCGGACTTATTTTCCCACTACAGGTTGTGCAAAAGTTGTCAAATTTTGTATAGATTATTCATGGAAAACCCAATTTTCGGTCATAAAACGAAAACTACATCATGGAATTTTGAGAAAAAATATGAGAAGGTAGCTACAATATTATTCTTTCAGATCAGAAGAAGAAAAAATGGGGTCACCAGACTCGTTTTCTTGCTACATAATAAAATGGGTAAATTCCTAACACATTCTATTGTAAAAGTAACCCTATCTAAATTATCTGCCCTTTCATTTGAGTTGTCTCTCCTTATTTGTCAAAGTTGGAAAAAAAATAATCAAACAGAAGTATTTGTTTTTTGGTAAAATACAACCATAAATATGATAAAACATGGCATATTCTATATTATAATAAAAAAATCTTACTCATAAATTACCTACTAATTTCAAAATTTGCACATTTTATCAAAAATCTAGACCTTGTTTTCTGGTATTTCAAAATCCAAAATGGAGGAAGACACCCTATCTACCTTAAAAGGGACCAATATTTATGCTTGGAATGTATAAATGATATATATGTGTATTATATTATAAAAATAGTGTCAATCGATATCATTCCATTTATTAGTTTGGTGCCATAATAAAAACAGGTATTGTCGCCAAAAAAGTGAAAGTAAAATATAAGCAAAGATAACAAAGATGTCAATTTCAATTCATATTCGATTGTGTTTGGTATCGGAAATATACATTTGATAACGAAATGAATTCTAAAAATGTTCCAGAAAGTGTTTTTTTTATTAATAAATCTTGTTGGATCAATAATTTCCTGAAAGAAACGCAATATAAACATTAAAGCAAAAAGTTAACATTTACAGTTAAAATAATTTTTAAATATGCATTAGAAATTATTTTAGGCACACCACCAATAACATCCATCCCACAGTCGTCCTATACTCAAATAACAGGACAACAAATTATTCTGGGGTGTACAGTTAACTCACCTAACAGTCCTCTACAGGAGGTTCAGTGGACCTTCACCAATAATCAAGGACAAACGACAGACCCTATCTCTATTTCAAACTCAAATGGAAAGTATTCAGGCTCCTCAGTCAATAGCCCATCTTTGACCATAAACAGTGTTGCATCAACCGACCAAGGAGTATACAGTTGCAAGGCCAGAAATGCTGTTGGAACCTCCACAAAAAATCCAACAACAAGTCTAACTGTAACAGGAAGTATGTTTGATTTATAATGTAAAAGTGCATGTTAACAAATAAGAAATCGAGGTACTATAATTAACTATGAGACCATCTACTAAAATCTAATTGGCTAAAGAAAACATTTCTGTTCGTGCATTTTTCATTGCTGTCCAGTGCAAATTTATTATCTAAGTTTCTGTAAAAGAATTATAACCCCATTCTTCATGATAAGGCTATCATTGTCTTACAAACTTAGACTTTTGTAAAGTGATTAAGGCTGAAATGATGTATTGATTGGATGTATTCAAGAATAAGTTTCATTTTCAGTGTAAATTAAATATTTATAATTGATGCATGACTTCTTTTGCAGTATTTTTTATGGGATAGTTTAAGGGATGTAAGGACTTTGTTTAATTTGGGAAATACTTAAAAAATGTTTGACAAGCTTACATACCACAGCATTAAAAATAAATGGAAAAAAAATTTGTAGTGTCCTGACTGTGAGTATTAATGTAAATAATATAATATTGTATCGAGAAACTATCTTCTATTACAGTTGAAATCAGCAAAAACATTCAAGTCACAACATATGTTATGCCAAAGAAAATATTTTGGTCCGGCTGTTCAATATTATTTTATTATGTACGGGAAATGTTCTGATAAAATACATTTAAAAGTTTAAGCGTAAATCAAATTTCAGTTTTGTTTATTATATCAGAATAGTGGAAACAATTATGTTCTATTGTTGTTGTTTTTTTGATAGTTGTTATTTTTCATAATAATATTTAAAGAGGTACAAAGCCTACTTTAGTCAGACCCAATGACTGTGAAAGATACCTTCAATCTGGTAAATGTGCTTCGGGGCATCTGTAATTAATTCATATAAATTCTCTGTTTTGAACTGCAAATAGATCCAACTAGCTATAGTAGGATAAACCATTTCTACGAACATGCTACACATTCATTTTTCACAATAAAGAGACACCAAAATCCTACAATATCATTGGTCGAGAGCACTTTACTGTATTCTAAGAAACCTGAGACGATCTTATTTCACTTGGATTTCTTCTGTTTACTTATTGCACCTCGGCGAAAAAAATTATTTGAATTTTAGAAAATCTTTGATTCTTTTGATTACTTTCATATCTGCGGTCAAGAATCAAACTGTTATTTAGTAGAGATACTAACCTGTCCCAAAAATGGGATGATGGCTGCATTAGGCATTATTATCAAGAAAGGCAATTTTTCATTTACCTATACGTGTATTTGCCGTCATTGTTTGACATTTAGTTGTTCTGGCATTCGTCTACCGAGGAGAAAAAATTGAAAGAAAGCTGATAGCTTAACTTACGACTTCGATTGAGGTTCAACCTTATCGTATTACAGCATACGTTTTACCTCTAGCGAACGCAGTGCCTTATTGTAAAATAATCGTTCTGTCAACGAACTCGTAAGTGCAGATAGTAGGTTAAAGCCATTTCGCATTTTCGCGATTACGCGTTTTAGCCTTCTCGCGATTTAGCAATTTTGCGTTTTTGCGTTTTCGTATTTTCGCGATGTCGCGTTTTCGCTCTTTACCGATTTTGCGTTTTCGCGTTTTCGTCTTTTCACCTTTTCGCGTTATTTATAGTGAGAGTAACTCATTTAGATTACACAAATGTTCAATAAGGCTCTTTTAATACAATAATAATTACATTAAAAATAAACAATGCTTATTCAATAATAAAGATAATAAACAATGTAAAGATACCATTAACAATTATGGCATAGTACAAATATGAGGGTTATGTTAAAAGTGCATAGATTTGTAGACTTATACTCTGTATTTGGTTTTGGAATTATAAAAATATCTGAGGATGAAACTTTTGTTTTATATTATTTTTGGTTTTCAGAAGCTGATAAATTAAGACTGGAGCTAAGCCATATTTTGCCTTAAACATTAGTAATAATTTGTAATAAAGTTTTCTTGGTGTGATTGGCACAATGTTTCATTCGTGAAAAAGGTTTGATGTACTCAAAATAAGTCTTGGAATTACTAGTTTAGAAACGTTGCCATCATATACAGACTAACCACGGAGAAAGTATTTAGGAATGATTATAACATATAAATATAATAAGCTCAGCATAAATCCATGATTGTTTACAAACCTAGATCAGTTTTGTCTAGAATATCAATGCAGAAAAGGTAGAAGAAATTCTTTATTCTGGTTAAAAAAAGGAAAATTAATCGAATCTTAAAAGAACCATCAAAATTCACAACAAGATTGACATACAATAGGCTGTTGTATATGCATTTAAGTGAAATTCCCTTCATCTTGTACATTTGTACATCTTATTAAATAGGAATATTACATTTTATTATTGTTATTTTACACCAAAAATATACGATTATGTCATTTAAGGTAGATTCATGGTATACCGCCATCTTGGATTGAACAATCACAGTAAAAAATCAGTCTAGTAATATATTTGCCTAAATCTGCAAATTTGAAGATAGATTTGCAATTTAATGGTTAGACTGTTTAGTAATATAAAGAAAACTTGGCAATTTATTGTATAATCCAAAATATTTAAACAAATATAATTTTTCTTGCTTTTAGAATCATTTTTTTCAAACGAGCCATTTAAGGGAAGATAACTCTTTTAGTAAAAAATTTATACTGGACAGATAGGGATTTTTTTTGTTTTTACTTGTAGCAAGAAAACAAGTTCGGTGACACCATTTTTTCTTTTTATTTTCTTAACACATATTACAAAAACTATCTTTTCACAATTTTTTTCAAAATTCTATCTCATAGATTTTTTTTTATGCACACAAATGTGTTTTCCCATGAACAATCTAACCAAATTTAGGCAATTTTCAACGACTCATAGCTTGAAAAATAGCACGGTGACCCCTCCTATTTTTTATATATTTGAAAAGAGCATATTAAAATCTTCATTCTGGCTAAGTATAAGAAAATTCTGTCTCAAAAAATATTTACTTATGATCTACCTTAAAGATGATCGAATGAGTCAAATCTGTGTAAATTGCCTTCAGTGGTTTCGTTTTTTTTTCCACATATATTTTTATTCAAGGTGTGCCTGTAGTCCAGATTAATCCTTCTACCTACACAGCAACCTATGGTAGTCAAGTGGTAATTAATTGTAATATCGTATCTGCTAGTCCTGCAGCAACTCAAGTTTACTGGCAGAGAAGTTCAAATAATCAGATTCTAAGAATTGACAATGGAGACCAGGGATATCAAGGCAGTACAACATCTACACCTTCATTAACCATTAATTTTGTCAATACAGCTAACGCTGGAGTATACACATGTTTTGCTACAAATGCAGTAGGCACTGGCACCAGTAATCTAGGAACTGTTACAGTAACTGGAGGTAAGTACTTGTATGACAACATAATGTCTTCATGAGAATGAAATTGAGATTTATCTCTATGAACGTACAATCCAGCAACGCTTGCATATGGAATATCTATCTCCAAGTTGATACGATAATCCAGGGTATGTATTACATTTATTAATGTCTTCTCTATTGGGTTGCTGACCCTTAAATATAAAATAATCGGCCAAATAGGTAATAGCTCATAGCTGAACATTTATCATTTGTGTAAGGTTTATACTAGTATCAAATATCTTTTATGACATTTTGATAAGCCTCCCTTTTGAAATTAACCGAATGCAAACAAACCGTAAAGATATTTTATTCTCATGTTGCTGATCTTGCGATGAACTGTACCATGTATATCCCAGATGTCTTTTTATTCAAAATGCAAATATACATGGCAATTAATTCATAAATTAAAAATGACCACTCACCGACAACCTAATCTTAACTGCAACAGTAATTGCAAATAATTACAAACAATATAATCTACCAAGAGATACACTTAGGATTTTGCAGGTTTCCAACCCTGTCCTTGTTTGTTTTATTGAAGAATTGGATGAATTTTAATTTATAAACAACAATATTTCTTTCAGAATAATATAATATATACATTAGTATTTTCGATGGAACCAGTGTAACAATAACGAAAAACTAACAAAAGCATTATCCTGTGGTTTTTAAATGATTGTTTTGCAACGGTCATGCTTGAAACATATTAATAAACTGAGCATATTATATAGCATAAGGAGATGTTTAACAGTATATGGTAAAGGCGAATCTTCTTAAAACAGTGTTATTTAACACAACACACGTCTTACTGTACTACTTTCATAAATTGTGTAGTATAATAGAAAGACAGTTGTAGTAAAAAATGACAAAATCAAAATCTTGATTAACAAATGAAAATTGTGCACGATGTATCGTTTGTAGATGTACACATGCAATAAATATCACGCAACAAAATTGATGGAGTGCGATTTTGATGTATTCAATAGTTTGTCATACCAAAATTACCTGTAGTCCAATGAAACTGCTATAATGTATGATATAAATGCGATATTTTACTAATATAACATCGATGTGTTTTTATTATGAAACATTTATGAACGCAATATTTTTCTTATATACATTTGTAACTGCGATATTTTTCTCATATACATTGTAAAATAAATACGACAACAAGTCATCATTACAGGTTCGATGTCATATGCAAAATATCACTAAAATTTTGTATCTGTAACACAATTTACGGTTAAAAGTACTTATTATGTCGAACATGATGTCCATTTTTTTCGATTACATGGTTATACCGAATAATTCTATTTTCTGTAATTATGCTATGGCGGAATTTAAATTTGCTTATGTGAATTTTCTACCAACCTACTTGACTTAAGCATAAGTCATGCTGTAAATATCCACACAAACGAAGAAATAGTATTTCTTAAAAAAAAAAAACATTCACACAAACAATGCAATCCAATACGATTCCAAATTATACCTTGAAATGAATATTCAAATAGAAAAAATACATTATTCCAAATAAAGGCAAATGTACATAATTATGTACATTGGTTCTTCAACACATCCCGCATCCGGAGACATGCTTCAGCTGGCCAGTAAACAAATTGTGTACTAGTTCAGTGAAAATTGACGTCACACTAAACTCCTGAGCCCATAATTCAGCGGTGGTCGTTTGTTTATGTGTTACATATTTGTTTTTCGTTATTTTTTTTGTATATTGATAAGGCCGTTATTGTTCTAGTATGAATTGTTTTACATTGTCATTTCGGGTCTTTTTAAAGCTGACTTTGCTCATTGTTGAAAGCCATCCGGTGACCTATAGTTGGTAAGTTCTGTGTCACTTGGTCTCTTGTGGAGAATTGTCTCATTAGCAATCATACCACATCTTCTTTTTCATATCTTAAACATAAAAATTAATTAAAATTGAAAAATATAAAAGACTTACAGAGGCCAGATGCTCCTGACTTGGAACAGGCGCATCAATGCGGCGTGTTTAAACAGGTTTAGTGATATCTCAACCCTCCAATATACCTCTAGCCAATGTAAAAATAACTCTCAGCAATACGCCCTGTAAAACTCAATTCAAAAGAAGTCCGAATCCAACGTCAGAATAGGTAAAAGAAAACCTAAGCAAACTCACCATGATTCCTAAATTATCAAAGGACTACTAGCAGTTACTGACATGCCATCTTTATACTTCAATTGAACTCATTAACGAGTGTGTCGTATCATATTAAAAAAAACACAATTCTCCCGTAGGCGGTTTAGTAACATGCAATCATAAAATACATGTGAATAACATAATTTGTATGATGCCAACAACTGGTTTTTAGAATATATGTGATTTCTGATGCAAAGACCCTATGATTGAATCAATATTTATACCGCAATATACCATCTTCAATGACCACAGTATCGTTATAAATAACTATAACCCTTCTGAATACAGGATTGGTAAGCCTCACTTTGAAGTCAATGCCGATATACTGTCAAACAGAAGATGTATCTATTATCAACATTGAAAACCATGTTACTTATAGTGATATGAAACAAATACCGCCTTTATATTTATATTTCTACATAAGAAAAATACAGCGCTTTAAATTTCACACGGAAATACACGTTTGCTTTTAACTAACTATGGAATATAAGGTCAAACATAATTGTTGTTTGTATAAGAACATAATGTTTAAAAAGTTGGTATTTTCTCAACAAAACATATTTTTCATTGCCGACAAACAACTTTTCTACATGGTATGTCTGCATTTTTACTTTTTGATATTAAAAATCATCTCTATTTTATATAAGACACGTTTTTATCGATTCGCTTCTTCTAAATACCGTATACATGTACGTGTAAGATAATTTTATAGAGAAATTCCCGATGTTTTTCCTTGAAGTTTATCTCGAAGATTGACATAACAACTAATTAATGCATACTGATAACATTACCATCTTCAAATTGTTTGTATATGTAATCAGTAATCATGGAACTGTTACAATTACTAGATGTGGGCACAATGGGTTCTTCAACTGTTCCATTCCACTGAAATGAAGATTTTAAATATTTTTTTTATAAAACTGGAAATCTGTTAAGATATTCTTTTGATATACAAGTATTTACCTCATTAATTGTTATTCATGAAGACAAGTGCAGATTAAAAATTTAACAGAGAACTACTTGCAAAAAACTATTACACCAAGAGTTCTAAATGGTGAAGTTGAAATCATCCCTTCGTAAATTTTACGGACGCCATCACAAGTTTGTTGACCATTATGGAATAACCGTTTTACAGATTATATCGGATCTGTGCCTTATGTCGTAATTACAGTACCCTTCCCTTTTCACTAGTGCACATCCATATTAGACTAATAACCGGATTGGTAATGACATAAGCAACACGACGGTTGCTACATGTGGTGCAGGATTTGCATACCCTTCTGGAGAACGTGAGACCCCCCCCCCCCCCGTTTTTGGCGGGGTTCGTGTTGCTTAGTCTTTAGTGTTCTATGTTGTGTCATCTGTACTATTTTGAATTGTTTAACATTGTCTTATCGGGGCCTATTATAGCTGACTATGCGGTATGGGCTTTGCTCATTGTTGAAGGCCGTACGATTACCTATAGTTGTTAATGTCTGTGTCATTTTGGTCTTTTGTTGATAGTTGTCTCATTGGCAATCATACCACATATTATTTTTTCGATATTATTTGTTTGTTTGTCTTTTTTATCTTTAGCCATAGTGTTGTCAGTTTAATTTCGATACTTGAGTTTGACTGTCCCTCTGGTATATTTCAATGTATGTATCTAAAACAAAAAAATATAAAGGTAAAATTTATGATAAGGATTGAAGTTTTTCTTGTTTTAATATCACTTCACAAATCATCATTGCTAATGAATCTATCATTTAAAGAATTTCTTGAAAGCTGAGGATTCAATACATGTTTACAACAGTGAAAAATGACAGTTGCAAAAAATGCGCATGTAATAGATTTCATGATTATAGTATACTTCTTATTATTAACTACAAGTAACATCAATTCCTCGTACATTGCACTTTAAAAAGGAAGAATAATCCCTAATTCTATTTGCGGAATGACGATCTTACATTAAAATTCAAAAACAGACTTGTACTAACAGTTTATAACCTCAAATTAATTAATATAATCATCAGTGACGGTACAATGTTCATGCTCTACATGAAATTTGAATTACTTGTAATCGGTACACTCATGATTTTCTTTGTATTGATCGATGAGAGGATATACAACAGATAATATAGTGCTAAAACACGATTATGTCAACCCTTTGTATGTTATTCTAGTACTGTGAATTTCTGCTGGTAACTTGTATTCGACTAGTAAAGTGTTAAGTTATGTTTATTCTACTTATTGATATCATTCATATTTCTAAATTAGACTTAACATAGTCCTATTAATAATATGATTAATTTTAGGACTTCTGTCTGTTTTTGTCAATCCACAAAATCAAATTGTTACAAATGGCAATCAGCAGAGAATAACCTGCACTGTGAGTGGAACTCCATCTGCACAAAACATTGCCTGGCTGTTTACAGCAGCTGGTAGCTCTCAACAAACTCAATTAAATAGAGCAAACAGTCAAAAATATTCACTTGGTACAACCCAGGATCCTTTTTTGACTGTTCTTAACTTCCAACCAAGTGATGCTGGCACTTATGTATGTAGGGCCACAAATGCTGCTGGGTCAACATCTAGTAACCCTGGTTCAACTTTACTTGATATCAGTAAGTATTCTATTACTTTTTTTATGGCATCCTCAACGGAGTTGGGGTGACATATTGTTATTGTACGTTTCTTTTTGTTTCTTTTATTATTTTTATTCTTCCACACATTCTGTCCATGCTATTTCTCGGAATTGGTGTGACCCATGTTGATGGAACTATACCATAATATGAACCGCAATGTAAAGTTGTGCAAGAGACATTGGAATGGTTCAAAATGACCGCCGTTACCATTGTTACCATGGAAACTGCTAAAAATGTAAAATAATTCCACGATAATATACTTGAGCATTACGTGACACCACCTTCCTCCTCGCGCGTGTGTCTAATTTTAAATTCCAAGGATTCCCAAACTATGTTTAGAACTGAAACGTATTCTACAGAAGAGAAAAAAGGGGGGTGTTAAGAAATGCTGATTCCGACATGTCTAATAGATGTGCCATTTGACTTTTGTACACTCATAATGGTTGATGCTACTGTGACAATGTCCAGTACGGGGGTGTCATCCTCCGTTATTGCTTGCAATATCAAATCTAGTGTGTTTTTACTTTTGTTAGTCGCTAATTAAAAGTGCTTGTTTATGACTAGCCAACGTTATTCATGGAAATCGTAATGTCCGATGCAGATCTCAAATTCAAGAGAGGGGATTATAATTGTTGACCTCTGTCCTCCCTACGTTTTTTTTGTAACATTTTTCACAGATTATGAAAGTAAGATCTGCATGAAAATCGGTAACAAGCGTCATCTGTGCATACCTTACATTGTGATGTGTTTTTCACCTTCATTGATCATCGACTTTCTGTTACCTGAATGCTTATATACTCTTATGCCATGTATAATAGTATTGTCATGTGTTTCTCAGAACTGCAAATCAGAGCTTCCTGATTCCAGATAAGGTGACATGTCTTCCTGTCAATGTGGATTGTTACCTTGTGGAGTATTAAATTAAAAATCAGGGATAGCGTGTTGGAATTGTACAAAGCAGACTTTTTACTCATCTCACATCATCATGATCTAGTCCTGAATATACATTAAATTTGCCCCTGAACATTAAACAGCCATCAATTCATCTATTATCTTTATTATATTTCAGCTGTACCTACTACATATGTTGAACCAAGACAGTATACAGCAACAGTAGGTGATGCTAGTTTCCAGATTCAGTGTCTGGTTACTGCAACACCTGGAGCAACATCTTGGTATTGGATATTCCAACCTGTAGGTGGCAGTCAACAAACCATAGCCCAGGGAACCAATGACAATCAGTATATTGTTGATAATTCTGGCACAAACCCGTACTTGACCGTAAAAAGTATTGCTTTGAATGAAGCTGGTATCTACACTTGCTATGCAACTAATTCTGCTGGTACCAGTGATGGTGCCAACAATCCTAGTTCTAGACACACTTTGACAGTCACAGAGGGTTAGTTCTTAATAACTGCTTAATAAGTTTGATACAATTAGGTAATTATCATGAAGGAGAAGAGAGCTATTATAAATTGTTGTAGGAAATTCATGTTTAATTTTTTGTTTATTTTTTTTTAAATTATGCTAAATTCTTAAAGTAAAATCTATTGCATAATGACATATAATAGAGATTAAACATATCATTGCTACATCATTTTTGTATGATGTCCTTACTTAAGCAAATCATTGCCTATCGGAATGACTAAAAGTTCATCCAGAATAAAGTGTCTAAAACAATTTATATATCATATTCTTACACTTTTATAATTAACCATTACGGTGGTTTTTTTTTTTAACTTTATAGACATTTCGCTTGCAGTTCATTCAGTATTGTTCATTACACACATTAGTTATTAGTATTATGTTTATGACTATATAGGTAACACGCAACTACTGAACATAAAATAAACAGATATGGTAAACTGTACGTTTCTTTTTTTTTTTCTTGTTATTATTTTTATTCTTCCACACATTCTGTCCTTGCTATTTCTCGGAATTGGTCGGACCCATGTTGATGGAACTATACCATAATATGAACCGCCATGTGAAGTTGTGCAAAAGACATTTGAATGGTTCAAAATGCCCGCCGTTACCATGAAAACTGCAAAAATGTAAAAAAAAATCCACGATAATATACTTGAATATCACGTGACACCACCTTCCTCCTCGCGCGTGTGTCTTTTTTTTAATTTCAAAGGATTCCAAAACTATGTTTAGAACTGAAACGTATTCTACATAAAAGAAAAAAAAAGGGGGGGTAGTTAAGAAATTCTGATACCTACATGTATAATATATTTGCCCTTTGACTTTTGTACACTCATAATGGTTGATGCTACTGTGACAATGTCCACTACGGGGGTGCCATCCTCCGCTATTGCTTGCAATATCAAATCTAGTGTGTTTTTACTTTTGTTAGTCGCTAATTAAAACTGCTTTGTTTATGACTAACCAACGTTAATAACGTAATATCTGATGCAGATCTCAACTTCAAGAGAGGGGATTATAATTGTTGACCTCTGTCCTCCCTACAGATGTCAATCCATCTGTCCGATACGTTTTTTTTGTGAAATTTTTCAAAGATTATGAAAGTAAGATCTACATGAAAATCGGTAACAAGCGTCATCTGTGCATACCTTACATTGTGATGTGTTTTTCACATTCATTGATCATCGACTTTCTGTTACCTGAATGCTTATATACTCTTATGCCATGTATAATAGTATTGTCATGTGTTTCTCAGAACTGCAAATCAGAGCTTCCTGATTCCAGATAAGGTGACATGTCTTCCTGTCAATGTGGATTGTTACCTTGTGGAGTATTAAATTAAAAATCAGGGATAGCGTGTTGGTCTAGTACAAAGCAGACTTTTTACTCATCTTACATCATCAGGATCTCGTCCTGAATATACATTTAATTTGCCACTGAACATTAAACAGCCATCAATTCATCTATTATCTTTATTACATTTCAGCTGTACCTACTACATATGTTGAACCAAGACAGTATACAGCAACAGTAGGTGATGCTAGTTTTCAGATTCAGTGTCTGGTAACTGCAACACCTGGAGCAACATCTTGGTATTGGACATTCCAACCTGTAGGTGGCAGTCAACAAACCATAGCCCAGGGAACCAATGACAATCAGTATACTGTTGATAATTCTGGCACAAACCCGTACTTGACCGTAAAAAGTATTGCTTTGAATGAAGCTGGTATCTACACTTGCTATGCAACTAATTCTGCTGGTACCAGTGATGGTGCCAACAATCCTAGTTCTAGACACACTTTGACAGTCACAGGGGGTTAGTTCTTAATAACTGCTTAATAAGTTTGATACAATTAGGTAATTGTCATGAAGGAGAAGAGAGCTATTATAAATTGTTGTAGGAAATTCATGTTTAATTTTTTGTTTAATTTTTATTAAATTATGCTAAATTCTTAAAGTAAGACCTATTTCATAATGACATATAATAGAGATTCAACATATCATTGCTACATGATTTTTGCATGATGTCCTTACTTAAGCAAATCATTGCCTATTCGATTGACTAAAAGTTCATCCAGAATAAAGTGTCTTGAAACAATTTATATATCATATTCGTACACTTTTACAATTAACCATGACGGTTTTTTTTTTTTAACTTTATAGACATTTCGCTTGCAGTTCATTCAGTATTGTTCATTACACACATTAGTTATTAGTATTATGTTTATGACTATATAGGTAACACGCAACTACTGAACATAAAATAAACAGATATGGTAAACTGTACGTTTTTTTTTTTTTCTTGTTATTATTTTTATTCTTCCACACATTATGTCCTTGCTATTTCTCGGAATTGGTCGGACCCATGTTGATGGAACTATACCATAATATGAACCGCCATGTGAAGTTGTGCAAAAGACATTTGAATGGTTCAAAATGCCCGCCGTTACCATGAAAACTGCAAAAATGTAAAAAAAATCCACGATAATATACTTAAGTATCACGTGACACCACCTTCCTCCTCGCGCGTGTGTCTTATTTTAAATTTCAAAGGATTCCCAAACTATGTTTAGAACTGAAACGTATTCTACATAAGAGAACAAAAAAAGGGGGGGGGGGTATTTAAGAAATGCTGATACCTACATGTATAATATATTTGCCATTTGACTTTTGTACACTCATAATGGTTGATGCTACTGTGACAATGTCCAGTACGGGGGTGCCATCCTCCGCTATTGCTTGCAATATCAAATCTAGTGTGTTTTTACTTTTGTTAGTCGCTAATTAAAACTGCTTTGTTTATGACTAGCCAACGTTAATAACGTAATATCTGATGCAGATCTCAACTTCAAGAGAGGGGATTATAACTGTTGACCTCTGTCCTCCCTACAGATGTCAATCCATCTGTCCGATACGTTTTTTTGTGAAATTTTTCAAAGATTATGAAAGTAAGATCTACATGAAAATCGGTAACAAGCGTCATCTGTGCATACCTTACATTGTGATGTGTTTTTCAACTTCATTGATCATCGACTTTCTGTTACCTGAATGCATATACTCTTATGCCATGTATAATAGTATTGTCATGTGTTTCTCAGAACTGCAAATCAGAGCTTCCTGATTCCAGATAAGGTGACATGTCTTCCTGTCAATGTGGATTGTTACCTTGTGGAGTATTAAATTAAAAACCAGGGATAGCGTGTTGGTCTTGTACAAAGCAGACTTTTTACTCATCTTACATCATCATGATCTCGTCCTGAATATACATTTAATTTGCCACTGAACATTAAACAGCCATCAATTTATCTATTATCTTTATTATATTTCAGCGGTACCTGCTACATATGTTGAACCAAGACAGTATACAGCAACAGTAGGTGATGCTAGTTTTCAGATTCAGTGTCTGGTAACTGCAACACCTGGAGCAACATCTTGGTATTGGACATTCCAACCTGTAGGTGGCAGTCAACAAACCATAGCCCAGGGAACCAATGACAATCAGTATACTGTTGATAATTCTGGCACAAACCCGTACTTGACCATAAAAAGTATTGCTTTGAATGAAGCTGGTATCTACACTTGCTATGCAACTAATTCTGCTGGTACCAGTGATGGTGCCAACAATCCTAGTTCTAGACACATTTTGACAGTCACAGGGGGTTAGTTCTTAATAATTGCTTAATAAGTTTGATACAATTAGGTAATTGTCATGAAGGAGAAGAGAGCTATTATAAATTGTTGTAGGAAATTCATGTTTAATTTTTTGTTTAATTTTTATTAATTATGATAAATTCTTAAAGTAAAACCAATTTCATAATGACATATAATAGAGATTAAACATATCATTGCTACATCATTTTTGTATGATGTCCTTACTTAAGCAAATCATTGCCTATTCGAATGAATAAAAGTTCATCCAGAATAAAGTGTCTTGAAACAATTTATATATCATATTCTTACACTTTTATAATTAACCATGACGGTTTTTTTTTTAACTTTATAGACATTTCGCTTGCAGTTCATTCAGTACTGTTCATTACACACATTAGTTATTAGTATTATGTTTATGACTATATAGGTAACACGCAACTACTGAACATAGAATAAACAGATATGGTAAACTGAAGGCAAATGGTTATAACAAGAATGAATGTGTATTCAATTGATAAGTCTGAAAATGACAAAAAGACTGAAAAATTACACAAAGTGCAATGCATTTTTTTTTTAAAAAGGTTACTAAAAGAGGGACGAAAGATACCAGAGGGAGAATCAAACTCATAGATAGAAAATAAACTGACAACATCATGGCTAAAAATAAAAATATTAATGGACAAATAATATAACAGAAGACACAGCATAGAAAACTAAAGACTCAGCAACACGAACCCCACCAAGAAATGGGGGAGATATCAGGTGCTCCGGAAGAATAAGAAGATCCTTCTCCACATGCGACACTTGTCGTGTTGCTTATGTTATTACGAATCTTGATAGTCTCATGGTATGACAAAAATGAACTATACCTGTCCTAAGTCAGGAATCTGATGTACAGTAGTTGTCGTTTGTTTATGTAATATACACGTGTTTCTCGTTTCTCGTTTTGTTTATATAGATTAGACCGTTGGTTTTCCCGTTTGAATGGTTTTACACTAGTAATTTTGGGGCCCTTTATAGCTTGTTGTTCGGTGTGAGCTAAGGCTCCGTGTTGAAGGCCGTACTTTAACCTATAATGGTTTACTTTTTAAATTGTTATTTGTATGGAGAGTTGTCTCATTGGCACTCACACCACATCTTCCTATATCTATCTATTGTCCTTGTTTCACTACTTTACAAGATGCCGGTGATTTAGAGCTTAACATATTACATATGTTTGTTCAAATGCAAGCATAATGAACAACTACTGGAGAAAGAGAGCAAAAAAACTACAATATACATTTGTGATATGTAAATACAACTGCATAGTAAATATTTTTGACTTTGAGGTTTTCACTGTGATTATTTGTTGTGATTTTTTATGTTGTGAATGGTTTCTTGTTGATGTGTGTCCTTTAGTATAATTTGTTTAACATTCTGAAAGGGGGCAACACTTACTGTAACTTGAATATACATTTCTAATTTACAGGTGGTCTTGATATAACAGTATCGCGATCGACGTATTCAGCAATAGCTGGCGATTCTATTGTTACCATACTGTGTAATATAAACGGCACACCACCGGCTATTGCATGGGATTGGACAAAAACTTCAATTACTGGAGGAAATTCGGAAATAATATCTCAAGGGACAAATAATGCACGAAGACAAGTTGTCAGTTCTGCAACGAAACCAAATTTAAATATATATAGCATTACAGAGAACGATGAAGGTATCTATAGATGCAGAGCAAGTAATGGGAAGCAACAGTATATTAGTGATCCTATAACACTAAAAGTGCAAGAAGGTAATATGTTCGTAGTTTAAATTCAAAAACTCCCATTCAGTCATTTATTAGAGTAAACAAATCTGCATGAACATAAGTGCACAAACTTGGAGGCGCATTACTGTAAACAAAAGACCTAATAGACGTCTTCATGTATTCATCAGGCTCTAGTATTAAGATATGAATTTTGACTTAATAAAACATGTAAAAGGCCGATTAAATTGACATCTCAAAGATTGTTTTATAAAAAAAAAGACGTGAAATATTTTCTAATAAAATTGAATATGGAAATGGGGAATGTGTCAAACAGACAACAACCCTGCCAAAGAGCAAACAACAGCTGAAGGTCACCAATGGGTCTTCAATGCAGCAAAAAAAAAACTCTCCCATCCGGATGCGTGCTTCAGCTGGCCCCTAATCAAAAGTGTATACTTGTTAAGTGATACGTTATACTAAACTCCGAAAAAGACACAAGAAACTAAAATTAAAAATCATACAAGACTATCAAAGGCCCGAGGCTCCTGACTTAGGACATGCGCAAAATTGCGTCGGGGTTTAACATGTTTTTAAATGCCTTTTAATCAGTTATCAGTCATTAGTCTTTTTCGAATATGACCTCACGTTAACATTGTTATGTGTAGCTATTTTGGTGTTTATGATAGTTTCAATCGGTCTTTGATGGATATTCCTCATCGTTGCAAAATTTCCACGTCTCCTGATTTTAATATGTTTCATAAAAAGACATTTGTTACATTTATTAGTTCAAAAAGACAAAGTTTCCATTCTGGTACCGGTCTTTTTGTCAAACATTTCTCCTCCGTTTTTTGTACAATTATTGACCATTGATGCTTCAGATATTTTTTTCTTGGTAAACATTTTATCTTCGTGGACGTTTTGTTGATGTATATTCAAATTCGTATTATTCACTCATTGCTTAAAAATGTACCTTTGGCGCGCAAATTGGACCAATGTATTTGTAAAGCCAACTGAAGTTTAATGTAGCAATTAAATATAGAAATAAGATGCAGTGATATGAATGCCATCAAGATAACTCTATTCAAGTTACAATGTGTAAAAAGTATGAAATTACCTTTCTAGGACATGCTTCAAGAATTAATTATTATAATAACATTCGTCTTTATACGCCAGTGTGTGGGAAGTAGTATGGTACTTGTATTGTTCGTTCGTCGGTCCGTGTGTCCGTCCATCTTTCTATTAATCTGTAAGTGCGTCCGTCTTTCCGTCTCGTCAACAGGTTGGTAAATAATTCAAAATTATTTACCTAGTTTGTATGTTGATCCACTGACTTTAATTTGCTAATTATATGTAAAAATATTGTCTGATACTGTACATGTCTGAAAATTAAAGCACAGTGAAGGTGGTACGCCAAAAATAACGAACAGACTGTTATTATAAAGCTGAATGATTAGCAGATACGATCAATACCAAATGTTACTACAATAGATACAGTAAACAACTTTGATGGTCCATTTGATAATTTTGACTTTTCCATTTTTTACACTACAAATCAGTAAGTCTGAAATGACCTATATTTGTACTCGACTGTACTTATTTTTACTCGACCAGTCTGAATTGGTCTGAAATTTACTCATGTTACTTGATAACACTCGACTTTAGTCTGTACCATACTTTATAGTCTGAACTTGTACTGAACCATTTTAAACGCGTCTGAACCATGCTCGACCTAGTCTGGACCATGATTCACCTATTCTACACCATACTCGACCTAGTCTGAACCATACTCGACCTAGTCTTAACCAACGTAGACCTATTTGTTGGTATCTAAATATACATTGTACTTTATCAATTTAGGAACTGGAAATTTGAACAACGATTTCAAATTATAAATGTATCTATTATAGCATTTACACTAAAATTTCACAATAAACATAACATTACTTCAACACCATATTTATCCACAGTTACACATATATATATAACATGTTTAACATTTTAAATGAAAATAAAACAAGCTGATCAAATTATCTCAAAGCTGAATTGTGACTAATATTTCAATGTTATTCAAATATTTTGAAGCAATCAGCTATATTTTATGGTTACTGGACTATTTAAATTATTTATACTTAAGCCTAGTATAGATCTATGGTTCAGTTGAGTAAAGTAAATAATGCAGTGATACAGTTTTTTTTTTTAATAAAATACATATATATTAAATAGTGTATAAAGCAACTTATTCAATTTTTAAAAAAATGACACCATTGTTTTGTAAAACCATGAATTTATATAATCATTATAACTAAACTTCCATAGCAATTTTGAAAAATTAAGATTAAAAAACCCATGCCAAGCAAGAACGGTTTAAGACTGTTTCAGACTTGTCAAGTAATACTTCAGACTATTTTTAATGTCAAAGATAAGGGTCAAGTACAAATCAGTACAATCGAGTACGGTTAAGACTAGGTTCGAGTAATGTCAAGTCAAATTCAGACCAATTTAGACTGGCCGAGTAAAATGAGTACAGTCGAGTACGGATATAGGCCATTTCAGACTGTAACTGGTCTGTAGTGTTATTACACGCCATAACACAATCTTACCAAACAAAATATGTTTTATTTTTTTTATATAAAAATATCGTTTTAAGAAAAATATTGCGGATGTACTTAATTATCTCTAGTTGAGAAATTCAACAACTCTTGCCGTTATATTGATGATATTTTTTCGTTAACAAATCAACATTTCTCTAAAATTGATATGAATATTTCAGTTGCAAAAAGAAAATTCCACTCAGCAGTTTACATTTCTCTCCTTATTTTAGTGAGCTTTTCTCATCACTTGTCGTCCGTCGTCGTTAACTTTTACAAAAATCTTCTCCTCTGAAACTACTGGGCCAAATTTAACCAAACTTATCCACAACTATCATTGGGGTATTTAGTTTAAGAAATGTGTCCGGTGATCCGGCCAACCAACCAAGATGGCCGCCATGGCTACAAATAGAACATAGGGGTAAAATGCAGTTTTTGGCTTATAACTCAAAAACCGAAGCATTTAAAGCAAATCTGACGGGGTAAAATTGTTTATCAGGTCAGGATCTATCTGCCCTGAAATTTTCAGATTTTTGTTGTTGGGTTGCTGCCCCTGAATATGTAATTTTAAGGAAATTTTGCTGTTTTTGGTTATTATCTTGAATATTATTATAGATAGAGAAAAACTGTAAACAGCAATAATGTTCAGCAAAGTAAGATTTACAAATAAGTCTAATGACCAAAATGGTCAGTTGACCCCCTTAGGAGTTATTGCCCTTTTTAGTCAATTTTTAACCATTTTTCGTAAATCTTAGTAATCATTTAGAAAAATCCTCTCCTCTGAAACTACTGGGCCAAATTTAACTAAACTTGTCCAAAATCATCATTTGGGGTATCTAATTTAAAAAATGTGTCCGGTAACCCGGCAAACCAACCAAGATGGCCGCCATGGCTAAAATAGAACATAGGGGTAAAATGCAGTTTTTGGCTTATAACTCAAAAACCAAAGCATTTAAAGCAAGTTTTTAAATGTAAAACTTAACCGTACTGAATATTATTGTTATACTAATATGCAAATTGTGTAGTACAGCTAGGAGATAACTGTATTGTATTTTAAGCTCCGACGGCATCAATTCTTGATTTGATGGTCGCTAATTAAGTGTACGGGTATTTGCGACCATTAAATCACCAATTGATGCGGTTGGAGCTTTATATACAATACTGTTCTATTTCTCCATTCTAATGAAACTGACAGAAAACAACGTTAAATCATGTATTAATAATCTGTCATATGTAGTCTGCGCTTGTGCGTACGTTCCATAGCATCAATTGTCAATTGGTGCCATCAAAATTAACGTTCTATATGTTGTTGCATTAGAACATGTCGATATTTTGCATGCACAAAGCCATGTTGTTTTACTTAATCCACAGGGTGTTGGATGTGAAAATATTGCTACTAAGTCTTTAATGCATATTATTTGAAATGTAAGTTGTTTCTGGCTGTACACTATTTTAGCATCCTTGAGAAAAGTTCCAGGTGAACCTCAAACAAAAAGCGCGTTAGAAGTTGAAGAAGGAAGAACAATTATTCTTACATGCAGTTCTACTGGAGGAAATCCTGCACCATCAGTTGTTTGGTTGAAAGATAGTATGCTAATTAATACTGGTACTAACTCATCCATATTTGGAAATGTGACAACAACAACATTAACCTTTGTAACGACTGCATATGACAATATAGAGGTATACGAATGTCAGGCGGATAATGGTTTTCTCCAGAGACCACTTGTAAAAACTACATATCTACTTTTTAGCCGTATGTATTGTCATTTCTGTATATAAATAAAGGCAACAGTAGTATACCGCTGTTCAAAACTCATAAATCCATGGACAAAAAACAAAATCGGGGTAACAAACCAAAACCGAGCGAAACGCATTAAATATAAGAGGAGAACAACGACACAACACCGAAACGCAACACACACAGTAACAGACCAATCATCAGACAAAACACCACGAGAATAACAAATGTAACATGAAAACCAAATACATGAATTTGGGATAGACAAGTACCGTGCCACGTCTTATCTCAATATCTCAAAAATAAGAGAAAACACAAACGACTCAACGTTAAAATGCAACACAAAGAGAAACGAACAATATTATAACAATGACCATCTTCCTGACTTGGTACAGGACACTTTTAAAGGGGAATAAAAGTGGTGGGTTGAACCTGGTTTTAAGGCATGCCAAACCTCGCACTTTAATGGCAAAGTTAAATACAACACCGAAACGACAACACAACACCACAGGACCACAACACAAACAAACAGGAGAACATATTAGACACAGAAAAACATGATTAATAGATAACAAAAAGCATCAGGTCCAAAATTCAATACGCCAAAAACGCGCCTTGCCCACACAAGACTCACCAGTGACGCCCAGATATAAAAGATCGAACGTGAAAAAAGTACAAAGTTGTACAGCACTGAAGATCAAAAGTTGAAAAGGTTTCGCAAAATACGGCATTGTTTTTATGCCCGGGATAAGAACATTCTTATTATATAGAACAATTCATGCTATTGCAAACAGTAAATTTTATCAAATGAATATGAAAGAGATATACACAAAGAAACTAAAGTATTAACTAATTACAGAAAACTAAACCTGAATACATAACGCCTAGATATAAAAGATCGAACGTGAAAAAGGTACAAAGTAGTACAGCACTGAAGATTAAAAGTTGAAAAGGTTTTGACAAATACGGCATTGTTTTTATGCACGGGATAAGAACATCCTTATTATATAGAATACTTAATGCTATTGCAAACAGTAAAAGTTAACAAATGAATATGAAAGAGATATATATAATGAAACTGAAATATTAACTAATTACAGAAAACTAAACCCAAGTTTATCACAAAATAGACACACATCCGAATCAGTCCAAGCGTCAACGTAATTAAAAAAAATTGTGACGTCACATACGATGGCGAAAAGGCAGAAACGTTATGCCACATTTGAATTTATGAAATTTAGAAACAGCATGACGTCACATATGAAAAACTATCATTCAAAAATGAGATAGAATTAGGATTGATTTAGAACTAAATACTGATAATTCATTTAAACAAAATGCATATTGCAATACTTATTAATAGCAATTAACTGTAATATATATATGTCCAGTTTGTTATGAATCCAACTTCAAACGTAAATAATCGTACAAAATTTAATATAATTATTAAAGAGGAGGTGGTTAATTTTTCTATACGTCATACCTAAATATATAATAAGAAGACGTCAACACATTTGACAAAATCTGATGAGAATTACAAATATAACATTAAACATGTAAACTAAATACATGAATTTGGGATAAACAAGTACATAAACACGTCTTATAGTAATGCGAATTCACATTCAGCAAAACGGTCACAATCGGGAATAAGTCACGTTTGGTAATTAAAAGATTAGACGACATAATGACAAACCACAATCTACCATGTGGTAAAAATGTCCTTAGCTAGTTTGGTTAAGGAGACATTATATGGATCAACCAATTCGTGATGGTGTCCATAAAATTTACGGAGTGTCAATTTTAATCTGTCCTCCTCATAACTTTGTTGGAGCAGTTTCTGCGTAAGGAGCACACTCCTGTATATGAAGTCCGTATAGTGTGAACAAGCACGTGAATAACGTATCAATTGTGATATGTAAACACCATACGAAGGGGCAGAGGGTATGTTACTGCTGAGAAATGGGAAATTGATAATTGGGAAGTTGAAATCGTCCCGTTTATCATAGATTTTTGTGTGAAGTCGTCCATCTACGTCAATATTGAGGAAAAGATCAAGGTATGAAGCAGTCCTTCTAGTATCAGTAGTATCCTTAATTTCAAGTTCACTGGGATATATGAGATGTAAGTATTGGCTGAAGTATGGGTTGTTCAACGATAAAACATCATCAATATATCGAAAAGTAAAATTAAAGAATTTCGCAAGGTGCTTTTTCTTTTTGTCTTTTAGAAGGTTCTGAATAAATTCTGCTTCATACGAATACAAAAACAAATCAGCCAGCAGGGGTGCACAATTAGTACCCATTGGAATACCGACTGTCTGTTGAAATATAAATCCTCCAAACTCAACAAATATATTGTCGATCAAAAAGTCCAGCATTTTAATAATATCATCTTCAGTATATTTTCTGGAAGATTCAGTGTGATTCTTCACAAAATATGAAGTATTGTATCCCAAAACAAGAAATTTGTATCTACGATTCCCATTTTTATAGAAAAAGCTCTGTTTTATGAGTTGGTGAAGTCGATCTTTCAACTGAGCATGGGGAATAGTAGTATATAGCGTAGAAAAATCAAAAGTTTTTATGTTGCTGCAAAATTGCAAAGATTGTGATCGAAGGTTAAGCAGTAGATCTTTCGAATTTTTGAGAATCCACATCTGGTTAACACCACTGGTAGAATATATCTCCTCACAATATTTTTGAAGCCCATCTTTAACTGTAGAAAGAATAGTAGTCAATACTTTAGAAATATGTTTAGTCGAACATTTTGAAGACCCAGCTATGTATCGTTCTTTATATGGAGTTTTGTGTAATTTAGGTATCCAGTATAATGAGGGCAAGTTTTCTTCGTTTTCTTTGATGTTGATACCAAAAGAAAGAAGGACAGATTTATGATTTTGTAAAATTTCATCCTTGGTAAATGATGTTAAAGAATATGTAGGATTACCAGTAGTTTGATCAATTCCAAGCTCTGTAGTGAGACATTGCAAATAATGTTTTTTACATATGAAGACAATATTATTGGAGGCTTTATCTGCCGGAACAACGACATATTTGTCATGCAAAGAGGATAAAGCATCCACAACCTCCGGATTCTTGAAAGGGTTAGAAACTCTTGTACTCATATTACATCTTAGTTTTTGTATGCGCCTCTGAATGCATGATCGAATAGCTTTGATCCATTCAGACAAAGTGTCCAGTTCGGGTTCGTCTGGTTCGCGCTTTATCCATTTTCTTGCATAGTCCTCAACTGCATCCATCAGTAACTTGAAATTCTTTTTCCAGTTGATGGGCTGGGGGATTCTATACTTTGGTCCCTTGGCTAGCAACTCTCTTAGTTGTTTATTGGTAACAATACCAAGGTCACCAGTAATAATATGACCAGCTGGACTATAATTGTATTGAGAAGATGCACATGAGCAATCCGGAGGCTTGGATTTTGTATCTTTGAGGTTAAAATCCTCTAAAACTCTCTTGTGGTTGAAAATCTCTGATGCAATAGACTTGGTGTAAATATAAGAAATAACAGGTGTAGCTTTATTTTTGAAGTAATCAGGTATAGTTTTTTGTACAGATTTTTGATGAAAAATATTGCCAATATTTACAGCATCTAAACCTTTATTGGCGAATTCTACCTTAAAAAAGTAACGCTTTTCCTCACTATTGGATGTAGTCAATACGGGTTTAAATAGTCTATGGTTAGCAATGTCCATGATAATTGCAACTAATCTATACAAAACAGAACGAGAATCAGTAACGGAAGTATTTTTGGCATCTTGAAATAGTAAAGAAAGTTTTGACAATGAAATCTATTCTGTTACATCTCCAATTTTTTGTTTTATTAATTTTGTTTTATAAATTTTTTGGGGGTTTAGAAGCTCTTTTGGTAACGTGTAAGCCTATGTTACGTGATGAATACTAATCTTTATCTGTCATATGTCTTCCGATCGATAGATGTGTATGACGATGTTATGAAACATTAAATCGTTTAACCCATGATTAAACTATACACGGAAAAAGGTTGTAACAAATTATGGCTATGCTTATATGGAAATTTAAAGACGGAGGGCAATACGCAAAAGTGTTTTAGCGCCATAGGAATATTCATACCCATCAGTCGGAGACCAATGCAACCGGCAGCGCCACGGAAGTAATTAAGTACACCAAAAGACTTTCTACGAAATAGAAAGCAAAAGCCTGAAAAACAAAAATTACAGCGGCCTATCTCGGGTGTCGTCATGAAGCTCGAGTAAGGCAAACTCTGTTATAAGTCTAATTCGGTGATTCAAAGCTGGAACAAAACAGGACGTAAAATATTTGTTGTCGTTTGCGAAAAAATACTCCGTAACAGTCGACCGATTGCTATTGACATCCGTGAAATTTTTGAAGTGATTACCTCAACTGTACAACTTAGAAACCTTGAATTATTTGCTTAACATCTAGCTTAATTAGGAGACCTCTATCACGGATAAACAACTCTGAAATATCGTAGATAAATTCCGGAATATATTACCTTAGCTCTATTTGGCAAAACCTGTAGGAATTTTAGTCCTCAAAGCTCTTCAAATTCGTACTTTATTTGGCCTTTTTAACTTTTTTTGATTCGAGCGGCACTGATGAGTCTTTTGTAGACCAAACGCTCATCTAGCTTAAATACTAAATTTAATCCTGGTATCTAATGGGTTTATTGCTCAATCTGTACACGGATGTTTATTCTAGAAGTTGACATATTTACAATATTTACATATAAACATGATTAAAATATAAAAAAAAACATTCAGAAACTAAAACCAAATACAGTTTCCAGATAAACAAACACAACAACTTATTACTCATGAAATGAATAAAATTGTTTAGATTTCATTATAAATAAAACAATTATAAAAAATACTATCAAAACGCAAAAAATATAAGCTGAATGTTTTTAAGTTGGTTGAAACCGACAGCATACCTCTTAAAGGTCAAAATTACAAATTAATATTTTAATTTATATTAGATCTTTAGTTCTATTGTTTTTATACATTCTTGCTTCCAACAAACCTCCAGGTCAACCAATAATTACTGGATCACAACGCTATAATTTAGGAGATACGGTAACATTATCTTGCAGTTCAACAGGTGGAAATCCTTTACCTACAGTGAATTGGCTGAGAGATGACAATGTTATCACAACTGGTATAAGTAGATTTTCGGGTAGTGAGGTGGCAAGAATAACGTTGACGTTTGTTGCTGGTTTAGAAGACCACCTTGAAGTGTTTGAGTGTCAGGCTCATAACGACTACTTACAGAACCCTCTTGCGTCGACAACATATATTGAATTATATTGTACGTATACGCTTACAGTATTGCAGAAGATGTTAACAAAAGTAACTTTTGTGACATTATACATTCGTTGCAAAATCTTTTATTACATTTTATACAACTGACCAATACAACAACAGGTGCACTGCTTATTCGTTTATACGACGTTTTGATATTGGAGAATATTTAAGTTATTTCGTCTGATCTGTAATTTTACCGATTGTTTCCTTGTCCCCATTTTGACATTTAAGTGAATGTTATTTCACATGACTATGCTGCTTTCATAGCAAGGGATAATTATCCTGTCGACACATCTGGTCTAGCTTCTGTCGGAGGAAATGCGATTCTCTAAATGTATGTCTCTTCCTTAAAAGATTAAGACATCGGTAAACCTGTGTTGCCTTAATAAATTTAATTACGAGACAGCTGTTTTAAACAGAAGTATAATTATTTGGGGGAAATAATTATAATTTTTTTATAAATAAAACATGTAAAAGAATACACGCGAATGTTTGTGTTCAATAAAATGCAATAATGATGTTTGCATACTAACAAATATTGATAACTAACAAAATAAATGAATGCAAAGTATTAAGGTATATATGTAAGGTCATTATGTATCAACGTTTATGTTTAATGTTTCATAATTGTATCTGTCCAGTTGCTCCAAGGGTTCCAACACTGACCGGTCCTTCAACCCTTATTTCTGGATCTTCTGGAAAATGGACTTGTTCCTCAGCGAATGGATACCCTGCTCCGATCTTATCAATGAGAATCCAAGATAGGCAATATACAAACGAGATAACTGTACTACAGTCATATGATATCATTGACAAAAGTTATACTGTAGCTGGAACATTGAATTTAGTTCCATCAATTGACAAAACTGGACAAGATCTTTGCTGTGATGTTATTTATCTATTTGGTAACAATGATCCGCAATCTACTTGCTTGCAGTTGACAATAAATGGTATGTTGGATCATATTTTGTATTAAAGGTGAATTTTACAACATTCAGATTGAAATAACATGATAAAACAAATATCTGTCAAAATTAAAAATAGGGTTTTATTTTATTTTATTTGTTTTTTTTATTGTTTTTTTTTTTTTATATTAAACATATTTTATTAACAATCATCTGTTACATCAACCTCAGTTGCCCAGGGAAGCAACTACGGGGCCCAGTATTTTACAGTCTCATTTGTCGGGGGAAAAGCAAATGGGAAAAAAAACTCTCACTATAAATTATTAACATCAACCTTTTTAAATATTATCATCTATCCTTGAACAAATGTACATGCACCTGCAATCATTATCGATCTATATATCTATACCTCTCACCATATATTTTTTTCATTTGGATAGTATCGATCTAAAATTGTAACTAATTGATGCGCTTTAGAATACAAAATGCAAATCACATTATGACCACTTTGTCGACTGAGCGGATCGGACGAGTTCGACGGGCTCAATGTTGTGTACTGCAGAACATGTTTGTAAATATTACTGTGATGAACATATAGTTATCGTCCAATCGAGTATTAGTATCTTTATCACAAAAAATTTAATGTTTGTTGAATTTTAGAATTCCTGTCAGAGTATATACTGTAATGTTGATCATCAATGACCTCTTTAGCGTTTTTTCAATGCTTCAAGTGTCATAAAGCACTTGATACAGATTATAAGTCATTTATAGCACGCCTCTTGATCCACCTTCATCCGAACAATCATACCGACCATTTGAAAGTCAAAGAAATATAAACCAAAAAATTAAAGAGGTCTATGAGTAAAAAATGAGTTACAATTATTAGAAAAATCCACCGTATAATAATTTTGTCTTCAGGAGACGAAATATTAGTTTCTTCATATTTTGAAAATTTATCTACAGATTTAATTTTTAAAAATATATATGTTCGCTATAAATCATGACAATACCGAACCTATCACTACTGAGCTGGTGATACCCTCGGAAACTTATATTTAACCATCAGTGGTAACGATCATGTGTAGTAAAAGTTGATAGATTACATACATTCAAAACGTTTTTCTGGATCAGCCTTCATAATAATTGAAACCATATACACGATAATAAACGGTCATATTACAATATGCTCTTGTATATCATTTATATTTCATTATCTTGAAATACCATATATGGGTATTTTTTTCACTTTGTGAATCTCTAAATCATTATATAGGAAATAAAACTGTAAATATAATCGTTGAAAAAACTTTGAAAAATAAAATAATAATTTGCAGATGAAGACGAAGACAATATCATAATCTATGTTGTGATTGGAATTTTGGCAATGCTAGTTCTATTTGTTGTTCTACTTGTTGTTATGATACGATACAGAATAGGTATGTTTACTAAATTCCTACTTTATATATTTACAATCAATTATACCATGTTAGCTTATTACCATATTTTAAAATAAACTTTATTTTACTTAATATTTTTGAAAGTACAGAAGCTTTATATACTCTTAAATTCGTCGTTTCAAAATCTAATGTATTCTGGGTAATATGTTCAAAAGCGTAAACCAAAAAGTTGCAATTGGTTCAAAACGTGATAAACAGTAAATTCTGCTATGAAATGACATAACGTTATTTTCATTTTGGTGAGATTACTCACAGACTTTTAGATTCCGAAAAGACGAATTGTACATCATGTCAATAGATGTGTAATGATTCACCTTTTAACAAAATATTATTTCTAATATAAAAATAAGGTAAATTTGAAAATTTAATGGATCGAAATATATCACGGTTAACTTTGGTCTTATTTTGTAGATAAATGTAATATCCTTTGATTAAGGCATGTCGTAGAGTGCCAAAGTGGTTCAGATTTTTGAAAACTGCGGTCAAAGGTCAGAATGGGGAATTTTAAAAAATCGCAAATTTTAGACATTTTGGACAAATTCCCGGTAGTCTCTCATGCTAACTGAGAATTTTTTTTCGATGGATGCATGCGCTAAGAATACTCCACAAATACAGCTAGTCATATTTATGTCTGATTACACAGGGATTAGTGATACATACCCTCGCTTGCAACATGTAAGACAATGAAACAAATATCTTTATCAACGAAAATTATCGACAAAAAATATTCATAATTAAGATTTAGCTATGCAATGATATATGGTCAACTATCACGGTAGTCTCTCATGCTAACTGAGAATTTTTTTTCGATGGATGCATGCGCTAAGAATACTCCACAAATACAGCTAGTCATATTTATGTCTGATTACACAGGGATTAGTGATACATACCCTCGCTTGCAACATGTAAGACAATGAAACAAATATCTTTATCTACGAAAATTATCGACAAAAAATATTCATAATTAAGATTTAGCTATGCAATGATATATGGTCACCTATAAAGATATTTTTGGGGAAGTTATGTTAAAATGCAATAAGGACAGAGGAGAAATAAGACATGATAAGAACTGTAAAGTTAACACCCGGTCCATGATTTTATAAACAAAAATGTTTAAAATTCTTGGCTGAATATTTAAACTTAAAAGGATGTTAGAACTACAAAAATTAGTCTTTATGTTCATGATACTGTAGTATAAGTTTTTTTTTATATTTATTAATAAATAAATCAGTACTAGACCAATAGCACATTGAGAAGATGTGTCCCCCTTTTAATTGAATATTTGTAAAATTTATATTCAATAAGCTGTATTGCTTACGAATAAAAGATTATTATTATATTTTATAAAACAATGAATGACATGTTAGTCTTTTGTTCATGTGGTTCATAAATGTTACTCGTTTATATAAATTAGACCGTTGCAATGGTTTTACATTACTCATTTTTTGGAGCCCTTCTGTTCGGTGTGAGCCAAGGCTCCATTTTTAAGACCACACTTTGACCTATAATGATTAACTTTAACAAATTATAACCTGGATGGAGAGTTGTTTCATTGGAACTTACACAGCTACTTTTTCATAGGTACTATTTATGTACTAAAAATCTGTAGTACTGGAAATCTACTTTTAATATTCAGTACTATTTTGTTACTTTAAAATTATTATAATATTTAGGTACCTGTATTTTACAGTACTCTAATTTTAATTGAAATTTAAGTACTACAGCTGTTTGGTTACTTCCGTTACTCATGTAACATTTTCAGCATTTTGAAAGTTTTTCTTTGTTAAATCTCTAAAAATTATGATTTTCAAACATGGAATACTGTGATCACTGTTGGTATTTTTTCTGTACCAAAATATTTCGTACAAATCAAGTACTGTAAAATACAAGTACCTAAATATTACAACAATTTTAAAATCAAGAAATAGTACTAAATATCAAAAGTAAATTTCTAGTACATCAGATTTTTAGTACAGAAATAGTACCTATGAAAAAGTAGCTGTGTATACCATATCATCTTATATCTATAAACAATGGAAGATATAGCAGACTTGAAATCCCGATAGATATGTGAACTACAAACAAAGGTTCACAGGGATATTACGCTGTCTATGTCTAATACACAAAAAAACTAACATAATACACAAAAAACTAACATAATACACAAAAAACTAACATCATCAACATGCACATCAATTTGAAAAGGTAACGGAATACTAGAATAAAAGTTGGATGTCATTGCATGGCGCCGACAATACTCATGAGTTTATTCAGTCCACCATGAACTGATTGACCATTGCTTCTGGGGTCATTTTAATGCGCGGTAAACTGATTTTCACTGCATCATAAGTGTCAATATAAAAACCCGCTAGAATGACAAATTTTGATACATGCATGTTTTCCCAGACCCCTTGTAATTGTCGTCTTTTTCCAATTTCGATTACAGAAGACGTGACGCATCATGTATGAGCGCGAGCTGCTGTTAATGTGCAAGACATTAGGAGTCAAATAACTTTGTAAAACTTGCATATGTCGTGAATAGTTTAAAACTGTCTTGTGGCTTTTGGTTGAAGAAACGCCTCCAGTCTAAAATCACAATTTATCATGTTTTACATCTGAGGAAAAGGCCTAATTAGAAATAAAACATAACTTCATGATATTAATATGATGCAACCCCTGGAATAACTTTTCAATATCTGTTCATTGGCAAAAAGAGGCGGCAGAATAATTCTCATATCTGCCACTTCAGTCACTTACCGATTCTACACAAAATTGCTTCACATTCTATATATTTTGAAAAGATCCCGCTAGAAATATTTCGTCATGTTCTTGCAAATCAAAATAATTGTAGTGCGATGGTGCATAGTTACAAATTTACCTACAAATCTTATCAACTCATGTTTATTTTCGTGTGCACATAAAACTTGTTACAATATCTAATTGATCTTCCCTTTGATGCCCTTGATAGCTGACTATGCGGTATGGCATTTTCTTTTTGTTGAAGGTCGTACGGTAATCTATAGTTGTAAACATCTGTGTCATTTGGTCTCTTGTGTGAAGAGTTGGTCAATTGGCAGTCAAACCTCATCTTCTTTTAATATACACCAATGTCCGATGTAAGGGGAGGGTTGGGCACCCGTTGACATCTTTAACCTCGCAAAATTCTGTATGTGGCTGTCCCAAGTCAGGAACCTAATATTCAGTTGTCATTTGTTGCTGTTACATTTTTGTTGTTCGTTTACTATTTTGTACATTAATTATGCTGTTGTTTTTCTCGTTTGAATTGTTTTACATTTGTCAATTCGGGTCCTTTATTGCTGACTATGCGGCAATAGTTGTAAATGTATATGTGTTCATTTTATATTTTATTTTTGTGGAGATTTGTCTAACTGGAAATCATACTACTTTTTTATGGGTTTAAAGCAGTCATTGGCCAAATCTCGATAACTGTTGTACCATTTTACATAAAGGCTTTGGCATCTATCTGATCAGGGATGTACAGCTTTTTCATAAAGGAATATCACACACTCAGCTATAGTATACATTTCAGAGAGGTTTGAATACATTGTAAAGATATTAATAATTTGAAATTTCGAACGATCGTAAGCAGCTTTTCACAATTTTTTTTTCGCAAAATGTAAGATCTCTAATCAATTGTAACTGGTAAACTATACGACAACGGAAATATTTTGATCTTTCTTTCGTAAACAGATCATCACGTAGACTTTCTAGCAGTTTTTGAAAAGCAACATCATGCCCCGATTAATTTGAAGCATCAGAAGCAAATTATTTTTTATTCAATCAAGTTGTTAACAATGCATGCTGAATGTTGAAGCGGATTGTCCTTGAAGTTATTTATGAAGACAAAATTCATCACTGGATGGTCTGCCTGATAATTTGCGTTATTTAAAACAATATCGGTATGCTCAAATGACTCGACATGCCTTAATTGCTTAGCTTGTTGTATGAATTTTGTCTCCAGAATAGACATTTTATAACAGTCATGGTAATGCCATGAAGCGTTTTTTTTTACGACAGTTGATTCCTTGTTACACGCATATTTTTTTACTAATTCAAATGCATAAAAATGTTTTCTTCTTTGACATGTAAAGCATTAAAACACGATCTAAGCTTATTTACACGTTCTTACTTAATGGAAAAAATTGTGTAAAAATTTACTATTGGTGATATGTATAAGAAATGCAAGATACTTTGACAGACGGTAAAATTGAAAAAAATGTTACATTCATTTGAAAATCGTCCAATTCACTTAAATTATATGTTCATATGATATTAAAGTTTGAAGTCAACTATAAGCTGATACATCACTCTTTTATATGATACCATTATTTTTATGATATCTTCATTGGGGAATTTATTATAAGCGTTCACTTGTTTGAAAATGAAAAATCAAAAATCAAAAAATCACACTTTAACGCGATTTTACAAAAAAAAACTGCACCGTTGGAAAACTCTACGATAGTGCTAAAATGAAAGTATAATGTTTATTCTATCTTCATTTAAATTTTCAGCCGTAAGGTATTTCGGTCCATTAAACTCTTTAAATAAGCGACTTTTCCCGAATTGTCACTCCACTATACTGACTTACTGTGTTACATCATTTTATTTGTTTTAACCGTTCTTAAACAAAAAATGGACACCAATTTTAGTCCGAAATAATTTTTCCGACAATCATTTATGGAAATGTTTTAAATGGAGTTTGAAAACAAGACATATGACAAAAACATTTTAATGTTGTATTTTTCCCAATAATTTCTGTGATTCAAGAGGTATTAGTTAAATAAGAAAAAAATATCGATATTCTGATTTTTTTATTTCACATGGTTAAGACCAAATTTGTTTAACAAACCATTCTTATTGTTTATATATGTTTTGTTTGGCTTACTTAAGATATTTCTGCATTTATTTAAGATTACAATTCACATTTCAGAACAAACAAAAAATATTCGTGATATATAACACACATATATAAATATCGACAGTGTTAAGCAAAGTTCTTGTATTCTCTTGATGTTGCTGTAAATGAACACATTTATGATATAAATTTCGTGTTGACGTTTATTACATTTGTAATATCAAATCAATCGTAAATGTGTTAAACATGTACACATGTAGTTGTTAAAAGTTGATCAATTCGATCAGAACTGTATCAATGCATAATGTTGGTGTTATTTGTTGGTATAGACTGTGATACGTGCTTTTATTTTTTTAGCTAACTTTTGTTTTCATTTTGTATATTTTCTATGACATTTGCTAAGGAATCATGTTAAAAGCTAAGTTCTGTTGGTGAAAATTAATGCTGAAATTTGAAACTTCAAAAGAAGGGCGAAAGTAACCAAAAAGACGTCCAAACTCATAAGTCGAAAATAGATCATGGCTCAAAAAGAAAAAAAAACACGAAAACAAAAGTACACATGAAACATCATAGAAAACTAAAGACTGAACAACTCAAATCCAGACAAAACATCTCAAGTGCTCCGGAAGGGCAGGAATATCCTGATCGACCTAGATAATTTAACTGATAATATCAAGTGTGTAATCCAGTTCCAACGGATTCATTTTTAGTTCAATTAAAAAATTAAATATGTATACGGGATCTCAATTTAAAACCAATATAGAATTAAAAAAAAACTCGGAAAGCAAGTGATTGCCATTATATTATATGTCTAATGTTTGTGTTTGTTTAACACGGTGTACATGTGTTTAGGTCGAGAGAAAGGGAAAGATAATTCAAAGTGAGTACAAACATTAGAACAAGTTATAACACGTTACAAGTTTCATGCGTCCAAAGCGACGTTCATAGCACAATTTTGAAAAGAAAAGAATGTACAACCATATAAATTATTGACTATATGACGATAAAATCTATTCAGATTGATGATTTTGCAATGTATTTCGCATTGAATAAATGTTTTCAAGATGAAACCGCCGAACATTTTTTTTTTATAACTTATCGCATATTTATAAAAACAAAACTGATAACAATATAGAATAAACTCATTTCGATATGATGTCTTAGTAGACCATTACCATTGAGAAATCATGCCTTTCTAACTAAAACGTTTTGAGTATTCAGCTGTGAGAACACGAAATCAGTATATTTAAAGTATTTGAAGTATCTTAAATCATGCCGGTCAAAGAGATAAAAAATGCTTTCAGTAATGGACAAGTATAACACAAAACCAACGACATTAATCAATTTTACTGAGGCTTTTTTAATTTTCAAGATTAACCATTAAAATACTTATCGTGTATATATATATATATATATATATACAGAGGTATTTCTTTTATTCTAGCAGCAAATACGTATCCCAACAGGCCGCTATTTCAAACCAGCAGGATACTGCAGGTAAAAAGATTCAATAATCTCGTATCATCTACATTTCAACTTCCTCTCCTGTCCGAAAACACCTCATTTATTCGTAATCTGCAGCTACAACGAGACGTGAGATACCAAGGAGCATTCAAAACTCATATTAAGTCGACGGAGCACTGACAACGCAATTAAAATAAGCAAAATCTAAAAAAAAGACGAACAATTACAAAAAAAAAAAACACTACATAGAATAAACTCATCATAGATACCAGGACTAAATTTTGTATATACGCCAGACCCGCGTTTCGTCTACAAAATACTTATCAGTGACGCTACGAGAGTTGGAGCAACATAAACCTAACCAATACAGGAATGCAACCAGGTGCTCCCGGTGGGTAGTTTTTCCTGCTCCATCTGCTGTAAATTGTTGAAGAAGATGACTGAGGTGTGTTTTAGTTCCAATATTCCTTTATACAACTCTTTAAATACGAGGATTGATTTAAAAGTCTGACATAGGTTAATAATAGAATATTCTATAATTTCCAGATACATCATGAGTAATCCTGGCATCAACATCATTAAAGATATTAGGTTTCAAACACTTTTCTGACTACATAAGAATCACTATATCGCTTGAATCAAAACAGTAAGAAGGTCAAGTAGTAAACAAAATAGAAGAGCATTTATGACCGAAACGTTGATGTCTGCTGAATATTAATCTATATTAAAATGACCAGAAAACAACATGATATCACGAGATAGCAAAATACAGATAGTTTTTTGGCACAAATTTAGTACTTAAACAATTTTACATGTTTTTATTTGTTACAGATACTAGTACACATCGAGATCGTGACAGGTACGTGTGTTTTACAAATGCAAAACAATTGAGAATGGAAATGGAGAATGTGTCAAAGAGACAACAACCCGACCATAGAAAAAACAACAGCAGAAAGTATGTCAGATAAGAATTGGTGTATCTTATAAAAAATACAAAAAAAAAAAAAAAAAGAACATGCACAAAATTTGCACGTCCAATAAACAATATACAAGCAGGCGCATCGCGAGTAAACAAAAAAAAAGATACAAAAGAAGAAAAAAATTAAATTATGCTAAACTTACAATAAAATTTCAAGAATAATAAACCGGATCAAATAAATCAGGTTATCAAATGCTTCATTGGTGATCTAACAGGTGATGGTATTTGCAAAGCACCACGCAATCTCAATATAACAAATACATTTCATAATTTGTGTGTAAGTTTCTTAGTATTTGTCACAGAATATGCAGAAAACAGCAATAAATTAGTAATTCGAAAATATGTTTGTTTACAAGTCGTTCTATCTATAAATGTAATCAAGTGTTTCCCGTAATCATTTACCCAACCATGCATAAACACTTTTAATTATGTGACAAGTACACTTGTGATTGATCAAGCATTGTGTTGTGATCTAACGTGAGTAATTACAAATATGCTATAGTACAATTATGATTTCACACTAACGTTTCTGTTTGATTTAGTACATTAATTCTGCTATGGTCTAGGACTACCATGATAATATAATTGGCATTAAATTGCAATCCATATTTACCTATCTCACTGTAGTTAGGGTGTTTGATAATCGAAGTTTCAAGTAATCTACAACTTTTTAACATTGCCGACGTTTTTCTTTATACTTTATCAGTAATAATAAAGAACTAAAATCGAATAATTTAAAAACAAATCTACTATTTATAGAGATAATGAAGGGCTGGATTCAAACAGACGAGAAATGCACGTATATAATACATCACAAGACAATGTAGAATATAGTCATTATTCAACAATACCAGCAGACCATGTGTTTGTGGACCCAAACCATACACACCCCTCCATTTTGAAACAAAACAGTACTAACCTGCAACAGGACACTACTTACTTAGAACCGGAACATTATATTCTGCTGACACCGGACAATGTTTACTTGGAACCGGACCAGACTTACTTTCAACCCATAAGTGGAAACTCAATGACGTCTACAACGTAGTACACATAACAATCAAAATGAAAATTCTGGAGATTTCTTAATGTTTTGTTTGAGTGGAGTAATAATATATGTTGCACATAGAATCAATTTAATTAACAAATATAAATTTTTAAATCGCGATGGAAACATATTTCATTCATTTCTATCATTAATTGATCATACTCTTTTATACTTATGTATGGAATAAATTAACCTCGAACTAACATGTGATTCTGAAATTTTCCAAAATAGAGTGCTTACTATGTAAATTACAAAGTTCCATTACATTAGAACTTTTCTTTTGTCACTCCCAGTCAATTTTCTAAAAAAAAAAAAAAAAAAAGCACTTGACAAGGGATGCATAATACATTTTCTCCAATATACAGACTGGTCAGGATTACTTGTGGTGTTGCTTTGTTCCGCCTTTTAAAACAGTAAGAATCGAACCTGTACATGAGGAAAGGGATACATTGCTTACAGTTCGGTTTTCCAATAAAGGAATCAAGATCAGCAACGTTCTACATTACAAGGAAGTAACATCTAAGATTCCTCTTTATTTATAAAATAAGTCTGTTCCTTTTGTAATCTAGAGTTACATAAACCATTTGGATTTACATTATTAAACTTTAATTAACCACTGCCGGACGTTAATTAAAAGCAATAACTCCCAAAAGCTCTGAAATTTGACTGTTCCTACTCGCATTTCATTCGCAGATCCTAAGGTCTTGTTATTACTGGTGATCTAAACATAAGTCAACATGAAATTCTCTAAAAAGTGTAATCTCAAGGTCCTAATAATAAAAACAATAACACCAATTTAATCATAACTTATTACTAATTATTGATTCCAATCAGGATTATGCTAGATCATGAGCAAAATGAGAAGAAGTTAAACTCGACACTTTGTCAGAAAGGTTAAAAACAATAAGGTCACATATACATTTTTTTAAATCGTCGCATTCATAAGTTGAAAAACGAAAACAAAGCGGCTGTGAAATGACTATCATTTCTTCACGATAAGTGTGTCATTGTTCCTGGCGAAAAAGCTTCAAATGATGTTGTATTTGTATGTAAATCATAATTCTGCGAGTTCCTAAAATAATCTTGGCTTATTAAACTTGCCTTCATTTAATATAACATTGAACAACAGATAGGTGGACTTGTCCTGTGTTTATTGGATCTCTTATCTTCAAAAATTATTCCGTACAAACAACGGTACATTGTCGTCTCATCTGCATGTTCAACGAAAGAATTGTTCATTATATTGACAACGATACTATCTGCAGTAAAGGAGGGTTGTCAGAAATACTTTAAAACTTTTTCTTGCGTAGTGGTATTAACCATATGTGGTTTCTAAAAAGGCTCTTAAGATCTAGAGCTTCTGAGTAATTTTAAATCTCGATCTTTCTCTGAAATTTTTTCATTCAAATCTTTCGATTTTCAGCCCTGTATACCATCATAACCAATTGAAATGTCGTCTCAAGGAAATAGTCCTCGTTGCTTTTCAAAATAAAAATTTAGAATTTGGAGGTAGCCGTTTTCAACAAACCTATAGGTTGCATTTCTGTAAATATTGACAATGCAATTTGCCATAGGAACTTCTTTTACGGCTAAAACTGTACCACTTTTTCTATGAAGTTTTGAAAAAAATCTTATCCTAGAATTGAAAGTTTATATGCACTTCAATTTTTTTCAAAGGTCAAAATATAGGTCTGTGCGGCATATTTTGAACGTTTATATGCCCTGAACTTTTCAGAGTTTAAGCTAACACTAATTTTCTTCACTACCCCTACCTTGAATGAAAGGTAACCACAGATTTTAATGTAAATACTATGCACAATTATATTTACTGGTAACATTCCCAAGTTATGTTTCTATCAGATGGAACACAGAGAGCATAACTGGGAACCAGTATGTAATCAAAATTAATTTTCTATGAATATTTTAAATCTTTGAGGCGTGGTTTGAGAAACCTCCCCAAAAGAGGCGTGGTTTGAGAAACAGCTGTATTTACAAAGTGCAACCTATACAAACATTTATTTAAATAGAAAACTCTTTAAAATTAGTTTTTTTCACATTAATACTCATTTATCATAATTATAGCCTGAAAGAAATCATTGTGTATACTGTAAGTTTATTTTTACTGAACATTTTATATCCCCTCCCCTGTTTCAATTTTTAAAAGAATTTGAAAACAAGACTATAATTATTGCCAGCTTACCCTATTTGCATATTTTCTGATATAAAATGCCTAGAACCTGTTTAAAACTGTTTTGATAACATATTGAAAGCATATCAGAATACTATAAATGTTATGTTTAGCAGTCAATCATTCGGTATTCAAATTTATATAAAATATTCAACCCTGCCTCTGTCTCCAGTCTACATCTTACTATATGCCTTTGTGTCAATTAAAGATAACATTTTCTACCTCAAATTGTCAATTTAGAATTCTTGTCACAACAGTATCATCAGTAACCATATATCTGACACAATTTACCTAATAAATATACTAGAAGTGTTTAAACAAAGCCATATTTGCAATAGTTGTATGTATGCAGATACCATTCTGAGATATAAATTCACTTAAAATGTTAAAGAAATGACTGCTAACATCTGATTTTTTGCATAGCTTCCAAGCATAGTTATTGTTTTCTATATCAAGAACTTAAAAATCATCAAATCATACCTGATTTACAAGTTAAATTATCTGTATTATGACCCAGGGGGTAGGCAATTTTCTATGTTTTTTGCCCCTGGGGCCTAACATTTCCTAAATTATCCTGCTGTTTCTAGCAATTTAGAATATTTAGTACATATTCAGGATAGAACACACTATTGTAAGTTTTGTTGAGATATTTTTGTATTTCTAGCTAGTATTTTTTATGCCGTTGTGACAAATAAGCAGATTTAGGTGTTACGGCTTTCTTTTGGTTTATCGACAGGACAAAAACACCCAATAAATAATATTCAGGAAGGATCGACGAGTTTCAATGACTGCGAAGAGTAAATATAAGCACTTCTTACCAATTTAACTTACAAATATGCAAATATTTTGAATTAATTTTGTATTCAGGACTTTAAAGTAAACTATGCCTACTGTAAACTGTGAATTTATGCTGAGTCATCATATCTTAGGCCCAGTATTCTATCTAGCTTCATGGAATATTTATAAAACTATTTCTTTAAAATCTGTGAGATAAAGCAAATTTGGTTAAATTCTGAATGTTCTCTTTTTTCATCCTATATAGGTTGCATTTCTGTAGATATTGACAATGCAATTTCCCATAGGAACTCCTTTTACGGCTAAAACTGTACCACTTTTTTAATGAAGTTTTCAAAAAAATCTTATCCAAAAATTGAAAGTTTATATGCACTACAATTGTTTTCAAAGTTCAAAATATAGGGCTGTGCGGCATATTTTGAACGTTTATATGCCCTGAACTTTTCAGAGTTTAAACTAACACTAATTTTCTTAACACCCTTACCTTGAATGAAAGGTTACCACAGATTTCAATGTAAACACTATGCACAATTATATTTACTGGTAACATTCCCAAGTTATGTTTCTATCAGATGGAACACAGAGAGCATAACTGGGAACCAGTATGTAAACGAAATTAATTTTCCATGAATATTCTAAATCTCCCCTAAAGAGGCGTGGTTTGAGAAACTGCTGTATTTACTAAGTGCAACTTATAGGAAACGAATTGTGCGCCTTTCCTTGCCGATCTCTACTTATTTTTGTATCAGTATGAATTCCCTCAGACTCTTTTCCAAAACAACAAGATCAAATAAGCCAGATATTTCATTTTACACTTAGATATATAGGTAAATTTTCCCATTGGGTTCCATTGATATATCAACCAGAACTAGAAATCAAAGAAACAGAAGACACAGCTTCGTCGGCTTTTGCTTTACTTATTTAAACTTGAATTTGACATAAGCGGTCAACTCATTATTAGAATATACGACACACGAGACGATTTAAATTTTGAAACTTTTCCCGCCTTAGTCGTGTAAGCAGCAATATACCACATTCACCTGCATATGGGATTTACATTTCTTAACTCATTCGGTATTCAAGATCTTGAAGCTGATACTCAGATATTGCAAAAGATCTCGAGAGTCTTAGCAGCAAGTTAACAAACCAGAAAAATATCAAAGAACGTCTCGTTTTTTTTCAAAAAAATACGGTTCATCGGAAGTTTCCACCCATTGTTGATAAATATACCGTATCAACTCCCCAAATATATACATAGCCTTGATGTATAGATTGTAAGTACTGGCGTTGTTTATCGTCTTTAAAACGTGCTGTTTTTAATTTATTGTTTATTGTCTTTGTAAAATATCACTTTTGCTGTTTAGTCTATTTTTGGTAGTGTCCTCTTCACGTAATTCGATACTTGTTCATACTGTTATTGTGCTGTGGTGTATTTTAGTATTCTTGTCTTTCCTTTTTATTAATGTGCTTTGTCTATATGCTTTATCAATATCCTTGATTAACCTTCAATTCGCGTCAGTAAGCCGAGCAATGTCTGGATCCCTGGTTAGAAAAAAATGTGTTTGGAAGACATGTTTAGGAATTTTTTTCTCCTAGTTGTGAAGGATGATATCTTCACAAAGAATTGATAGCAAGAATGGATACCATGTTATGCTCTTGATTCCACATTTCTATTTTCAATTAACTGCAAAACCTTGTTCTAAGTCATAATTTTGGTATATAAACTTTAAAAAAATTCACACCACACTGAACATGTCATGTTGATATCCACAAAACATCAGGGGATATGAAACTCCCAAATATCAAAACTTTCACACGACCCTGGACAGACAGACGGACGAACAACCGAGAGAACGAAAGGACACAAAGGAATAAAAACAGATGAGTCTAATAATGCCGCAGGGTTCTTCAAAAACAAGTTTCGTGTTAATAGAAGATCTAGTGCCGCCGATGATCACAATACTGAAGTGGGCGATTTGCGACAACAAATTCACGAGTTCAGTAAGCTAGTAAAAAACTCAAAAGGAAAGGAAACCCGACAAAAATTCTCCGCAGCCTCCTGCAGCCGCTTCATCTGAAATATTCGAAATGAAGGATCAGATACAGACAGTAGCGGCTATTTTATCAGGCATGAATGTGCCGAATATTCGACAAGCTATAAATGACAGGCAATATAGGCTTGACGGCAATACTAATTATCCAGCGAATAGCCGACAAGTTACCAATGATCGCAATCACTTTTCCGGGCCGTGTTTTGACATGAATATCAATAATGTGGTCATTTTAATAAATTTCCTGTTACAAAACTTTGAATTTTTCGAAAAACTAAGGACTTTCTTATCCCAGGCAAAGATTACCTTAGCCGTATTTGGCACAACTTTTTGGAATTTTGGATCCTCAATGCTCTTCAACTTTGTACTTGTTTGGCTTTATAAATATTTTGATATGAGCGTCACTGATGAATCTTATGAAGACGAAACGCACGTCTGGCGTACTAAATTATAATCCTGGTACCTTTGATAACTATTAAATATAATGGTAGAGGTCACCGACAGCGTGAATGTTATTGAAACGGTATGGGCCAAAATGTGTCGACTGCAACATGTCAGTTGTGCCAGCAGGAGTGGCATACAGCGAATTTCTGCACACAGTTTGATTCGGGAAACCGACAGAACCCGGGAGACAGGCACGGTCGTCCGGGATAGTTTCCGAAAGTGCCTATAAAGACTATAGTTCACAAAAGACGCATCAATGTTTGTACATACATGTTTTTTTTATCAGCTGAAAGTGGCTGCATAAGTTGACTCGGGTAGTTCTATGAATGTCAAGACGAAATCTTTATTTGATTCTGTTTCCCACAGACAAAACATATCATTTGAACATTGAAATAAGGTGCCACAATAATGACACAATTAAAGTCACGTGACCGGCAAAAATGTAAGCGTACATAGAGACACAAGGGGAAACTGATGATGATGTATATACTGTGGATTCATTATTATTCGTTGGATATCAAATTTCGTGGGTTTCGTGGGTACAGGTTAATCACGAAATCAAATGTTCAACGAAATACAGATTTTCAATAGGCTTAGTATACAGAGATTGTCAAAACCACGAAATCGATATCCATGAATATGCAAGTTTTCAGCAATCCACGAATATTGATTCCCACGAAAATAAATGAATCCATAGTATTCTCCCAGTGACTTCACATCCGTTTATTCTAGGAACGGATTATTTGATGAAAAACAATGTTGTGATAGATTTTAGCAAAATGTCATGCCAACTGAATAACGCAAATGTTAAAACTCATAAGCGACTCAGTCTTGAACCAAATACAGAAACTATTGTTTTGGCAAGGGTTCCGACTTACATTACATTTGGATTACTAGGTGTGTGCTCCAAGCAAGTTTTCATGTAGTAAAGGTTTTCTTGTAGCTAAATCTGTTGTTACCGTACCGTACAATAGGGAAGTTCCGGTAAAACTTTTAAATCCAACAAGTGAGAATGTCGTTAATCCAAAAGGCCGTACAATAGATGAATTTATTGTACTAAATAACGATTTTGAATCTGAATCATTTTTAGATACAATACCGGAAGTACAGCATGTAGATGTTTCCGAAACTATCGATTCACCTCATTCCCAATTTACTAGCTTGAAAACAGACTATTCAAAACTGAAATCCCTGTTTATGTTTCAATTTACAAGAAACTGAATCAGATCAACTAGCGTGTTTGTTGCATGACAATCTAGATCTTTTGGTCACGGAAGATAATCCGAATTAAGGCTGTACATGTGTAGTGGAACATAGGATTTTACTAAAACCGAACGCCGTTGACAAAAATCAAAAGTCATATCGCCTCCCCACTTTGAAGAGGGAAATTTTGAGGGGAAATCTTAACAATTGATTTAAACGAGGTATAATTGCTTCTGTGAGTGAAACAGAAGATTTGTTTATTACTAGTCCTATTGTACTTGTCACTATGCGATCCAAGAACTCTGGTAAATCTTTAAGTCATAAGAAACGAGTGACCGGTGAAAAATAGTGTTCTTCCAATTCTTGAATCAATGCATACAAACATCATTAACTTAGTCTTCTGTGCACGAATTTATCATTTTTGTCGTGCAAATTTCGTATAATCGTCCAATTTTTTTTCAATCGGTCAGTGTTGTTGTGAAAATATGGCAGGTAATTAAAGTTCGTCTTTTGAAGCCGAACTTAAACGATTGTCACCTGTTTGTCAACAATCAACAAAAAATCAACAAAAAAGCATGGAAATTGAGCACGTGTTTAACATGTAAATTAAGATAATAGTTTATTTTAAGGACATCCATGCGTATTGTCATCACCGGATTTTTACGAGATGGGTCACACTGTGAGGTCACTTTGCATACGGAACATATGTCGGGGGAATTGCGTCCTTGAAGGAAGCAATTAAAATAAAATAAACTTCTTCTAAATAAGAATAAATTAAAAAAATGTCATCAGAAAAAAAGTATATGTACATAAGTTTTATAATTAAAACTATCCATTGAGTTATAAAAAAACATATGCATAATTTTTTTGATTTGAGGTTTCTTTTTACTTTAATTCAAAGATTTCTAATATTCTTGTAATTGTTATAAAACACAGCAAATGACATAGTTACAAAAATAAGTAAAATCACAAAAACACTGAACTCCGGAAAGTCCCCAATCAAATGGCAAAATCAAAAGCTCAAATATTTCAAACAAATGGATAACAACTGTCATATTCCTAGCTTGCTACAGGGATTTTCTGATTTGATCTTGAACTGTATAAAATTTTAAGAAATTTACCTTTGACGTCACATTTGTTGGGTGAATTGAGTCGTGTGAAAGACAGTTCGTGGTTCTGTTGTGCTGTTTTGTTTGCTGTTGTTTTATGTTTTATGTTTTCGTTTTTATTCTGTTGTTAGCATGTCTAAATGTACTGTTCTGTTGTTTATTTGTGTTATCCTGAACATTCTTGCATTTATTTGTACTGTATTTCTGTCATGTAATGTTGGCATTTCCGAGTTATATTAGTATTTTAAATTGCTATAAAAGCGCGAGGTTTGTCTGAAACAAAACCAGGTTCAAGCCACCATTTGTCATAAAATTTTCTGTACTTAGTCAGGAAAATAAATGACAGTATTAATTAATAGTTCGATGCTGTGTTCGTTGCATTGTCGTTTTTTGTTCACTTCTGTGTTTCTGTAATTTTTGGTTTCCTCTTATAGTTGATGTATTTCCCTCGGTTTTAGTTTTTAACCCAGATTTGTTTTCTCTCAATCGATTTATGACTTTCGAACAGCGGTATACTACTGTCGCCTTTACTGATTGTTTCACTACGATACGATAGACTTTTATGAATTTGTCCACTAAGGGTAATCACAGAGGTCAAAATATCTATAAAAAATATAAATTTCGATCATAATGGTCTCTGTGAAAAATTGATCGTTGACACAAATTTTGTTGAAGTGGAATTTAAGATATATCGCGGTATGATGGTAAGTAAATTAAAGATATGTTGCGGTATAATGGTAAGTAAATTAAAGATATACATGTATTCTTATCAATTTAATTGATCAAATAGAACAAAACAGATATTAACAATAAAATAAATCACGTTCATGCTTAATGGGTCTTATCTTCATCAGATAATAATAATATTTTGCACAGCAACCCCTATGTATCACTGATAAAACCGTTCAAACATTGGCTACTAAAGTGTTCTTATCTTATAATGTTGTGCATTAAAAAAAAAATATCATTATAAAGATTTCATTCTGATAAGGTTAATGTTTACAAGTGGTTTTTTTTTTTACCTGTCAATACTGATTGTATATCAATACAGCAAGTACTATTCGTCAAAACCAAGTATTTGTTCCAATCACAATATCAAATATCCTGTTTTAGTATTCCGCCGGACAGTTACGTATATATTTTTTAATCCCTACACATGTAATATATTTCGAACAATCCTCTGGATGTGGATAATGACCAATAGCCTTTCCAACACAGAAATCTAAAATGGTAAATATCAACTACAAATATGTTATTATCATTTTTATTGATAAGTATATGAAAAATGTAATGATCAGTGGCAATCTATCATTTTTGCCGCTGATCATCATATTGACACTAATATGACTGACTGAGACAAAATGTGTATTGACATTCTGTTTCTGTTATTTTTTTCTTTTAGGTTCGTGTCTCCTTAATTTACAACAAATGCTTTTTCGTAAAGAGATAGAAAAAAGTTAATGGAAACTAAAAAAGTGTTATATACTAGTACATAATTAGTAGTATATTCATTGAGGTCTGTTTTTTTCTCACTCTTGACGGTCATACGGTTAAATATAGTTTCTAATATATAAATTTACGTCGTGTGGTCTCTGGTGAGCAGCTGTCTCATTCGCTATCATACCATATATTCTTAATGTGTTATATTAAAGAAAAAAAATATAGTCCAAGCACACATATGTTTAATATATCTTTTTTACAACTCTTGTTTCTGAATAAAGATGTATTAAAAGTGTGCATATTATTCAGATGTTCGACATCCTAGGACTTAATTTTACATACCTAAAGGTACTGTTTTAGGTGATGTAACTAATGGTTGTGCAGAAGTATATACTGTCGTCTGCGGTGGAACTATTGATGGAGATTCAGTAGTACTAGTTGATGTCGGTGTTGTTACAGTACTGGTACTAGATGTTGTGACTGGCGTACGCACACTCGTAAGCGGTATTGATTGTGTAGCAGAAGGTAACGCTGCAGTTGTCCTTAAAGACGAGATGATACTTGATACAGAATTTGTTGTTGTTTTCGTTATAGTTGGTAAAGTACCAGTCACCACGGAAGTAAACCTTGGATTTTGACTTGAAGATGGAGATTTTGATGTTGAAGTGACGGTTGAACTTTGTGTTGAAGGTGATATTTGAATACTAGACGTTGATGAAAATGATGACGTAGTTGTTAAATCAGACGAAATTTCCGGCGATGTAAAATAGCTGGAGGTACTTATTGGTAAAACTGACGATGAACTTGGAGGAAACATCGGTGTTGATTTGGTTGATAAATCTGCTTGTATAACACAGACTAACTTGCTGTGATAATCACAGTACTTTCTGTTTGAGTTATAAAGTAAGGTTATTGGACAGTTGATGTGGAAAGCTACTCCTTCACAATTGTAAAACTTCGAACAATTAGCTGGATCAGCATATATTCCACTGATTGTGTCTGTGCATGGCAAACCTGTAATATGATTCAAAATTACGGTTAGTCCTTTTTAACCCGAAAAGTTGTTGATGAAATCATTAGTAAAAGTAAAGGAAGTAGTAGGGTGAAAAAAAAAATACAAATTTATACTTGAAAATAGAAGAGCATTAGTTAATGACCACATAGTTGGTTTAGAAAAATGGACATACGAGATATTTGATTTTAAATAATTGGCGGGGAAGACCTACAATGTAACTGGGACTTTTATTTTCTATTTTATGGCATTTGTTTCTCAAATTACAAGAAAAGAAATCTGAATATCTAGAACCCTCTTGTTTTATTGTAATGACTTTTAAAAATTGAAAAGAAAAGTAGATGGGGCAAATATTTAACCCTATATATAGGAAAAGAACTAGAAAAGAAATGCAAACTGTTTCAATCTGTAACAAAGTTGTTATCCGACAAGTTACATATTGTACCTTTAAATGTTATACCTAATAAAATTCATCTAACCGGAAAATGTTTCTTTTGTACTTGTCATCAAGGTTACCTGAATAATATGTTTATGTGTATTAGTAATGTGCAGTTGACTATATATATACGTATACTTTAAACATCGTCGTAGGACAATTATAATTTTAAATTTAAAAATATATATTGGGTAAACGATTATCTGTAATCATAAACAAGCTCTTATCGGTTTTCAGTTTTAAGATGAACCTACTAAAAAGCTAAGAATATTAGTTCTTTATTTGTCTATAATTCGTATTACATTAAGGACGTTGATGTGATAATCACATTTTGTTCTATTTGAGTTATAAAGTAGTTTATTAATTTTGTAAAGAACCAGTTTGAATCTATCAGAAAATAAACTGGAGATGATATTATCAAAATGCTTGACTTTTTGATTGAGAATATGTTTGTTAAGATTGAAGGATTGATATTTCAACACACAGTTTGTATTCCAATGGATACCAATTGTGCACCACTACCGGCCGATTTGTTGCTGTACTCGTATGAAGCAGAATTCATTTAAAACCTTCTAAAAGACAAACAGAAAAAGCACTTTGCGAGATTCCAAATATATATTGGGTAAAAGATTGCCTGTGATTGTAGAAAGCTCTTTTGGGTTTTCGTTTTTAAGATGACAATAATAAAAAGCTAAGGATACTAGTTTTTTATGTTGCTATATTTCGAATAACACAAAGTACATTGATGTGATAATCACAATATATTATGTTTGAGTTATAAAGTAAGTTTACTTTCTTGAATTCTCAAATCTAAAAATCGTATATGTTCCTATAGAATCTTTTGCATATATGCATTTGATATTGATACTGACTTGCTTCATTTTTAGAATAATGGTGTAGAAAAATCATTTTCATTATGTTATAATTTCACGCTATGTGCAAATCTTAATTATTATCCCCTTTGTTTATTTAGTTGTACGATGTACTTGAACTAGTCCCTCCTTGTGTTGTCAATTCAGATTTTCCCCGTGTGGTTACACTTGACGCTTCTTGTGTCGTTGGGTCTGATGTTGTCGGCACTGCAGAAGACATTTCAGTTGGAAGTGGAGGAGTTGTTAGTGTGCCACCATTCTCAGCGATAACCAGTCCATCCTTAATTGTATTTGAAAGAGGGTATTTACGATTACTTCTAGAACATGTCTGATTGACATCATCATGATTCAGAGACCATACCATGGCACCACCATATCCTTCGGATACCAACCATTCAATCTGTAAAAAAAAACAATAGAAATATTCAAATTGAAGTCTGCGGATTCACATTTTCACTGATGAAACAAAACACATAATGTACTCCGTATGTCCATTGTATCCATAATTCGATATGTAAGATTCAAAACTACATGTACTATGTATTAAAAACTGAAAGTATTTATTTTAAGGATGGATGATTATTTTGTGGAGTGTTCAATTAATGTTCAAGACGTATTTCTTCCCGTGTAATATTTAAACATTTCTACCATCTCTCTTTATAAAAAATGTATTCACAATTTGTCTGGACTGGAATACAAAATAATCGAACGTGTTCCGAGGACCCAGGGTCTTGCCTACTTTTGCTGTTATTCGCAGGTTCAACAAAATGGGGGGGAGGGGTATTAAAATGTTTCTCTATATATTATCTTTTGATTTTAAGAAGCTTCTGTCCAAGTTTTGTAAATACATGTATCTATGATAGTTTATGAATCTAATATGTCTAATAAATGTTTTAAGAAATTTAACTGCAGACTGTGTATGGTTAACTGGAAAATAACTAAGTCCATTTATACGTTTAATACGGAAAACAGGAAATTCTTTTTTTTTTTTTACAAAATTAACTTCTGGATACTATCTTATGATCGCAAAAGTCGCAGGCTCGACAAAAAGCCTGACAGATGAATAGTATATTTTATTAGAGGCTACTAACAAAACCCTTAGTGGTATATTGTTAATTTTTGTGCCGTAGTTGATTTAAGAGAAAGACATTACAATGGTGTGTGACACTACAACCCAGTAAAAGTCTAAAATGTCCTATATCTATACTCGACTGTACTGATTCTTACTCGACCAGTCTGAATTGTTCTGAAATTTACTTGATAACACTCGACTGTAGTCTAAACCATATTTTATAGTCTGAACTAGTAGTACTTAACCATTTTAAACGCGTCTGAACCATGTTTGACCTAGTCTGGACCATGCTTGACCTTGTCTGAACCATACTCGACCTAGTCTGAACCATACACAGCTACTTTTGCATACTAGGTACTATTTCTGTACTAAAAATCTGTAGTACTGGAAATTTACTTTTAATATTCAGTACTATTTCGTTACATTAAAATTATTGTAATATTTAGGTACCTGTTTTTACAGTACTTAATTTGTACTTGAAATTTAGGTACTATATATTTTTAGTTACTACCGTTACATTTTCAGCATTTTAAAAGTTTTTCTATTTCAAATCTCTTAAAACTATGATTTATAAACATGGAATATTGTATTATTTCTGTACCAAAATATTTAGTACAAATCAAGTGCTGTAAAATAGTACAATAATTTTAAAGTAAAGAAATAGTACTAAATATTAAAAGTAAATTTCCAGTACTACATATTTTTAGTACAGAAATAGTACCTATGCAAAAGTAGCTGTGTACCCGACTTAGTCTTAACCAACCTAGACCTTTTTTTGTATCTATACATTGTATTCAATCAATTTAGGAACTGGAAATTTGAACAACGATTTCAAATTATAAATAAAGGCAACAGTAGTATACCGCTGTTCAAAACTCATAAATCCATGGACAAAAAACAAAATCGGGGTAACAAACCAAAACCGAGCGAAACGCATTAAATATAAGAGGAGAACAACGACACAACACCGAAACGCAACACACACAGAAACAGACCAATCATCAGACAAAACACCACGAGAATAACAAATGTAACATGAAAACCAAATACATGAATTTGGGATAGACAAGTACCGTGCCACGTCTTATCTCAATATCTCAAAAATAAGAGAAAACACAAACGACTCAACGTTAAAATGCAACACAAAGAGAAACGAACAATATTATAACAATGACCATCTTCCTGACTTGGTACAGGACACTTTTAAAGGGGAATAAAAGTGGTGGGTTGAACCTGGTTTTAAGGCATGCCAAACCTCGCACTTTAATGGCAAAGTTAAATACAACACCGAAACGACAACACAACACCACAGGACCACAACACAAACAAACAGGAGAACATATTAGACACAGAAAAACATGATTAATAGATAACAAAAAGCATCAGGTCCAAAATTCAATACGCCAAAAACGCGCCTTGCCCACACAAGACTCACCAGTGACGCCCAGATATAAAAGATCGAACGTGAAAAAAGTACAAAGTTGTACAGCACTGAAGATCAAAAGTTGAAAAGGTTTCGCAAAATACGGCATTGTTTTTATGCCCGGGATAAGAACATTCTTATTATATAGAACAATTCATGCTATTGCAAACAGTAAATTTTATCAAATGAATATGAAAGAGATATACACAAAGAAACTAAAGTATTAACTAATTACAGAAAACTAAACCTGAATACATAACGCCTAGATATAAAAGATCGAACGTGAAAAAGGTACAAAGTTGTACAGCACTGAAGATTAAAAGTTGAAAGTTTTGACAAATACGGCATTGTTTTTATGCACGGGATAAGAACATCCTTATTATATAGAATACTTAATGCTATTGCAAACAGTAAATGTTAACAAATGAATATGAAAGAGATATATATAATGAAACTGAAATATTAACTAATTACAGAAAACTAAACCCAAGTTTATCACAAAATAGACACACATCCGAATCAGTCCAAGCGTCAACGTAATTAAAAAAATTGTGACGTCACATACGATGGCGAAAAGGCAGAAACGTTATGCCACATTTGAATTTATGAAATTTAGAAACAGCATGACGTCACATATGAAAAACTATCATTCAAAAATGAGATAGAATTAGGATTGATTTAGAACTAAATACTGATAATACATTTAAACAAAATGCATATTGCAATACTTATTAATAGCAATTAACTGTAATATATATATGTCCAGTTTGTTATGAATCCAACTTCAAACGTAAATAATCGTACAAAATTTAATATAATTATTAAAGAGGAGGTGGTTAATTTTTCTATACGTCATACCTAAATATATAATAAGAAGACGTCAACACATTTGACAAAATCTGATGAGAATTACAAATATAACATTAAACATGTAAACTAAATACATGAATTTGGGATAAACAAGTACATAAACACGTCTTATAGTAATGCGAATTCACATTCAGCAAAACGGTCACAATCGGGAATAAGTCACGTTTGGTAATTAAAAGATTAGACGACATAATGACAAACCACAATCTACCATGTGGTAAAAATGTCCTTAGCTAGTTTGGTTAAAGAGACATTATATGGATCAACCAATTCGTGATGGTGTCCATAAAATTTACGGAGTGTCAATTTTAATCTGTCCTCCTCATAACTTTGTTGGAGCAGTTTCTGCGTAAGGAGCACACTCCTGTATATGAAGTCCGTATAGTGTGAACAAGCACGTGAATAACGTATCAATTGTGATATGTAAACACCATACGAAGGGGCAGAGGGTATGTTACTGCTGAGAAATGGGAAATTGATAATTGGGAAGTTGAAATCGTCCCGTTTATCATAGATTTTTGTGTGAAGTCGTCCATCTACGTCAATATTGAGGAAAAGATCAAGGTATGACGCAGTCCTTCTAGTATCAGTAGTATCCTTAATTTCAAGTTCACTGGGATATATGAGATGTAAGTATTGGCTGAAGTATGGGTTGTTCAACGATAAAACATCATCAATATATCGAAAAGTAAAATTAAAGAATTTCGCAAGGTGCTTTTTCTTTTTGTCTTTTAGAAGGTTCTGAATAAATTCTGCTTCATACGAATACAAAAACAAATCAGCCAGCAGGGGTGCACAATTAGTACCCATTGGAATACCGACTGTCTGTTGAAATATAAATCCTCCAAACTCAACAAATATATTGTCGATCAAAAAGTCCAGCATTTTAATAATATCATCTTCAGTATATTTTCCGGAAGATTCAGTGTGATTCTTCACAAAATATGAAGTATTGTATCCCAAAACAAGAAATTTGTATCTACGATTCCCATTTTTATAGAAAAAGCTCTGTTTTATGAGTTGGTGAAGTCGATCTTTCAACTGAGCATGGGGAATAGTAGTATATAGCGTAGAAAAATCAAAAGTTTTTATGTTGCTGCAAAATTGCAAAGATTGTGATCGAAGGTTAAGCAGTAGATCTTTCGAATTTTTGAGAATCCACATCTGGTTAACACCACTGGTAGAATATATCTCCTCACAATATTTTTGAAGCCCATCTTTAACTGTAGAAAGAATAGTAGTCAATACTTTAGAAATATGTTTAGTCGAACATTTTGAAGACCCAGCTATGTATCGTTCTTTATATGGAGTTTTGTGTAATTTAAATGTATTCATTTAGCATGTAAACCAAAATTTCACAATAAACATAATATTACTTCAACACCATAGTTATCAAGTCACACATATATATATACATATACACTTTTAAATAAAAATAAAACAAGCTGGTCAAATTATCTTAAAACTGATTGTGACTAATACTTCAATGTTATTCAAATATTTTGAACCTTTCAGCTATATTTTATGGTTACTGGACAATTTTAATCATTTGAACTAAAGCCTAGTATAGATTTATGGTGTCAGTTGAGTAAAGTAAATAATGCAGTGATTTTCTTGTTTCTTTAATAAAATACATATATATGTAAAATAGTATATGAAGTAACTTATTCAATTTAAAAATTGACACGTTTGTTTTGTGAAACCATGAATTCATATCATCATTGTAATTGAACTTCCATAGAAATCCTTGATAACCTTTTAAAATAGGAAATGTCTTCCAAAGTTGCAGTAATTTAAAAAAAAAAGCCACAACATTTATTTCATTAAATTTGAATATTTGTTGGTCAAAATTATAGGCATGGCATACAAGGTTTAATTACATCAGTACTTGTGCATGTAAAATGGAAACCCTACTTTTCTTTCACTCGTGTATTACTTATCTAGTGAATTCAAAAGGCCTTGCAACTTGAGTTGTTCATGATGTTGCAATTTTGGATGAACGTTATTTAGAATTTAATACTCTCTGACCAGGTGTGATTTTTTTTAATGAGTTCGCCCCAAGCAGGAGGTATTGACACTAATCAGAAGAACAATTTTATTAATTTCTTTAATTTTTTATTCTTTTTTTTTTAATTTGATATATATCACAAATAATATATCCCAAATTATGATAAAAATATATTATTTCCTAATATAAGGATGAACAGTTTAAGTGATTCTGTTGGTTGTTGCTACATGTGCCTCATTAAAAAGACAATTATATCACTATTATAGTATGTAACCATGAAACCTATGTAGTTTTTATTTATATATTTTGGAAAATTAAGATTTAAAAAAAACCATGCCAAACCAGAAGTATCTTTATAAGGTTTTATTACCCTCAGTATAGTAGTTTTAAGGTAAAAGAAAATCTTTTATTTGACTAAACTCTCAAGCTTTAGAAATATTAAAAATTAAATGATTAAATAAGATAATCTGATTAAACCTTTTCTATTTGATAAATCTGAGAATCATGTAAGGAAGTAAAAATCTGATTTTATATAGATATATATATATATCTTTATCTTATTGTGGCTGTTATCATGTCATTTAAAAATAGCCCCGTATTTTCTCATTTTTCAAATCCTGTTTTGGAATGCTACTTATCACGTTAAAATATCCCCTTACTTAAGAGTTCAAAGGCAAATATCGTGCATTTTTCATATAAATACTGAATACTTCAATTATTTTATTTTATTACTGCAATAAACATACGTTTAAATATGAGAAAAAGAAAAACTCTTATTTTACCAATGCACCACTATAGACCTAGTTTCATCCTAAATATAAATAAAGAAGATGTGATATGAATGCCAATGACACAACTGTCCACAACAGACCAGAAATAAAATCACTAATAAAATATGTTATTTCTATTTAAACGCATCATTTTTTTTAATTTAAAAATATGAAAACTTGATAGAAATTTGTGTGAAAATCACTTTGTTATAATAAAAAAGAAAACTTACCTATCCAATAGAAAAAAATTAGATTAGTGTGAGCAAAAAATCGTATCTTAATTTAGTCTACTTTCGACCAATTTAAACCAGCTCTCATCATTTTTTAATTGCATACAATCTCTTTTTTTTTTAATCTTTTTATTATTTTGTAATACCACAACAACATGAAAAAGTATGAGTTAATTCTGTTTTTTAACTGTTAAAATTACTAAACATGATAAAAAATCTTACTAAATTTGAAGATCTGTCAAATGAATGTATATTTATACATGTAATATTAGAAATAATAAAGAAACGACTTTATATCAAGAATAAATCACCAAATATGCATAAATTCGAGAGTTTACTTGTTGCCTAAAATTATGTTCGCCAATAGGATGAACAATCATCATCAGATTTAAGGAAATAAGCTTAATGCCTGAATATTTCAGGCAATAATTTAATGCCTAGGCGTTAGCTTATTGCCTAGGATTTAAGCTTAATGCCTAATTTCACTTATTGCCGCTAACATATATACCGTGTATTATGCTAAAGCAATGTTGTTGCTAATGCAATAAAGATTCATTTATTCAATGAGAGTACTCTTTACATCTTGTGTCATATTGATTAGTTTTTGGTTTTAGTATAAATAGCGTTGTGAAATTTAGGAAAAGCAGTCATCTTTTTGGAAACATAAACTTGAACTACTAAAGTCTATTATACTGGATCTGTAAGACTGTCAATCAGTCTACTAGTTGACTTTGTAGTGTTGAGACAAAATTTATCTCTGACTTACATTTAACTTTAGCTATTACTATTTTTAGAATTATTATATTTTTGAGACTTTTACCTTTTGATTTTGAGATTAAGTTCATTTTATGATTAAGAAGTTTTGGCATTTATTCTATATTTTACATTGTAAGAGAAAACTTTTGTACTAGGACTAGATATCTAGATTTTATACTTAGTACTGTAATTAAATTATTATTATTTGGCATTGTTTACTAATAGATTGTTATCATCATTCATCATTCATCAAATTGTTATCGTTAATTAAATTATGAAAAGTTATGCCAATCTAAACATTAAGTCTAGCGATGGTTCGAATACATAAGAGTTAGCTCCCCCTTATCTAACAGTGCACTCGACCCTTGGTGACAGATAAATAGAAATTATGAACCGCCATTTGATTTCGGTATTTTTTGTACATTAGGATTGGTTGTTTTTCATAAAATATGCTGAATTTCAAGGAAAAGATACTAAATTTGTGTACGCTATGCTTTAGAATGCAAATATTTTTTTTTCTCATTTAAATCAGAAGTAATGCAACGTCAATTGCAATTCGTCATTATAAATGCCTTTACATATTAAGTAATTTTGTATGAAATATGAATATGTATACACTTTAGTTTTTGTTGAATAGGAATGCAATCATTTCTTTATTTTAATGAGACTTATTGATTGCCATTTGATGTTATTACTTTTTTTGCATTATAAATGATTATAATTGGTTGGTTTTCACAAAATAAAATTAATATCAAAGGAAATATACTAAAAGTCTTTCGCATTGTTTAAACATTAACAAATTACAAATACTTCTTTTTATAAAAAATCCAGTTATGCTATTTGTAAGAAGTTATTTTAAAGCCATCATGATAATTTTTTTTTTATGAGAATTTTATGATAATTAAGACAAAAATACTTAAACATATTGAAAAAAACACCGAAATTTGCAATAAATGATCATTTCATTTCATTTTCCAGAGCATTTTTAGCACTCGATCTTCTGGTTTGAAAATATATAACCTAAATAAAAACTAAAACCACCATTCTTTTATAATAAAATTTAAATTTAGTTTTATCTGCATATTTCTCTCCTTTTCAAATTCTGAAAACTTTGCTGAATAATTATCAAAAACTATATTGAGCTTTTATATTTTCCATGGCGCCATTTTAATTAAATGAAACGAAACTAAGATTCCGTAATTTGTATTAGTTCAAAATTTGACGTAGTAGAGTTCAATCCGTCAAAAAGGTCAATCGGTCAGATCCGTCCTATCAGTCAAAATATCTATACTATAAGTATGACGGATTGGTGACGCGAACTTGACTGATCGGTAACTGATCAATGACCGCTGATTGATCGCTAAAATAGTAACACCTAAGGTTGCAAGTACTGTATGAACAACAAAATTATTTATTTTGTAAAAAATATTTCCGTTCTTTATTACTGTATACCTTACAACAGAATTATTTTCATTTACCTGTGTACATAATTCTATTTGGCGGCATTCTGTTCAAGGTTATGGTTGTCTTTCCGAAATTGTTTAAAATCTCACCCCTTATTTTTATTGATTTTGTATTTACATTGTGTCACAGATCAAATGTATTCGTTCGGTGTATCTTCACTTGTTTGTGTTAATATGTCTTTTGATTGAGTTAAGCCATTTCAATTGATATTTTATCGTGTGTCTTTCTATGTTGTGATGGTACACTATTGTTTCAGGTAAGGGTGAAGGTTGGTCTCTATTAAAATGTTTAAACCCGCTGCATTTGTTTGCACCTGTTCTAAGTCAGGAACCTGATGTTCAGTGGTTGTCGTTTGTTGATGTGGTTCATACAAGAATACATAGTTTATGTTACTTTTGTACAGTATGCAATAATTAAAGTGTTTAATAGCAATTCTCTGTAACCACCAACCAAGTTGCGGCACGCATAGTCTCAGATTATTTTGAAACTTGGTCTGTTGGTAGCTATCGATAATCTAACAAGAAAAATGTTTACAAAAAATTTGTTTATGCCCCCGTTGCCATGGTTACGGGTCCCCTTGGATTTTGCCTCAAAAATGCATATTTTGAGGATAAAAAATGACCCATTTTAAGCAGTTATTATGCATACATTTCAAGTTTTATGAATATTTTGACTATAATTTATTAAAATATAACACTTTATGAGTAAGATGAAAGATACAAATTATTTCTGACAAAAGGGGAGGAAGGGGGCAGCACTGGTTCAAATAATGGAATTTTCAATGTATTCAAAAAGGCAAATTATAGTCATTTTGCATGACATAATTTTACACTTTTGCATCCACAACCAATTATACTAAAGTGATAAATGTAAATTATGACTGTTGCCTAGGAATAATTTATCATTAAAGGTTTGGGAAATAGGTTTCTAGGGTGGTTGCTATGGGAACATAAAAGTGTCATTTTTGGTATTTTGAAGAAAAATTTTGACATTGTTATTTGAATAGTTTAAAAACAGTGACAAATACAAAATAAAAATCACTTGGGACATGTTGTGCATTCAATGACCGAAAAGTTTATCTCAAGGTCAAAGTTTATTTATGACCTTGACTTTGACCTTCGGTCTTTTTTATTTAATTGTGTTAGAAATTTTATCAAATAAACCCGAAAAGTATTTAGAAAAAGTGTTGAAACAAGATTTTGCTTACATTTCGTTAGAAAGCAAAATGCCAGAGGTCAAGGTCATGTTAAAAGTTCTTAGCAACGACCCTTACTTGATATAAAAGTACCTAGCAATCATACATAGTTGGGTTCAGAACTATGATATACATACCAATTAAAAGTTGAGGGGTCAATATTCTCAACATAAACTTTACCAGCCATTCTCATATAATCAGAAAATGCATAGCAACCATCCTTGTATTGGTGCTTTACTAAAGTTGTAATTCATTCTTCCATTTAGACTCTCAAATTTCTTTAAAGAACAAGTATTGTGTTTCTTAAATAGTTCACGTACATGAGTTCACTCATGTAAATTTCAGTTAATCGCAAGCAACTTTGTTTCCTGTTCTTACTTGAATTACAAATGCTGTTTTTTTCAAAGTATTTTATCAATTTTACGAAAAAATACGAGTTGCATCATTATTTCATTAACTAGGGGACTCGTGTTTTACTTTTATATTCTTATTCTTGAATTTTCAACGCATGTAAAAAAGTAATGTAACAAAACATTATTTTTATTGAAACTTATATGGATAAATGAACAATTTAATAGTAAAAATTACCAACAAACCTCAATCATTTAATCAAAATATTCGAAAATTTCATTTTACTCCATATAGGTGTTTTGCCTTTTAATGAATACTAGTATTAAAGGAGAAAAATTCAAATAACAGCATTTTCTTTTGTTTCCTTATCCCAATTATTTACTCTTCTTTAGTTACACTTCTAGCTATACATAGCTTATTCTATATTAATATATTTATGTTAATACTAAATGACGATAGTTACCCCAAATTGACTTTAAAGGGTTTTCAAATAAATTTAAGGTAGATTCATGGTATACCACCATCTTGGATTGCACAATCACAGTACAAATTGGTCTACTTATTTAGGAGAAGGTACCTATGCATGCTATGAAAAGGGGAGTTTTTGGCCCTCTCTCAAAAGAAGTCTTAATTCATACCATTGCTAGCCTCAGTATAGAAACTTAAAAAAAAAAGTGATTTTTTTTTTGTTCCGGTAAAAAGAAGGTTGTCTAGCAACCATTTTTACTACATAATATAATTAGCACATACGAATTGATGTGTCTGTACAAATAACCATATTTTCCAGATAAGATGGTTGGTTTTAGGAAAACTTGAAGTTACAAATGAATAGTCACTTCAATTTGAGTTCACAAATTGCTTAGAAACTACTTAGCAACGGTTAATAAAGGGTGATTTGTGTCCTCTGAAGTATGAATCTAGTAACATAAATTTCATAAAAAACAATTGTCCTTATTTTTATTACTAAAATTTTTCTTTTCAAATGAGTTCTTTTATTGTTTTCAATTAATAGGCAAAAAAACATAAATGGGGAATGTGTCCGTGGAACACAGATAATGCCCCCTCCTCCTCGCTTGCATATCATATTTATAAAATTATAAAGGGACATAACCAAAGAATTGTAAAAGTGCAATTATTATTATGTTTATAAAGGCATATAACTCCAAAACGATAAAGGTGACGCCACCCAATTTTCAAATTGACATGTTTTATGTGGTAATAAGCATGGTAAGGTTAAAACAATATTTGGCTAAGGCAAACTAAAATAAGAGAACGGATACCAACTTTTTGGAAATACGGACGGACGAACGTACAAACAGATGGAAAGGGTAACACTTAATGCCACGTCTGCTTCAGCGGGGTATAAAAAGGTTAACATTCATCCTTTCAGGCCAGAATTTCCCCTGTAAATAGATAGTAGGTAGACCCTTTCACTCGGAATATTAAAGGTCCTTTCAGGGTTTTCTATTTATAACAATTTTTATGATGATGGACAATTTAAACTTGCATTTTATCCTTTATTCTATTTAAGCCATGTAAGCCATCATAGGATACATTTATATATATGTATATTATAACTCTAATGATGATTGTGTCCAAATCTGGTTTGTGGAGAAGTCCGGTTAAAAGAAAATTTTTCCAAAAATGTTACATTTTAGACACTTTAAAAAGTGTGTACTTCACTTGAATCAATCAGTTTGAGTTAAAGATTTGAACTGATTTGATCATTATAAATACTTAAATTCAAGTTCAAATATGGAAATAAATCAAATTTGCTATTAAATTTCATTTTTAGAATGATTTTAGTCTTAAATGGAAGTTGTCGAATTCATGTCTTGTCTCATCATTTGTATAAGTAAGTGCTCAATTTCTTAACGCTTGTTTCACTGTGTTGTCAAAGACGATTCATATTTATCTAACACACACGCTTTCTACTTTCTTATAAATAGCGTTAGAGTTTACTTTTTAAGCAAATGTAATAATTCTATATGTTGGGGCCAAAAGGGGTCCTGATTGGCCTAGTCTGTTCGATTACTAAATCTCAATAGGCACTAAGACTCTGCTAAAATAACTTTTGCTAAACAAACAAAGTAGTTTTTAATATATTTTTTTTAATCTTCCACTGTTGATATACAAAAATAGCAATGGATAGATGCAGGGTAGTTATATTAGTTAGGAAAGCATTTTATCTTTTGTAATGGGGATGATGGAAGTTTAACGAAATGAATGTGATAGTGTCTTGATCTGAAGATAAATAATATTGCCTAAAACATGCTAAACACAAATTTCTGAACATTTAGATGCACATCTAAAACTATTTAAAATACAAAAACAGTGTGTACGCAATGAAAAACAATTTCGATGAAAAATATGAAATAATCAAGCCATATAAGTTATAACGAGTGAAAATGAATATATTGTCTATGCATAACTTCTTTTCTTGAAAAGCTAACTCCAACCAAAATAAACTGGTCAATCTCTTAACAGTTATATTCCTTTTCTCTTCTTTTTGTAGATATAAATAGTTTGTTTTTAAATAACATTTGGTTGTCTTCTGGAGAGTTGTCTCATCAGACGACATCTTTTAAATTTTTGTATATATGTGTAATCAGTCTCATGAAATTAAATTTGCTATATTATTTACTTTTCCGGATTAGACATGTGTTTTTAATATTATTTTTTTTCTAATTTTTGTCCAAATGAAATCTAAAATAAACTGTTGCTATGCAGTTTTTCTAAGTAATTAATTGGTTGCTATGCACTTTTTAATATAAATCGATGGTTGCTAGGCATTTTCCTAATATAAAAAATGGTTGCTAGGCAGTTTTACACTTTAAATGAATGATTGTTTACAACTAATGTGATGACACCCTCTAGACCTTTGAAGTTAGGTCTGTGTAATACATGTAGTTATATAGTCCTGAATGAAATCATGTATGGTTGCTAGGTACATTTTGATCAAATAAGGGTGGTTGCTAAGCACTTTTGACATGACCTTGACTCTTTATTTTTCATATGCTGATAAAAAGTGGCTTAAAACATCCTGATAATTTTCTCCATGTATAGTAGCCTCCTTCTATTATATTTCCTTTCAAAATTCAATTAATATACACAAGGTCAAAGGTCAAGGTCATCAATGACCTTTGACCTTTGGACAAATTTATGGTAATTTAATTGCCAATAGTTTGCACATCATAGTCATTCAATAATAATTACTTTTTGTGGATTATTTTAATAAAATGGCTACATTTTAGAGGTAAAAAGGCAAAAATGACACATTTTTGTTTCCATAGCAACCATCCTAGAACCTAATTTCCCAAACATTTTGTCATATTTTTTTGTTTAGAAACATTGATACTTTTCATTCATAACCACAGGTTAAATGGATGTGGATGCAAAAATGTCTATTTTGTTCATACAAAATGTGTAAAATTTGTCTTCTGAACTATATTGAAAAATGACCTCTGCTTCTGCAGTTGTGACAATATTCAGCCAAAATATTTTTTATATATGACATTACTATTTTGTTTGTTAAGTTTCATGTTTCTAAAAAATATTTACAAATATCATTAAATAAAGCCTAGTTTTGATTACGAATGACTTCAAAGTAGTTGTTTTTTCGATGCTTAATTTCTCAAAATTTGCGGGAAATCTCATTCACTTGGTTGCCATGGCAACCATGACCTAGAAACATTTGGGTGGGCATTTTTCTTACTTTTTTACATGATCACATGTTTTGGCTAAGTTTCATGAAAATCGGTGACTATGCGTGCCGGCACCCCTATATAAAATGGTTGGTGGTTACAGAGAATTGCTCTTAAATAGCTTCTTCGCGCAAAACAGTCATTAATCTGTTCGGAATTTGCACTAATCTGCTCGGAATTTGATGCGACTGTCATACAAGTGAGAAGTTTAGCGCTATAAAACCAGGCTCAATCCCCCATTTTCTACATTTGAAAATGCCTGTACCAAGTCAGGAATATGACAGTTGTTGTCCATTAGTTTGATGTGTTTTGTCACTTGATTTTGTCATTTGATTAGGGACTTTCCGTTTGAGATTTCCCGGAGTTCAATATTTTTGTGATTTTACTTTTTTCCGGTGACAAGTATTTATTTTATACCCTCAGTTATACAATACGCAACAATGTTTAAAAAATGACGGTTTACATTGAAACAAGGGAGATAATTTGCTACTACCCATTTACAAAACAAACCTTCCAGTTCCACATGTACCAATGAGAATTCATTGCAATGGTCATAATACAGAATGTTAAATTATCCACAGATCTGACATCTCTGTCAAGATCAAATGTAATGAATCTAAAAAATACCTTGTATGGTTTATGAGTTACATTATCATCTTATTTCAAACATTCCAGGGGAGTCAACTCCTATAAGTATCACTAAGAACTAAATGTATTTACGACAGGTAGCAACTAACAATTTGGAATATGAAAAATCTGCTCAGTGTTTTTTACCGTTTCTTGAAAAAGCGAGCTTATAAGTAAGAACATGACTTTGACCTCATTTTCTATTTTATAAACCTTTGTCTCCGAATTGATAGACCCTAGGTCTCTTCATTTTATAGATTTGTACACGTCATATATATTGAATACAATACACTAAGAGACATAACTCTCACATTTGGTCTAAGGTACACTTTGGTATATTTATTCCGAATATGTTGTGGATATAACGAACAATGAGACAAAATCAAAATGTCTGTATTTTCATGATTGTGAAGATGTGACGATAATTAAAAACGTGTACGGTTACACAACTCTTACAAAAGTCGTCACCTAAAGAGAGCCAGTTTCAAACGCACAATAACTTCTTTAATGATATAGCTTGATAATGTTTTGTTTATGTTGTGCTTTCATATGCACTTTATATATTAAATATACCAACCATCAAACTTTTTTTTTATATTTGACGCGACATAAATCGATATTGCACGAAATATCACTTTGTTGTTATATTTGACAGATAAAGACAACATGAAGTATCCTAGTTGCAGTATAATATGTTTTTACAGATTATCGTTGATCATCACAACGAGATTGATTTTCTCGCTTGAGCCGGTACGGCGAAAGTCAGAAAAGCAATAGAGTTGGAATGACCAATGATAAACTGTTTATCGCTATTTTACATATGACTACGTTGTCAATTTCAACGCCACGTTCCCCCTTAGTTTCAAGCGATAATTTTTCATATCACTCGACTCCGATGAGAAAGGAAATTATCAGTCAGCAAGACCAAAGGACAATTTCGTAAAATAGCGATAAATATATATGTACAGTTGTCACTTATTCAGACGTACTTATAAACATAATTATTTCTGTGACTGTATCTTACATTAATTTGTAGGATCCTTTACTATAGATAATTTAGTTGATCTGTAAAAATAACATCTTCATGCCTTATATATCATGTACTGTAATACGACGCTAGATTAAAACTGACGTGGAAAGGTAACATCCGGCCACCGAAAGCTTCATTTTTATGAAGCCCAGGTGGTCGTGTGGACTAGCGCACCGGTTGCAGTGCAGGCGATTTAGTGTCACGATATCTCAGTAGCATGAGTTCGAATCCCGGCGAGGGAAGAACAAAAAATTTACAAATCTAACATTGTTGGGTTGATGTTTAGACGAGTTGTATATATATATAATATGAAAAAATATTTTTTTTTTCATCAATTGAAATCTGGTTGAGATTTGCTACTACCTAATTTTTGAATTAGGAGAGTCATAAAAAAATTCAAAGGCTTAAAAGATCTGTGGACTAGGTTGGTCCTAAGGATAAGAAATAGTTTAATTCGTTTGTATCCGTCCTTGTTGTTTGCCTAAAGAAAGCACACATCATATCAATTACCATGGGTACTTTTGAGAGATTTCAAATACATCTTACAAACCTGCTCGTGCATTTTTCATTGTTATTCAACGCAAAATAATTATCTAAGATACCTGGGACGATCTCATTTCACAAAGGATTTCTTTTGTCTACTTATTGTACCTCGAACTTATTTACCCGGTGTAGGTCTTTAAGTTGAGGTTCAATTTACTTAAAGTTAATCAGGCATGACTAATTAGATACGCCCTCTTAAAATCAGGAGGTCCGAAATAGGATCGGGAAAAAACACCAAGCAAAATACCATAATCTAAAATTTAAGAAATTTTTTGATTCAAAGTGCTTTTGGTTGCTTAAATATCTCCGATCAATAATCAAACGGTTTTTTTGTGAAAATAATAACCTGTCCCGAACCGGGAGATGTTGGCTGCAATAGGAATTTATTTATAAAAAAAGTCCATATCTCATTTACTTATAGTGGCCGTTATTGATTTAAAATTCATGGCATTTTGTTTATGGCATTAGTGTATCTTGGAGAAAAAGAGGGAAAGAGGGCTAATAGCTAAACTTACGAATTTCGATCATCATGGTTCTAATCTATTCTATTACGGCATACGTTTTACCTCTAGCGAACGCTCTGCCTTATAGAAAAAAGTGCCACTCTAAAATTGTAAGCATTTGCTTCAGATTGATCCACTTTGCATCTAGTCGTGAATTTGCATGACATATTTGCCACTGGACACAAAGGAGCAATAAATTAATCAGCTTCATTTAGTGATGTGTAATCATTTGTCTTCAGTTGATATTTGTCTCAGTCAGTTTTCCATTTTTTATATATTGCATTTTTATTTACATTTAAATTTTTAAGCGTAAACCTTAGCATTTCTTCAATCATTTTTCTCTTTGCATTTAATCTTTTTTTTAAACATTAAAAACATTGTCGTAGTACACGGGGGTTACATTGTATCCTTTCCAGTAAAACTAATAGGGGTGGGGATTAGAACTGAAAAACAATCATCATTGAGTGGCAATAATTCATATATTGAAGCGTACAATGACGGCCGTCTCGTCTAGGTGACAACATTTGCTGTTTCAAGTTTATTTATATCTCAGAATGGTATAATAGTTGTAATAACAGCAAAACAAAATGATAATAAAATGTTGACAGCAATTTATTAAAGGATTCAACTTATTTTGGGCGTTTAATTTTTTGATAGTGTCTTGCTGATCGGTTTCGTTATATTTTTCATCTACTATTGTCCTAGCAAAAGTCACAAAAATTTGTTTAAATCAGCCATGCGACTTATTTGAAAAGATTTAGCTGCCCTTTCTTGTCGTTTACACATTTAAATCATTCAGCTCGTGCGTAGATCTTCTTTCCCTCTAACGTTTTTTAAATTATAGATAGCGTAAAATTCTCACTACACCAGGCATCGGATATACATTCCTATTATATTTCGATCGGACAAAGCTTCGTATTTATATATCCGATAAGCCAAACGAACGCACCCATTTAGCAAGTGTATACTGAGGGACGGGAGAGGACCAGAGATGTCAATATTTCTATACCCAAGTGATCAATCATTCGGTTTTGAATAAAAAGAGATAAAGGTATACATTAATGCGACAGCAACCCAAAGACACAGATAAATCAAAATATTTAGAGTCATCGTTCATTTTTTTTATATATAAATAAGGCGTTAGTTTTCACGTTTGAATTGTTTTACATTGTCATTTCGGAGCCTTTTATAGCTGACTATGCGGTATGGGCTTTGCTCATTGTTGAAGGCCGTACGGTGACTGTGGAAGTTTGGTCTCTTGTGGAGAGATGTCTCATTGGCAATTATACCACATCTTCTTTTTTATATTCAGTCTTTTTTATATAGAAAGATGCGTATAAATACAGAATAATTAGCTCAAAGCCGACCCATGACTAAATAATAGTTATACGGAGTTAATTCAATAATATTTACCGTCAAATATTATGTATCCGAAAAGGCATATTTGATTTAATATTATTTACCGTCAAAGATATTCCAAAAATCATAAGTGTTTGGTTGAAAAATTTCACCTGCCCTATTTTAATTTTGATCGGTGAAAATTTAAGAAGCTGTAATATAAACCAATAAAAGAAAAACACTTCACTGTATAATATAACGGTAAAATAAATGATGATAATGGATGACGACCAGCGGCAAATAAAATTAATATTCAGGACGATAACATGTAAATATAATAAGAGTATTAACCCCGTTTTTTACTAGACTGACCCGCTGAGTCGTTTTTTTTTTTATCGTGTAAGTTCACAAGATATTCAATTTAGTTCTAAGGAAGAAAAGTCACCCAACCCGGATACATTTCCGACTCTGAGCCGGCCAGTCTGTGCTCTTACTCTATGATGCCACGTGTTAAGCGTTGAAATAGAATACCAATTTAATTAACGTACATGTATTTGTTTGACCCGTTCGGGATTCAAACAAATGACCTCCCGGTCTCGAGGCGAACACCCCCACACAAGACCGACCAGGAGAGCGGTAGTGATCGGTATTGATGTACACTACAGAATATCATACCAAAAACTAAAGTACAATACACAATACAGTTTCACAGAATTCTCACAGTTACTAAAGCGAGCTAAAAGTATCTAACCTAAATTGGATGCGTGAAATGATATTGTAAACTACATGTAAACATCGATGATCGACTTCAGGGTAGATTTTATGGATCAACGCTCTCGGCAAATTAAAAAAGTCTTGCATCTATTATTTGAGTGGTCCGAATGTTGCCAGCTGTTGTAAGTCTTTTCTGTCCTTATTCAATATACCCTCATTTTCCAGTGGTGTTTAAAAGTTTCACGTCCAACCTCACTGTCGACCTCCTATTGCACGACCTACCTATTGTATTTAAAATGTATGTGTTATAGTCATGAACATGCATGAAATATTTGCTACTGGACGTAAAGCAAACATCAACCAATCAACTTAATTAATTCCCCTGTACTAGTACTTAGCACACACAGACAAGATCTTGTAAAATGCTATAATGTACAATTTCCATTAAATTTTTATGTTTTTTTTTTGTTTTTTTTTTTTTCTCTTCAATATATTACATAACTGACTGCTTACTAAAAAGTTTTAAATATTTTTTTTACTATGGTTCTTATCTACTGTTTTAATACGATTTACAACATATGATTTTTTTTTTGTCAGACAATGATAAAACTAAGAAAGATAAAAGGTTTTTTTCAGGTGTTTTTGCTTCATTTAGACATGAAAAGGGAATAACGGACGACTAAATTAAAGAGTTTGTTTTCATATAATACACTGAACTTGCGAATATATCTCACCTAACACGTTTTGATCGGGCCAGTGAAACCTAGTTTAAGGTTCATGTGGACCCTATGGCTAAAATGGCCGTATTTTCACCTCAAAATTTACTTTGAGTACAGACAAATCTGCGCATCTGTAAAAAATTTCAGGCATAGCATGCCCTAGATAAATAAATTTCAAATATGTTTTATGTTTTAGAAAAATTAAAACTTACCAGGATTTTGCCGTGCACTTTTTTTCATTCCTCCAGAAGGTGCCAAAATAAACTAAGTTGGGAAACAGGTTTGAGAACTTCCCCACAGGTAATAATTGAAGTGAGCTGTATTGCTTGACATGGACACGAGATGGACAATAGATACCTGACAATAATTGGTTATTTAAACTGTGTACCTGAGTGGACCATATCAAGGTAAACTCGACTGTTTGTTAATTTTATCATCTTCTGCAGGGACGAAAAAAAGTGTACGGCAAAATCCAGTTAAGTTATGAATTTTCTAAATCATACATTGCATTTGAATTCTATTTATCTAGGGCATGCTATGCCTTAAAACTTTTCCAGATGCACAAGTTTGCCTGGACTCATAGTAAATTTTGAGGTGAAAATACGGCCATTTTAGCCATAGGGTCCACATGAACCTTAATACGGTTTTATTAATTGAAGTTTGCATGCATAGTTTTTATTTAAAAAAAAAAACAAATAAGGCAAGATCTATTAATAAATTGGACTGAATGGACAAAACTAATTATTTTGCATTCGCATGTAACGTAATGTAGGAAAATTACCGAATCCGAAACAAAATGAACATTTACCGGATGAATACTGTGAAGGACCTTATGCATTTAGGTCTGTTCGATTAGAAGTTCTAAAACAAGCTCTTTAAAAACCTAATTGTTTGAAGAGTTTACTTACTGTTTTCTAAGGTCTGATCTTTACGAATCTATTTCATGATTACTGACAGATCAAAAACATCAAGCAGTGGCGGATCCAGGGGGGGGGGGGGTTCCGGGGGTGCGCACCCCACCCCCTTTATTTTTGCCGATCAATGCATTTGTATCGGGACATATGTTTTGCACCCCCCTCCCCCCTTTGCCCTGGGTGCCCTGGGTTAGCACTCCCCCCTTTCGAAAATTCCTGCATCCGCCCCTGCCAAGTATATATAGCAAGAAGTTGTTGGGCAGAATATTCATTGGTCAGTTATAAATGAGGTCTGTATGGGGTTTTGATTGCCTCATTTATTAAATAAGAAATCGTTATTTTGAAAAGTTGGCTAAAAATATAAATTTACCCCCGAATTTTGTAAAACTATTATTTGGTGTTATTTTAATGCTAAAAAAAATTATGATAAATAAATAATTATATGATGAAATGCCATTTAATCGGTCCGTTTTCATTGCAATTTGGTAACTGTTAATTGTATATATCAGTCTGAGTACTGTTTAACTATCATTTAGGTTGAACATATTTAGACTCGTCCAATTCAGGGGAATTAGGTTTCTGCAAATTCTTTTTATGTACTTTTCTTATATTTTTGACGGTTTGTAAGTCAGTAAAAGTTCAATGATTAAGTTAATATTGACATTAAAAGACCTCCTCACAAAAAGGGCAGTTCAAATCGCCTCGCCCTTCGGGCTCGGGGATCTGAACACCCCTTTTTGTTTGGAGGTCTTTTAATATCAATATTAACTTATCACTGAACTTTTACTATTACTTACAAATAACAATACTTTAACAAATAAAAAGATGTGATTTGACGCAACCACCCAGCAGCTATCTAGGATTAGTACTTTTAAAAGTCTGCATAACGATACATTATAGTACATGTAGTAGACGATAAAAGTACACATAAAATACCTTTAAATGCCAATGACTTAATCTGAATGTTGTCACGGAAATAACATAGAAACAAATATGTACAACTGATATTGTTTAATTGATTACATGTTCTGTAACACATTTATGAATAATAACGTTGTTTACTTTGTCTGCAACTTTTGTTAAAAAGTACAATGTCTGAAGTGTTTTTTTATTTAATAATCTAAATATTGTAGTAATGAAAAGGGACATATTACTTTTATATATTTTGCTATTTGAATCTTTCTCGATGCATGTACAAGTTTGTGATGACGACTAATTGACGTTATCAAATTTGTTTGTGTTGACTGAATTCTTCAATTCAGCTTCACTATAGCCAACACGAACTTGTAGGTGTTACCAGTGTCTTAGATTAATTCTGCATAATATCCCATCTACTAGAACAGGGTTTTCTGTCAGTTTGTAAGAAAAGAAATTGAAGATTCATCAAAATAAAAATACTGAATGAACGTTGTAAAAAGTATAGAGTGTTTTGTGCAGAATGAAATGCTTAGGTTTAAACACATTAATGATCGAGCATTTGCACCATGGATTGAATCGTTTGGTTTTTATTACATAACTCTGTCCTAAAATAAATAAAAGGCTGATTTGCTCGCTCGAGAGGTACGGTTGAACAAAAAAGCAAGGTATTTATATCAAATTTAACTAGAAAATCTGAAATTGGAGTCATAATTTCCTGTTTTAAATTTGTGTATTATTGAAAGAATAATAGGGAATGAGAGTTTGTTTCCAAGTCACTACAACGACAGTTTGGAGAGTCTACTAAATTCCGAAGAAACAGATGATGATTTATCCCGGGATGAACAAGGGTGGGGTGTTATTTACACCAGGGTAATTAACCAATCAGATTGCAGTATTTTTGCTGCATTATAAATAATATTTGTTATATCTTTATTCTCATAAAGCCAATGCATTACATCAGTACAGAGATAACAACAATAGCTATTTACAATATATACACAAAAAAAGGAGAGAGGTTAGAGAAGTCACTAGCCAGGAGGACAAACAAAAGTATTAATATTTTTTTATAAATAAACAAAGTTTCTTCAGGACTGGTTTTCGTGTACTCGACATAAGTTCCGAGAATTTAAATGTATTATGCCGTTGTACAAAATAGGAGGATAAATACTCTGTACGTTTTTGATCGAAAAAAGTACATTCAAATTTGAAATATATAGTGATATTCGTCATCAATTTGTCAATTTTTACATAGATGGCAAACACGGTTTTCTCTCAATACGTTTTGCCACCTTCCTGTTTCAATCGGCAATTTGTTATTGGTCGTTCGAAATCGACAAAGAACAACGGCATCTTTAAAGTCCAAAATATTTAAATATTCTTCATATTCCCATTTTTTCTTTAAAATTTTGTAGTTTATAGTTTTTGACGAATTTTGAATTAGCGAACTCTGAAGAAACTGGTCTAACAATCTTTGCTTTATATTTGTTTTTAACCAATCTTTATCTATAAAATTTTGTGTTTCCCATATATATGAGAAACCACAATCTTGAAATATTTTTTTGACAACAAAATCCATTTAGTCTGCATGTTAAAATGAGCATTCATATGGCGAGAAAATTGATACAATATAAAAGAAAAACTTTCCTTGTTTGCAAATTTGCCCAAAATAGTACTGCTCGAACTTTTATATCTATGTCAACCGGATGAAGAATTGAGATCAAACGAACCACACGTTGATTAAATTTGTTTTATACAATGGGTGCAGAAAGGGTTAATTGACGAAGAATAAGAGAAACATGTTTATTGCAACTATATGTAAAATAGTAATTTGCACGTAGCTTGAGGTGTGCAGTTGTATGCATATACAAGTTCTTGGAGTAGTTCTGGCCATCTTCGTGTCCTATTTTGTGGTAAAGTACATATCAAATTATGCAATGTCCTGTTAAACCTCTCGCAGACACTATTAATAAGGTAATTTTTTCGTTTTCAGTACACCATACATATCGCATAGTTCGTGTATGACTTCTTTCTCAAAGCTCCTGCCCTGGTCACTGTGTATTCTCTGTGGAATTCCAAATCTTATTATCCACTGTTTTAGCAAAATATTCGCAAAATTTTAGCTTTCTGGTTTCTTGTTGGTACAGCCTGTGTAAATTTGGTATATACATCGGTCAAAACTAAGACATTTTCGAATCAACCAGTTCCTTTTTCCAATAGTGTGAAATATGTAGCTAATATTTCGAGCGGTTTCTTGGCAATTATTGATGAAAACGTTGTCTGTACCTTTCGCCCTAATTTTCCAACTTTGCATATTTCACAAGTGTCGCAATAATCAACACTACCGGTGTACATATTTTACGAGGCCAATACATGTAACACCTAGTTTTTAAAAGTGAGAAGGATCTTTCAAATCCTTGATGACCCATGTCATTATGCACGGATTTTAATACTCTTTGTTTCAGTGTTGACGGTAAGAGAAGTTGTCTATTGTCTTTAGTTTCTCTATAATGATAACCCCATCTTTTTCTTTGAAATATTGTATATTACTAACAAGTCGATGTACTTCCTTCGATTCTCGTGAAAGTAGTTTCTTTCTAATTTTTATATTTTGGAGAAAAACAATCATAACAAAACAACATCCAATAGAGGTCAATATATATACGTTGTTTTAACTAGTTTTCAGTGTCTATTGTTTGTTCTTGTGTAATATAAAAATATGGACTTCGGAGATGTGGTATGACTGCCAATGATACAGCTATCTACCAAAGATCAAATGAAGTGGATGAAAGCAATTATACGCAACCGTACGGCCTTTAGAAATGGGGAAAATCCATACCGCAAAGTATGCTGTTAAAGGTCCCGACATGAAAAATATGTAACAATTCTATTGCGAAAACTAACGGCCTAATTTATATCAAAACAATTACGAAAACTAACGGCCTCAATTATATCAAAATAATTACGAAAAACAAATATAACAGACATGAACCAGCGACTACCACTGAACTACAGGCTCCTGACTTGGCACAAGCACATACAGAATGCGGTGAGGTTAAACATGTTTGAAGGCGCAAAATATCCCCAAGCCTAGGACAGTGATGTAACAGTACAACATAAGAACGAACTATAAAAATCAGTTGAAAAGGGCTTAACTTATCAGATCGATACAAAGCAGTAAAACATCTAAAAAAACAAAGACCTGAAGTGGCAGGATATTTATACATCCCTCACAACAACAAAAACACCGTGAAAGTAAAGAACTGAGAGTATTCGCAGTTACTGACAGCTTATAACAACTAAGAAAAAGTACTGAATTACTGAACATCGGATGACCGCAAGTTCTGATAGATGGTCACAGGCACTTGTCACAGAAAATAAATCATATCTCTATACCAGAAAGCTAGGTTACCTAAAGGTAAATAGACATATTTTATTTCTGAGACAAGTTCCTGTGTGGATGATGAATAAATGACAGGGAATTCGACCTCACCGTAATAATTATTTATTTTTATATTGAGGTTATATAATCATTTGTTATAAGTATTAAAAAAAAAAAGTTAAATGCAAGAGTCCTTTTGTGCTCAGATTTCTTCTATCGTGTAACCTGAGTATAGAAATGATAAAAAAAGAAACAAATTTATATTTCCTATAGCTTCAGTATGCATTTTTAAATGTAAATAATTATGTGGTACGGCCTTAATTGAACCTAAATTATTTTCAGGCTTACTTGGCCAAAGACCATTTTATACTCATATGATATGCTATTGTTAATTTTTCTTTCCATTTAAAGTACATTAAATACATATGTAAGGATTATTTATAACAAAAAAACTTCACAAATTTAAAATTGCTGGAAAATATTACATCTTTATGTAAGACCCTCTTCATTGGAAAACCCCAGTAGCTATTACGTTTCATTGTCTACTGTTACGTTGAAGGCCCACTGACCAGGTTTCGATTAGAGAGCTAATGTAGTTTTTGTTTAATCGTATTCGAAACAAGTTGCAGAATGCGAGGCATACAGCACAAAATGATGGCGTGAATCGACCAGGTACGAAACGACCAGGTTACGAAACGACATGCATTCGAATTTTCATCATGAAGCATTGAATGTGCGATTATGTTTATGTGTAAATTATACATTTTTAAATCCTTTAAAATCTTTTTCCAGCTGCATTTACAGCTACATTACCCGGAGGTAATAACCCATATCCGAAAGATGGTGACATCATATACAACAAAATGCTTTGTAAGGATCCTGGTTACAAAAGCACTACGGGTATTTTTACTGTTGGTACAGGAATGGCTGGTAGTTACTTGGTGTCTGTTACCATGATGTCAGGTACTGTAACGGCTCACACTACTCTAAGGAAGAATGGCGATATTTATGTGTGGCTATATACTAGTAACCAATATGATATGGCAACCCAAACTGTCTGCATGCAATTGGAAGTAGGAGACAAGATTTGGGTACAAATAACCAACCAGGCATCTAGTCTCTTTGATGTTTATAACACTTTCAGTGCAGTTCGGATACCTTGATGTAACATTAAGGCTATACAGTTTTACGTTTGGACACCCAAAAAATCAGAAGTGAATGCTATTGAATAAAGTTTACTCGATGTGTTGTTATCTTTTTCATGTACCTTATACCTGAAACAGAGATTATACTCAACGTATGTTTTTTTTTTCAAATTATAATTCATTTTATACCTACGATTCAGGTGTAACATTAAGATTTTAAAGATGTTGCATTTCGCCCCCCCCCCCCCCCCAAAAAAAAATCAGTGAATGCTTTTTAATAAAGTTTACCATTTTGTTATCGTTAGACTTCTTTTTTAAATGAGTAATTAGCTAACATACGCATTCAATTTGTTGTTCGTAGTTTTGCATGTACCTTATACCTAAAAACAAAATTATATTCGACGTATGCTTATTTTTATTATATCATCCCTCATTGTATCATGACTTCAACATGGAGATAAGTGTATATCTAAGACGGATATAAATTGAGATATGGGAAATGAGTCAATGAGACCAAACGAAACACACATCCTATAGATTTTGAACATTTTAAAATTTGATTGGTTAATTGATAGTTGCATAAACTGACAACGTCATGGCTATAAAAGAAAAAAAGAGGTCATGGGAGTCACTCGTATATCACTCTTCGGTATACTGAATAAATGCACGGCTGCTTAGCTTTTCAAGAGATTTTTCTTATATGACTTACATTAGTAATGTCATATATTACAGGTGAAATTACAAATCAGACGAGTACACTGGTTTTAAAATCTAAAAAAGCGAAATCATACCCCTATTAAGTTCAAACACTCACTCATCGTATCGGTATGTTGTAGTTTTATATAGTGTCTATTTCAGTGGTTCTTTCTCCTGACCCATTTGAAGCATATGTTGTGTAAGGAGCATACCCCAGTTTATGAAGATAGTGTACTGTGAACATGCATCATAATTCGTTCGACTTTTTATTCATTTTACTTAATTACAAGGAAACTTATGATCTCGTTCTAACCCTGCACCACAGACAAAACTAAGAAGACTTATTTGTTCAGTGGTCTTATCAGTTGACTCCTTACATTTTTTACAAATGTCTGTTAAAATCAAGTTAACACCGGTCGACAGGGAATGCTTACGATTTCAGAACAGCTGATATAACAACCTTTTGAATACACACTTCTACTAATATCAATTGATTAATTGATTAGTGTTTACCGCCACTTCAGCACTAGTGTTCTATTTTGTGGCGGTCAGTTTTTATTTGTACAAGAAGCCGGAGTGCTCTGAGTGAAACGCCGACCTTTTGCGACTTGATGTCACTCCTCCACTAATATGACAGTTGTTATCCATTGGTTTAATGTGTTTCAGCTTTTGATTTTGCCATTTTCTTAGGAAATTTCCGTTTAGAATTTTCTCAGAGTTCAGTATTTTTGTTATTTTACTTTCGATTCAGTTGCTGCAACGTTCAATAACAAGATATCCAACACACGAAGAGGGACTTTCCGTTTAGAATTTTCCTCAGAGTTAAGTATTTTTGTTATTTTACTTTTTATTCAGTTGCTGCAACGTTGAAATACACGAAGAATAAACTTATAACATTTCAATGCATATATAGCATGAATCTACTAAACTTAAACAAAAAAAGGAGTATTTTTTTTTGGTTGTTGGTGAAGAAGTCAATTACATTCAATCTATTTTTGAAGAAAAAAAAATGATATTATCACGCAAAGATATCATGGTATTATGCAGGAAATTGCTACCTCTTTTATGCAGGAAGTAAGAAGATATCAAGGGGGAAAACAGTAATCATGAGTCAAACGAAAATAGAAAGTACCGTCTAGTAAATGAATTGTATTTTTAAAAGGTCACATCATACCACATCTACTTCTTTTTACGAAACGTGGGACGACGCAAAGACAAACAAGTCTACAAAATACTACATAGAAAACAACAAGAACACCACTAAAATCAGGGGGTGAAAGCAGGTGTTAAGGACTGAGTCAGCATTTGTTGTTTCACGTGTGACACCAAAAGTGTCATTCATTGCAAGAACATACGTTGAAAAGTCGAATTCGATAATGTCTCAGTTTTGTAATTAATAATTAACTTGCGGTTACAACAGGTTGTGAATGTCCACGGTCATCTGTAACAAAGATATTCTATATCAATAAAACAAACCATGAGGGCGTCCTGAAAACTGTGTGTTTGTATATATATTCATCATCTTCGTAGCCATGTTTTACTTTTATCAGCATCATTTAAAACCAATATTTCAAAGCTCACAAGCAGACAATAAAAATGCCAAAGAGGGAATGAAAACGCATAACAGACATACAGACCTACCAAATTATAGCTAAGAAATATAAACGACGAAAAGACAAACAACAGTTCACATTAAAACTAAAGCCGACCTTTCCGAACTGTGAACTGTGCTTCTGAAGAGTTAGCATATCCTAATATACATTTGTAGCACCCCGGTTTTTTTTTATTATGGTAGGTTCATATTCGGTGTAAAATCTCATGTGGTGATGTCTAAGCCTTCATCTTAATGAATCATCTCACTTATATATTAAACGTTTACTTTTATGAATGAAATATTAGATGTAAGTTTAGGTCAATAACATCAAAAAGTTTAGGAATTGCAACGTCTAGTAATCTCATTTAGTAACTTTGTGTCCGTAGTGTTTTTTGTTAGTTGGTTTTGTGTTTTGTATCAATCTGATGTGTCAATTGATTTTTATAGTTTTGTTATGTGGAGATGTTTCAGTTCTGTCCGAGGTTAGGAGAAGACTGCGCACCCCAACACGCTTTACTCCGCAACATGATATATGTAACTGTCATAAGCCACTACTATATAGGTTTAATGGTTGTTATTTGTGGCTGCAAACCATATTCGTTATTTGTTTTCTGGTTTTGTTTGTTAACATAAAGCAGATCAATTGTTTTATGTTTTTTTTTTTCATTTGATTTGCTCATTTTATTTTGTCATGTCAGGTCCTATTCAAGCTTGTTATGCTGTTTATGTTTTCCTCTTTGTAAAAGGCCTATTTACGTTTCTAACATGTACGTCAAGTGGAGTCAGCTGGATAGTTTTCTCATTTGCAAGATTACACCTTCTCTTTATTTATATTGAAGAAAAAAAGGGAAACTAAAATGTCAAATGCTAAAATATCGTTTGAAAAGAAAGCTTGGTTCTGAATTAATTATACTGGAAATATCAGTTTTATACCATCAATTACAAAACGTACCTAAAGGAAACAAAATGTTCAGTTAAAAACAACAACTGACGAGGTTTCTGATAAAGCTTAATGACCCAAACATGCAGGATTGGTAGAGGATAAACTTGTTTTTTATCAGTAAAACCAACAGTTAATCCAATTTTCTCTACAATGCAATCTACAATGTAGTGAATCCCCGTTTAAAGAAACAAGTAATTATATATTTTGCTAATTGAACCTCACTGCATAACGCTTATTTCTAACAAATTAAGGTGGTACCCAACACTTTCACTAAAATTAATTTGGCTCGTTTAATTTTCATAAAATTTTGTCAAAGTATTTACTTTGACACTTTATCAAAAATATAAAAATTAAAAAAAAATTTAACCAACCGTTTTGTCAGAAAAATTACACTGGTTATATAGCAATTTGACAACCACAAAAAATTAATCATTGAGAAGCTTAATATTTCTTTTACAACACAACGTAATTAAAACGTTTAGCTGACTTTACAGAGTTATCTCCCTGTAGTGTTAGGTAACACCTTAAGGAGTGAATTTTAACAGAGCCAACAAAGTATCACAATCGATTAAAGAAAGATTAGAAATTGATTAATTTAAAGAAATGAAAAGAAATGTAAACCTGTTTGTTTTTTTAATTTTATTACAAAACATTACCTTGAGAAATTATTGAATCTCGAAACAGATATCGCTTCTTTTAAGTGTTTGATTTAGCAAGTCTATGTGCATATTGTAACGATAGATGCACCTCGATTAACAATGACGAGGTTTTAAACGATTTGTTTGGCAAATTGAATGCTTATATTTTGTACAAAACTGTTATTTATAAGTAAACTGCATTCCTGTTTTACCCATTATATAAATTGTTGCTTTTCATGGAAACCGGTACAAATATAATTATATGATAGTGTTATTAACTGTTGTGCTATTGACAGTACTCAACTTCTGTCAAAAATGAAACGTCTTTACAATCAGTAGGTATTAAGCATTCAGTCTGATGGTTTAACATGTTTAGAATACTCTAGCGTGTTTTGCATGTCAAATTACACCAAGCAAGCATACCTATGAGTCACATGCTTTGTTAATTAATATCTGGACGCAGATATACATTGGCAAATCTCATTAATGACACCATAATTTATTGCGCGCACGTGTCTGCATTGACCTATATACATTTATCCAAGGATTTGTTTAGAAACTACAAGTAAGATAAAACCTTGAAGAAAAAAGGTTGATTTGGATTGATTTCGCATTTCTGTTGAATTCATTGTTTTGTCATCTAGCTCATCGAGTGTTCAATGTCTTAAACATCCTTTGCTTTTCGAGGTTTGAAATTCTAGGCGTTCCTGATTTAGTTTATATCATGCAAAGCTATTTGAAAGCACTACAATTGCAAACATTTCCATTTTATTCTGTTTATTATCTTTACATTTTTTTTCATCTTCAAAAAAAGGAATTGTATATTCAATTCAGATTGAATGCAGTTTATATTCAATGGTCAAAGGCTGTATGATATTTCCCAATATGTCAACTAAATCTGCTACTTCTATTTCATTGTCATTAAGAGTCGACATTAAATTTGACAATAATTCCTGTATTTGTACAGGGAATAGTTCTGGCCTTAACAAATGTTTTAAAAAAGTTGTATATATATGGTGTATATTTCTTTTCGCGTTATATCCCGCACATTTTCCTATTTTGCAACCTCTTTCATAATCACAGAACGTGTTCGATAATTCGTCTATGTTCAGACGTGTACATGCAAGTTTATATGGACATGCATTTAAAGTAACATTTTGTGAATACTGACATTGCTTTTCAATGTTGTGCATATAATCTAAATCAATTAGTTTTATCTTGTTCTTTACTAACAGAAAATGTGTTTTCTTGAAATCACCTATTTTCAATGATCCTAATGGGGATTTATGTAGATATAATAAAAGATTAGCAAGATCAAAAGCATGAAAAAGTCGTTCATTCATTGTTAATTTTACTTTTTGGATATCAAACTCTTCACCATACTCGTAAACAGCTTTTATATCATTTAGCGGAAAATCTTTGTATCCTTCTCTGTTTATATATCGAACACAAAATCCTAACATCTGAATAAGACCAGGATGTTCTAATTGGTCTCTAAGTAATATTTCCTTCATGAAAAGAGCCTCTCTGTATTCCTCACTGATAACCTTTGGCTTAATGTCAGAAATCCTTTTCGTAACAACCATTTCTCCCTTAAACATCCCAATATCAACCGTTTTTGATCTACCTCCTCCAACGTTGGACTTCAATATGTGCACTTCATTAATATTGGTACAGTTGAAGATGTATGGGTTTTTCAAAAGCATGTTTTGTTTTCCAATATTTTTTAACAGTAAAAACTGAGTAAAAGTTTCCACGTCTGTTTCAAAAATGAATTCTTTATATCGTTTCGAACTTGACTTGAAAGTACCTTTGAAGTTAGCAACATCTTGTTTCGTTCCAAGGAAAATATTCAGGCAAATCAGAAGTTGTGCAAATGCTGCGATGAAGACAAACAATTTAATTTTCGCCATAGTCTGAATTAACATTTGGGTATTAATTTTCCTGAATGATTGATCTGATGGTTGAAAATCACTGTTTCAAAATATCTGGTGAAACCTCTCTGTCAAAATAAAATCTGTCTTATTTTTCTGCAATAAAACAAATACTAGAAGGTGTGTCTACATGTAATTTTTATATTCACAGTAAATTATAATTGAGGTTCATAAAAATATCGATATTGATGTATATGAAAAAAATATTCAGTGCATCGATTAGATATCTCAAGATTTATCTGTTGTTTACCAATAACATGGATAAATCGGGGAAAGACATTTTTAAAATCGTAGCCTGTTTTCGTACGATATAAAAGTGTTATGATAATCACCCGAGGCATACCATCATTGTATGTATTGTATTACTATGACAGTTTTAGGAGTGTGCACATGTTGCTGACGCAGAGTTATGAGGAGGAAAGATTAAAAAAGACACTTTGTAAATATTATGCAGAACATCACAAATTGGTTTCTCTATAAATGCAACAGTAGTATACCGTTGTTCAAAATAAATTAATCGATTGAAAGGAAACAAAAACTGCGGGAAACACCATCTAAAAAGAACAACAGAATCATTCAATTACAACAAAACTTGTATATGTATTTTAGTACGAAAAATGTCTGAACTAAAACAAAATCATATAGGCGTTAATGAAACTTTGCTTTATTTCGACTATATGAACTGTTTATAATAAAAACAAGTTTTTCAAAGGAGATCTTAATTGGTGCAATAGTTCAAAACAAAAATACGAAAGTTTAATATATCAAGAAAGTTACTAGTTTACAAGTAGGTATTCAAAATGTAAAATCACAAAAAAACACTTAATTCCGAGGAATATTCAAATCAAAAAGTCCCTAATAAATGACAAAATCAAAAGCTCAAACACATCAAACGAATGGATAACAACTGTCATATTCCTAACTTGGAACAAGCATTTTCTTATGTAGAAAATGGGGGATTAAACCTGTTTTTATAGCTAGCTAAAATTCTCACTTGGTTTACAGTTGCATGAAACTCCATTATTTTAACAAAGATGTGTGAACAAAATTAACAGACACATTAGGTTAAAATGTCAAAAATAGGAGTACAGCATTCAATATTGTGTTATAATATCCATTAATATTAAACAAACAATATGTAAGAGAGAAGCACAAAAAGGCATATATGCTGTTGTAGTTGATAAACTTAAACCATTTAAACATTTATCAGCAAAGATACACAAAAATATTGTCATCAAGATATTATATAATTTAATGCACGACATTGAGTTGGATAAACAGAAATAGAGAAATTCACCTGAATTTAGGTTATTATGAATCTCGTGTGAATTTCTCGTGATTTTCACCAGAAACATAACTTACACGTGAATTTCAAAATGAACTTTTAAATTTTCACTTTTCATCAAAAAAAAACATACAAAAATACCTTTTCTTTTAAATTTTAGATGTGACTTCCATGTCAAAATTTTACATGAGTTTCAGGTGATTTTTTGTATATACCATATATAGCTTCAGATACGTTAATGAAGTGCATCAAGTTCAGTTGACTTAGTTTTTTTTTTATTTGGAAAGGGGTTGTCGACAAGGAATAACTTTCTATCCCTATGCATTTGTCATCGGTGTTGAATTACGGTTTTTGAAATTAAAAGGTGATCCTGATATAAAGGAAACAATGTCAATAATTATGTACCTCTTTGAAGCCCGTCTGTAAATAAATGATGAATAAAATATGTTAGCATTGTAAAAGAGAAAATGGGATCCAGAAAGATGGAATAATTTATTTGAATTAATATCATACCTTGTTTATTCATATTGTAAAAATCAATTGGTCAGAGAAAAAAACTTTGTGCAATATGATCTATATGTAATACAATTTATCATGGTTAGGGTGTAGTATATACTAGGTAAATGTAAATTCTTGACTAATAGAAAAAAAATAAAAAAAAAATTTAAATAAACAAACACATACCTGCAGTGTGACAATAAAATTGACACGAACCGTATACAAACTCGAAATATAAATGAAATTATTGATTGTATTATTGTCGTCATGCTATTAATGAATCTTCAATCTTTTTGCTATTGTTAATACACATGTACTAGTCTCATAATCGTATCATAGTTTATTCAAACAATCTATAAACTGGTTGCATAAGTCAGGTACGTGTTAGATTTTTTCAGTATTATTTCTAAGACCTTCAGCAACAGGACGATATCATACAATCAAATTCGAATTATCACAGAAAAAATATATAAATAGACAAAATCATTTTCATTACATATACTCCGTGGCTAATTATCCCCAACACTTAATGACTTATGAGGATCTTGGTGGGGTTTTCATTTCTGAAGGATTTGAATTTTTCAATTATGAGTCTGTGTTCTTGATATTTCGACCCTCGCCTCCCATTATGCATATGTCAAGTATGATCTTTTTGATTTATTGTTGTACCCTTTATTCTGTCTGTTTTATCCAGTATTTCAATTCTATTAATCATGTTAATCCCACTCTTATCCTCAATTTAGTGGCCTACATTTCTGTTTAATTTACATTTGAAAGGAGAAGAAAAGAGAACAAATTTATACAAATGTATAGTCTCATTGACCTTACATTCATATGACCATAAAGACATGTTTGGTAACGTCAATTACATACAAATTTAAATAAATAAAAGAGTAAATGAAATATTACGAAAAGATATGCTGGCCTCATCATAAGATCATTAACGATTGACGAGCGGCTACAACATATGGCAAGCTATTGTTCGAACCATGTCATAACAAGTTATGAAAGAATTCAACTGCCAACGCAAAAAAAGACATATAATTGTTGAAAGTTGAAGTATAATGAGCATTTGTGAACTATAAAATTTGTCGGATGACCGTTTCTATCTTACCAACGAAGTAGAAACGTCATACTTTGTCTTTTTTACCATTATTTCAGTAAGAATTTTTCAAGTTATTATAGAGTTGTTGAATAAATTAGTTTGGGGTCAAGGTGAAACATATTTAACACTATATTCAAGAATACATTGTTTATGTTACTTTATGTATGCAATAGTTTTTCGCACTAAACAGTCATTTCCGGTGACAAATACTTGTGTTTGACCTATCTCAACAATTATTAAAAAAAAACGTTTTACATTAAAATAAGGGATATAATTTGCTACTTGCCATTTACAAAACAAAATTGTAGTTTTACTTGTACCATTATTTTAATTTTTTGCAAAGGTCATTTTACGAAACGTCAAATTATCAACATATCTTGCCTCTTTCTCAAGATCAAATATTATGAATCTAAAACAAAGACCTGAATGTATCTTAGTTACGAAGGTAGGAACTAACAATTTAGAGAATGCAAACTCTGCTCTATCTTTTTTTAATGTTTCTTGAAAAAGCGTGCTTACAAGTACATTGTAAGAACATGACTGTGACCTCATTTTCTCTTATGAAAACATTTGTCTCCGAATTAATAGCTCATAGGTACATTGTATCTTTATCTTATTGATGTTCACAAGTCATATACATGTTGAATGCAATACACTAAGAGACATTACTCTCATATAAATAAACTCATCATAGATACCAGGACTAAATTTAGTATATATAGTCTCATGGATGTTTTGGTCTATTTTTTTCTGAATATGTTGTGGATAATATAGCAACCTATGAGGAAATGAAAATGTCTGTGTTTTCTACATTTGAGAAAGCCTGTACCAAGTCAGGAAGATGATAGTTGTTGTCCATTCGTTTGATGTGTTTAATCATTTGATTTTGCCATTTGATTAGGGACCTTCCGTTTTAAATTTTAAATTTTATATTACTTTTCACGGTTTCGAAGTTGTAGCGATAATTACAAACGTGTTTGGTACAAAAGTCGTCAGTTAAAAAGAGTCAGTTTTAAAAGCACAATATCTGCTTCAATGATTTTTTTATGTTGTGCTTTGTGTATTTTGATGATATAAAAAGTTGACTGCTGTAACCTTTTTTTTTTTTCTTTTTTTACATTTTTGTCTGTTCGTTTTGTTCACGCATCGTTGTCAATATAATGTAATTTGATGCGACTGTCATACAAGAGACAAGTTTAGCTAGCTATGAAACCAAAATTTTCTTTATTTAAAAATGCCTGTACCAAGTCAGGAATATAACAGTTGTTCTTCATTCGTTTGATTGTTTTGTCATTTGATTTTGTCATTAATTGATTAGGGACTTTCCGTTTTGAATTGTCCTTGGAGTTTAGTATTTTAGTGATTTTACTTTTTGAAGATGACACAATTTGACTACTATACCCCTTTTTGACATTTTTACCTATTGCGTCTGTTCGTTTTGATCAGGCATCGTTGTCAATATAATAGAGTTTGATGCGACTGTCATACAAGTGAGAGGTATAGCTAGCTATAAAACCAGGTTCAATCCACCATTTTCTACATAAGAAAATTCCTGTACCAATTCAAGAATATGGCAGTTGTTATCTATTCGTTTGATGTGTTTGAGATTTTGTTTTAGCCATTTGGTTTTGGACTTTCCGTTGTGAATTTTCCCAAGAGTTCAGTATTTTTTTGTAATATTTACTTCTTTGTATGCTTTTTAATATATTAAATACTCCAACCATCAAATATTTGTTTTTATATTTCACGTGACAGAAATCGATATTGCACGAAATATTACTTTGTTGTTATGATTGACAGATAAAAAGAACAGGAAGTATCATATGTGCAGTATACTATATATATATCATAAATATAAGAAAGTGATATCTTGTTAGTTAATACTAGATACAAACGTATTTGTTTATTCAATACACCACTGCCTTCTTGTTTGTTTCATGTATCATACACTGAGAAATTGAAGGTATCTTACACCTGTATCCTTTTCGAAACAGTTAAACGGTACATTTATGACGTAAATATCTAAAAATAAACAGAGCTCTATGATAAGATCCAATCGTCATGTTTGAATTGTACCTGTAATGGAAATTTTGTTTACTTAATCTTGGTAACGGGGTTTGAAATGTAAGATTTAATGATTAAGAGATAACATATTGTAAACTTGACTTCAACATTTAGATAAAATACAAGGTATAGCGTGTTTCTACACTTTTATTATTGGTAAGAATATTTAAATTAAATATTAATTCAATTTTCTGTTTCGGTTTGATTGCAATTTGAAATGTGTCACTAGTGAATACGTTTTGAACATCAGTGAAATATTCATTGGTGCTATTGTTTTTGACATATTATACGAAAGTCATACTTCGAAGAAATGTTTTATGAAAAAAAAAATTAAATCAAGAAAATCTCGTTACAAATCAGTATGTGCTATCACTTATCTACTTGAAATAAAATACCATGAACATATGGAAATTGTTGCTGATTGAATTGGTACAGCGATTTGAGAATCAATGTACATTACCTGCTTGTTATATAAAGATGATTTTAAAGTTCATTATCAATGAGTTCTCCACAAATCATAATTATTCGCAACAAGTGCTATAACAGAATCACTTCGTATGGACTGTATTATTTTTCTTTCAATGCTTCTTTTCAGCATACCTCCAGTTGATTGGTTATCCTTTCTTCTACTGATTCATTCAACACTAAGACAAATCCCTGTAATATGAATCCTACTAGCACCAACACTTGCAATATTGATCCTACTAGCACCAACAGTTGTAATATGAATCTTCCATCCGTCGATACGATTGATGCAGAAACACGAGGTTTCCGTGTTAAGACACTTCGAATACTTGGTGGTACACAGATAGGACTTGGAATTGTATGCGCTATCTTGAGTTTAGTAGGCGTGATTTTTGATGGTGTAAGAATGAACAAAAACTGTCCACATAGCTACTCGTATAATTACGATCCACAGTACGGCTTTCATTATGGTAATGGATATACTGGCTGTCACTATTTGCAATCTTCAACGTTATTCGGATTCAATATAACATGCTTGATTTTTTCAGGATGGGTAAGTTAGTATCTGGTTCTGCATGCAATGATTATGTGTTTAACATCTATGTACATGTTTTAGATCTAGATATTGCAATCCTTACCTTTCGAATTAATGCATGCATTTATACTATTTTTCGGTCTAGAAATAGTAAAAACATTTTACACTTATATGTCTTGCGTTCGCAGCTTTTTTACATGGTGTCGATTACTTTAAAATGCAATTAATTAAATTACGTTGCTAAGTTGATTATATTTATGTTGACCATTAAAGTCTAATTGGAACTAAATGTATTAAGCTTTTTAAGTTCAATGCTGTTATACCAAAATATTCTGTTAACTTAAATTGGAGTTAATATTAGATATGTTCAATCAAAGAACACAATATGCTTTCAAATCATATTCTTTTAAGACAATGAAACATTTGGAAAGGTAGAAATAAATAAATCACACATTTTAACTCTACATGCTTCAACACTGATCCATCATAGCGTTTACTAGTTTTTTTTTTTTCATTCATGTTTCACATCCTATTTTTTATTGCCTGCCAAAAACTTTTTCATATGCAAATTTTGTAATCAGCAAGTAATCATATGAATGAAATCTTGAAGTAAACTAAATGTAATCATGATTTCACCAGATTTTCACACTGTTATCGATTACATAACGTTTACTTGTAATCAGAAATTTCATGAATACTTTGATAACATAGAATTACATTGCAAATTGTAATCGATTAAAGCTGATTAAGATTACTGATTACCATTACCCATGTGTTGCCCATACGTACATATTTTTCTGACTGCGAGGCCGGACAACATGAAATATTAATCTTGAATAATGCGTGCATAGAGATAAAGCGCAAAAACCAAGTTTATAGGAGTTGGTTTTAACATGCCTGAGATCGAGCTTACAAAGATCTCCTCTCGAAATGAGCACAACTAGACCACTTAAGGATGTTTGCTTGTCATGTTTTGGATTTTTTGTCAGATTTTCGGAATCCTCTAGTTTTATCCATTTGAATGCCTTAAAGTTTTTTGCCCATGGACCACCTTTTATAAATCTTTAAAATGCATAATTATATAGATATAGGAAGATGTGGTGTGAGTGCCAATGAGACAACTCTCCATCCAAATAACAATTTATAAAAGTTAACCATTATAGATCAATATACGGCCTTCAACACGGAGCCTTGACTCACACCGAACAACAAGCTATAAAGGGCTCCAAAATTACTAGTGTAAAACCATTTAAAATGGAAAACCAACGGTCTAATCTATATAAAAAACAAGAAACGAGAAACACATATAAATTACATAAGCAAACGACAACTACTGTGATTCAGATTCCTGACTTAGGACAGGTGCAAACATTTGCAGCTGGATTAAACGTTTTAATGGTACCAAACCTTATCCCTTTTTCTGAAACAATAGCATAACATCACAACATAGAAAACACACGATAAAATATCGATTGCCATTTGTAAAAGTCGTTTAAAATCTTATTTATATTTTAATAGTTTTTGAGAACTTTAACTTGTCAATAATAAAGCTATGACAAATCAAGAGAGACCATTTTCCTGCCACAATTCCAATGGGTAATATTTCGAAAACAAGCACATTGACCCCTTAATTATTTTGGTTTTTTTTATTCCTCAATTAATCCCCTATCAATATATACTAGTGTTATGGATAGCTATTTATTTTGAAACTGAGTAGCGAACTTCCTTACGACACTATAATACAGATACCTTTCAACTGTCGATTACTTATGTTGACCACTGGATTGTCTTATAATACCATATATAATATAAAATATTTTGTATAACAAGAAATCGTACTAGTATCATAATACATTATGTTTGTATTTAAATTTGTTTAGTGCCTGCTCACTGGATTATTTCCCTTCTGCATGAACAAGAAAAGACGAAGTAGTTGGCGATGTTTAGTAAGTCGTACTTTGACTATATATACATGTCATAAAGCATAATTTATCTTCCAAAGCTGTTTTGTTGTATCTTCCGCGTTCAACAGCCAGCATACTATTACTTATTCTTATTTTGGCATAATTTTTTGTAGCTATTTTTATCTAAATTCAATAAAAGGTACTTTTCTAGTTCATACTTTACTTTAAATTTTCTGTAGGTTCTTACATGTACACAAATGTAGTTTATTTCCATTTCTTGAATTATCAGTAATTTCAGAAAATATATAAAATACCGTTTGGATCCTTGACCTTAAATATACTTGCCGTCCTGTGACTTGGTGAACAGTTTTCAGTTTGATTTTTTTTTGGATTTTCTGAGTAACTATGCTTCAAGATTATTCAGGTACCGATTTCAAAAATAAAGGACTGTTTGTAAAACTTAAGTCGGTAAGTACTAGACTTGCCTGTTAATTCACGGTGGTCATGTGAATGATTACGTCTGAATTTTATTTGCATCAGTTCACATTGACCGCTGCTGTGTCAATATAGACTTATTGCAATAATTCATAAAATGTTGTAGAAAATTACGTTCATGGTGTGCTGTATCATAGGAGCATCTGTATTTATGCCAACGATCTTCAGTCTTGGAGTAATAGGAGCACTAATTGTAAGTTGTGTAAGACAATAGTCAATATTTATCTCTACCTTGAAAACCTTACATATTCGAGTAATTCCAAAGTATATACATGTATATGCACGCATTGAAAATGCAAAATGCAAAAAAAAAAACCGAAACGAACGGTTTGGTTAAACAAGGATTATTTGATGGTTACAGCAAAATGACTTTGGTGTTTAGGTACAGTTAAAATCTTTGGTTAGCTTCTTGCTAGCTGAACGTGAAATCATTTTTAGTTTAGGTATGCTATCGTCCTCTCGCAGAAGTCTAGTATTACAGGCAAATAGATTAATTATCAGTCTGACAAGTCTACTCTTGGTAAGCTAGCCAGAAATATTACCTGAACATACACACTCAAGTCATTTTTCTGTAATGGTACTATATAATATGTATTTATTATAGTTTAAACTTTCATAGGATTATATTTTTTGTAATGTGTTACTTGGCAAAAACTACATTTATAAATAATCATAGTAAACTAAGTCCCTATTACAATCAAGGCAAGTACAAATGTACATATATATTTTTGAAATAATTAGTGAATAATGACAATGAATGATAGTGGTAAAAAAAAAATAGCCTAGGCAGCATATATTGGAAAAATATTTCTTTTACGTAAAACTTTACTTTGTAAGTTGTGTAAGACAATAGTCAATATTTAATTATTTAATAAGCTTTCTATTATAAATTTGAGTCCTGGATTCCAGCCGGAGTTGCAATGCTTTATTCCTAATCCTATAAAATATTAGTTTTTTCAATAAACAAATTTTCTTCAAGATATTTTTAAGGCTACAATATTAACATAGGATTATCTGTTGCTGAAAAAAATGTGAATTAATAAGTTGATTATAATTAAACAGCCAGTGGCAAATGTTTTCTATATTTTCTGGATTGTTAGGTGTAAATGAGATATGGATATACTTTAAAGGTATAGCTATTTACTAAAATGACACAATGAGTCTGATATTGAACGTGCAAGATCAACGTGTAGCAGTCTGAAGTTATAGAGAATATGTTTCATTTTTCTAAGACACATTGAACAATACTTCAATACCAATCATTAATTGTATGCTCTAATTTATGGCAAACGTTAGGGTTAGGACTGTTTTAATATGACTGTTTACCATATATAATGCATGTGTTAAAAAGCAGGAAATCGTACGGCACTTTCCATGATAAATGAAGTCCTAATCTTTACAGCATGCTGAAAATGAGAGTAATGGACTTGCCACTTTGCCATCTTTCCTGGCGGTGTTTGCTGTTATAGAGATGGTTGTTGCTATTGTTGCCTCCGCTTATTGTTGTTGTTGTTCGTCATGGGGTTCATCTAATGTGAGTAAAATTATATAATAATTTTATATATTGTATATCCCTTGCATAGTATTATACATGTTATAATCATTACACTTAAACGGTCACTTATGAACTTCAACGTTTTTCTTTATAGAATGTTTGAGTTATACATATCAACTTCATTTATCCGCTCAAGCATGTATTGACATCATCTATACTTTTAAACGAAAAGACCTCATTTGATGTGTCGCTTCTCTTCTTTCCACAATAATTTAATCATTATGTCTCTGTGTTCTATAGGTACCATGCATAGTCGCATTTTTCATCTATTCTTATGACTATTTAGTTTGGGTTATTTTTGGAGAAAAACGAAAACAAAGGTGTCCGGATAATGCTCCCGACATCAGACCAACTTATAAGTCATACAAGACTTCCGGTTTTAAACTTGCACATAATTTTCAATTAATGGAAAGACAACACTTTGATACAAATAACTTGTTTTTGACAAAATACAGCCAAAGAAAGGCACTGACAAGGGGAATTTAATTTTTGCCTGTTTTTTTTTAATAAAGAAAGTGTTCATGTGTGTATCAACTGTCGGTGATGTTTACAAATAAAACAGATTTTTTTTCTTCTCAAAACGATATTGTTTTCTCTTTTGAAACCATACAGGATCAGGAGTTTCCTTTCTGAAATATAGTGTATTTTAATACTCAGTAGATACTATTTTTTCCCACTTCCCTTATGATAGTCAACTCGATGAAAGAGTTTTGACTTCGATTCGGAAAGTTTGCGTGTATGCACTAATATTTTAACTCGGAGTCAACCCGAATCGGACGAATCGACGTGGGCCGAGTACTCGGGGCCAGGACAATATTTTTCTCCTTGATAGAGACTCTCTATAAATATAATATATCAGTGATCGCCTCGGAGAAGAAACTTGAAATTGGTAGTTCATAGCAATTATACTTTATTTATAGTATACGTACAATGTATGTTCATAGTTTACAGAAACTCGAAAATAGTGGAATTTAACAGAAAACAAAAAATAACGGACTTTGGAAAAAAGGGAGAGGGCTAAATAAAATTGTCCTGTCTCCAAGTATTTTGATACTTTTTCCGAAATTCTCCAGACATAACATCTTTTACAGAAATTCTCCTTACAACAGTTTACATACTTTCAACCTAACTCGAAATGCCCGCGATTTCGCGGGTGTGTTCTAGTTACACTGAAAAGGTCACTTATGAACTTCAACTTTTTTCTTTAGAGAATGTTTGGGTTGTACAACTTGAATTACCCGTTCAAGCATGATGGCATTAGTTCATCGTGTAAAAAGTAAAACATTGTAAATTAAACTCATATTGTTTTTCATGTTCTCAAATCGAATGTGATCAACACCTGAAGAGGTAAGAGATTGGGGGATTCAAACAGAGTAAATTTAATCTTAATTTCATTAGTCGATTTAAAACAGAAAACAGAAAACAAGATGACTAAACATATAAGCCATATAATAGATAAACAACATCAAAAACACAACACAGAAATAGCTTACTTTGTACTACAAACAAGAATATAACCTTAAATTAAGGGATTCGAGTATGATCCGCAAAATGGGAACAGTTCCTTCTCCATGCACACGTGGTACTCGTAATTGTGTTTATTTTTGAAATGGCAAACAGATGTAAGATGATTGTTTTCATTGAAGACGCACTCTTTGGTCACTTGTATTTACAAAAAGACAGGCAAATACATCTACTATCTCACAATACATTTTAAAATTGTACTACATGCAGTACCTTTTTCTAACAGTAGGAAGAATATCTCATTGTCAGTCCATTAGAATAATAACACTGTTATTGTGTAGAAGTATAAGGAGATCGCTGAATTAAAAGTGGATCACAAATACTATTGCTTTAATTTCATCGAAATTAGACATAGATCGCTACCTAACAAGATTCACAACTAGCAACTGTAATGGCGGTCTGCGTTTAAACTTTGTCGAATTTTTTGAAAAAATTAGAGGCAAAGATTTAAATTTTAACAACTAAAGTTCCAAGTGACGGGTGTCTGAATGATTTCAAGATCTAGCTCTTTTACAGTCTCTTGCCGTTTGAATAATGAAAAGTCGTTTTCATGTAAATTTTAAGAAAAAAATTATAACGGAATCAGGGAACACGAAACCGGTCTGACTACAGCCAGCCCCAACTATCAACTTGCGTTTGTAGACGCAAGTGGATACTCGGGCCTGGCTTTGTTCAGACTGTAACAGAACCTGAATTTTGTTATTTTATTTCTGCCGAATCAAGTGCCCATGTATTTCTCAGCCTCCATTAACTATCTAATGCTTCATTCCGATGTTGCTGTCCGTCCTGAGTAGACCTGGTTTATACGATTACAAAACTGGCACTGTACTTTAAAATATTTCCAAACTATATCGAATTTACTCTATACAGACCAAATAACCACTTTTTTACATTCCATACAAACAAACTATTTTCTGTATGATTTTCAACGTCTGCTTGCATTGTGCTTTTCCCCCTAATTATATCCGTATTCTCATCCAAATAAATTTCAATTTGGTCCGAGCGGTGTTTTTGATGATCATTTTAAAACGGATTAATAGTTATAAAATTCCCCGGTTTTTTTTCACACATCATTCAAGCTTCTATAAATTAGATTTCTACTTTCAAAACAAAATTTCAGGGGGATACGGCGTGAATCATGAATAAGTACTTATTGCAAAAATAAACCAAGGTTTACTTTTGTAAATTGTTATTTGGATGGAGAGTTGTCTCATTGGCACTCACACCACATCTTCCTATATCTATACCAAGAATAAAAATAAAGTGATAAAACTGTGTCTGTTATGCATAAGAACATAATATAAATTATATAGATAAAGCGTGCAGATGCTTAAATATCAAAGGAACAGAATATTTAAAAAGTAAAGTAATACTTTTTAAAGGTTAACAATGAGCAGAATGATTGCCGGAAAACGATAAAACAATCTATGTCAAATAACCACTACGTATTGCATCAAAACTCTCGGCACTCTGCATCTTGGGAAAGTTACCGTTAAAAATGTCACACAAAACTCGCTGTATTGGCTTATATGTGTGAACGTTATTCGATAACGTCAGGAACGATAACTCATGGCGTAACGTCGTTCGGTATCGTGTTACCTTAATTAAATTCATATGCCTAGTAAGAAGGTTTTATCCAAAGATAGATACCTGGATGAATTCAAATCCGCGGTCACCACCGTATCTAAACCCAGTGGCGTAGCTTGCATGTATGATCAGATGCTCAAGCATCCATATCATTTTGACAACAAACCATTTTTTTTAATAAATATATATGATGCAAGAGTTGGCAGCATATATACACATGGTGGTATCCGAATGTAACAAGGGTGAGGATATGAGAATAGCGTCCAATCATTTCCGAAGCAGTATGTGTGGTTTTTTCCTTTATGTTTTAAAACAAGATGGATAAATCCTGGGTTACCAGTTTTAAAAAAATCTGAAACATCATATATCCTGATATCGTTTCCTGTGGCACGAAAGACAACATGTAAAAACTCTACTTTATTTTGTAATGCAGTGCTTTTATTCCTGGGCTCATGAATGCCCTTTTCCATCTAGGTACAAATATTACTGTTGTTTTCAATAAAAGATCAGAGTTCCAATGTCCCCCGCATTGGACATATTTTATCTATCCAAGATACAAGGTCAAAAACTAAACAAAAGCACTTTTTTTTATTATTTATATCTTGAGAGAAATAAAAGCTTCCGAACAAATTCAATGGGATTTGCATTATAATTTATATTTCCAAGGGGCATAATTGGTTTAAAATATTTGATCAGGATTTATACTCTCATGTGTGAAAGACATTGCTGCATAATGATATAAGTTTCACAAAAATCTGGCAAGAATTGTACACATGACAGCGCTAACATGACCGGACGAACGGACGCCCGGTATTTCCATATCCAAAAGTAATCAAAAACCCCATTGGGAGGCTCAAATTGCAGGAAAGGAGGGGGTAACTTCGGTTCCTATATTCCGAAGTTCCATATACAGAAGTGCCGCTGTAATTGTTTTTTTTTTTTAGATGTCAAATAAGGGGACAGGTCCTTTTTCGGGACGTCGGGATCTGGTGTTTTTAAGCTCGGGATTTCGGGATTGAACCTTTCGGGATCTGGGATTCATTTTTTTTTTTCGAATTTCGGGATGTCGGGATTTAATTTTTATTTAGATTCGGTACCTCGGGATTTCATGTTTTTAAGCCCGGGATTTCGGGATCAGGACCCCTCCGACCCCCTCTCCAATATAAGATTTGGTGTGAAACTTTTACATCAAATATTTCTGAATTTAATGATGGTAGTCAAGTTCGAGAAAACAATGAAATTCTATTGGAAATATAATGTATACTGGTTGGTATTTTGAAATGAAACAAAAATCTAGTCAGTGTCGAATTCTTGGGAAGTACACATGCATACGGGGACAACGTTCGAAAAATATAATTTTCTGCATAAAAAGTCCCCAAACTTTTTAGCCTCGCTCCGCTCGCCGACAGTTTCGCAAACACATCATTTCAACCCTGGCTACGCCTCTGATTATTATCCTATTGTTGTCTTTACCATTCCAAACGTATAATCTATTTCTTAACAATCCAAAAATCATCTGATTACAAATAGCATTGTCCCTAATATTTGCAACTTATTTGAATATTAAAAAGTTGAACAATGAGCATTTTGTATGAATCGAAAAAACTCTGAAGGCTAATCTTAAACAAAGACACATTTTCGTTCTATTGCATTGTTTCTTATCATCCCATTAATGCTGAGGACGTGAATTTTTAAGTTTTGTCTGATAAATATGTTGTGTAAAAAAACCTGGCAAATTTGGTTTTAGCTTCTACAGGAACTTGTGATTTATGTTTCAGCTCTGAAACTAGTCATGATATGAATATAGATTCCACAACTGTAACAAGTGTGTTACGATATTTCTCCACTCGAGACAGTTCAATTTTAATAACTTTTGTTATTAAAACATAATTAAAATGTTTAAACTGTTGAGAGTGGAGAAATATTGTAATATATACGATATTTGAATATTAAAAAGTTGAATGATGAGCATTTTGTATGAAGCGGAGAAACTCTGAAGGCTAATCTTAAACATAGACACATTTTTCGTTCTATTGCATTGTTTCTTATCACCCCATTAATGCTGAGGACGTAAATTTTTAAGTTTTGTCCGATAAATATGTTGTGTAAAAAAAAACTGGCAAATTTGGTTTTAGCTTCTACAGGACCTTGTATTTTATGTTTCAGCTCTGAAACTAGTCATGATATGAATATAGATTCCACAAGTGTAACAAGTGTATAACGATATTTCTCCACTCGAGACAGTTAAATTTTAATAATTTTTGTTATTAAAACATAATTAAATTTTTTAAACTGTTGAGAGTGGAGAAAAATCGTAATATATACGAGTTATAGTGGTGGAATCTGTTTCTCTAATGATTTGTATACTTACATTTTAAAGATTTGAAGAAAGTTGTGTACTTTTTGAGTGACGTCATCAGGCATGGTCGCCTTTTTTCTTGACGTCACAATAGGAAAATTCAAAAAAAAAAACTAAGAAAAGTTAATGTCACAATTAAATTTAGACCAATCATTTGTCGAGAACAGATTTTTCGATTGTGAAGAGAAATATAGATTCTTACACTTCAACAAGTGTATTACGATATTTCTCCACTCGAGACAGTTAAATTTTATTATTTAAAGCGCGAGGCTTGCCGAGCCCTTTAAATAATAAAATTTAACTGTCGAGAGTGGAGAAATATCGTAATACACGAGTAATAGTGTCGGAATCTGTTTCTCTATTTGCTTTTTATCGTTCTTTTTCAAAGATTTTCAGAAAATTGTGCTCTTTATATGCGACGTCATCAGGCAAGGTCGCCTTTTTTCATGATGTCACAATAGGAAAATTGAGAAGAAAACAAAACATTTTGACGTCATAATCAAATTTCGACTAATCATTTGCCGAGAACAGATTTTTCACTAGTGAGGAGAAATATTTTTCTCACACCGGTCAGGAAATGTGAAAATAGCACAAACATTAGAGAAATATTTTTCTCAAACGGCACCAATCTCCGGCGCAGAGATCACATATCCGTTCCGTTCAATACTTTGTAACACTACACTCAATATGACTTTCACTTACATGTACTTTGTACCCACTGGATAATTTTCTCTTCTCAGTAGCGGATCCAGAACTTTTCATAAAAGCGGGGGGGTTCGAATTCTGACTGACCTAAGGAGAGCCCACTCCAGTCATGCTTCAGCGATTCCCTATATAATCATCCGTTTTTTTCCCAAGAAAAGGGAGGGCATGACCCCCTGAATCCCCCTATGCTTCTATGTCTATCACACTTGAACATGTAAAATGAAGTGTGATTTTGGGGGGTTTCATATGTATATATGAACCCGGCAAATTGTAACAAACACCTGTGGATTACACAGAGCTGCTGAGTGGACAACTACCATCCAGGACCAGGATCAAAAGTGCTAACCGAGTGATAAAAAACTTGAAAGACTCAAGATTGCCGTAGGTAGCCTGACGGCAAAATTCATAGAATTTCTTCTTTTTTCGCTTCAAATGTACTCCTCATAGTTACCAGGATTGAAATTTTGTGTTTGCGTCGCGCGTCAGATGCACGTTTCGTCAAAGTATTTTTAAAACTTTACTTTGGCGACAATCCTAGTTGAAGGAGATGAAGCGAGGAGATGATTCTCATAATTTCCGCCATCGCCACTTTACCTGATTACTCCTAACCTTCCGTATCAAAAATTGCGACAATCCTCGCTAGGTTATGCATCACGCAAGGGACTTTGTAGAGAATACCGAATGCTTGTCGGAAATGTCCTCATGGGGTCGGACAATGTATGGCAGAGGTCATATTAAGTGCAGTATTGCGGAGCATGTATGGAACGGATATGAACTCTGCCCCGGAGATTGAAACGGCACAGGAAATGTGAAAATAGCACATAAATTAGAGAATATGAGTTTCCTTATTACAGAGTTGTTTGAGTATTGAATCAGTAAAAGTTCTAGAGAATTCCGTGTTAATCAACTTTAATAAAGCATTGATTGATGCAACGTATATTTTTTAATTAACTTGCAAACAGTTTGGTAAATAAAGGATACACGCTCGTACTATATGATGGCTATGTTTGTCTGTGTCTTGCGTCTTTAAATCGGTCACAATTCAATACGAATATATATGTTTTTGAATGTGACTGGTATAATTTACATCAAAATAAAAAGCGTACCAAAACAATTGTGAACTAATCATTCAACTGCCGAGATGAACACGATAAAGCACCAACGAATGATCATTGCTGTAAAGTATTGTCTCACGTTTAAAAAAACAAGTGTTATTTTCTATTTTCAGCAATTGAGATATGTTTATGTAGATAATGGTCAAAATGGGATTATACATAATATGCCACTTACACAGCTGAATACTGGTCAACTCCAAGGATTTGCTTTACCAACGCAAATGACGCATGCACAGTCAGGTATGACTCCACAATCTCAAAATCTACAAAACATGCAGGCCTTTCATGCACAGTTGGGACATGCAACTCCTACAGAAGCAACACCACCTGTGTATCCGGCATCTACAGCTATGACAACAACTCAACAACAGGACCAGGCACTTGGAAACTGTTCATCGCCTCCGCCATACAAACAATGATTGACTCAAAAAAACAATTGCTATGAAACTCTGCCTAGTTGTTTGTGCTTGTTTACAGTCGTTGTGTAACATGTAATTAAAATATGATTTATGATCATTTGATATTTAACACAAATAGTAATAACTTTTAATATTAGACAAATCAATGCCAATGAAATAAATGCATTTGAACTGTAGTTATGCTTTTAATAAACTATACATTTTGAATAAAACAAATATGTATATAGTAAGTCGACAATTTAGATTGATATGCTGAACTTATGTTTCACTATGAACGTTAGAACTGCAACGTATATATAGCCGAGCAAAGCTCGAAAGTAACTTCACTCATAATAGTAAAGGATGTTCGCTACTGTGTTTGAAAATAACAATTATTTTAAATGACTGTTATAAATTGATAGTATACAAAGAACGGTCCACAAAAAAGCAGAAAATTAAAAGCTCATATCATTGTTTTAGTGATACATGTACATGTTCAAGAAAAAGAAAATGACAAGTTGACGGGGTGATTATGTATTCTCCCTCTAGATCTTTTTTTTATATATAACATTGCCACTTCTTTTCTTTCAAAAACTATATGACTTGTAATGACAGTATCAAACGAACACTAGGCTTTATGAGGTCCCGCATTTGTTTCTTAGACCATGGATAAAACTAGAGGATTCCGAATATTTGAAAAAAAATCAAAAACAAGATAATCGAACATCTTAACAGAGTGTACCTAGAGCGAAATTATTGATGCGGGAGGGGGGATTATAAACAAAATTATAAAACATAAACAGAACATGTGGTGTTAGGGTTTAGAGGTCACAGTAACTTAATTTATATATTTAAGTGATACGAACGACACGCTCTCGTAGTTCTTGACGAAGATTACTCAAGAAAACCCTCTTAATGCAGCTAAGTTGGAAACTGTGATTTTGATATTTCCGTGAGAAAGAACCCAAAACTTAGGAATTTCTTTAATGTAGTATTTGAATACGAAATAGTATGATTGTTTTATTTTGTTCAAAGAAATAGCAATTCCTAATTAGTTTTAATTTAATAGGTCATGTCACGTAAACTTTGACTTGACTGTGAACTATATGTGTTTGCCTAATGATAACAAAAATACAAGAAAGGCACCAAAAAATTAACCGATAAAACGCCTTGACCAAATAGAAAACGAAAGGGGACAAACAGGAGAAGTCAAAATGAATCAATGAAAGCTTATGAATATCAATTCAGAACCTTCAAACATACTGTGCATGTACAAAATTAGCTACGGAACCGTATCTCTTAGGTACTTATGTTATTTTTTGACTATTTGCGGACCATAGAGCTACGGATTTTCCTATTTCAAAACGTTGGGAATTGCGACCCAGGTTAAGGTCGCACTTATTTCTCAAAAAAATATTGTTTATAACCCATGCAAAACTTGTCAATATATATTATAGTTCGTTTCGTTAGAAATTTTTCTAGGATATGACGTACCTATTTATGTTTGAATATTGATTTCCTTAACACTATTACCTAGCCATTTCCATTTGTATACATTCTCCGCCACTTTTATTCGGTCATATTGAATTTCGTCGTGACGTCACGAGAATCAAGAAAAGACTCCGCAAATAGTCAAAAAATAACATAAGGACCTAAGAGATACGGTTCCGCAGCTAGTACAAAATGTATTAATCATTTTCTACATAAGAACATGCCTGTACCAAGTCAGGAATATGACAGTTGTTGTCTATTCGTTTAATGTGTTTGTTCTTTTGAATTTGCCATTTGGTTAGGGACTTTCCGTTTTGAACTGTCCTCGGAGTTCAGTATTTTTGTGATTGTACTTTTATAGTCATTTCACGAATTGAAAAATGTCCGGCGTAAATCGAACTCCTTCTATCCCTAACATGCTTGTCAAAGGAACTGATTGTGTCTATTTCCCTTGTGCTAGTCTAAGAGACTGATTGGGTGTATTTCCCTTGTGCTGGTCTAAAGGACTGATTGGGTGTATTTCCCTTGTGCTAGTCTAAGTGACGGATTGTGTGTATTTCCCTTGTGCTAGTCTAAGGGACTGATTGGGTGTAATTCCCTTGTGCTACAATGTACATGTAGTCTAAGGGACTGATTGGGTGTCATTCCCTTGTGCTAGTCTAAGGGACTGATTGTGTGTAATTCCCTTGTGCTAGTCTAAGGGACTGATTTGGTGTAATTCCCTTGTGCTGGTCTAAGGGACTGATTGGATTTATTTCCCTTGTGCTAGTCTAAGGAACTAATTGGTTGTAATTCCCTTGTGCTAGTCTAAGGGACTGTTTGGGTGTATTTCCCTTGTGCTACAATGTACATGTAGTCTAAGGGACTGATTGGGTGTCATTCCCTTGTGCTAGTCTAAGGGACTGATTGTGTGTAATTCCTTTGACGTGCTAGTCTAAGGGACTGATTGGGTGTATTTCGATCCCTTGTGCTAGTCTAAGGGACTGATTGGGTGTAGTTCCCTTGTGCTAGTCTTAGGGACTGATTAAGTGTAATTCCCTTGTGCTAGTCTAAGGGACTGATTGGGTGTATTTCCCTTGTGCTAGTCTAATGAACTGATTGGGTGTAATTCCCTTGTGCTAGTCTAAGTGACGGATTGTGTGTATTTCCCTTGTGCTAGTCTGAGGGACTGATTAAGTGTATTTCCTTTCTGCTAGTCTAAGGGACTGATTGGGTGTATTTCCCTTGTGCTAGTCTGAGGGACTGATTAAGTGTATTTGCCTTGCGCTAGTCTAAGGGACTGATTGGGTGTAATTCCCTTGTGCTAGTCTAAGGGACTGATTGGGTGTAATTCCCTTGTGCTAGTCTAAAGGACATGAGCTTCAAAAACAATACAGTTGACCAGTGCATGAGGAACCCACATTTATGAGTTATTTGTGATTTGTTTTGTTAACTGTTAATATGGGTATGCTGCTACTTTCTATGTCTCAAACACTTCAGTTTTACATTGTCAAAGTAAAATACATGAAAAATTAATAAGCTATTCTCCAGAGGTTCATAACGTTAACTTCGACTTACTGGATACTTAACACACCTCATATTGTAAAGGAATTAAGACATAATTAAATACTGACTTGTGTGTCGTTGTTATATACATACAGAATTGAACTAGCGGAGGCCTTTCTTGGCTCGTTTTCTATTTGAATACAGGTGTTACATGTAAGATGCATGACAACGCTGTATACTAAGTTCCGAATTAGGAGGTTGAAATCATCCCTTCGTTATTTTACGAAAGCCTTCATAAGTTGGTTGACCGTAATTGAATACATGTTTCAGAAATAACGATGGATAGTTCAAACTGTCGTAACTACGATCCGGTTCACTTTTTCACAAATGTAATCTACCGAATTATACTTACCACCGGGTTTGAACTTCCTTTGGAAACACGACGGGTGCTACAATTGGAACAGGGTCTGCTTACCCTTCCGTAGCCCCTGAGATCACCCCAGTGTTTTGTGGATTTCGTGTTGATAACTTTTTATTTTTCTCCGTTGTGTTTTGTATACTAGTATTTTTCTGTTGGTCTTTTTCGTTTTTAGGAATAGCGTTGTCAGTTTATTTTTAACATTTGAACTATGTAATGTATGATAGTGTTATACATAATCAACTCGATCAAACATGCTTTATTATTGTTATCGGTTACAAACTCAGTTGTAAATATTTACACTTCAAATTGGTTTTATTTTTTAAAAGACGTAGTGATATTCTATTGTTCAGTGTTATTTCTCAAATGTACAGATTCTTAATTTTACAGGTAACATTTGATTTGATTTAAACTCAAGCATGTATTAGTCTTTGCAAAAAATGGAAATTGAAGATATAAATTAATGTGTAACTTTCTTTCTTATCATAATGGTATCGTCCCCTGGTGTCAACTGCATTCGAGTAACCTCTGCTGTAATCTTTAATGATTTTGATACAAGTAGCATAAAGTTATTTCCTAATATATATATATATATCAGGAAAACCATGGCCAGGTAGATTTTAATGTATCATCCCCTATTGCCAGCTGTATATGGGATACCACACTGACCCACACTGCTATCCTACATTGTACTTGCTGTTGATACGGTAAGGACTGTCAACATGCTGAACCGTTTGGGCTAGACATCTTTATTTATTACTTCATATATAAAAGAATATCTGGTATGATTTTCAATGAGACAACTCTTCATAAGAGACCAAAATGACTCAGAAATTAAAAACTAAAGTTCACCGTATGGTCTTCAACAATTAGGAAAGCCCATACTGCATAGTCATCTATAAAAGCCCGATGTATTATATTCATTTTTTCCTTATATATAATCAGTCATTCTTTAGTAGTAGCATAGTGCAGCCATCAAAGAAAATAACTACTGTAAACCAACTTAATTTCGCGGGCGATTAATTTTCGCGACTTTCGCGAGTAGAAAAATAACGCGAAATTAAATCGTCGCGAATATGTATAACTTGGATCTTTCCTTATTAAACTACATCAAGTTAATTAGAAATCGCGAAATTAAATCGCCGTGAAGTAGACTAGCTGGAGATAAACGCGAAATAAAGTATCCGCGAAAATAAGTTGGTTTGCAGTATGTCATTCATACAAGACATTAACAGTTGTCTCATTCCCTCAAGATACTATGTCGTTCCCTCAAGATAATTTGCTTTCCATCAAGATAGTATGCCTGTCTTTCAAGATGCTATGACGTTTTCAAAAAATAGTTAGCTTGTTCCCTATGCTGTTATCTTGTGAAAACAACATACAATATTGATAACGAGATTAAATATCTTGTAAGAACGACACAGTTTCTTGAGGAAATAAGATAACTACCTTTAGGGAACAACATATCATATTGTGGGAATGCGATCATAACTATCTTGTTGAAATGACATATTCATCTTGAAGGCATGAGAACAGTTTCTTGTGGAAACGACATAGCAACTTTTATAAGCTTGAACGCTTGAGGTGTTCTTTGAAATCGTCCAAATCGCTTTAATTTAAAGAACGTCGTGTAACACTCACTAGTTCTTACATTGTGCGCATTGTATCAGCATCTTGCGGAAATGAGAAAACTTTCTTGTGGGACCGACATAGCAATTTTAGGGAACGATATAGTATATTGAAGGAACAACATATATGTGTTCTTTCATTGCCGCTTTCAGCCACCTTGCATTATTTATTTCTGCAATCATTACTTCATCACCTAATTATTTTATTGTTAAATATGTTAGGTAACTAAAACAACATAAGATTTCCGCTGTATTATGCTCTAAACGGGTTCAATTTGGATCATAATATGTTAGAAACCCTTCAGTCTATGTTTGCAGTAAAAAAAAACGTTGTAATCTTTTGTTACAATAACAAGATTAGTGTCTTTGTTCCACTTTATCATTCTATTCGCAAGCTTGCTTTCCTCTAACACACTCTGTCTCCTCTCTCACACTATGTCTCCTCTCTCCTCTCTCACACTATGTCTCCTCTCTCCTCTCACACACTCTGTCCTCTCTCTCACACTCTGTCTTCTCTCTCTTCTCACACACTCTGTCTCCTCTCTCACACTATGTCTCCTCTCTCCTCTCACACACTCTGTCCTCTCTCTCACACTCTGTCTTCTCTCTCTTCTCACACACTTTGTCCTCTCTCTCACACTCTGTCTTCTCTCTCTTCTCACACAATCTGTCTCCTATCACACACTGTCCTTCTCTACTATTACACACACACACACAGTCTCAACCTGTAGCCCATTCCTTAACTATAGCTTGAGCTGTCACTGTACTCTAAGCATCCCTCCACCTTATCCTACTTAACCATATCTACCTGTAACCACCTAACCCATAACCCTAACTACCACTTCTACCAAATTTACACCCCGTCATTTCCCCTACCGTAATCGACACTTAACCCTTACTCCTCCTATTCATGACCCCAACTCCTCTCCCAGTGAATGCTCTGTATATGACTGTTTCCCATCCACATGATATATATATATATATTAATATGACAAAATTTCAAACTGGTGTACAGGAGTTCTACACCTTCGGGGCTATGGATAACACAGTCCATCGGGGAGGACGCCACTGTCTACCCTTCTACCTATCTATATGTTTTACAATGTGTATTTGTTAAATAGTTATATATTTGTATATATAGTGTCTCATAAATCTGTAGACAAGTATGTGATACTTTAATGAAATAAATCATTATTATTAATATATAATTATATTATATAACGTAACAAATATACGGCTTATTAACAGATTACACAATGTATGCAAAATCAGTTTACTTGTAATCATAGTAATCACTTAACTTTAGAAATATCAATTAAACATAAATATCTTAAATTTATATTATAAAGATTGTTTTAATTAATTAAAAATGGTTATCTGACTCTCAAAAACTCTAGCATTTATTGTTTACAAAAAGTCCTAAACAACCTTTAAATTTCAAATAACACCGTGATGAGTAACTGAAGTCGATCGCGCACCCGAGAAGGTATACTTGAATTGGTCCATATTTATATTTATTTTCATCAATAAGTTTCTATCATGCCATTGGTATTTTAGTTAGTTAAAACGAGGTTTGTGTCATCCGTAGTTTTAATGAATTTCAATATTTGGCAATTCGGTGCTTGGTATATATAGGATTATTGCATGAAGTGTTAGCAATGATTTTCTTACAAACTGTTAAACATAAATTACTCACTTGTTTTTTTATGATCAGCTAGATATAAACAATTCACCAAAGTCTTATAGGAAATCGTTAGCAGGTTGAAAAGTAGTATATGTACGAGATGTTGACGACAGACAGACGGTCATACCACGGTATACCATAATTCGTCCTGTCTAAAACGCATGCGTTTAAAAAAAGATAAAGCTGAAATCTATCAATTCCCTCCAACCTAACTCCCACTCATTTCCAGGCTTCGATTCCAGAACCGTGTCAACCTAGTGGCATCTTTGAGGAAATGTGGTTTCGGGGGTTGAAAACCCACTTTTTTTTTACGATCAATGCATTCAAATGGGACAGATAGTTGGATCCCCCCCTCTAAGTCGTAAATTTACATATCTTTTTTTTTATGAATTTAAACGCTAATTTAAATTGAATTAATATCATTATAGAGGCTAAAATGTATAACCACAACAGCTGGTTTTTTTTTCTCTCCGAATTTCAGGTTTGTATTTTTTGTGAGTCATATTTCATTGATACAAATTATTTGTCTTATATGGGGGAAAAACACATTTTAAAGTAACATTTTAAATATTATAAAACGTGCCGATTTCACGTGTCATAAAGATAAAAATGCTTACAAAATAAAGGGGACCAAACTAGCAAGAAAAAATGCATTCTCTACAATTCCAATACCACTACACGTACTATCTCCCAACATTTTATATAGTCAAATGCAATATAGAGACAAACACATCTCAAAGTGTGTGTGGGGGGAGAGGGTGGTGTAAACTCCATAAACTATAGAAAATTGCAGGCCATACCATAAAATGATCGTCAGCTAAAAAAACAAAATTAAAACTGTGATGCAAAAGGAAATAAGTATCAAATCATATATAAGATGGGAAAAGATAATGTAAATAGTATGTAAAATTAAAACAATCTTTCAGAAATTATTTATAGTAGAACAGAATATATGATGATTGTTTGGTTCTGGTAAAGATTCCAATATACGTTTTCGGGTCCAAAAAACGTACAGTATTGGAATATTAACAAGAAACTGCATAAAAAACGAATTCTAAAGATTGTCTTGAACAAATGGAAATGGAATGATAAATGAATAAAATATTCCTATTTGAATGACAATTTTTATTTATAATTATTATTGGTGTTCATTTGTCGACAACATGTAATAATTTATGGCAAGCCGTTTAACTATAATTTATTTTAAGTACAAGATTTATCATATACATATAAGATATCTCATATAATAAACAAGATAGAACATTCAATAATATACTAAATATCTCATATAATATATAAATATCTGATATAATCTAGATATATATAATATATATAACTTATAAAATATCTTATAGATAATTTTATATCAGATATTTTACTTACTTTATAAGATATTTTCCTAAGTTACAAGTGTGGACACAGATGAGTGTGGATAGTATGTATGGATGTTTGACAGTGTCTTATGACAAAATGAGTTCTATGTTTTTTCTATATGGTGTTATTAACTATGTTGCACGATGACAACCAAATCTGAGCATTATGAGTGTTATTTATTAAATTTTTTATGCCCCCACCTACAATAGTAGATAGGCATTATGTTTTCTGGTCTGTGGGTCCGTTCGTTCGTTTGTCCCGCTTTAGGTTAAAGTTTTTGGTCAAGGTAGTTTTTGATGAAGCTGAAGTCCAATCAACTCGAAACTTAGTACACATGTTCATTATGATATGATCTTTCTAATTTTAAAGCCAAATTAGACTTTTGACCCCAATTTCACGGTCCATTGAACATAGAAAATGGAAGTGGGAGTTTCAGGTTAAAGTTTTTGGTCAAAGTAGTTTTTGATGAAGCTGAATTCCAATCAACTTGAAACTTACTACACTTGTTGCATATGATATGATCTTTCTAATTTCAAAACTCATAACTGCTCCAAAAGTAATCTGATAGAATTTCAAGCATTTTAAGCCAATATTATCAACATCTACTAATGAGTCTTAATATGTCTACATATCTAAAAAGTCATAGTATTCAAAAGGTAATGCAAAATTATTCCTTTTCATTTTTTTTGTTATATGGATACACATTTGAGTGATACATGTACCAATACAATATTTGTTGTGGTATGAAAGTGCAGTAATTAGCATTTACTGTAACTATGTTAATTCACACAAATTGAAAAATAAACAAATGAATGGACCCAATGCTCCGCAGAGCCCAGCTTTATACGACTGCAGAGGTCGAAGCCTGAACAGTTGGGGCTAGTATTGACACAACATTCAAGCTGGAAACAGCTCTGAGTTTGAATTGTGATTAAATAGATGACACAGCTTAGGTTTCTGACACAGAATGAATGTGGTCTAATGAACTTAAATATTTGTTTTGCTTTTGTGTTAGGAGCAATTCACTATGCTGCTGAATATTAATCCTTTCAAACAAAAATATCTAAAGAAATTTTCTTTTTAATTTCTGAAATGAGAAACATTTAGAGGAGACAAACTTCAGTTAAGAGATCAGAAACTAAAAAAATGTATAATTTTTCCATTTGTAAAAGGGCATACCCTAGAAAGTGCTTGCAATCACTGAATGGTTATTAATGACTGCTTTAATTTATCAGTTGGTAATAAAGTGAATATTGCATTGTATATTGTATAATTGATTTAAGTTGACTGAACAAAGAAAGATAACTCCAATTTTCAAAGAAGATTTCATAAAGCATTGGTATTAGGTAATTCAAGAACCATTCTGGACAAACTCCAATTAAGGGTCTTGAATTTACAAAAATGTTTGTTTTTGGTCCGTAATTATTAGACTGTTTGTCCCATAACCCACACAATATATCCGAACCTTCTACTTATGGTATTAAACATTGTGGTACAATTTCAGAACAATTGAAATACTTATACACAACTTTTTAAACCGACACTAGATTAAAGCTTGTTTTGGGCACCTTTGTACCCCTTATTCCTAAACCTTAGGGACCATAACCCCCAAAATCAATCCCAAGCTTCCTTTTGTGGTTATAAACGTTGTGTTATAATTTTGTTGATTTCTGTTGACTTATAATAAAGTTATTATCCAGAAACCATCTTTCGGACAGGATACCAATTTACGACCCCAAATTTTTTGTGGTTGTATAAAAATGTTGAACATGTGCAATGAAGTATAGTTTTAGAAATCGATTAGGGAGCTACCATTTGATTTTTATGGGGGGTGGGGGGGGTGGGGGGGGGTGGGGGGGGGGGGGCTAGGATGAAAAATTTTGTCCTGCCTTTTTTTTTAGTTGTAATCTCTGTCTTGCCTTTTTATTTTTCAGTCTATTTGGTCCTGCCTCTTTTTTTCTTAGCTTATCCTGACTTTTTTACAACAATTGTCATCCTGCCTTTTTTTTTAACTCAAAATCCTGTCCTGCCTTTTTTTCAAATTTCATCCTAGCTCCCCCCATAAAAATCAAATGGTAGCTCCCTTAGACTGGATAGGCCTTATAATTTTTTTCCCTCCTAATTGAAGGACCGTTTACACTCAGGGCCGAGTCATCAGCAGGCAATACAGATGTATTAAAACAACCTAGCATCATATTGCTAGTAGTGGGAGTAGCATTGTCCGGTAAATTTGTTCCCACTTTTTTTTATAAAATGTATGGTTCATATCAAAATAGAATGCTTTTATCTCCTGAATACTTACATTGTACATAGAGATGATACTACTTTGACAAATCCTTGTCCATTAGAGTTGTCTGTCAAATCTTAATTTCACAAAGAATGAATTGCATAACAATGAACTGAGCTCAAAGCAAAGTACTTTAATAATACACTTAGACAAAGAGCTAAATCCAGTGATATACTTTGTACTACAGGTCCTTCATGACCATCCATCCACCCAAACCATATCTCAATAACATTCCATACTACATGATTGGATTCAGAAGTCCTGAAAAAGACATGACTTTTTTTTATCTTGTTTTAAGTATATATGCACAGGTTAAACCTTTATTGTGGATATAATCATTCAGTATCTAGCAACTATCAATTTGCTTCATGCACATATTGATATAGGTTGATTGCTCCTCTGTTGGAAATTAGAACACACCTCCATCTAATTTTAGTCAACTGACGAAGAAAAATTCAAAACTATATAAAATGTTATCTAAGACTTGTCAGTGTCTATTTCCTTTGCCACTGAATAAGATTCCATATTTACAACCAATGAAAATCAAATATCCCTCTAATAGACTTAGCATTGAAATCGTTTTCTAAAATGGTAGTTATGTGGAACCTAGAACTAAAAAAATTGAAACAATATATCTTAAATATTTCAAATGCATGTACATTTAATAATTCTCCAAAATTCACTTTATTTTTCCTTTTTTGGTTTTCTGTTGGAGACTGTATATTGACCTCTATGTAGCCTTTTCAACTTATAAAAGGGGGGATACATTTCCATAGAATTAAACTTTTCTGAAAGAATTGATTCCATTTATTTTCAATAAACAATAAATATTGAAGTCTATAACAGGCATCTAGGAACAGGCTCAACATTATTTCTAAACATGTATTAATATATACCAAAATGTGGACAAACCTACATTAAATATTCTACTTCAACGACTTTAATTAGTGGAGTAGATCAAATTAAAAAGTCACAATGGTTAAAAACTCCAATGGCAGTCTTTCCTGCTAAAATCTTGATGTGTAGAATGTGATATACCATTTTTGGGTCTATATACTGTCCTTTAAATTTAGGTAATTTTGACACGGCAAAATATGAAAAAAAATGTAAACTATGGTCTGGAAAGCACACAGTTTGTGATATTTAAAGGTATCTTTACTAAGAAAACCTGCAAATCTCAGTGGCAGATCCAGAACTTTTCAAAAAGGTGTGGGGGCTCTGATGGACCAGAGGGTTGCCCACTCCCATCAAGCTTCAATGATTTCTTACATATATGTCATAAGCTAAATTTCCCCCACCCCCTTGGTCTGTCTATGCATCTGTTTATCGTTCTGCGAAATAGTACTAATACTAATTTTTCCCCTCCCTTACCTGGCCCTAGACAGTTGCTTACCTTTGTAAACATTTTATAATTATAGTCAGGTATATATTGATTGAGAGTAACTTACATAGTAGTTAATGGGACTCTTTTTCACACGGTTCTGTGAAATATAATACGGCAAATATATACCCGTACATACTATCCGCATAACACAGAAATCTGATAGATTTTCACTCCTCTGGGAAAAATCAACCTGTGAAATGAAATACCATGCCTGGAAAAAAATTACCGGGACAAATTATCCTCAGGATAAAATATCACAGAGGACGAAATAAACCGTTACATTACATGAGAAGCCGGTTTGGTTACAAATAATTATGTCACGTGAAGGCGCACTGACGTCACAATTTGCATTAATTTTGCAATACACTACAGTTCACTCATACAGAACCCATTATCATGCAAACATGCAACGTGAATGTGATTGGTTATCAAATAATACAGAATTTATGCACGTACAGTTAATATAGAAGAAATTAGTTCATCAAATGTGAGTTCGTGATCTTGTGGTTAAGACCGATGGCTACAGTGCTGAAAGTCCTGAGTTAGATTGTCACTTGGGGTGCTAAAAATATCAGTACATCAGAAGGGTAATTTTCACCCTCTCACACACATCTTTGTTAATGTTCCGGGATTGTTGAAAACTTGCATATTCATCAATATTTGATTTTGTGGTTTTAACAATCCAGACAGACAAATAGCAATAAGGTGTTTAGGAAAACATGACCTAAAACCTCCTTCATATATGACAAAATTACATGGGAACTCATATTGAATGGTCAAATGTGTTCAATATGAAAATTGAAATTAAGATGGTAAAATCAAATATTAGCCGTTACTGTAAATGGACTTAAAGTATGACTTTTCAGCAAATTTAAAGGGAAATGACACGGAAGGGGCCAAATAGTGTTCAAGGGGAGCAAATGCTATTTAAATTAGTATGCAGGTTTTAAATATAGAGGGAAGTTGAGTCATCTTTTTGGGTGAAGTTAAATACTGACTAGTGTGTGGTTCTCATTGGGTCTAAGCGTGACCAATATTGACAATTTTTCGCAAGCGTGAAACGTGAAAGTCAAATTATTGTGTCATGAAAACGGGAAATGAGGTCTGTCGTGAAAACGGGAAATTGGGTTCTGCAGGACCCCGGAAATGACAAAAAAATGAAAATTGCTCATGTACATAGTGTAAGCGGGATATGGGAATCTGACAAAACAGTAAGTGGGATCTGGGATCAGAACCCCCCCCCCCCCCCCCAATGAGACCCCCTTATGTAGATTTACCTTCTAATTCTATATAAAAAAAAACACAACTAAGAACTACGTTTAATTCACTTTGACTACTGATATGCAAACCTAGAAATATTTCATAAAATAGTGATTGAAAGATTCATAACACTTTGAAAGGATAATTCAGACACGTGTTACGTGGGGAGCATGTTTTAAATTTGTTTACAAATAATAATGTCACGTGATCGCGCACTGACCTCAAGTTGCATCGCCCTTACAATTCACTAATACATGACCATTTTCATGCAAACATGCAACGTGAATGTGATTGGTTATCATATAATACAGAAATAATGCATGCACAGTTTAAGAAGAAATTAGTTCAATAAATCGATGCGATTTTCACTTTTGACACGAATAGGTCGGGTTGACATTACTGTCATCGGAGATAATATTGAGATAAATGGGATAAAACGGACCGTCAAAAAGGTCTAGAGGAGCACATCAGTAGAACCTTAACATTAATAAGTAATACTTACCAAAATTTCTCTAATTAAAGAACTATATAACTGAAATTTCACAAAGATAACGGTAAACATTTTGTTGATGGTGATGATGCTATTATCGATCCGTTGAATTCAGGGTCAACGGAATTTTTTGCGTTGCGTTTAAATCATTGAGGCCATCTATTTTTATTGCGGGTTCCACATATATAAATCGGAATTAAAGAAAAAATGGAATGTTGTTAGCAGAATCAAAACAGAAATGATGAACATTGCAACATTTTCAGCAAAATATAAATAGGATGGAGGATCTGAGTATTCACATTATTTGTAAAACTCTCCTTATTCATGTGAAGCGTGTGCTTTACATCGAGGCTTGCTATGCTTATCATTGACGCCACAGTACTTCAACCAATCAGACAATGTTTATTTTGGGCATTTGACTTTTTTTAACTCAGATTTTGGAATATTTTAATCGAAATTATAGAAAAATGGAATGTTGTTAGTACATATAAAATAGAAAATGATGAATACTTTTAGCTAAAGATAATTTGGATGGGGGTTCTGTGTATTCACATTATTTGCACAACTCTCCTTACTGATGCCATATTTTGGAATTTCCGTGACCTAAATGGTTCGCGAAAATTAATATTTTTATATATAGTATAGTAAATATATAATATATATATAAGCTATCTAATAAATACGTTATTCCATTTAGTTGATAAGATATGCCGTATAATATATAAGATATTTTATAAAGAAAATTATATGAGATATCTGAAAAAGTATACGAGATATATCATAAAGTTTATTAGATAACTAAAATTAAGAACAAATAGTACAACGGCTGGCCATAATGATTACTTAAAGAGAATAATAAAAAAAAAAGCGTAAAACAAGGTAAAAGGAACATATGATACCAGGTTAGCAAATCTTATATATAAATGCTCTACTCGTTGAATTTAGTTTCGTCTTCTGTCTACTGATTTTCTTGATTCCTTTCTATTATTGGATTCTCAGGTTGTGGTTCTTGTAAATTTGGTGCATGCACACCAGGATAGGCCCATGGCTGCTGCTGATTTACAGCAATAAAATAACCGGCAATAGGTTGCTGATGCATTCCCTGTACCGATGGCTGGTTGTTGCCTTGCTGTTGTCCTATTTGTTGATGGATATTGGGCATTATTGGCTGTTGGTATCCAGGAACTGGCGGTATCCACATTTGGTTATTTCCTTGGTAGCCATTCATGATTTGGGTATTTGGCATATTATACATCATTCCAGGTTGTGAAGGGTTGACCATGACAAAACCTTGGCGCTGGAATAATTGAAGATATTCATTTTACTGGTTTAATAAATAAAATCGTAATATAATCCTTTTCAAGGTTGACTAATGAAAATAATTGACTCTCAATATCTAGGACTTTTCTCTGACTCTGACTCTCTTTTTCTATCTCTGTGACGATAACAATAATAAACATATAATTTGGCGTTAATTTATACATTTAGCTAAACCAAGCTCTTATCTCACGGTTTATGTGATATTTATACATAGAAAGTTATATAACTATATCTTTGTCAATCAATACTAACGTCATTCGTAGATAGTTGTCCACAACAGCAACTATATGAGGCTGCAGCAATGGACAAAGCAAACTGAACAAAGGAAAACACAGAGAGGACAGCTGAAATGGCAAGAACTGCATCATTGTTTGCGGATTCAGACTGAAAAAAAAATATTGACACTTTTATCATCTTTCACTTACAATTATTTTCATAATTACTATCAACTTAAAAAAGAAGGGGGAAAAAAGAAACTCTCGTATTACATAAACAAAATTATACATCAGTTATTTGTATTGTTGTCAAATCGAACAGTTTTTACTAACAGATTACTCGGATAAACGTTCGACCGATGATTTCTATACACATTTATATCAAATATATTAACATAAAAAAAAGTCCAGTTAACCGGTTTGCGCTTTAGGTATTCGATAGTTGGTCCTTCCGACGGTTAACCAGTTATTCGTTACCAACGCTAAGTTAATTTTTTTTTTCTTTAATTACATTAATAGGATTCTAGTTGAAACAACATTATATATACTTCAGTGTTATCTTGTTTGATTATCGATATTTATTGTCAGATAAAAGCTCAATGGGTCAGCTTATTTTAACAAAAAGAACACTTGCGCTACTTCAATGTTAAACACTTAACTTACAAAAATTGTTCCCAGAATTCCCAAGCTAAAGACTGTCGACGAAAATATAGTAGCTGAGAAGATGTTGCAAACTAAAAATGTTATTTTCTGAAGAAGAAAACAAAACATTGCTTTTGTTTATAATTGATAACAGTAATCAAATATGGTGTCGACAATAACGTGATCTGTTTCTACAGATTTATAGTAGCAGCTTTAAACGATAATTTTTTGTAACATCTACTACAGTATGGGATAAACCTTTTGTTACGAGTAGTCCTGATCATGATTATTCAAGAAACACGTGTTTTATACAGGTTTGTTTTGTTTGCTTACTTCATCTTGCTTTTATAAACTTTCCAGCGGTGGCTAGCGGAGTTTATACGGTTTCCCATGCGTCGTTTTTATATTTCATAGTCCAAGAAAGTGATTAATCGTGTTTGTAGTTTTTAACTGAACAGGTGTTGTTTTTTTTTTAAATTGTGGGTTTTACTATCACGACTCACTGTCTAGATATGCACATGGAAAAATTTGTGTGAAACTGGTTTAAATAAATATGTCGTTACACATTTTAGGACTGCACCAATCCAGGTGGTACAGTGTACCAGATTCGTTATTGTATTTATATGAATTTAGGATTCAGGTTAATGTTGGCTGATGAGGTCTGTTTAACTGTCCTATATTTTTTTATTATCATTCCTGTTATTCCTGGTATCCGTTTTATGTATTATTAAACAATTAAGGACTCAAAGTGAACATTGTGTGTACAAAATATGTTAGTAAACTGTATATTTTGGTGTCTTTATGTCTGACAGAAAGAAAACAAATACTCTTAAAATAAGTAGATCGTCTATGTAAATATGGACATTGAAGGTTTTTTTTGTGGTTTTACGTTCTTCCAAAATTTGAGATGAGATAAACAGTTACTGTAGAACTTACCAAACACTTCCAGCTGGATACACGTTTTTCTGTCATGCAGAATGGAAAACAACCAGTCAATATGAACTAAAAGTAATATGGAAAATATTATCCTGCCAAATTTCAGAAACATAAATCGAGAGTGGGATTTTTGTTTCATATCATTTGTCAGGGTCACAAGGTCCTCGGTGGTCGACTGACCTTTGCAATCTATTGAAATGGAAACAAAAGTAGCCCGACTACTGAATCGTTAGACTGTCAACACTGACACAGGTGTGTATGACTTCAATCTTCATAACGATTGTCAGCTTTCCTGTCAAATGATTGGTAGTCCTCTCTGGGCACTCCGCATTTTTACGCCAATTAAAATTTACCATAACCAAATACTCATTTGTGTCGTAAAAACTTCAAATTAGACAAGCAATTGCCAGTATAACTTGAAATCCTGATTATAAGTCTGTATTTTGTTATTGATGTGATGTTGCAGTCTCGTTGACGTTAAACTTTACTCAACATCTCCTTTATGCAAATGATTTAAATCTTCGTTTGTTGTTAAAACATGCGTCTTCCATAGTTTGTGCAAATGTACAATCATGCCTCTTTGACAGTTCTTGAGGGTGTTTTAAAAAAGCAAATTCTTTATAAGATTAAGGCTTGTACTTCGCTTAAATTTTGGTAAGTAATTTAATCATTTACAGAAACGTTAACCAGTTGATTGTAACCAAAATGTGTGTATCGCAATCTTTAGTTATCTATTTTGTGTTTCGTGTCTATACATCACTAAGCAGTCGTCCTCTTTATTAATGTTTTTACTACCGGATGTTTAAAGTTCATGCGGATCTTTTTCTTTGTGACAGTAGACCCTTGAGTATAATATAGAATTGAGAAAGGACATTGGGAATGTGTCAAAGCGACAACAACCCGACCATAGAGCAGACAACAGCCGAAGGCCACCAATGGGTCTTCAATAAAGCGAGAAACTCCCGCATCCGGAGGCGTCATTCAGGTGGCCCCTTAAAAAATATGTATACTAGTTCAATGATTATGTCCGTCATACTAGACTCCGAATTATACACAAGAAACTAAAATTAAAAATCATGTTTGTTTACAAAAATTATAATTTGATTTTATATTCATACATACCCAGCCTGAAAATGCCATACAAATCAAATCCATAATAAATATAGCTGTTGCTTCGCTTGAATCATTACAGTTAGTATAATACGGATAAAAGTATCCTCCATACATATAATAATAGTAGTCGTAGTTACAATCATCCTGCATTGTTGTGTTACTCAGAACAGCCCCAATTGTACCAAGTATACTACAGACAATCCCTAGACATATCTGTAGTCCACCAAACACCTTAAGGGTTCTGTTGGGTGATGTTCGTGTGTCAGTCTGCATTGGATGCATAGGAGCGGGACCAATGCGCATGTTTGTATTCATTGTCTTCTGTATAAAGATAAATTCGGTATTTGTAATTGCTATACAAATATAGTAGTAAATGAGTAGCATATAGAGGAGACAAGTTACTCATGTTGGCAGGGAGTTTTAAATCAAATTCCAAAAGAAACAGTTGGATGGAAGGATAAAATAATCAAGATGTATAAAAAGAAAACATACAAAAAAAACACTAAAAACAAATCGTTACGGTGCAACTTTCATTTGTTAAAACCAGTTGCTATGGAGAAGTAAGTATATAATTTTATGAGTAATACCAGTTGCTATGGAGAAGTATATAATTATATGAGTAATACCAGTTACTCTTGAAAGGTAAGCATATGACCCGTGATTGATGATTGTTGCTGAAGGGTGAAAATATCCTGCGGCGGGTGATTATACAAGTTGCTCTAAAAGTAATCGCATCTTACGATGAGTAACACCAGTTTCTCTTAAAGTATAAGCACGTCTTGAATACATTAAAACTAAAGAGTACAATAAGAAAGTACCGAATTCCACGGAAATTTCAAAAATGAAAATCTTTTATCAAATTGGAAAATAAAAAAACACAAACACATCTAACGAAGGGAAACGATTGTTATATTTCTGACTTGGTACATAATTTCCATATGTAGAACATAGTGGTTTAAAGCTGCATACCAAGCTAAACCTGTTGCTTATATGACAGTTGCATAGATGTCCATTATAATGACAACAATGTGAAAGCAAAACAAACAAACGTTATAGGAAAAGAATGTCAAAAATTGGGATACAGCAGTCATAAATTGGGATACAGCAGTCAACATTGTGTCATAGTCGTAATCTCCATTAATACAAAACTATGGACACAACGACAACGAAATGGTGCAGACACTCAATAGGGGACACGTAAGCAAAAATGAAAGTTAAAAATACATAAAATGACCAATTTAAAAGCACAATAACACACTGGCTGGGTGTATAAAAATATTAAACCACGCCAAAAGAAATTTTAGAAAAATAGACTAAAAAGAGAGGATATACTAAAACAAATAAAAAGAACACTATACCATTCAATTATCATAATAAACAATATAATTATAAGTATCTAAGATATTTACTTCGAGACCATAATGTAGTATTTGTAAAATTGATAGGGAGTATCTATCAACAAAGTCTTTGTATCTTTTGCTGAATCTATTTTAGAAAAAGGACGAAACGTACGCGTTCTTTGACATAATCCTGGTTATAACGTTCTTCTCAGACGTTGGTGACGGTCTATAAAGTATGAGTTGAAAGAGTTTGAATCTATATATCCCATATGCAGATAATTTGAATTAATAAAATTCCTGTGATTTTCAAGTGAAATTCGCGTGAATATCTTCACGTTAGTTTCACATAAGCTCGTTTGAGGTGAAATCTACGTTATTAAATTTTCCAAGTGTAAATCAATGGAAATAAATGAGATATATTGTTAAGTATTAGTTTTCATAAAATAATCATGCATGTGTACCATATAAAAGACATAATGCTCGCCTACATCGATAAAATAAAATCGCAATTGAGGAACTTTCTATTGTTTTGTAATTTATGGCACCAATTTACCAATGCAATATAAATTCACTTGTCATATAGAGATATATTCTAACGACATTCATAATCGGTAAGATTTAGTTTAATAGATTTCATAAATCTAAAATACATTCATAGATACACAATTGGCCCGTTTTCTCACAGGTACATGTATAGAATCAATGCTAATAAATTAACATATCTACTGATTTATATTGTACTAGTAGTTCATTAGATACATGTTGCTTTTAATGTATAAAACATTAAATAAAACACTGTACATATCTATATATCTCGTAGAAAATCCACTAAGTGAATAGTACGGGTGCAACAGGTACAGACCCTCAAACATAAAATAGTCGCTTTATTTATGTTTGGAATATTTTATTTTGAGTAAGGGGAGATGAGGAAAGTTGTGGTTATTTGTATTTTTATGGTTTTTTTCCATGCAAGCATCAAGTTATTTTTTTTTTAATTTTAGAGTCGCACGGGGAAAAATAAACCATACATCAATTTCGATTGCGTTTTCACTGATCATAAATTCATTACCTTATCCTTTTAATAAAAAGAAATCAATTTTCAGAATACGAGCTAATTTTGATAACCAATCCACTCTTTCCTCAGTAATATGGTCAACCGTAAGTTTTATGAAAATATGTATTTAGTTATTTTTGAAACATTCATTAAAAAAATATTTTCCCAATAAAAATTAGAGAACAATGAGGTTGATGTCAATGTGTCTGTTTTGGAGAAACCAGCTGTTTGGTAAGGAACACATGTTTCTGGATCTTTGGGGAAAATGAATGTAGGGATGTTTCAAAATATTTTTGAAAATAATAATCATTTCTGCAAGATCATAAAAATTAGAGGAGTTTTTTCAATAAGACGAATGGAAAATTGTGTATTTGAAATGTTAGTTTCTTAATTCAATAAATAGAGTCACCGGCAATATGTTTGATTTATAACCTAGGAAAATAAAGAGAGTTTGCGAAATAATAAAACAAAGTTAAAAACGATAAAATCAACTACCCTCAAGGCATCGCAATGATAAACAGTTAGCATTTATCAAATTGCTGTCTCAACCTGTACGGAGAATAAATGTAATCTCAAAGATTAAATGGTATAGTTATAGGAACGATTTGTTTTTCTTCTTTTTAAAAATACAAACTATTCGGTCTGACCCAAAGCTCCGTGTTGAAGACCGGACCTTGGCCTATAATGGTTTACTTTTATAATTGTGACTTGGTGGAGAGTTGTCTCATTGGCACTCATACCACATAGTCCTATATCTATATTTACTAAAAAGGTTTCACACAATTGCAGAGCAACTAAACATAAATATTTATAAAAGGTGATAAACAGATTAGTTCGTTCTTATATTGTACTGTTACACCACTGTCCCAGTTTAGGGGAAGGGTTTGAATCCCGCTAGCATGTTTAACCCCGCCACATTCTATATGTATGTGCCTGTCCCAAGTAAGGAGCCTGTAATTCAGTGATTGTCGTTTGTTGATGTGTTACATAAAAAAATATTTGTTTTTCAATCATTTTGTGTACATAGATTAGGCCGTTAGTTTTCTCGTTTGAAATGTTTTACATTGTCATTTCGGGGTCTTTTATAGCTGACTATGCGGTATTGGCTTTGCTCATTTTTGAAGGTCGTACGGTGACCTTTTAGTTGTTAATTTCTGTGTCATTTTGGCATATTGTGGAGAGTTGTCTCATTAGCAATCATACCACATCTGCTTTTTGTTATATAAAACCGTGACTATCGTTGAAAAGAATATTGCATTAATTGTAATCCCAATGTTTAACAATCCCAGTTACATTACCTTTAAAGAGATTGAGTATGATACTTAATACGATATATATGCCATGGCGGTCGATTTTTACAAAACTCACAGGTCAGACGGACAATTTTATGAAAATATTTACGAGTAAATCGATTAATCTCTTGTTTATCATAATTCCGATCTAGGCTAATAATTACATGATATACGGTTTACAAAATATATGATTTGAAGGTTCACATAGAAAAATATTAGATAATCAGGCACTCACGGTACTTCACTTTCACAAGTTACCATACTAGTCGGGTTATTAATTGGCAGGACCATATGTGTATTAAGACTATATAGATTTTTTAGTAGAATAATTATAAATTCTTTTGCTGGAACACCCAGCTCAATATCTAAACAAAAACGTCACAAGTTCAACTATCGGAATATCATTACCTTTTACAAAAAGTGTCAGAATTTTGGAGTATCTGTTTATTTCATTCGCTGAGGTCCATTTAAATCGCTTTTACATACTGCCGATATTCGTCCGTACGTGGAACCGTTTTGTGTCATTGCGTCTTTCTTTCTTTCTTATTTGATTGTGTGTTTGTTTGGTCTGGGGTTTTTTTGTTTTTTTATTTATTATGTTTATTTTGTTTTGTTTCAAATAACTTATAATAATATAAAAATGAGCTAACCTCGAAAGAATAAATATATCTTAAAAATGGTTCGACAAGGTGTTCAAAGACATAGTTTAGCTGTTCATAATACGAAACATTTAATTTATTCTAAATTACGAGAAGATAACTTTAGGCATAGTTAACTATCTGTATTAATTACATATCATAGTGATTACAAAAATCAATTCAAATAATTGAATTAAGATGAATTAATCATAAAATTACCACAAACTTCTCTAACCTTTTGTTCTAATGTTCTACCAATCCAATCTGGCAAGAAATTTCCTTTCCGTTATCTATGTCTAAGTAGACTTCGTATTTATTGAGCAATAAATCTGTATATATATCGTTGTATACGGCGTCTTTGAATAAGTTCTTACATAATCAAATGATGTCTATTTAATTTTAAAGATGTATTACGGACAAAGAGAATTTTTTTATACACCTGAGTATCCAAAATTTATGTTCTTACTTTGTACTGCTTTGCCCTTTTTCATATTAGTTTATTTAAACCAAGGTATTTATGTATGATTGCAAAGAGAGAATTCTCCACCAAAAGTAAAATTGACGCTCGATTTTCGCATTTTTAGGAGTAATAACATCATTGATTTCCCATTATGCTTTTAGTTCGTTAAGTTGTTACTTTTCAAAATGTGTGCCAAAGTTATCTTTGTATTCACGAATACTAAGCATGAGTAAAGTTTAACCCTCTCTAGGTTGCATTTCTGTAAATATTGAAAATGCTCCATAGGAACTCTTTTTACAGCTAAAACTGTACCAATTTTACAATGAAGTTTTGAAAAATATCTTATCCTAGAATTGAAAGTTCGTATGCACTACAATTTTTTTCTAAGGTCAAAAAATAGGGCTGTGCGGCATATTTTCAACGTTTATATGCCCTGAACTTTTCAGAGTTTAAACTAACACTAATGTTCTTAACTACCCCTACCTCGAATGAAGGCTTACCACGGATTTCAATGTAAACAATATGCACATAAAATTGAGAATGGAAATGGGGAATGTGTCAAAGAGACAACAACCCGACCAAATAAAAAACAACAGCAGAGGGTCACCAACAGGTCTTCAATGTAGCGAGAAATTCCCGCACCCGGAGGCGTCCTTCAGCTGGCCCCTATACAAATATATACTAGTCCAGTGATAATGAACGCCATACTAATTTCCAAATTGTACACAAGAAACTAAAATTAAAATAATACAAGACTAACAAAGGCCAGAGGCTCCTGACTTGGGATAGGCGCAAAAATGCGGCGGGGTTAAACATGTTTGTGAGATCTCAACCCTCCCCCTATACCTCTAACCAATGTAGTAAAGTAAACGCATAACAATACGCACATTAAAATTCAATTCAAGAGAAATCTGAGTCTGATGTCAGAAGATGTAACCAAAGAAAATAAACAAAATGACAATAATACATGTATATTTACTGGTAACATTGCCAAGCTATGTCTCTATGAGATGGAACACAGAGAGTATAACTGGGAACCAGTATGTAAACAAAATTAGTTTATGAATATTCTCAATAAAACTACAATCAAAATTTCAAATAGTATTCGACTGCATTTAAGAAAATAACCATTACTGGAAGATAACTAATCACATGTTCACCCTTTATTTTCCTGTTCACCAAGCAACCATGTAACCTCAAGTTTCCAACATATTTATAGAGCACCAAATAAAAAAGAATGGTGATTTGAATCACCCAAGATATATGTTAAACTTTATGACTCCTATTTTTTTTCTTTCTGCAATGCAATGCAGGATTACATGTAATAATGTTGACTGCAGTACCCCTATTTTACGTTTTGTGTCTGTTTGTTTTGCTGACACATTTATGTCAATAATAATGGAATTATATGCGACCGTCATGCCTGTGATTGAGATGTTCAGCTAGCTATAAAACCAGGTTTAATCCATACTTTTCTACAAAAAGAAATCCCTGTACAAAGTGAGGAATATTTCAGTTGTTTTCAATTCGCTAGATGTATTTGAACTTTTGATTTTGGCTTTTTATAAAGTACTTTCCTCATTGAATTTGCATTTAAAAAGGAATATTATTATTTGACCATTTTTCGTATGGATTCAGATTAAACCAGATGTTACATACTGTGGTTTTTGTAGATCACCGACAACGCACGGCTTTTATCATATCGCCATAGAGCAAAAACCTCCTGGTCAACCCACACTTTAGCATTTTGATCACCTCTAGATAAGTATCTAACATGTTTTTCTGAAAAAAAGAAAAAAAAAGCTTTAAATCGTAAATTTTTTATACAATTATCAACTCAAAATAACTCTACACTGCTTTACTAGTACAACATCATTCCCATAAAACAAGGACAGTTTGAAAATAAACAGTCGACAAAAACGGAAAATGAACAACACGAACTACATAAAAAAAATAGGATGAACACCTTAATGAAGCTATCATTCAACCACGGTTTGACTTTCATATGCAAATATAGTAGCTTATCTTACCTACTGTCCATTTCTAGCAATACCATTGGTTGAACGCGACTTCGTGGAAACCTTGGGTTGGTAGGCATGGTCTATTTTAAAACAGGATTAGAAGTTGTGTTACTTGTACGTCCTTTGTAAAAACAACTCGATGATGACAAAAAATCTTAAATGTTTCATTGGACAACAGATGAAAAATTAATGATGAACGAGGAAAAAAGATGCCCAGAAAACATTTAGAGCTAATTGGTTATCATTGGTGACATTTGTTTTATATAGACCAAGGTAAGTATGATACAAGTGCGTGGTTTAACTAGCAATAATATTACTTTTAATCCACCATTTTATACATAAGGAAATGCCTGTACCCAGTCAGGAGTATGCAAGTTTTTCCCGCTCGTAAGATCTTCTTGCAAAATATTTGTTTTTAAATTTTTACGCTTCGAGTTGACTTTTGTGTTAACAGAAAAGTGCAAAGGACCTATTTAAGTTTAATCTAATGTTAAGTAAGAAATGAACTGATAACACTCTGAAATAGTAACAAAAGATCGTAAACCCCCGATGATCACCGAGTATGTTGCAAATTATTAATCATGTTACACGTCACTAACTAAGCATACTGAACATCTTTTTACTTCTATCGCCTTAATTAACTATAACACACTGTATTTTTGTAATTTGATTACTATTATAGCTAATATCATTACCTCTGGCGGGAAAACCAGCAACACGAACCAACAACGTAAATCCTATAGACTCGTAATATTCAATTATCTTCATTGCATCCTTATTTAGTTCAAATGTAAACGATACTGTCATTTCAACTCCAATAAGCCGTTGACCTTCAAACCATTCCAGTAGCAGTTCAGCAGGTAAATTTCCATACAGAACTGTAGTGCATACAGCTAATTCACCTTCCAATGGCGTTTGTACCTGAATAAAGTATTTGGACGCTGTATGACATGTTCTGTTATACAATTTAATCAGTTATAATTAAAACTCCTTCGATCGATTTTGATTCCATTGTTATTGGGCAACTGAAATGTACTCGTTGCAGAAGACTGTTACTATATGAATACACATACCATTCAGTTGATTGAATGACTATTTGTTAGCCTTTTTGCAGACGAAAGCAACATTCAAAATGACTATAGTGATGTATTTTTTCTTCCCAACCGATAACGCTAACGATATTATTCTTTTGTCCTTCCATCCTCTTCATGGCATAGGCAGATAACATATATACTGTTGAGTCAGAGGTCTCCTTACATATTCCAGTTTTTGCATTGATTGTAATCTTCCATTTCTAGATATATTTTCTTTGCTGTTTATGCATGTTATGATACGTCTCTCTTTTTCTTTATACAATTTTTCACCCTCGTACATTTATAAGGTTTATTATAAAATTCCAAAACATTTCTTAGCACCAAATACCTCGAAATATATGTAAAAGTAACGTACATTGAACAAAGTAAGCACAACAAACGTAGACAACTGCGTCCTTTAAATCTTATGGTATTCATGTTTAGTATTCCCTGATCTTTTTTTACAAAGACATTCTATTCAAAACAAATGAAAAAGAAAAGATTAGTTACAGATGAATTTGATTGGTTTGATGCTCGTATCACATGTCCTGGGGCTGTCAACAAAAGTAAATTAATTTATATCTCCAATAGCATTTGCTAAACTAATATCGTCTGATATATTTTAGACAATTAACAATGGTGTCCTCTTCATGCTTCTGTTGATTTCTAGATATGATCACTGCAGTACAATGCTAATCAGTCGTATTTGATACAGGGCATTACGTAATGACTATTGACTATTGATGAAATAGATCACACAGCTCTTGACTAGTCATACGAAACAAATTACCACATTGAAATGACTCTAATAAAAAAGTGAAATATGTACTAGTTTATAATATGCATGCATGGTTGAAGGATATGTTTGGTATACACAAAACAGCTGTAAATCTTATTATCGCTATTTTACGAATTTTTCCTTTCTCAGCGGAGTCGAGAGATATGAAAACGGAGTCTAGTGATATGAAAATTATCGCTAGAAACTAAGGGAACGTTTGCCGTTGTCAAGGAAATTAACAACGTCTTTATAGGTAAAAATAGCGATATCGCGAAATCAATCTCTTTGAGATAACCAACGATAATCTATAAGTACATAAAAGAAAACGGCATTATCATAAATATACATTATAAAATAAGTACAATACCTATGTTTTCTGAAAGCTTTCGACAAAACTCATATACTAGCTTGACCATTAGTTGTAATAATACTAATATTAAAAACAATTGTCATCCAGAGTTTCCCGGTAAACGAACCTTTTTTGAAAACGTAAGTTGAGATATCCCTCGCAAGGAGAACAAATTACGTGTGACTTCGGAATATTCATGCGTAAATAACATTTTATATTGACAGGTTTTTTTACACATAAATATATATCGATATGCATCGAGTCGATTGTGGAATAATTGCTTTGATTGATATACAAAACAGATACCACTTGTGACATACAAAACAGAGACCACATATGAAGTAGGATCTGCTCACCATTCCGGAGCACTTGAAATCACCCACAGTTTTTGGTTGGGTTCGTGTTCTTTAGTCTTTAGTTTTCTATGTTGTGTTATGTGTACTTTTATGTGTATATTTGTCTGTTTGTCTTTTTCATTTTTAGCCATTGCGTTGTCAGTTTATTTTTGATCTATTGGTCTGACTGTCCCTCTGCTATATTCCGTCCCTTTTTTATGAACATTGTAGTAGATGACATACGAACAAGACACAACCTTATAAAGTGAACCGTGTGCTGCTTCTACTATGTTATTAGGTCAACGCTGTTATTCTACAAATACCAACTGTGCACATATTCAATTTTGATAAGTAACCACACGAAGTTTTTAAAATGAACCGGACTGTCACTTCACTGAAACCTGTTTTTTTTTAAGACACCTTATGTTCCTCACCAAGATGTACATGTAACAGAAAAAAAAGTTAGGGTTTTCTTCATATAGTCATCGGTAAATGCCCATTTATTTATAAGATATATCAATTTCAATAACATTTTGGGATGTGTTGAAAATCACACAAGCAATGGGTCAAACAAACTCATCATAGGATTGAACTTTTATATTTGAGCCAGACGCTAGTTTCGTCTACAAAAGACGCATCAGTGACGCTCGAAACAAAAAATGTTAAAGGCCAAATAAAGTACGAAGGTGGAGAGCATTGAGGATAAAAAAAAACTAAATGTTTTGCCAAATACAGCTAAGGTAGTCTATTCCTGAGGTAGAAAAGCCTTAGTATTTCAAAAATTCAAATAAAAGGTACATAACTAAAGAATGTTTCATTTCAAAACTAAACTCATGATATTTTTTTTCAGTTTATTTCAGTTTTGAATTTTGTGTGTTCTGTGATAAGGATAAGTTTATATAAAAAGTATCATTTATATTATATCATTTTGAAAACAAATCGGAATTTCTCCTCTATAAAAAAACAACTGTTTGTCGGAAGTTTCTTGTTAACGTTGAGAATCGTCGACTTCTTTTTCAATTCTTTACCAATGATAAAAGAAGACCACCATGAAATAGAGAGAAATGATATAAGTGACGTTTAACACCAACAATATATGATATAATCAATCAATCAATCGAAAGTTAACAAAAAGTATATGCAATCAACTTGTCCAATTGATGCTGCTAGGCGACTAGTTTTGGATTTTTTGGAAAAAAGATATAACCTAGCGTATATTTTGTAACTGCTTCTTAACTTATGCATAGAAAACATTAACTCAAATCACATATGATTTTATTACTTTTAAAAAGTGTACCAAAAACATTCACATATATCTCATTTCATATCAGTTGGGTTTCGCAGATAACAGCGAAATATAAACAGTAATACAAAGTTTGTTCGAATGTTTAAATAGATAAAGGCAGATGTGGTGTGAGTGCCAATGAGACAACTCTCCATCCAAATAACAATTTAAAAAAGTAAACCATTATAGGTTAAAGTACGGCCTTCAACACGGAGCCTTGGCTCACACCGAACAACAAGCTATAAAGGGCCCCAAAATTACTAGTATAAAACCATTCAAACGGGAAAACCAACGGTCTAATCTATATAAACAAAACGAGAAACGAGAAACACGTATATATTACATAAACAAACGACAACTACTGTACATCAGATTCCTGACTTAGGACAGGTGCAAACATTTGCAGCGGGATTAAACGTTTTAATGGATCCAAACCTTCTCCCTTCTTCTGAAACAATAGCATAACATCACAACATAGAAAAACATACGATAAAATATCAATTGGCAGACTTAACTCAATCAAAAAACGTATGATTACACAATGAACGAAAAAATTTGATCTGCGATATCTGAATACAAATGCACAGTTAAATAAATATTAGAGACAAACATTCATGTCCAAAAAGCTGACAAACAAATTCAAACACACTGAGAAATATTTAACCAATCAATGTTCACTATAGAAAAAAACCGGTTTTTTATAATCTTGAAGTTTATACAAATGTTGTAAGAATAAGTGAAAAATTGAGGATATTACAAATAATCAAAGCTGGTGTACAGACAAGATCCATATAAATAAAAAATAACAAAAAAAGCATTATAAACAGTATCAACAGGTCGAATTAACAAGAAAATACGATTTGAGAGTACTCGCAGTTACTGACAGCTAGTTAAAAGCCAAAACCAATTAATAGTAAAAAATCATGCATCAGATACTAAAATCGACTAAAACACATCACAGGGATTTAGTATTTTAACGTCATTAATAGTCAAAGAAGACATGACTTGTGCAATGCCAAAAATAAATGTATCGACAGGTAGTAGTATAGTGAAGAGCGACTTCTATAGAAACAAAAGTTAACGTGTCTGTGTCTCTATACATCTCCCCTCAAAAGATAATGAAATTTAGTTATGTTTTAATTTGCTAATGACAAAATCAATATGAGTGCCAATGTGAACTATATTCAGAGATCTAATTACAATATTGGTACGATAACCCTTACTTATAAGTTTGTTTAAAGGTTCGATGAGTTTACAAGGATCACATAGTGATTTCCTCGCTTTAAGTACAATATTACCATAAAATTTAGGATGTGAAATACCATTTTTAATAAGCTTTCTACAGGTATAGCCAAATTTACTTATCAAATCTTTGTATCTATGAAAGAATTTGGTAAAAGTTTTAAGTAATTTATGGTATCGAAATCCCTGACACAACAATTTACCAGTGATGCATTGATTACGTTCGTTAAAATCTATGACATCAGAACACACACGGGCAAACCGAACGAGTTGCGATATATAAACACCGTATGATGGAGCCAAAGGCACATCGCCGTCTAAAAAAGGAAAATTAACAATAGGAAATGAAAAATCGTCTCTTTTGTCGTAAATTTTAGTGTGAAGTTTCCCGTTTGAAATTGAAATGTCTAAATCTAGAAAAGGACAACTGCTGCTGTTTTTGTTAGATTTAGTTAAAGTAAGTTCGTTTGGGTAAATTTCTGAAGTATATTTAGTTCTGGATTATTCAACGAAAAAATATCATCCAGATAACGGTAGGTATTTTTGAATGTATCAACCAAATGTAACAATGATGGGTCTTTACTGAGTTTGGTCATAAACTGAGATTCATAGCAATATAGAAATAAATCTGCTATTAAAGGGGCACAGTTGGTGCCCATAGGAATACCTACTACCTGACGATACACTTTATCGCCGAAACGTACATAAATGTTATCAAGCAGAAAGTTTAAAGCTTCAATCATATCCTCACATTTCCAGTAAGTGTATCTAGCATACTTTCCTTTTTCGTTACAGAAAAAGGCCGTAAACGAGTTACAACAATAAAATTACAACGAGATTTTTCGAAAGACCATTTTATCAAATTCAAAAACTTTTTCTTTATAAGATTGTGTGGAAGTGTAGTGTACAGAGTAGAAAAATCATAACTGTCAACAGAATTGTAAGGACCATTGAAAGCATGTATTTTATCTAAAACCTCTAAAGAATTTTTAACACTCCAAAAATAATTAATACCATTATTTTCATAAGCTTTATTACAAAAGTTAATAACCAGTTCTTTGATAGTAGTAAGGGAGGTGGTTAGAAGCACTGATAGATTAGTAGTAGAACACTTACTCGAAGCGGAGATGAAACGGAATTTAAATGGTTTTTTGTGTAATTTCGGTAACCAGTACATGGTAGGGACTTTCAAATGTTCGGAAGATGCTTTAAGCTGGGCAGTGGCAGTGGTATGCTTGTTAACGATTTGACTCTCTGTGGTGCGCACTGACCTGAATGTAGAGGAATTGATAATTTCGTTTTGAAGAACTTTCGTGTAGTATATGCGTCACACCACCACTACATTATTTGCTGCCTTGTCTGCCGGTACGAACACAAACCGCTCTGCGAGTACCTCGAGTTTGTTTTTTATTCTAGAAATGGGTATATCATGGTTCCTATTATTAATTTCAGAATTGTTTTCTAAATGAGATATTCGAATATCAACGTTAACAGTATTCATAATTTTATTCAAATAACTGTCTAAAGATTTTTTATCGGATTTTTCACGTTTGCACCAATTTTTACAATAGGCAGACAGAGCGTCTTTAATGACCTGACGACACTGTTTCCAATCTATTTTAGATGGAGGACGGTATTTCGGTCCTTTCTTTAGAAAAGTTATGACTTCACGGTCATCGACTATGTTGAGGTCTCCTGTGATAACATGACCATAGGGAACATATTTAAAACTAGATGTTTCGCAATCTCAAGTGGAAGGAACATTATTTTCTATATTGACGTCTGTTGTAATTGACGTATAATTGAAAATCAAATTTCTGCTCGGTTTTTTATAAGAATACGAAATAATGGGTTGTTCTATATTATCAAAATATGGAGGTATTAAGCTATAGACAGAAGAGTCATTGAATATGCTAGACAAATTAATAAGATCAATACCACTATTTATATATTTTAATTTAAGAAAATGTCGTTTATGATTTTCATGTTTATCCATAATAGGAAAAAGCCTGTGATGACAAAAAGCTGTAATAATACGGGTGTATTCATAAAATGGGCTAAAAAAAGAAATTTTATCACACTCCAGAAAAATAGCATATAATTTACTTATAGGTATCTGACCCAGTTTGCATAATACTTGATGTCTGCCATTATTCTTTAGTATAGATAACAGATCAGCAAGTGTATAATTTATACGATGTTTAATACGTTGATTGCGGTTTTTGCGTTTACCATGAGACCTATTATTTCTAAGTCGTTTATCAACAATATTAATGACATCGATATGAGTTTTAGATATGTTCCCCTGCCCTAATATTTTATCATTTAGACCGAGAGGATAAGCTGTTTGAAGTCTTTTTATCCATACTTGCATGTACATCTCTGAAAGTCACATGTTTCTTCATTATAGATACATGTATAAATATGTGGTTATTTTCAACCAACAAGAAATGTCAGACAGATAATTTTCAAAATATATCGGTCATTTTCACATTAGTCTCTGCTGGTAAATTTATTGTTTTATGTTAAACTTCTGTCGCAGTTTCAATACTCTTGGTTCAATAAGTTGGCCAATTATTTCAATGTCCTCCTGTTGGTACTGTTGGAAATATGTGCATGTGCTGACCGCATGACTGTCTTCGTTGAGTATACTACGATTTTCATATACTACATTTGTATTAGATTTAAATTTTTTCCACCAATTTTTCTGACATGATCTGTAATGGTGGAGAGTTATGTCAGCAGGTGCTGCTGTATACCTTAAAATTAAAAAGAAACTTTTTACAATGTTAATCGACAAAACATAAAAATTAATTTGTCATTCGTTAAGATAAGAGTGAAATTACGCATGTCACTAGTACAATTCGAACAAGATCGTATTTTAATTATTTTTTTTCGATGAGATTCGTGTTTTTATATCATCTATTTTTGTCCTATTTTTCGATTTGACGATGATGTTTGTATTAAAAAAATGTTTTAGTCCATAACAATGAATTGTTCCTTTCTATCACGAAGACTCTGCAATAAATGAACCACTGGAACCGTTGCAAGTGGTTTACGGCAATCAAATAAAATTCACTATGCAAGCCGTTATCAGATATTCTAAACACAAATCTCATTAACTACCAAATATGTCAATACTTTATGGTTTAAAAACTTTCATCTTACATTTATTCTACTTTTTTTAATTCTTGCAAACGTGTGTCATACTTTATAAAACAAACCTATGTAAAACAAATAAACGAAAATAAAAATGTTAATTCTTTCTGTTTCCGTTTTCAATTAACGTTGCGTATTCTGTTACGGTTCTGCTATTTAACAGCATCCATTAATATCACTACGTATGTATCTAATATTTACCATCTAAATCCTTTCTTTGGTACAAAATCATGGACACCAGGTGATCCTATATGTGTACGATTTGGCATATTTGCATATTTGACTCGGTCCCAGACGGGATTTGTACTATTCAGGTATTGCCTCAAAAATAATGAGCTTGATTTGTTGGAAGGTTCCCATGTTGTCACATGAATATTTGGTTTCAATATAATACCTGCAGTTGAATTATCTAACAGTTTGTCCTGCAATAAAAAGGCATTAAAGTTATTAAGCATCACTGAACAGACATTTATAGTCGAACTATGCAGAAACTTTTAATTTTTCAAAATGCGTAATGAAAATTGTAATGTTTAATCTACCATCTGGTCGATTCCACTGATGCTTGCCTTCGAGTCACTGTGGATATCACCAGCCTAGTAGCCAGCACTTCGGTATTGGCATGACTGAAGAAACATTTTCGAAAATTGAAACTGTCATAACTACCATTGGTCGACAATGACAACCTTAAAATGTTGATATTATTATATTGTTCTGTTTATTTTTGTATCTAGATTTTATATCATATTAATCTGTTTAATACAATAAAAAAAATCTTAAACAATGAACGACAAGCAATTATTGGAGTCAGACTTTCGCTGGATTACACAATCCTTAATAAGAGACATGTATATATAGTACAGCTAAGTCGTGCATATATTTAGAAGTTTTGTTGATTTGATGATAAAGACACAGGAAAAGTAAAAAAAATAGAATATAAAGGGACGTAACACCATTGCTAACCATGTATGAAATAAGCCCCGCCTCCCTACTAACCTACTATGAAATATACACGGTCTCCACGCGGACGCTTTTAACCAATCATATTCCTAGCAACGTATAGGAGGTAAGATGAAAATCTAATTGATCGAAAAAATATGAGGAATTAAGAATATAAAATATTTACACCAAGGACATTTATAAAAATATGTAACTATTAGTGCTATTAGCACTCATACTTTCAACAAAAATACACAAAACTCTATTACTTTACGATTAGTCGAGTGATTCTTTATATTTCTGTAACCTTTTCTTATAGATAATTTTCTTTTAAATAAGTAGTGGTGTTTACGACATATTTATCCAAGATACTCCATATCCGTAAATGACACTCGTGCGTATCAACAAGTCGGACCACTTGGACCTAGTGCACCTTAAGACTATCCTGTTGGGTGCTTTATTCTAGGAGACAGTATATACCCAAACAATCCTCCTTTATTCGTTCCATATTTATAAAGTATGTGTCGATATAATAAAAGAAAATTACTAAACTTGTGTCATCTTAATCACTTTTCAATCCGTTATCAAACGCTAATTAATCTCGTCGTGAAATTCATGGAACACTTGCCATTGGACGTTTAACATCAAACAATCAATCAAATACAAACCAGACGCGCCAATTGTTTTTTAACATTAACATTCCATAACAATGTTCTTTTAAAATGGATAAGGGAGATAGATGAAAAGCATATACGACATGTAAACAAACGAAACTCAACGTAAGAATACGTAACGTTCAACAACAGAAAAAATATTGGAACACTAATGTTTAACCACAAAAATAAAATGCAAGGTTGCAAAAAGACTAAGAAATTGATAACTGTTGTCTTTAAACACACTGCAATATCGGAAGTAATTTATCGTGGATTATATTTTGACAAAATTACTGTAATCATTTTTTACGGGCATAGATTAGTGATTAACGTCACGATGGAGCATATATTTGAGAAACGGACACAGATTTGAGGCCGTACACAAATCTGAGGTTTACATATATACTAGGTTTTAGTAGTAATTCGAACAGTTGTGCTTGTGCGTAACATATTGATTAAAGATAATATAATCGAAATGTATATATTTAGAAGCAGCAAGCTATGACGATCTGGCTTGTAAGCACTACGTAAATGCTGAAATATTAAAACTGTCGTACTATGTGACGATTTTATAGCCGTAGTTAAACTCTCGATATCGTCAATATTTTACACGGCTATTGTTTTAAAACCACAAGGTTTCACGTGAAGAACCAATTCTATTTTCAATTTATTTTATTCTGTATTCGAATGTGAACTTAATAGAAACATTTATGTTGTCCTATCTAAATGTATCATTATGAAAGACGTATTATATAATGAAGACATGTATAACTGATAAAAGTATGGATCCATAAACTTACAAGAACTTTTATCAAAGACATTCCATGTTTTCGTATATTTGGTAAAACGAATTCGTCTCTATCAATTCCAAGTACATACTTATAACCATACATACGGGTATGACAATCAAGAGCAAAAACGTCCTGGTCAGTAAACACGTTAACACTTCGGTCGTCTATAGAATTAACATGCTTTACTGAAGAAGAAGAAAAAGAGAGAATTTAAATCATATTTTTATTTGGTCGCATGTTTAAATTTAAATCAATTCGACACAGTTTTTCCATTACAAGACGACTTATACTATAACATAGATGATAAAAAACAACAGTCATCGAAACAAAAACGAATAAAGCAACACGAAATAAAAAACAATGAGAAGAAGAAAGCCATTTTATGAAAATATCATTAATAGAAGGAAGAAAGATTTCAGAGGGACAGTCAATTGCATTGATTGAAAACAAACTGACAATGTCATGGCTAAAAATGAAAAAGACAAACAGACAAATGGTAGTACACAAAACACAATATAGAAAACTAAAGGCAAAGCAACACGAACCTCGACACTGGGGGTGATATCGATTTCAGGTGTTCATTGAATGTTTAGACATTCATGCAAATAAATTATACGTCCTGAGACTCCTGATTGTCTGACATAATCTACTTTTTTATAAATACGTATAAATACAACATCCGTTGACCAATTCAAACATTTAAGTCACTGATCATGATTGTTCTAACAGTATAAGCCTCATTTCCCTTTTCGTCGAGTCATCTTTTAAATTCTATTTTACCGACCGTTATTCACCTGAACCGTAATTGTAAAAATCTTAATGTATTTATAGAGGAAATCAAAATTGGCGATCAAACTAGGGAACAAATAGGTAAAAAAAACTAATTATTTCCTAGTATATCATGTATATCTATATAAGAGGCGTTGTTGATACTCAAATTTGTTTACATAGTGCAACCAATAGTAAGACAAAAATAGTGTATAATTCTTTAATTCATATGTGTTGTATGAACGTCGAAGCTACGTATACTCTGTAACAACATAGAAGGTTCAAACATGACCAAACAAAACCTGTGTGATAGATACATTTCGACTGTCATCGATAAGTAAATAGCAAAACATTACCTTTGCAAGCAACCAAACTTTCGTAATAACTCAAAGATTTCCAAGCCTCCTTCGATAATATTTTAAGTTTCAAGCTGGTTGATCTGTTGTATAAACTAGAAACCCAGTCCATCTTACTGTAACAACTACTGAGCTTATTTGTTTTCTTAGCATAAAGTAAAAGAACCGATGTGAGTTGCGGATAAATCTTAATCATAAAGTGTATAACATATTATAACTTGTTAGAAAAAAAAGAAAAACATAAGATGACGACTGAATATATTAAATATTCATTTAACCTGAAACACGTCACATGGTCTAACACTAAGGAGATGGATTATGATTACTAAATGTTTTACAGTCAACTATCAACCAAGTTCAAATAACGTGGATGTTAGCAATTATATATTATCGTATGAATGAGAAAAAGCACACTTAACAAAAGTGAATACTTTTACCTTATTCAAATATAGTATTGTACGTTTTAATCTTATTGCTATAGGAAAATTGTTACCTCTATAGGGGAAATCAGCAATACGAACCAAAACTGTCAATCCTATCGACTCATAATGTTCACATATCTTCATTGCTTCCTTATTTAGTTCAAATGTATACGTTACAATTTTTTCAACTCCAACTATCCGTTGAACTTCAAACCATTCTAGTAGCAGATTGGCACTGAGGGATCCATAGATAAAGGTACCACATACAGCTAATTCACCTTGCAATGGCATATGGACAGGAATATAAAATTTGGCATCCTTGTGACAAGTTCTGGTAAAATGAGTTATAATTGATACTCCTTCAATCGATCTTGATTCTAATGATATTGGACATGAAAATTGCACTCGATTAAGATAGCTGTCTGCATCCGAATGATAGACAAATTTTTGTGTTGACTGAATGGCAACTCGTTTGCCTTCTAGTAGACGAACACAACATGTATAGTATTTATATTTAGATATGTTTTCTTCCCAACCAATAACAGTTATGATACGATCCTTTTGTTCTTCTATATTTGTGATTAAATAAGCAGACAGCATATAAACTGTCGAGTCAGATGTTTTCACAAATTGCAGTTTTTGAAAAGATTGTAATCGTTCTCTGCTAGATATATTTTGTTTACTGTTTACACTGATATTTCTGCGTGTGTCATTTACACAATGTTTAAACCATTTACATTTGATAAATGGCTTAGAATAGAAATCTAACACACTTCTTTTATCAAAACTCCACGATACACATTTAAAAGCGACGTATATTGAACAAATTAGATATAACAAAGAAAGGCATCTGTTTCGACTATATCTCATCTTAACCATATTTAATATTCTCTCTCCCTTATAACATCAGTGTTTTAAAGTAGATACTATTCTCAACAACTAAAAAAAGGCACCAATTTAGTTGTCCGTAGTCATTTTACTTATTATCTTTAACGTATTGTTGAGTTTTTAAAATTTTCCGTTGGTCAGTTAAGCCTTGTCTCTAATATTTTCTGCTGTGTTCGTACTTCCTGTTTATATAAGATAAGACATATATTTGTTTCAAAGGTTTGATTATGCTAACAAATGTATATCATATGTCTTTTATTTAAATAATACAATCCTGATCTCACAATAAGTTTAGCAATCTTACCATCGTTAGCGATATCGGTAATATCAAACATGTCTGGTAAAGACTTTTACATTTTTAAATGGTATCGCCGCGGCAAAGAAAACATGTCATTGTTATAACATAGGTAAAGAAATGCCGTTTTAGATGGCACGGACTTGTTTTGAACACGCCAATTTTTCGAAGACCAACAATGGCTTTTAGATCTACACAAACAGAAATGAGAAAAATCAGGCCGTCTTCTCACCACCTACAAGAAAAAAATTGTTTTCTCGCGAGCTACAAAATATTTGCTTCATCGTAGGTAGGGCTGAAAGATTAGCTTGTTGCAAAGTAGCTGCGAAAACGTAGCTCTATTGTGCTTTGAAGTTTTTATGGTCTGCAAATATCAAAATTATTAAAAGGACCTTAAGAGATACATTTTCGCAGCTAGTTGCAAAGTCAAGGTAAAATGAAGAAGTTTATGTCTCATTTTGGGTTTAAAGAGGATAAGTAAGGCAACGTAAAGTAAAACAACGTTATTCAGCAATATTTGACACCACAAGACATTGTGTATTGTTTCGAATATGTAACAAGCAGCTTTTGAATAGTTAAAACAAATAAAAACCGGCAGCAAGTAAATTGTTCTGCAGTTCACAATTTACCACAATGACTTCCTTTGTAGTCGTAAAAGAAGATATTCACTGAATCAAACAGTTTATTATCTATCTGAAGCAAAGGATACATGCATGTTTAAGATATTGAGCCAGCAACAACCGCACTACAGAGATCAACAAACGACGTTATTAATAGTCGTTCGTTATAGGTTCATTTAAAATTGGACGTTTTGATTTAAAGCGATTTGCTTAATGCATAAGTTTTTATTGATATTAGGTTCTATAAAGCTATTATGAAAACAAATCACGAAAACTATGCTATAATACACAATTTGATTAAAATCAAATCATATACCCTTTAACATCTCCCCCTTTTCTTACTGGAAAACTTACCACAACATTTGAATATTTCAATAGAAATGTTAAATGACAACGAAACAATTATAATTCTTGTATAAACTAATTAATCGTAGATTAATTTCAGTTTTCTTCAAAATTCGAATGTCATCTTCAAATATTAAATAAAAGTGTGTTGGTTTTTTTTTTTTTGTGTTATTGTATATGTTGCCGAGTGTATTTTCTTTAGTTTAATGCAAATATAAGCAAGCTGTTGAACACTAACATAACACATGTTCAACAATTGTCATGAATGTCTATGAATATTATCGACTATGCAGCTGGTTAAGATTTTTAAATCAATTTTGTCACATTTTATCATCTACTTTATTTGAAAGAAATCAGTGAATTCTGATTTCCTTCTTGGGGTTATTTAAACGGTAATTGCAATGTGAAATGACCCTCCAAAATAAGAAAATAATGAATACTTGAAATCGAATTTAGAAGATAGCAGATATTAAACAATAATTTTATCTGATTTTTCTATTTATTTACATAAAGTCAATTGTATAGCTGTTTTCTGAACACATGTGTTCATTTCATGGCAGCTCTTAGAGAGTTTTGTGTACTCAAACTTTTTTTGTGTAGCGTAATGTAGACTGTATGATTTCATTTCGGTATGGTGTCGACTTTGCCTGAAATTATGTCTATATATAGGTGCAATATCGCATTGGTATTTCTGGTCGTTTTCTATTACAGCTCACGTGGATATATCTGTATTGTTTTAAAACAAGAGTTCCAAATGGTGAAGTTGAAATCATCACTTCGTAAATTTTACGGACGCCATCACGAGTTGGTTGACCGTTATGGAATATACGTGATCCAGATCATATCGGATTTGTTCCCTATGTCGTAACTACAATCCCGTGTCCTTTTCACGAATGTAACCTACCGAATGAGACAATTTACCGGTTTCGTAATAACATGATCAAAACGACGAGTGCCACATGTGGACCAGGATATTATGTTTAACCTACCGGAGCACATGAAATCAACCTCAGTTTTTGGTGGGGTTCGTGTTGTTGTTGTATCCCTATTTGAGACATTTTTTTCACGCATTGTTGTCAATATACTAGTAATGGAATTTGATACGATTGTCGTACAAGTGAGAAGTATGTCGCTATAAAACCAGGTTCAATCCACCATTTCTACATTTGAAAATGCCTGTACCAAGTCAGGAATATGACAGTTGTTGTCGATTCGTATTTAAATAGCCCATCCGAGCTCACCCATGAGCATGAATGTTAGGCCCGGTGTTTCTGCCGTGTTTGGGGAAAAGATCCCTGAGTCCGGCTTCATCAGTGATCGACTCAATAAGTTGTATATTGGCGTATTATTTATGTTTTTTGTTTTATTTCGTATAAGATATTGGACCATACACCGGTTGTCTTTGAATAACATATTAGTTAATTATGATTTATTTTTTGTGCGATCAGTATCATATTGTGTTGTGAAAGGTTGAGCAGACTATACCCACTAATGCTTTGATAATAGTTCTTGTAAATTTGTATGTCTTTTATTAGCTATAATAAGCTGGTGATTAAATATGTTCAAACAATTAGGGTTTAATGAAATAAGGTTCCAGTGTTTTGTAATTATATTTTTTAGTTTCTGTATAGATGGGTTGAATTTTGTTAACATAGCTAGTGGTTGTTCCCGTTTCGTCTGGCGTTGTATAAGCAGGTTTTTCCTTTCTATATTTTGTGTTTGATTAAACATTTCGTTGATTTCAGATATTTTATATCCTCGTTTGAGGAGACGTGTTTTAAAAGCTTCTAACTGTTTTTTAAGTTCAGTTTTGCTACTGGTGTTTCTGATATATCCCAATACTTCACCCTTGATAAATCCTTTGAAAACACTTTTCGGGTGTGAGCTGTATCTGTGTAGATATTGAAATGTTTCAGTTGGTTTGATATAGGTTTTAATGTCTAGTATGCCTTCGTTAAAGAATCTTTCTCCTTTGTATATGACAGTGTCCAAGAATATTGTTTCATTACGGGAAAATTCGTTAGTGAACTTCAATGTGTGCAGTATTAGCTATTGTAAATAGTTCGTGTATTTCTTCTATAGGTCCGGAATATATAATCAAGCCATCATCCCTAAATCTGGAAGTCATTATCATTTTGTTTCTGTGCTGAAAACGTTGTAAAACGTTTTCAAGAATGACAAACATTGTAAGATCTGCCAATTCAGAAGACGCCGATCCGCCCATAGGCACGCCCAAGGTTTCACGGTAAAGTTTATTGTTAAAAATAAATTCATTGTTTTCTAGAATAAGCCTTAATAGGCGAAGTATACTGTCCTTTGGTGGAACTTTGATTTCATACTCACTTGGATCAATATTGGTCAGTGCCGCGTTAGTGGCTTCTAGTATTTCATTAAATGTAAAGCAAGTGTACATGTTTTTGCATCGAACGTTACTAGATAGCAGTCTCTTTGGGGTTTAATATTTTCAATCGAATTAATAAAACTTGACGTATCTTTTATATATTTATATTGTTTTTAACAAGTGGAACAAGAAAATAATCGATATAGTGCCCAATATTGTGTAGGGGCGTACCACACAGTGATACAATTGGTCTGCCTGGAATTTAATTTTCTCGTCTTGCTGTTTCATTTCTCTCCATTTCTGATAGTATATTTTGGGAAAAAAGTAAAATCACAAAAATACTGAACTCAGAGGAAAATCAATTCGGAAAGTCCATAATCACATGGCAAAAACAAATAACAAAACGCATTAAAAACGAATGGACAAGAACTGTCATATTCCTGACTTGGTACAGGCATTTTCAAATGTAGAAAATGGTGGATTAAACCTGGTTTTATAGCTAGCTAAACCTCTCACTTGTATGACAGTCGCATCAAATTCCATTATATAGTCACCGATGCGTGAACAAAACAAACAGACATAATAGGTAAAAATATTGGGATAGTTTATGTATTTTAGGCAACAAATAGAATTTTATACTAATATTCTGATTATACTAAATGCCGTTTCAGCTACCTCCTTTACGTTGGATTCAACAATTTCTTCGTAATGTATATTATGTTATTGTCTTAACCCTTCACGTAAATAGTTGTCTTTGTCAAGAATACATAGTGTTGAGTTTTTGTCTGCTTTACGTATTATAATGTTATTATTTTTCTTTAGATTCCGAATAGTCGACAATTCCTCGGCGGATATGTTTCTGTTGTGTTTGTTTATTTTCATTCTACTAAGTTTTATTTTTGTTGAGAATATGTAAACAGATAAAAATGTTCTGAAAAAGGGCTCTTACTTTTTTCTAAGATAGATCACTCTAATGTATATGACAGCTCATTCAAAAGTATCTGACAGTTGTCTTTTCTACGGAAGTACAAGACATATAAGTACCGTTTTTTTTCTTCCTTTCCAGGCTCATTCGAATATTTCTGTATCATTTTCCTAACACAGCTCATTCTAATTAATCTTTGCTCTTTTCTATCAATGTTCACTAAAATGAATCTATTGTTCCGGCCAGAAAGCCTTTTTACATTGTAGCCGACAAAGGACAAACTCAATGATAAGTTTAATAAGATTTATTATGCAATTTTACAAGAAATTCTGAACACATTGAAATGTCAACTTTTTAAATGTTAAAATATCTGAATATTCGATCCTATAATCGTTTCTTTATCCGGAGTTCTTCCCCTAACTGTTGCGGAATGCAAACGAATTATTGTGCTTAAATAGTTTACAGACTAGGATGAAGTTGTTCAAAAATAAAAGTGTCAATCCAACAATTCCTGAAAAACTTATATGAATACGCATACATTTATGTCTGCATTTATATTTGTCACGGAATCTTCTTGAAGACTGTAGAAGGGATACTTCTAGCAAAATTGTGAAAGGAAAACCTTTAGAACACTGCACATTCTGTAGAAGTTTTAAATACGCATCATTCTGCAATAATTATGCAAATCAGATGTAAAAGTCTAATGATTCCATCAATGTGTAGGATTGTGTCCGTAATTTCTTCACACTGTTTGTAATCAACTATAAATAAGTCACAACCCAACAGTGTAAACATCTTTTAAGTTTATACACACAAATGAATTTTATTTTATTTAACGATTGCTGAAGAAATTTCGTGTTTACAAAGATTCACTTCTATATTAAGTAAGTTAGAGTAACATATAATTTACCGATTTGCAATTTAAAAGATCCATTTAGAAGATACAAATATTTTTTTGTCGACAATCCATTCAAAGATTGGTATATATTTATCATTTAATTATTAACATAATTCGATATTTACAGTCTTATTATTGTTATAAAAACATCAAACACCATATCACAAACCAGATCTTGAACTATATCAATTTTTTAGAAATTTACCTGTGACGTCACTTTTGTGGCGTCGACCCAGTCGTGTGGACGCTACTGCGTAGTTAAGTTATGCTGTTTGTGCAGTTCTATGTTGTTTTACGTGTTTGTTTTTATTTTGTGTGACATGAATATCAACTTTATGGTCATTTTTATAAATTTACTGTATGCAAAAGCATGAATTATTCTAAATACTAAGGGTTTTTCTTTTTCCAGACAAAGATAACTTAAACCTTATTTATCACAATTTTTGGATATGTGGATCATTAATACTCTTCAACTTTGCAGTTGTTTGGCTTTTTAACATTTTTGATCTGAGCGTCACTGCTGAGTCTTATGTACACGCAACACGCGTTTGGCGTATTAAATTATAAGCCTGGTACCTTTGATAATTATTAGCATGTCGATATGTATTTTTGATTTGTTCATTCATTCCAATTTCAAAATATTAAACTGAGATTGTAGTTTGGTGACCATGCATATTTGTTATTGTAACTTGTCTCTCTCTCAGTTAGAAGATGTATTGAAGCTTTTTTAAAATTTCATCTTATGATTAGCTCCAATCCAGTTCAAATTCATCACCAACACATAATGAGTTGTTATAATATAAGGACAACTTAAATTATGTGTTATCTTGATTTATTCATCAATTTGTCTGTTGACAGTTTCTCTCAATTATTAATATGATACAATGTTACGAAAACACCAAAAGTTCCTTTATATAGTAAAAACGGCTCTAAACAAATAAAAAATATCAAAAGACTTTGGGGAATTTACTTTATGTTTTATATTTATTCCACATTAACACAATATGTTATCAGACTTTGTCCATACAATTAAATTGCCTTCCGAAAAATTAAAATACTAGAATATGTCGAACATCAAATGCAGTCCCCAGAACACCTTTGAAATAATTTCTTGATTTACATCTAGATATTGACAAGGGAGGTAGGTTGAAAACAGAAGTTTGAACAGAACTCAATTGTAAACTTTCCATTTCAAATTTTTTAAGCCATATTCCTGGACCACCTGCATAAGGAGTACATATCTCTCAGTTAATACAATATTCCATTGCTTTTATTTACTATCAGTATTTCCTTGGTAGAGGATTACTCCTCGATAGTTAGCAATTCAACCGATATAACCAAGGGGTGAAATTGAAATCATCACGAGTTATGGAATAGTTGTGTCATATATTACGACGAATATGTTCCAAATATTGCAACTACAATCCCATTACTTTTCGCCGAGTATAATCTACCGAATTAGATATATCACTGTGTTTATACGTATATGAGCAAAAATGAGTTTTTCGTGTTTTTGTGAACTGGTGTTTG